>NC_049223.1:14695155-15426060 GCF_011100685.1 Canis lupus familiaris | reverse complement strand
TGATTTTACTCACCTCGCTGTTTTAAAGCACCATTATGAAGTCAGGTTGTACAGTAATTAACAGTACCTTTTATATATATCTCATATCTGTCATTTATATATATCACACACACACACACACACACACAAACTGGAAGAGGTAACAGCAGCTTATAGAAATGGATCTTCTTCAAGGTTTCCTGTGTGGTAAGCACCTGAAATACTGCATAAAAGGGTCTTGTGTGATCTGTCTCCCTGCTGCTCATTGGGCTCTGTTCTGCATGACCAGGAATGGTGCTGGCAAGAGAGCTCAGCGGCTGGAAGGAAAGTCTGCTGCTGAGCGTCACTATTTTCCACCCCCTGCTTGTGCTCCTATCTGATCAGGCTAGAGAAGACAACAAAACATACATAGTTAGAAAAAACTCCAATATATAGATTTCTGTAGAATTTCCTTTTTTTTCCCTCCTGTCCTTCCTCTGCAAGGTATTGTTGCTATGTCCTGTTACTGGTTTTTGCTGCAATAAACCCTCTTTGTTTCAATCACAGCAAGAAACAAAAATCCAAACAAAACCCCTCTGAAAAGAGTAGAAAACAAAAGGTTTTACCTACAAAAAGGGGAGGGGGAGACAGGAGGGACCTTGGTTTTGTTTTTAAAAAGGACTGAAGATTAACATTGAAAAATCAGGAGATGATGTGCAACCCTTTGTGCAAGGCAAAGCCCTCTGGTACTTCCGCCTCTGGTTTTGTTTTAAATTTCCTTTTTCTCTTCTGCGTGCGGATACTTCTCTCCATCTTCATGTTGTCAGTGTTTTGCTGTGTTTTGTGTTTTCTTGTTTAACTTTGTGTCACTACCTCAGTCTGCCCTCATGTCCCTTACACACAAACAAAACATTCCTTCAGCAGAGCGAAGAGGTGGCGGATGACCGGCACGCTCCACGACCGGCCCAGCAGTCTCTGCGTCGCCAAGTGGCTCATGTTGGAGACATCAGTATAGTGGACAGGGAAGCCAAACACCCTTTCCATTTTAGTGCACCGTAAGATGTCCTCTTTCTCATTCATGAAGACGGGGACATGCTGGTCTTTGCCCTGCTTTATGGAGTTCGACCTAGTAGTAATGGTCCTCACTTTGCTGAACTTGGCTATCCAGCCGTGCTCCAGACACTCCTGCAGCTCCAGCTTATCATTCACAGTGGATGCCAATGGCCTCCTGTTCATACCAGGAAGGTTCCCCCAGAAGTAGTGGGCCCTGTGTGCAGCTGACACTTCTTTGGCATTAATCATCATAGGGTTGGACTCGAGAATTCGCGAGATGTCCCTCTTGTCACTAATGCCCATGGCCACCACATTCTCAAAGAGCCGGAAGAAGGGGCGGTCATCTCCCTCCTTGGGCCGCGCATCATGCAGCAGGTGGTAGAACTCAAAGAAGAGCCGGCCAGTGCCCCTCGTAGAGTCCTTTATGGCAGGATTGATGAGGAGAGACCATTGCAAGGACTGCCCCCAATCACCAGATCCAATGGGCCCCACTCCTGGATATGCTTCTGCGTGACGCTGCAGACGTCCCCAACATACATGATCTTCCCCACCGTGATGGAGTCCTTGCCACACCTCGGAGGCGATGTAGCAGTCCACCTGAATCCCCAAATCCTTCAGCACCAGAAGCCCTGTAGCAATTCCATCAAATAGAGACAGCACCCGGATGGGCTTCCTCTTCTCAGCTGGGACAGGCAGGTAAACCTTCATAGGGTCAAATTCCGGTCGTGGCTGTTGGTGAAAGAACATCTGGAGCCATGAGGGCCAGTCGTCCCGCTGCCGCAGTAGCCCGTAAGTGCCCTTGTGCCCACACATGTAGCAGTTCCGGGGGTCCTCCTTGATGGCTGCCAGGTGCCCCCCAGCCCCAATAAGAGATCCACACCCTCCACACAAAAACACCTGCAGCAGTTATTGTTCCCACACATGAGCACCTTGCCCCCCACCCCCCACAGCAATGGTGTGGTAGGACTGGTAGCTGTCATCATCATGGTGATACGTATGCACACTCCAGGAAGCAGTTTCTTACAGTTTTGGCACATTTCTCCAACAAAGAGAGGGTGTTCCAGGGTAACGTTGAGGCTCCCACCAAGAGATGCAAATGTCCTCGATGTTTCTGGCACTTCTGCCGCACTTTGTACACCAGCTGCTCTCTTGTGCGTTCATCAATGATCTTAGGCTTCTCAGTCGTACTCTTTCGGGGCTTTTTGGCTGGGGGGTGTGGTGCATAGGCAGCTGCCTCAGGTTCGACCCACATGTCTGTGTAAACTTCTTTGTAGGGGTTCTTCTCTTCTTTGGGTGGCTTCAGGCCCTTGGGGCCAGAAGGCTGGAACCCTCCGAGAGACCACTCGATCATCTGTTTGTTCTGCACCTCCACGGACTTGGCAGTGTCGCTCTCATCGCTGTCGTGGCACGCTGGGAACAACTTCCCCGCATGGCTACAGGCCACCTGCAGGACTTCATAGATGGCTTTGCGGTACATGGGCTGCTTGTTGTATGTGGCCTGGTGGAAAGCACTGCAGAAGGAGCTCAGCGGCATCAACTTCTCAACACACACCATCAAGAACTTGCCATCTCCAAACCACATGACCCAGCGGGTGCCTTCAGCTCCTCAGCTCCGGCCTGTCATCCACCAAGACACAATGCGGCCTGGCCCACCAGGAGAAGCCCCGACGTTTCCCCCCACACCAGCTCCCCAGTGCCAAAGCCCCGGCCGTCCTCGTAGGCCAGCTCATCATTGGCTGCTTTGGTGGTGTTCTTGTCCCCAGCATCTGCCCCCACGGGCTCAGGTGTGGTGGCCACAGTGGGGGATGCAGGGTTGGTGGGCTGCTGCATTGCAGGAGGACTGTGGCCTCCTCCACCTTCTGAGACTAGCCAGACCCCTGGTTTTCTTCCACAGCATTCATTACTGCGATCACCTTGGCTTTTCTTCTCAGCCCATAAGGCCACGTGCAGCCCCTCTATGTAAAGATTCTTAGCAGCATTATTCATCATAGGCAATAGGTAGAAATGACCCAAATTGTCAAAGCTGGATAAAGAGGTTAACAAAGCTGGTATATCCATAAATACTACTGGGCCATAGAAAGGTATGAAGTATTGCTACATATTATCATGTGGATTAAGCTAAGTGACAGGAGCCGATGGCAAACAAATCTACCCACCATATGATTCCATTTACATGAATTGTCCAAAACAGGTAAATAGAAAACAGAAAGTAGATTAGTGGTTGCATAGGGCTGGAGTGAGGAAGGGTCAGAGGATGAAGGATTAGCGGTAGACAGCTACATGAGACAGGGGTTTTGTTGGGAGGAGATGAAATTATTCTAGAATCGTGGAGGTGGCTGCATCACTTTGTGCGTACACTTCACATCCTTGCACATATACTTGAATGGGTAAACTGTCTGATATATGTCTCAATAAAGTGGTTACAAAGAGTTACTATCTAAATGTTGATGACACCCCAATCAGAGTTGCGAGATTTCACAAAGGAAATATAAAAAGACAGCACAGTTCATACGTCCACTAAAAAAATAAATAAATAAATTACTGTTTCTCTTAAGTTCAAATTAAACTGGATGCCTTGTATTTTATCTGGCAACCCGACTCCCAAGTCTATTACCTACAACCTAGAACTTACTAATTATCCTCAAGATCCACGTATCCAACTACACAGTAGGAAGTTCTACTTGGTTAACTGCCAAATAGCAAATGAACATAAAACTAAAATCACCTTTCTTATGAGAAGATATTCAATTATGTCAGAAGTGGTAGGTCAGGGCTTGTGCAGGTCTCTGGAGCCCTCTCTCAACCCCCGATGGCCTGGCATCAACAATCTAGTGGTTGGATTAGTGGATGTGGTGTCTAGGAGCTGAGGTTTAACCAACACGGGGGAGGAGTTTCAATATGTTGAGAAACATCACCCTGATGGTGAGGGCAGGCTGAGCATCCAACTCCCTTTCTCAAAACAAAAATCACTTTCCTTCCCTCACCCATGGGTTCATTGCCATTGTCTTGACCTGGAAATCTCCAGGCCCATCCCATCTCTGTAGCAACTAAATTTACTTCTGAAAAAAAAAAAACCGTCTGATATCATCATTCTGCTGCTTTAACCCTTTCAATATACTGGCTCCTACCATGGTCAAATAAAGTCAAAGCCAATTAAGAAGAGGTCTCTACCTGGGCCCCTGGGTGGCTCAGTTGGTTACACCCCCGACTCCTGGTTTGGGCTCAGGTCCTGATCTCAGGGTCGGGACCCCGGATCCTTCACAGGGCTCCACACTCTGTGGGGAGTCTGCTAAAATTTCTCTCTCCATCTCCCTCTGCGCATTCTAGCACTTGTGCGCATTCTCGCATACGTGCACATGTGGCTCGCTTTCTCTCTCTTGCTTGTTGACATACTTGAAAGTGAACAGAATGGGTCAAAAGACACACTTGAAGTTTGCGTGTGATAGAGGCTGGGAGTGGGGGGCAGCTAGTAAGAAACAGAGAATGGACTAGAGGGGCACAGTAAACATTAAAAGCACATTTTACAGCAATTACAGAAAGATCCTTGTAATAGTACACATGCTACTGTGCCACTTAAATGCTAGCAACATCAATTTGTTTACTCATTGCTTTTCTAAAACCAGGATATCAGTGACTATGCTTCCTCGCCACTTACTAGTCACATTTACTTTGAAAAACCACCAAGCTTAAAACTCAAGAGCTAGTGTAACTAAGACTTTGAAAAAAAATTAGTGTCCTTTTCTTAGTAGAAATAACAACCACCTATCACTACTTTTTGGTCTTTCATGTGCTATAATTTAATACTAAATGCCTGCTTGTATTTGCCTAACCTATGTAACTATCAAAGAAAGAAGATCTTCACTATTGTATTTGAAACTCACAAACCACCTTGTTAACATTATAATTTCCATTTTATAGGAAGGAAACAGTGGCCACATTACAACTAAATAGAGACACACATGCATGCATTGTTTTGGGCATGTCTGTTTAATGGTTAAGGGGTGCTGATGAACACAACGATACACAAAGGTACCGTGGCAATTCCATAAAAACTAAATCAAGCACTCTAGTCTTTACATGTATTGTTAGGAAAATGCCACATCTCAACTTTTTCATTTCTTGAGAGTTGCTACTCTGCTTGAGGCAGGCAAATTTCAGCCAATTTGATGGGAAAAAATGGACTAAGATTTCTTCTAGCCTGTGAAGCAAAAGCACATTGGAAGTGGCTGATTTTCAAATACTATACATCAGTAACATCCTTCTCTCGTGACAGACAACCATAGCAAATTCACCTGAGTTTGGTTTTGGTGCAGATAGAGCTAAGGCACCACAGGTATCAATTTCCTACAGACTCAGGTAAGACTCACATCTTTTTTTTCAGCTTGAGTTAAATGAAAAAAAAATGCAATTCATATCTCCAGAAGCAAAACTAAGCTTCTTAATCTAATTTTACTATTTTAAGATTTCTGATCACTCCTAGCATTGCTGTGTGGCAAGACCTCATTTCTGGTGGCTGACCATTTCCATGGCATGATGCTTTACCAAGAACCAGCTCCAGAAACTCTTTTTCTTCGTTTTGAACTTTCATGTATTTATACACAAAATACCATTTCAATGGCGTTGTGGGGAAAAAAAAAAAAGCAACTTCTTCAAATTTCAGTTGACCTTGTCAAAGGTAATTTTCGTTTACTTACTTATTTATTTACTTATTTATTTATTTTTATTTATTTATTATTTTTTACTGGAGTTCAATTTGCCACCATATACCATGACACCCAATGCTCATCCTATCAGGTGCCCCCCTCAGTGCCCATCACCCAGTCACCCCCACCGCCCACCCACCTCCCCTTCCACCACCCCTTCTTCGTTTCCCAGAGTTAGTAGTCTCTCATGGTCTGTGAGATATTTCTGATATTTCCCACTTGTTTTATTTCCTTTCCCCTTTATTCCGTTTCACTATTTTTTATATTCCCCAAATGAATGAGATCATATAACATTTGTCCTTCTCCGACGGACTTATTTCACGCAGTGTAATACCCTCCAGTTCCATCCACATGGAAGCAAATGGTGGGTACTTGTTTCTAATGGCTGAGTAATATTCCACTGTATACATAGATCCCATTTTCTTTATCCATTCATCTTTTGATGGACACAAAGGCTTCTTCCACAGTTTGGCTATTGTGGACATTGCTGCTATAAATTATCAGAGAGCAGGTGTCCCGGCATTTCACTGCACCTGTATCTTTGGGGTAAATCCCCAGCAGTGCAATTGCTGGGTCGTATGTAGGGCAGATCTGTTTTAACTCTTTAAGGAACCTCCACAGTTTTCCAGAGTGGCTGCACCAATTGACATTCCCACCAACAGTGCAAGAAGGTTTCCCTTTCTCCACATCCTCTCCAGCATTTGTTGTTTCCTGAACAGGCCAATAGCCAGGGAGTAAATTGAAGCAGTCATCAAAAACCTCCCAAGACACAAAAGTCCAGGGCCAGATGGCTTACCAGGGGAATTCTATCAAACGTTTAAAGAAGAAACCAGGGAAGCCCCGGTGGCGCAGTGGTTTAGCACCGCCTACAGCCTACGGCCTGATCCTGGAGACCTGAGATCGAGTCCCACGTCAGGCTCCTGAATGGAACCTGCTTCTCCCTCCTTCTGTGTCTCTGCCTCTGTCTATATATGTCTATCATAAATAAATAAATCTTTAAAAAAATAAAGAAGAAACCATACATATTCTACTAAAGATATTCGGAAAGACAGAAGGAGATGGAGTACTTCCAAACTCATTCTACGAGGCCAGCATCACCTTAATTCCAAAACCACACAAAGACCCCACCAAAAAGGAGAATTATAGACCAATATCCTTGACGATCACGGATGCAAAAACTCTCAACAAGATATTAGCCACTAGGATTCAACAATACATTAAGAAGATGCTTCACCATGACCAAGTGGGATTTATCCCCGGGATGCAAGGCTGCTTCAACACTCGTAAAGCAATCAATGTGATTGATAATATCAGCAAGAGAAAAAAACAACAACCACATGATCCTCTCAATAGATGCAGAGAAAGCATTTGACAAAATACAGCATCCATTCCTGATCAAAACTCTTCAGGGTGTAGGGATAGAGGGAACATTCTTCAGCATCTTAAAAGCCACCTATGAAAAGCCCACAGCAAATATCATTCTCAATGGGGAAACACTGTGAGCCTTTCCCCTAAATCAAGAACAAGACAGGGATGTCCACTCTCACCACTGCTATTCAACATAGTACTAGAAGTCCTAGCCTCAGCAATAAGACAACAAAAAGAAATAAAAAGCATTCAAATTGGCAAAGAAGTCAAACTCTCCCTCTTCACTGATGACATGATACTGTACATAGAAAACCCAAAAGACTCCACTCCAAGATTGCTAGCACTCATACAGCAATTTGGCAGTGTGGCAGGATACAAAATCAATGCCCAGAAGTCAGTGGCACTTCTATACACTAACAATGAGACTGAAGAAAGAGAAATTAAGGAGTCAGTCCCATTTACAATTGCACCCAAAAGCCTAAGATACCTAGGAATAAACGAACCAACCTAAAAACTAGGGAACACTTCTGAAAGAAATTGAGGAAGACATAAAGAGATGGAAAAATACTCCATGGTCATGGATTGGAAGAATTAATATAGTGAAAATGTCAATGTTACCCAGGGCAATTTACACATTTAATGCAATCCCTATCAAAATACCATGGACTTTCTTCAGAGAGTTGGAACAAATTATCTTAAGATTGGTGTGGAAAGGTAATTATTTTAAATTAATGTGGCTATGAACTGCTGCCATCCCTAACCTCAGAAAATATATTCCTTCTAATTTTTGTTGTGACCATTCATTACTCAAGCTAAATTCCAGCTCATGAATGTTGTCCATAAGGAGCCTATACCTTCCTGCTATTATTTCATATTCTTCTTCTAAACAAGGGCAGGCATACGTTGGCTTCATTAGTGCACACAGCCAGATCACCACCATTAAGGGAAATCATCTAGGTATTTTTGGTAAAATCTTTAACAACTTCCATGCTCATCACGGAACAAGGCTGATTTGTTCTGCCTTGCAGAAGGCAACAATTTGATCTCTGGTTTATGAGACAGCACTCAAAATGTTTTTCCATGTTTTCCCACCAAGAGAATCTGACATCAGCATGGTTTTTACCTTAACCAGTGAATGCAGGCTTTTCTCACCAAACATATCCCAGAGGAAGGTCAGGTCTTCCTGGCTGTCCACACGTGGCCCCAGCTGGACTGGCAGAACAGCCAACAGCTCATACAGACCTAGAAAGTGAAAAATAAAACACAAAGCGTAATCATAGAGTGATCTCATTAATTTCACTTAAGGTGTGTGTGAAGGATGGCTGGAACATGTCGTTTTTACTGGATCAGTATTCTGGACCATCAAGCAGAACGCTTCTCCGCGGAAGCCAAGGAACCTTTTTGACTTTTACAGCCCAATCAAATATGCAGCATCAACAGGCTAGCCTAACCTTTCGTTTGTCAACATTCTCCAGGCATCCAAGTGGACACAACCTGAGGCAGAAAACGTGTACAAGCTTTCAGAGGAAGAAGAAAACTAAATTGTCACTACTATTGTCTCAGTGTTAGCCAAAGATCAAAAGGAGTCATGAATAGGAATAACTTCCTTAGAAGAGCAGAAAATTGATAGAGTGGCACATTAAAAAGGTTTTGTGGTTTCCTTTTTTTTTTTTTTTTTAATTTTTTTTTTTAATTTATTTACGATAGTTACACAGAGAGAGAGCTAGAGAGAGGCAGAGACACAGGCAGAGGGAGAAGCAGGCTCCATGCACCGGGAGCCCGACGTGGGATTCGATCCTGGGTCTCCAGGATCGCGCCCTGGGCCAAAGGCAGGCGCCAAACCGCTGCGCCACCCAGGGATCCCGGTTTTGTGGTTTCCAAAGAGTTCCTAATGATATATAGCTTCAAAACCATTTGCGTTATCTACATCCAAATTCAAGTTCCAAAAAGCTAAGGCCTACTAAACCATACTTGGTGTTGCTTTCTTGTAGCTGCTCATTTTTCAAAAGCAACAACCACAAGCTACACAGAACTGAGTTTACCTTTAACTCCAATCTGAGCATATGCCGTAACCTCTGAAAGAGTTAAGGAAAAGGATGCAGGTTCCTCGGGGCCCTCCTCACTAGAAGCTTCTTGGGGCTAGACAGTAGTGCCCTGTTCCACCAGTAGCCTGTTGCAGAAACCCTCCCACCTCCTTTGGGGGCCGTCAGTCCTGTCCAAGAACTGTTACGACAGTGCCTGCCCGGGGCCTCTTCAGGGAGGTGACCTAGAAGTATCAACTCTCAGCACACGTTTCACTTTCCAGTGGGATTATACAAGGTAAAAAAGGAGAAACTTCCTTTTATTTCTGTCTGCTGTCTACAAGAGCTCCGAAACCTCCTGGGATCTATGACACAGGAGCATGTTGTAATTCCTGCTCTGAAGAAGTGCTGCTGTTCATCACAGGGACAGCTTTACAAGATATGTAACTAAAAGAATCGTAAATTATGGCCTGCTGATTAGTCTATTATCTTCCTAAAGTATTATCATATTCTGATAATCAGTGATCATTCACCAAATGTATTCATTTTCCCTTGGAAAGTTGGATCTGTAACTTGAGACATTAAACTCAAACATTCCTGGGATTGCATGTGGTCATAAAGATCTATTCTACTTTAGGGGGAAGAAAATGTCTCCCTATTACATTCTAAGTATTCTTGATGATTTACACTTATTCCCTTAAAAACCTGGCATCATGCCTAACCTAGCACTTATTGATGATTTCATAAAAATATTTGTAAGGTGTCCCAAATAGTCTGTTTCATATGTAACTCAGTGAGCTTCAGCTATTGTTATTATTAGTTATTCATCATGACTATTATTTTTTAAAGATTAATTTATTTTACAGAGAGGCAGGGGACAGGGGCAGAGAGAGACAGAATCTTAAGCAGACTCCACGCTCAGCATGGAGCTTGACACGAAGCTCCAAATCATGACCCTGATCATGGCTGGAGCTGAGACCAAGAGTCAGACACTCAACCCACTGCACCAACCAGGAGTGTCCATCGCTACTGCTATTGAAAAATCAAAACTCTGAGTCAAACAGACCTAGAGTCAAACCAGGTCTATACTTCATTTACCCCCCATAACTTACCTCAGCCTTCTTTCCATCATATGTTCAAAAGAAACGGTAATCTACACATGTAGTAAACTGGACAGGAAAAAATACACAAACGTATGCACATACACAAGGTATGTAAAATCTGAAAAAGCCTAAGGGACTACGTTAGTGGCGATGTACCCACATGGTCACCATAACTATGCGAGATGAGGAAGCAGGGTCAAGTGTACACGGGATCTGTATTATGTATTTCAACACATGAATCCACAGTTATCTCAAAGTACAGTTAAAGCAAGACAAGTGGTGGTTAATATGACTGTTATAAGAATGCAAAAGAACAAGGCACATAGTCCCGTGGTTGGCACAAAAGAGGCATTTGATGGATTTTTTAAAGATTTTATTTATTCATGAGACAGAGAGACAGACAGAGGCAGAGACATAGGCAGAAAGAGAAACAGGCTCCATGCAGCGAGCCCAAAGTGCTACTCGATCCCGGGACTCCAGGATCACACCCTGGGCTGAAGGCTGATGCTTAAGCACTGAGCCACCCAGGCGTCCCTGATAAAAAGGTTTTAAAAATTGGGCAGCCTGAGTGGCTCAGCAGTTTAGCACTGCCTTTGGGCCAAGGCTTGATCCGACAGGATCAAGTCCCACTGTGGGCTCCCTGCCTGCTTCTCCCTCTGCCTGTGTCTCTGACTTTCTCTCTGTCTCTTTGTCTCTCTCTCTCTGTGTCTCTTATGAATAAATAAAATCTTAAAAAAAAGAGTTAAAAAAATAAAGTGACTTCTTAAGACTTCCTCAAGTGGCAACTGCCCCTTACTAGAATTCTGTCTATACCTTTACTCAACTTCACTTCAAAAAGTTTGGTTCTCTAATGAAGAACCAAGAGGAGCAGATGAATAAGCATCCGCATAAAACACATAAAGTGAAAGATCCCTATAATTTCTAATCTGTGGATAAAACCTGAAAGGAGTCTGGGGGACTAACCAAATAGGAAATCACTTCGAGATTGATGACATATGCCTTATTATCTAAATTAAAATAGGAAACACAGGGACACCTGGGTGATTGAGAAGCTGAGTGTCTAACTTTGGCTCAGGGCGTGATTCTGGCCCAGGATCCAGCCCCACATTGGGCTTTTTATGGGGAGCCTGCTTCTCCCTCTGCCTGTGTCTCTGTGTCTCTCACAAATCAATAAGTAAAATCTTTTACAAATAAAATAAAATAGAAAACACATATAAGAAAATCAACTTCTGAAGATGATTTTTTAAAAATTATATGGCCCCGATATTTAAGCTGAACTACATTCCTTTTTAAATCATAAACAAGGAAAACATTTAGAAAGCAACAGATAAGCTCAAGGAGATCACAAAAACCAACCTTCACAGGAGACCTATTTCTCCTCTGGCTCAGTGTCCTTTACAGTTTATCCAGGTGTGCTTTCAATTCATCTGAGTTTGAAAGTGAACGGCAAGGAACAGCAAGGTAATTCATTCCAAGATTGAAAATAAAATGATAGCTACAGGAAATTACTCCATCAATGCTAACTGCTTCTGTCACTTATTCTTTGGTTATGAAGGTAATGTGGAAAGGTCTAATATCCATAAATCATTATGATGCTTTATACTTCATTTTGAAAACAATCCTGTCTTTTTATGTATTTCATCAGGCCTCGTTCCGACACTAGCGTATCTGTCAGTTTTTAGCACTGTCAGCAACAGACCTAGCTCATTTGTCTTTATTTCTCCAAAGCATTCCTCCTGCCTGTGCCTTTCTCAGAACACTAGTAGCTGACAGTTTCTCTCTGCCCAGAGAGTTCTAGCCTCAGACTTCTGCTACTGTAGCCACCCAGGTAGAACAGAGGACATCCCCACGCACAATTTTTTGAGCAGGAGAGTGAATGCAAATCAGCACAGTATCCGCATAAGGTCCTCGGTGACAGGACTTTTGGAAACATTTGCAGCGGCTTCTGGTTTTCACTCCCAGGATCTCACACTTGTGTCTGCGCCAGGAAGAGCTCTGCTCAGGACCGGGCCCAAGGGAGCCGGGTGGCAGGGAGCTCCGAAAGGCACACTTACATCATCAGCCAAGACTGCTGTGCTGTGGAGGATGGGCACAGGGTTCTACTTCTCATAGTAGTAGAGCTTTTCATGAATCTAGAAGAAAAACAAGAGTATACAAGTTCACCTGCTAGCAAACAGTGAGATAGTTGAAGGGTTTTCAGCACTGCGAATAGAAACAGATCCACTAAACCTCAAAAAAAAATTAAACGTTTCTATAAATCTGTAGATAATAAATAAGTGGGCTTATTTCTATGGTCCAGTCTGATTCTTCTTTAAGATTCTCATGTCAATGTTCTATGTTTAAATCAAAGTTTTTCTAATTGCGACATCATTGACATGTACCACTGTAATACTTTTTATATGTACAACATAATGATTTGCTGTATATATATATTGCAAAATGGTTACCACAGTAAATTTAGTTACTATCACTGTACATTGTTACATGAGATGTCAAATGGGGGTAAAAATCATTATCAAATAGAGCCCACATAAAAGCTAAACCTTTTTCCCTTGAATAATTATGATAGTTTTCTAAAATATGTAACTTCTAAAACATATTGCTTCAGTACTTTAAGTATCAGTTGTAGTTCATATCTCTACTAAATACATACATGATGATTAATAAGGCGGCAGCCACTTGGGTTGGTACGTGATAACCATTAGAAGCAAGGGAACTGGCGTGGTGTGTGCCCTCCTGAGCATGCTGTTCCTTTCGCTTCGTCTTTTTTTTCCCCCAGATTGTCAACCTTTCTCCCAAATTCAAACTTCTAAGAAACAGAGGGAATGCTCCTAGATGAAGACATTTCTCAGAACTATTGAGCTTAGATAACTTTCTGTCCTGTAAAACAAGTAAAATTATACTATCAGGGAATAATTGGGTCCTTTCTTTCCCAACATTACCCAAGAAACAACAAAGGTGAGAATGTATTTTTAGTGCACTAGAAGACACATGGAGTTCCTTAAAAAATCTGCTTTAACAAATGCAAAACTGTTGGCTTTTACGTTTTATCTACTTCAGCTCTTACACAGGTGCCTTTAAAATGTTATACTTGAAAACTTACTTGAGCCTCTTCTTACTTACAGTTGAAGAAATTACCCCCCGCACTATATATATAAAACAGTTGCACCGCAGAATTTCCAGTTTTTAATAGGTATCAAGTAATACACTCAGAGGTATCAGGCCATCTACTCTTTAAATAATAACTGGCGATGGTTCCACACATAGAAACAAATGAGTTGGGACTTAAAACTCAGGCCACCTGGCTCAGTGTCAGAGCTTGTCGTCACTCCACATGCCTGCCTCTCAGATTAACATCTTGTCTGCCTTTTCCACGGACCTCAATCATGGCTGGATGAACAGGATAGAGAGAGGCTCGCAGATATGTGACAAATAATACTGGCTGTTTCTAATGACTACGGGATTAGGAATGGCTTCTCTTCACCCCTCCCTGTCTTTTTTCTTTCCGACAATTCTTAATTTTTCCAGATGAATTTGTATTGATTCTGTACCATAATTACAACTTAAACATTATATGCCCCAAATAAAGACATTCTTCTCCACTTCATTTCCTTCTTCTGAGGGTCTTTTATAAACAAGGAGCCCCTCTTTCCACATCATCATCTTTCCATCTTCACCCAAGTGAGTTGAGTGCGGACCCCTACCCTGCCAACCCTGGGACGTTGTATTGTATCAGGAGTTTTTAAATGCTCTCCCAGAATTTCCAAATGCTGGTAACCCTATGATGATATGTGTTTTACTCCAGGACATAATTTTAAATATGAAGTTGGTATGAAAGTAAAAATTACTTCAAGTAATTAATGTTCAATCTCACAAAATATTTTCTACCATATGTACCAATAGTGTTTTCCGGGTGTGACCAGGTAATATGGGAATTCTATTTACAGAATTTATTTATAAATTTCCAAATACTAGCCATCTCATCGTGGCTTTCCCAAAAGGGGCCTCACTTGGCTAGATATTTGGGTCACTTAATGTGCCGTGGAATCCATTGATGATATCTTACTGAGACTTTCCTCATTAGTTCTCGCAACTGAAGTTGGCTTTTTTTCTCCTGGTCCTGTCTTTATGGGGTCATAATATCAGTGTTACACTGCTTTCGCTTTTTTTTTTACACTGTGGAAAGTTTCAATCTTTTTCTATGCTCTCAAAACTCAATGCCACTAAAGTAATCTTTTCTTTAAGTGTTTGATGGCATTCCCATGGGAAACCAGGAGGATCAGATACATTATGGAGGGCAGCTTCATCCCCCAACTTTATTTCTTGTGGGTGGTGTATGGAAATTTCTCCATTTAGGTTTTCTATCTCTTCCTTTGTCAGTTACAGTAAACACCGTTTTCCTACAAAATTACTCATTTTTTTCTGGCCTTAAAAAATTAAATGAATCTGACTCAGTTGGGGGATGGGGCAGATGGCAGAGGATTAGGGGTCCTCAAGCACCTGGCCCCACCAACTTACCTAGACCAGAGACCCCTTCTGGATCTCCTTCAGAGGTGGCTCGTGGCCCCTGCAGCCCCCGCCCATCCCCATGCATCTCCTCGTGTTCGCAGGCTGCTCTGCCAGCACTCACCATTCGGGTCCTTCTCACAGTAGCACTGGTACTTGCACTCCACCACGTTCTCCAGAAAGGCCTTCACCTGCTCCTTGTCCTCGAAGTCCACCAGGCCTGGCACGGACCCTGCTGGCCTGGCAGAGCTCAGCCTGCCTCTCTGCATGCCTGTGGCATGGTCACGTGAGCAAGTGGAAGGCCATGGCCTGGGGCGGAGCCTCCGGCTGGAGCCTGGGCGAGGCTGGGCAGGGCTGGGCAGGGCGTGCCCCCAAGGTCTCTGTGCTGGTCTCCCATTCAGGAAGGGAGTGCACAGTCCATCTACCTTTGAACACCCTTGGCTGTTGCCACACCTCTTGCTTCTCTGGCTCCTTCCCTCTAACTGGTGACAGCCTCTCTGCAGCACTTCTGTGCCAGCTTTATGCCTCCCAGCATTACAGGATCCGTGGTCTCTCATGTGGCCCATGGGCAGTTTCCACTGGCAACTTAGCACTACTGAAAGAAAAAAAATCAATTAATATTTTTATGCACCTGGATTTGAAGTTGCAACAGGATTATTATTTTTGCATAATTGTTTTCATAAGGCTGTGCCAGTGCTGCACAGGCTAAGCTTGTCAGAGCTTTGCTATTAACCTTCGCAGCACTGCTTATCACCATTGTGTTTGGAAAATTTCTACTATACAACTATAATTATCTCAAGTCATATATTCAATTAACTAAGATAGGTAAAAGACTTCAAATTAGTTCATAAAAGCCTAGTCATTGAATATAGCAATACAGAGGTGTCTGGGTGGCTGACTTGATTAAGCATCCAACTCTTGATCTTGGCTCAGGTCATGGTCTTTGGGTCATGAGATTGAGCCCCATGTTGGGCTCTGGACTCAGTGTGGAATCTGCTTGAGATTCTCTCTCCTCCTTCTACCCCTCTCCTCTCTCTCTCCCTCTCTAACAAATGTTGGGAAAATAAAGAAAATACTAATATAAACATAGAGGTTCCTATCTTCTGAATATTTAGGATCTAATTCCCAAACAATCCAAGGTTACAGGAATATAGACATTATGATATTCACCAATAAACTGACAATGTTCATACCAGCCCTCATTTAAACATTTCTTCCCACCTAATACATGCCCTCTATGCTGTCATTGGTTTTTACCTTGGATGCCATTAACATGACTGCAAAAATACAGGACTTCACAGGGCTGATGAAAATGATGACGAAGTGATGCTGGTGGTAAACAAGCCTCTGAAAGAGGTCTGCTAGTCAGCAACTGAGAAAAATGTAACATATCTGACAAAACTCCCCACTTTGAAAGGGAACAATCTGAATACCGAACTTTAAAAATGAACAAAAACCAAATACTACTGGAGAAACTAAAGTCTTCAAATATTTTTGTTAAACTGCCCTTTTAACTGGAAAAGTCAAAGTGCTATTATAAAATGTTGGCAGCAATATTATGCCAACAAAGGAAAATTCAGCAGGATACAATGCATCCATGCTAAGAATTAGCAGTTACAACTGTAACCTACAATATTCTTAATTACATTTCAAATGTGGTCACATTTTATATTTCCTGTTCCTACATAAAGTTCTGTTCACTTCCCCCACCATTTTCTTGCTCTTTTCGTACCTGTTTAATGCAGATTAATTGTAACTGGCCTTTTCCTACTATGTATTATTACTAGATAAATGGACCACAGAATAACAACATCAACAGAGAAAGCTAACAGGGTTCCGACCTTCACTGAGAGTGAATCTAGCTATGCCAGAAGTGGAACTGAAAATGCATTTATCTCACAAAAACAACCAAAAAAAAAATAATAAGCCACCCAAACAGTGTCAGAATACAAAGTACAATAATAAGAATTAGGTTTTCTTTATCCTGAGAGCTAATTTCCCCCACCTCCAGGGCTTTGTCATTTAAGAAATTCCGTTATAAAGTGTCATGAAGCCACCAAATTTCTCCAATAATTTTTAAATTAAGGACATCGACCTTTTGCCAATAAACTGTTTCCAGAGAAAGCACAAACTAACGCTTTCTAGGATAAAAACTGATAGCCACTAAAAATAGAGATGAAAACAAAATAGACTATACAGGACAACTGGATTCCTACATGCACAAGAATGTAGATTCTTAGATCCCTATCTCACACCATACACAAAAAATTAGCTCAAATTTTAAATCAAGGGGTAAATCCTCATAACCTTGGGTTTGCAAAGAGATTCTTAGATATGCTACCAAGAGCATAAGCAGCACAAGATAAAATGGACACTGATCTTTATAGAAATTAGAACTTTTGTACAAAGGATACTATCAGACAAGTGAAATGATAGCCTACACAAGGGGAAAAAATATTTGCAAGGCGAAAATATGATAAGGGTTTAATATCTAAAATATATAAAAAATGCCAAACTCAACAACAAAAAGGCAATCAGATCGCCAAAGACTACCTGAAAACATGCTCAACATCATTAGTCATTAGGGAAATGCAAATCAAAACCACAATGAACTACCACTTCATGCCCACGAGAATGGCTATAATCAAAAATTACTCAGTGTAACAGGTAGTGATGAGGATATGGAGAAATTGGAACCCTCATATAATGCTGGTAGGAATGTAAAATGGTGCAGACTCCACGGAAAACACTTTGATGGTTCCTTCTCACAAGCCTAAACAGAATTACTATATAAGCAGGCATTTCAGCTGCTAAGTGTCTACCCAAAAGAACCGCAATCGGGACTCAAAACAGATAGTTGTACAGCAATGTCCATTGCAGCACCATTCACAATAGCCAAAAGGTGGACACATGCAAGTGTCCATCAACAGACAAATGGACAAACAACATGCAGTGTATACACATAGTGCAATGTTATTCAACCATGAAAGAGAAGGAGATTCTGATACATGCTACAACATGGACAAACCTTGAAAGCATTGCATGGAGTGGTATAGTTACAAAAGGGCAAGTACTGTATAGTTCCACTTATGTGAACTATGTAAAACAGTTAAAATATAGAGACAAAGCGTAGAATGGTGGTTGCCGGGAGCTGGGGGTGGGCAACAAGGGAAGGTAGCGCTTAACAGCCACAGAGTTTCTGTGTAGAGTGATGAGAAGGTTTTGGAAATAGAGAGTGGTGACGTTTGCACGACATTCTGAATATACCTAATGCCATTACATTGTACGTTAACATGGTAAAAATGGCAAATTTTATACATGTATCTTACCTTAAAGAAAAACTGAAAAATAAAAGCCAACTACATGTACATTATGAAACATTGTACTCCTTACAGCTAAAAGAGAAATCACACCACTGCCATTAAGATTATACAATGAGTCTCAAAATGAAAGACAAAAACTACATAATGAATGAAAATTATTGGCAGAATTCCTGTATGAGAGGACTGTTGCACATACAAAGTTCTGTACAATGCCATGAGACACAACATATTCAGCAACTTGTTTACATGGCATTTCTGTAAAGACTAAGATAATAATCACAATAAGATGATATATTAAACCTTTTTAAATGAAGTTTATTTTTATCTATTTTTAATTCTTTTTCCCTTATTTTTTGTATATTTGTTATTGGGCTTTGATTGGCCAACATATACTACAACACCCGATGCTCATCCCGTCAAGTGCCCCCCTCAGTGCCAGTCACCCTGTCACCCCAACCCCGGCGACCTCCCCTTCCACCACCCCTTGTTCGTTTCCCAGAGTTAGGTGTCTCTTATGTGCTGTCACCCTCACTGATATTTCCCACTCATTTTCTTTCCTGTCCCCTTGAATCCCTTTCACTAGTTTTTATATTCCCCGAATGAATGAGACCATATGATGTTTGTCCCTCTCCGACTGACTTACTTCACTCAGAATAATATATTAAATCTAACAGACGACAGGGTAACAAATAGAGAATTTGCTTCTGTATCTCCCTCTAGATCTGGTCTAGTCTGATTCACCTGCTTCTTTTGTGTATAAATTTCTGTCACCAATTAACAGTATTTATTGAATACATACAGTACAGTACAGTCACTGCAGGAAAGTCTACTGCTATTACCCACTGTAATAAATAAAGCCATTCATTTGAAAAACTCAACAAAAGGAGAAATGACGGTTGGGCTTTTTGTAATAGCAAGAGTACGCAATGTAGCAGAGTCACTGGCTAACATGTAGTAAGTATGCTAGCAGATATTTACCTTACAAGAAAACTATTAATAGAACAGAAGTGAAAGCCCACCTCTAAGAGCTACTGTGAGAAATGCCACTAAGTGATTTTCCTGTTTAAAAATGAAAAATCCAGGGCAGCCCGGGTGGCTCTGCAGTTTAGCGCCAGCTTCGGTCCAGGGCCTGATCCTGGGGACCGGGGATCGAGTCCGACATCTGGCTCCCTGCTTGGAGTCTGCTTCACCCTCTGCCTGTGTCTCTGCCTCTCTCTCGCTCTGTGTGTCTCTCATGAATAAATAAAATCTTAAAAATTAAATAAAAATTAAATAAAAATGAAAACCCATTATTACATGAAGACGACTTTTTGCTTCATTCATAAATACTTGAGGAGCAGTAACAAGGACAAGAACAAGTGTCCTGGTTTAATTTAAGAATGAAGCTCTATGTACTGATCTCCCCCCAACAAAAGTTGTATCCAAATGCCAAATCACACGCTGCTTTCTGTTCACACAGAACAGCTTGCGGTCAGCCACATACCTAATGAGCTTGATTTGCTATGGAAGAGAACTGTAAAAATAAAAACATGATCCATTCAAAACTCCAGAGTATACCTCATTTTGGAAGCCATTTGAAGAAAAAAGAGCAAGTTGAAGATGCTGATTTTCCATGATGAAATACACTCAATATCAAAAGGGAAAAATAATTCATGTTTTAAATGAAATATGAAAACAAAACATTTGTAGGACATTGGCAAGGCCAATAAAGTCCATTCTAGTTACTTCAAAGGGCTTCTGCAAGTGGCAATATTGCAGTGATATAGTCAAAACCTTTCTTCTTTCGAATCTACTGCTTTAAGAATGGAACTTCATGCTTTTGATGTTGGAAATAAAGGTTAACCAGGTTTCTTAAGATGAGCCTATGGTATAAACAATTTGAATGTTGGCCAAACATTTTTTTTCTTTTTTTTTTAATAAATTTATTTTTTATTGGTGCTCAATTTGCCACCATACAGAATAACACTCAGTGCTCATCCCATCAAGTAAGTGCCCCCATCAGTGCCCGCCACCCAGTTACCCCCACCTGCCACCCACCTCCCCTTCAACTACCCCTAGTTCGTTTCCCAGAGTTAGGAGTCTGTCATGTTCTGTCTCCCTTTCTGATATTTCCCACTCATTTTTTCTTTCCCCTTTAATCCCTTTCATTATTTTTTATATTCCCCAAATGAATGAGACCATAAAATGTTTGTCCTTCTCCGATGGACTTATTTCACACAGCATAATACCCTCCAGGTCCATCCACGTCGAAACAAATGATGGGTATTGGTCATTTCTAATGGCTGAGTAATATTCCATTGTATACATAAACCACATCTTCTTTACCCATTCATCTTTCGATGGACACTGAGGCTCCTTCCACAGTTTAGCTATTGTGGACACGGCTGCTAGAAACATCGAGGTGCAAGTGTCCTGGCATTTCATTGCATTTGTATCTTTGGGATAAATCCCTAGCAGTGCAATTGCTGGGTCCTAGGGAAGGTCTATTTTTAACTCTTTGAGGAACCTCCACACAGTTTTCCAGGGTGGCTGCACCATTGCACATTCCTACCAACAGTGCAAGAGGGTTCCCTTTTCTCCGCATCCTCTCCAACTTTTGTGGTTTCCTGCCTTGTTAATCTTCCCCATTCTCACTGGTGTGAGGTGGCATCTCATTGTGGTTTTGATTTGTATTTCTCTGATGGCCAGTGATGCGGAGCATTTTCTCATGTGCTTCTTGGCCATGTCTGTGTCTTCCTCTGTGAGATTTCTGTTCATGTCTTTTGCCCGTATCTTGATTGGATTGTTTGTTTCTTTGCTGTTGAGTTTAAGAAGTTCTTTACAGATCTTGGATACTAGGCCTTTAACTGAGAAGTCATTTGCAAATATCTTCTCCCATTCTGTAGTTGTCTTTTAGTTTTGTTGACTGTATCTTTTGCTGTGCAAAAGCTTCTTACCTTGATGAAGTCCCCATAGTTCATTTTTGCTTTTGTTTCTCTTGCCTTCATGGATGTATCTTGCAAGAAGTTACTGTGGCCAAGTTCGAAAAGGGAGTTGCCTATGTTTTCCTCTAGGATTTTGATGGATTCTTGTTTCACATTTAGATCTTTCATCATTTTATCTTTGTATATGGTGCAAGAGAGTGGTCTAGTTTCATTCTTCTGCATGTGGATGTCCAATTTTCCAGCACCATTTACTGAAGAGACTGTCTTTTTTCCAGTGGATAGTCTTTCCTCCTTTGTCAAATATTAGTTGACCATAAAGTTGAGGGTCCACTTCTGGATTCTCATTTCTGTTCCATTGATCTATGTGTCTGTTTTTGTGCCAGTACCACACTGTCTTGATGACCACGGCTTTGTAGTACAACCTGAAATCTGGCATTGTGATGCCCATGGCTATGGTTTTCTTTTTTAAGATTCCCCTGGCTATTTGGGGTTTTTTCAGATTCCACACAAATCTTTTTTTTTTTTTAATTTTTTTTATTTATTATTTATGATAGTCACACACAGAGAGAGAGAGAGAGAGGCGGAGACACAGGCAGAGGGAGGAGCAGGCTCCATGCCTCGGGAGCCCGATGTGGGATTCGATCCCGGGTCTCCAGGATCGCGCCCTGGGCCAAAGATAGGCGCCAAACCGCTGCGCCACCCAGGGATCCCCCACACAAATCTTATAATAATTTGTTCCAACTCTCTGAAGAAGTCCATGGCATTTTGATAGGGATTGTATTAAACGTGTAAATTGGGATCCCTGGGTGGCACAGCGGTTTAGCACCTGCCTTTGGCCCAGGGCGTGATCCTGGAGACCCGGGATCGGGCTCCCGGTGCATGGAGCCTGCTTCTCCCTCTGCCTGTGTCTTTGCCTCTCTCTCTCTCTCTGTGTGACTATCATAAGTAAATAAAAATTAAAAAATAAATAAAAATAAACGTGTAAATTGCCTTGGGTGATCACTGACATTTTCACAATATTAATTCTTCCAATCCTTGAGCATGGAGTATTTTTCCATCACTTTGTGTCTTCCTCACTTTCTTTCAGAAGTGTTCTGTAGTTTTTAGGGTATACATCCTTTACCTATTTGGTTAGGTTTATTCCTAGGCATCTTATGCTTTTGGGTGCAATTGTAAAAGGGATTGACTCCGTAATTTCTCTTTCTTCAGTCTCATTGTTAGTGTACAGAAATGCCACTGAATTCTGGGCATTGATTTTGTATCCTGCCACACTTGGGCCGAACATTTTTAAAAGAAGTAAACAGAACTTATTTAAAAGAAAAAAAGTTATGTATGTATTGAAGTCTTTAAAAGAGCCAGAGGAAAAAAACATGCTTTGAAAGATTACTTCAAATCAGAGATCCTGACAGCTGACCTCTAACTAGAAATTTTAGGAATAATCATTTCATCATCTTTCACTATACTGAAATATAAATAGATAGATGATAGATAGATAGATAGATAGATACACAGATAGGTAACAAGAGCCTACCTACCATTCTTTGCTTACTAAAAATGCCATTCAAGAAGACGCAGGTGGCCTGGGTCGAGGTCCTGGGATCAAGTCCCTTGTTGGGCTCCCTGCTTGGAGCCTGCTTCTCCCTCTGCCTGTGTGTCTGCCTCTCTCACGACTAAATAAATAAAATCTAAAAAAAAAAAAAAAAAGAACACAGGCAAACAGGGAGATCATTCAAGATAGTCACATAAAAACTTCTGAAATCCTTTCCCTCAACAGACACAATATATCTACAGCTACATATAAAACAATTATCTCTGAGCAGGACAGCTACTCCACAACGAAGAATTAAACAGACAGGGAGGAGAGACAGATGTAGTTGTATTTTTGCCGAAAACCTCACCTCCCCCCATGCAACGACCTATGGAGGAGGGGTTGCACAAATACAGAACCCCTCCCTGAGGGAGGGAATCTGTACTACACATCAGGCACCATGACCCATGGGAGATGCACCAGACAGACAGCCCCCAAAGCACCTGGCTTTGGAAACCAGTGGAGCTTCCGTCCAGGAGACTCCTAGGGCTGTACTGAGTGCAGGCTCTGCTTTTACAGGGCTCACAATCAGACTCATTTGCCTCAGGACCCAGTACAAAAGCACCAGTTTGAAAGGAGCCTAGACCAGATGTGAAGGGGTTCCATTTGCTAATCTTAAAGCATCTACCAGAAGGGCAAAAGCCCACTCAGATTCCCTCCAAAGACAAAAGATACCGGAGGGTGCCATATTTACGCTTTCTCTACCTTGCTACTGCCAATGCTGGCAGGAGCTATTTTTGCATTCCCATAACCTTCTAGTACCTCCTTCCCCCTCCATACTGCTGCCACGGCCCTGCCAGAAGCAGGAGGCCAGTGCCCTGACCTCTAGTTACACTCCCACTGCCAGAGGCCTCCAAGCCAGCAGGTACATGCAACCCACACAGGGGATGCCTACTGAATATGAGACTCTGGGGCCAGGGTGGATTGTGTTTGTGAGCCCCACAGGTCTAGAATAATTGGGGAAACAGTATGAGAGACAACCAAACACTGAAGCAAGGTTACTATAAACAAAAATGTTCACCCACACACAGCCACACCTTCAGGACTAGAAGAGATAGCTGTTTCACCTAACACAAAGACATACATACATACAAAGTCAGGCAACATGAGGAAACAGATAAACATGTTCCCAATGAAAGACCAGGATTAAACCCCAGAAAAACTCAACAAAGTGGGTATAGACCAAATGTACCTCAAAATGTAAGGCCACGTATAACCAGTGCACAGCTAGCATCATGCTCAACAGGGAAAAGCTTCCTGCTTAACATCAGGAACAAGGCGAGGATGCTAACACAGTATTGGAAGTCTTGGCCACAGCAGCTAGGAAGGAAAAAGAAAGAAATTGGAACCAAATTGTAAAGGAAGAAGTAAAACCATCACTATTTGTAGATGATACAATTTTATACACAGAAAACCCTAACGACTCTGTGGAAAAAAAAGACTGTTAGAACATTAGTTCTAACCTTATTTCTAAATAAATTCAGTAAAGTTGCAGGTACAAAACTGATATACACAATTCTGTCACACTTGTGTACACCAACAACAAACTATCAGGAAGAGAGACTAAGAAAACAAATCCCATTTAAAATTGCATGAAAAAATACCCAAGAATAAATTTAACCAAGGAGGTGAATGATCTATACTCTGAAAACTATAGGACACTGAGGAGAGACAATGACACTAATAAGTGGAAAGATATTCCATGCTCATGAAGAATATTGCAAAAATGTCCATACTGACCAGAGCAATCTACAGAGTCAAGGCAATCTCTATTGAAATTCTAGTGGCATTTTTCACAGAAATACAACAATCGTAAGATTTGTATAGAACCACAAAAGATCCCAAGCAGCCAAAGCAAATCTTGAGAAAGGACAAGTCTGAGACATTACACTCCTTGAATTCAAGCTGTAGTATCTAACAACTAAAGTAATCAAAATGTATGGTATTGGCATAAAAACACACACACAGATTCGTGGGACAGAAAAGAGAGCCCCGAAATAAACCTAGGCATATAAGGCCAATTACTTTACAAGAAAAGAGGCAAGAATATACAATGGAGAAAGACAATCTCTTCAATAAATGGTGCTGGGAAACCTAGACACCTACATATAAAAGACTGAAACTGGGCCATCATCTCACACCATACAAAGAAATTAACTCAAAATGGATTAAAGACTGGAATGAAAATCCTGAAATCATTAAACTCCTAGAAGAAAACATGGGTCGTAAGCTCTCTGACATCGCTCTTGGAGATTTTTTTTTTTTCCTTTTTGGATCTTATGATTCCAAAGGCAGTGGCATCAAAAAACAAAACAAAACAAAACAAAATTGAGATAACATAAAACTAAAAAGCTTCTGCACAGCAAAGGAAATCATCAACAACAAAAAAGGCAATCTACCGAATAGAAGGAAGAACTGCCAATTCTATCCAATAAGGGGTTAACAGCCAAAATATATACAGAAATTCATATAGCTCAATATCAACAAGAAACAAACAATTCAATATTAAAAAATGGACAGAGGATCTGAATAGACGTTTTCCCAAAGACGACATACAGATCACCAACAGGCACACGGGAAGATGCTCAACATCACAAATCATCAGAGTAATGCAAATCAAAATCACAGTGAGATATCGCTTCACACCTCTGAGAAAGGCCAATATCAGAAAGACAAGAAAAAATAAGTACTGATGAGGCTGTGGGCAAAGGGGGACCCTAGTGCACCGTTGGTGAGGTTGTAAATTGGTGCAGCCACCACAGAAAATAATCTGGAGAACAGTCAAAAACTTAAAAATACAACCCCCACATGATCCTGCAATTCCACTTTTGGGTATTTATCTGAAGATTCAAAAGGATACATGTACCTCTATGTTCACTGCAGCATTATTTACAATAGCCAAGATATGGAAATAACCAAAGTGTCCTTCCTTTGAGGGATGAATGGGAAAAGATTTACACACACACACACACACACACACACACACGAATACTATTCAGCAAAAAAAAAAAAAAAAAAAAAAGGAATACTATTCAGCCATAAAATAAATTAGCCATTTGCAACTGGCATGAATCTGAAGGGTATTATGCTAAGTGAAAAAAGTCAGAAAGAGAAAGACAGATATGGTATGATTTAACTTATACCTGAAACTAAACAACAAATAAAGTCAGAAATACAGAGAATACATGGGTGGTTGCCAAAAGGGAAGGGGGTGAGGCTGTGTGGGTAAAAACGGATAAAGGGGATCAAGAGTCCCATCATCCTCTTACAAAATGAATTCACGCACAGCATGGTGACTATAGTCAATAATAACGTATTGCAAATTTGAAAGTTGTTTTCAGAAAATACGTCTGAAAAGTTCTTAGCACAAGAAAACAAATGGTGTGACTGTGCATGCAGAGAGATGTTAACTAGACTTACTATGGTGTTCATTGTGCAAGATATACAAATGCCAAATTTTATGTTGCACGCCTGAAACTAGTGTGTCATATATCGATTATAATTTAATAAAACGAAAAAAAAAATGGAAGGAAATAAAAACATGTACTGATTCACTGAAAGACATAGTTTGATAGCCACAAACCCTCAATACAGGAGATTCTAGAGCTTTTTTACATTAAACAGGTGAAAAATCAGCCTGGATGACAAGGCTGAGCTGTAAGATTGGGACTAGAACAAACAAAATGGTGGTTATACTAAATGAATAATGACGTTGATGTAAAGCAAAATAAGGATGTCTTCAAGGTTGTGAGGGGTTTTTGTTTTTCTGTTTGTTTTCTAGAGAGAATTAAAATACAGGACACAATAGCACTGAAGTTGGCAGGAAAGTATATGGGGCAAAAGTGCGCTAAGATTTCTGGATCTTTTCCAGATGACAATAGACAGATTAAGATAGGATTTTATAATAAAGGATTCATGTCATAATTTCTAAGGTAGCCACTCAAATAACAGAAAGAGAATGTTTTAACTTCTCAACTGTATGCAGGGAAAACCCTAACCAATCCAAAAGAAACAAAGAAAAATCAGGACAAGAAAACACAAAATACGTCAGATTTTAAATTATAAAGATCATACGTCATAATGAACTGTAGTGAAGATATTCTAGCTGAAAGTAAAGACTTCTGACTTGTTACCTCAGAAAGATCCAACTGTAATTCACAAAAGCTGTAATAAAGCAGGAATATGGAAGAGTTGACAATAAAAGGATAGGAAAAGATATCCTGCAAATGGCAACAAAAACATATCTACTTTAAAATAAACTCTATTAAAAAGTATAAAGTGTAGTAATTCACCAGCAAAATAACAAATTTATATTTAATAACAAATTTAAATATATACAACAAAAAATGAACAGAGGGAGCCTGGGTGGCTCAGCCGGTTAAGCACCTGCCTTCAACTCCCGACAAGATTCCAGGGTCCTGGAATCAAGGCCCACATCAGGGTCCTTGCTCCAGGGGGGAGCCTGCTTCTCCCTCTCTCTCTCTCTCTGCCTGTCACTCCTCCTGCTTCTTCAGTGTCCGATAAATGAATTAAATTAAAAAAAAAAAACACAAAAAAAAAACTGAACAGAACTGCAAGAAGAAAACCATGGTCATAATGGGAAACTTTTTTACCATACTTCTCTTGGTAACAGAGAATAAACGAACAAAAATCAGTGAAAACACAGAATATTTGAATAGGTTTACAAACTTGATCTACAGACACATACAGAAAACTATACTTAATGACTGCAGAATATACCTTCTTTTTAGACACAGACAGGATACATTACAGATATTGAATATGTAGCTGGCCGTAAAGTGTAAACACATTTCAAAGGACTGAAATAATGCAAATTAGGTTTTCTGACCTCAAAGCAATTAAGGTAGAAATCAGGAACAAGATAGATTAAAAAAATCCTTATTTGTAAATTCAAGAAAAGTCTAAGTAAGCAACTACAAAATGATTCTAAGTTAAGAAAACCAGTACCTTGGGAGAAATGGCCTTAAATGCTAACGTTAGGAAAAGAAGAAGGTTGAAAATTTATGAACAAACGTTCATAACAAGAAAAAGAATTTTTTTAAAAAAGTCAATGAAATAAAAACTAATATACAATGAGGAAAATTAATAAGGCCAAAGGTTTATATCTAAAAAGACTAATGCCAAAACTCTGGCAATATTGAGGAAAGAGAAGAAAGGGCAATAAGTACCAATATCAGGACCAAGAAGAAAAACAATTAGCATAGAAACTGCACATGTGAAATATTATAAGCAACCTTTTCAGAAATTTGACAATGTAGTTGAAATGGACCAAATCTTAGAAAAATATGAATCATTAAAACTAATCAAGAAGAAATAGAAAGCCTAAACGTTCTTGTCATCTTTAAAATAGTTACCAATATCCTTATCAAAAAGAAAACATCCAGGCCCAAGGAACCCAACAAGTCAGTTCTGCTAAAGGACAAACGAACTTCAGTCTTTCATAAACTTACCCACAGAAGAGTAGAGACTTCCACCTCACAACATAAGGCTACCCAGGATATTGTGAAGATCTGATGAGAGAGATAAGAAAGCAAAATTATGGGCTGAAGTCTCATAAAAGGAGACATTAAAGTTCTAAATAAACTAGGAGTCAACTAACTCCAGCAGATTATATGTAAAGGAGAACAAATCATGAACAAATTAGGTTATCTCAAATAATAGTCCAATGATAGCCAGTTGAACAGTCAAAAATCAGTAAAAAAAAAAAAATGTCAAAAACCAATGAACTTTCCTATGTTGAGACTGACAGGAAACAAATCATATGATCATTACAATAAATAAATAAAAAGCACTTGACAAAGTCCAATGGCTAGTCATTTAAAAAGTCATTTTACAAAGAATAAACGGAAACTTCTTAAATTGAGTAAACGGCAAATATGAAAAAAATAATCTAGAGCAAATATGACAAAGAAGAAATGTTGAGAGAATTTCTTTTGAGATCCAGATTCACACATAATAAACAAAAATCTAGAGTAGCGAAATCAAAGTGAAAATGAAAAAGGGAATAGCTTTTTGGTCACACATTAAGGAAATGTTTCATGAATACAATTCAGAAATCACTAACCTAAAGGAAAATGGTGCTCGACGAGTAACTTCTGCATAGAGAGTAGGGGAGGACAGAACAAAGCATGAGATGACAAAATATTTTTCCATATGTTTTCCCACCAAGAGAATCTGACATCAGCATGGTTTTACCTTTACCGGTGAATGCAGGCTTTTCTCACCAAACATATCCCAGAGGAAGGTCAGGTCTTCCTGGCTGTCCACACGTGGCCCCAGCCGGCCTGCACAACAGCCAACAGCTCATACAGACCTAGAAAGTGAAAATAAAACACAAAGCGTAACCATAGAGTGATCTCATTAATTTCACTTAAGGTGTGTGTGAAGGATGGCTGGAACATGTCGTTTTTACTGGATCAGTAATCTGGGCCATCAAGCAGAATGCTTCTCCGCGGAAGCCAAGGACCCTTTTTGATTTTTAAAGCCCAAATATGTAGCATCAACAGGCTAGCCTAACCTTTCCTTTGTCAACATTCTCCAGGCATCCAAGCGGACACAACCCGAGGCAGAAAACGTGTACAAGCTTTCAGAGGAAGAAGAAAACTAAATCGTCACTACATTTGCCTCAGTGTTAGCCAAAGATCAAAAGGAGTCATGAATAGGAAAAACTCCTTAGAAGAGCAGAAAATTGATAGAGTGGCCCATTAAAAAGGTTTTGTGGTTTCCAAAGAGTTCCTAATGATATATAGCTTCAAAACCATTTGCGTTATCTACATCCAAATTCAAGTTCCAAAAAGCTAAGGCCTATTAAGCCATACGTGGTGTTGCTTTCTTGTAGCTGCTCATTTTTCAAAAAGCAACAACCACAAGCTACACAGAACTGAGTTTACCTTTAACTCCAATCTGGGCGTATGCCGTACCCTCTGAAAGAGTTAAGGAAAAGGATGCAGGTTCCTCGGGGCCCTCCTCACTAGAAGCTTCCTGGGGCTAGACAGTAGCACCCTGTTCCACCAGTAGCCTGTTGCAGAAACCCTCCCACCTCCTTTGGGGCCCATCAGACTCCTGTCCAAGAACTGTTACGACAGTGCCTGCCCGGGGCCTCTTCAGGGAGGTGACCTAGAAGAAGTATCAACTCTCAGCACACGTTTCACTTTCCAGTGGGATTATACGAGGTAAAAAGGAGAAACTTCCTTTTATTTCTGTCTGCTGTCTACAAGAGCACCGAAACCTCCTGGGATCTACGACACAGGAGCATGCTGTTATTCCTGCTCTGAAGTGCTGCTGTTCATCACAGGGACAGCTTTACAAGATATGTAACTAGCAAAGAATCATAAATTATGGCCTGCTGATTAGTCTATCTATTATCTTCCTAAAGTATTATCATATTCTAATAATCAGTGATCATTCACCAAATGTATTCGCTTTGCCTTGGAAAGCTGGATCTGTAACATGAGACGTTAAACTCAAACATTCCTGGGACTGCATGTGGCCAAAAAGATCTATTCTACTTTAGGGGGAAGAAAATGTCTCCCTATTACATTCTTAAGTATTCTTGATGATTTACACTTATTCCTTTAAAAACCTGGCATCATGCCTAAGCTAGCTCTTATTGATGATTTCATAAAACTATTTGTAAGGTGTCCCAACATAATTCGATGTATAATAATGCAGGTCTCACTTTACACGTACACAGATACACACAACTTTAAAAACATGACAATTGCCAAGATCAGCGATTAAGGTCAGAGGTTCAAATTGAAAATTAGGTAAAAAGGAGGTAGAATTTCGCTATTTTATTATTGATTTAGGAGCAACAAAAGGAATTCCTTGTTCCTTGGAAATATGGTTAGTTTAATTAATAATACTAGTTCAACTATAACATAATTTATGAGGTATAGTTCTGGGGGGGGGGGCAATAACTGAGGTAATGTATTAGAACAGCCCCGGCATATGGTAAATAGTCTATTTCATATGTAACTTAGTGAGCTTCAGCTATTGTTGTTATTCCTGTTATTCATCAGGACTATTATTTTTTTTAGGATTAATTTATTTTACAGAGAGGCAGGGGACAGGGGCAGAGGGAGACAGAATCTTAAGCAGACTCCACGCTCAGCATGGAGCTTGACACGAAGCTCCAAATCATGACCCTGATCATGGCTGGAGCTGAGACCAAAAGTCAGACACAAAACCCACTGCACCACCCAGGAGTGTCCATCACTACTGCTATTGAAAAATCAAAACTCTGAGTCAAACAGACCTAGATTCAAACCAGGTCTATACTTCATTTACCCCCCATAACTTACCTCAGCCTTCTTTCCATATGTTCAAAAGAAACGGAATCTACACCTATAGTAAACTGGACAGGAAAAAATATACATACGTATGCAGATACACAAGTGTGTGCATATAACACAGGTAAAATCTGAAAAAGCCTAAGGGACTGCATCAGTGACGATGTACCCACGTGGTTACCATAACTATGCGAGATGTCAACACTGGAGGAAGCAGGGTCAAGGGTACACGGGATCTGTATTATGTCTTCCAACACATGAATCCACAGTTATCTCAAAGTACAGTTAAAGCAAGAGGAGAAGTGGTGGTTAACATTGTTATAAGAATGCAAGGGAACAAGGCACGTAGTCCTGTGGTTGGCACAAAAGAGGCATTTGATGAATTTATAAAAGATTTTATTTATTCATGAGACGGACAGAGAGAGAGAGAGAGAGAGGCAGAGACATAGGCAGAAAGAGAAGCAGGCTCCATGCAGGCAGCCCAAAGTGGGACTCGATCCCGGGACTCCAGGATCACACCCTGGGCTGAAGGCTGACGCTTCAGCACTGAGCCACCCAGGCGTCCCTGATAAAAACATTTTAAAAATTGGGCAGCCCGGGTGGCTCAGCAGTTTAGCACTGCCTTTGGGCCAGGGCTTGATGGACTCCCTGCATGGAGCCTGCTTCTCCCTCTGCCTGTGTCTCTAACTCTCTCTCTCTGTCTCTGTGTGGCTCTCTTAGGAATGAATAAAATCTTAAAAAAAAAGAGTTTTAAAGAATAATAAAGTGATTTCTTAAGACTTCCTCAAGTGGCAACTGCCCCTTACTAGAATTCTGTCTATACCTTTACTCCACTTCAAAAAGTTTGGATCTCGAATGAACCACCAAGAGGAGCAGAGGAATAAGCGTCCGCATAAAACACATAAAGTGAAAGATCCCTATAATTTCTAATCTTTGGATGAAACCTGAAAGGCGTCTGGGGGAGTAACCAAATAGCAAATCACTTTGAGATTGATGACATATGCCTTATTATCTAAGTTAAAATAGGAAACACAGGGACATCTGGGTGATTAAGAAGCTGAGTGTCTAACTTTGGCTCAGGGCTGATTCTGGCCCAGGACCCAGCCCCACATTGGGCTTCCTATGGGGAGCCTGCTTCTCCCTCTGCCTGTGTCTCTGCCTCTCTCTGTCTCTCTCACAAATCAATAAGTAAAACCTTTTACAAATGAAACAGAAACCACATCTAAAAAATCAACTTCTGAAGATAATCGATTTCTTTTTAATTATACGGCCCCGATATTTAAACTATGGCTTTTCAAAACCATCAACAAGGAAAAAATTTTAAAAAGCAACAGATAAGTACTAGGAGATCATGAAAACCAGCCCATCGCACCCTGCGCCGCACCCACGCCCCGGCAGCGCGTGGTCCGGGAGGCCCCGCCAGCGAGACAGCCAGCCCGGGCGAGGGAGGAGGGCGCCGCGTGCAGCCCGCGCCCCGCCCGCGGCCCCGGCGGCTCGCACCTTCCTCAGCGCCGACATCCTCGAGCGCTCTGAGTTCAGCAGGCGAAGGGCGACATGCTTTGTGGCCCGTCCGTCCATCCGCACCGCCAGCCGACAATCCGCGGGGCCGCCGCCGCCGCCACCGCCACGCGTCCCACCGCGCTCCAGCCCGGCACACGCTCGGAGCCCGCCGCCGGCGCCTGCGCACTGGGCGCCCCGGAGGCCTGGCGCGCTGGGGGCCAGCCGGCGCGCGGAGGCACCTGGGAAGGGCCAGGCAAGCGCGGGGAGCCCAGGCAGCGCCGAGCATGGCGTCCGGGGATCCTTCCGCCCCACCGCTCCCCCGCCCCTGCCGGCGCGCAGGCCCCGCCCCGGATGCCACCTGTGGCGCGGGTCCCCTGGCGCTGGAGGCGGCGGTAGCCTGCAGCAAGTGCAGCTCGCCCGCAGCCCCACGGTCCCAGCGCGCCTGCGCGGCCGGTGCCAGGGCGACAGGAAGGTAGCGCGCGTCCCCCCAGGGGCGGTGCCCCGCATCCGGAGGACAGACCCGGCACTTGCTGCCTCGGGCGACGTGGACGGAGGCTCTCGAGCTGTCCAGGGACCGTCTGTCCGCCGCTGGCGCTGCCCTAAACACGAGCCGCTTCCGCCTGGGCCCCTGGGCCCTCGCCGCTGCCCCGCGGGAGCCGGACGCCGCCCCCTCCTCAGGCCCCGCAGCTCCTCCAGCCCGCCCGTCTGCCCGGAACAGTCCGCGCCGCACCCACGCCCCGGGAGTGCAGGGTCCGGGAAGCACCGCCGGCGAGGCACCCAGGCGCCGCGAGGGACGAGGCCGCCGCGCAGCCCACGACCGGTCACCCCTGCAGCTCCGGGTCCCTGCCCGCGCCCCGCCCGCGGCCCGTACCTTCCTCAGCGCAGACATCCTCGGGCGCTCGGAGTTCAGCAGGCGCAGGGCGACAGGGCACACGGCCCGTCCATCCGCAGGGCTGGCCGTCAGTCCGGGGGACCGCGCTCGAGCGCAGTGCACGCTGGGAGCCCCCCGCCGGCGCCTGCGCACTGGTCGACCGGGAGGCCCCGCACGCTGGGGGCCGGCCTGAGTGCGGAGGCACCTGGGGAGGGGCCACACCCGCACCGGGGAGCCCAGGCAGCACCGCGCCCTGCCGTCCGGGGGTCCTTCCGCCCCACCGCTCCCCCGCCGCCGCCGCCGCCGCCACGCGCACCACCGCGCTCCAGCCCGGCACACGCTCGGAGCCCGCCGCCGGCGCCTGCGCACTGGGCGCCCAGGAGGCCTGGCGCGCTGGGGGCCGGCCGGCGCGCGGAGGCACCTGGGGAAGGGCCAGGCAAGTGCGGGGAGCCCAGGCAGCGCCGCGCCCCGTCGTCCGGGGTTCCTTCCGCCCCACCGCTCCCCCGCCCCTGCCGGCGCGCAGGCCCCGCCCCGGATGCCACCTGTGGCGCGGGTCCCCTGGCGCTGGAGGCGGCGGTAGCCTGCAGCAAGTGCAGCTCGCCCGCAGCCCCACGGTCCCAGCGCCGCCTGCGCGGCCGGTGCCAGGGCGACACGAAGGTAGCGCGCGTCCCCCCAGGGGCGGTGCCCCGCATCCGGAGGACAGACCCGGCACTTGCTGCCTCGGGCGACGAGGACGGAGGCTCTCGAGCTGTCCAGGGACCGTCTGTCCGCCGCTCGCGCTGCCCTAAACACGAGCCGCTTCCGCCTGGGCCCCTGGGCCCTCGCCGCTGCCGCGCGGGAGCCGGACGCCGCCCCCTCCTCAGGCACCGCAGCTCCTGCAACCCGCCCGTCTGCCCGGCACAGCCCGCGCGGCACCCACGCCGCGGGAGTGCAGGGTCCGGGAAGCACCGCCGGCGAGGCACCCAGGCGCCGCGAGGGACGAGGCCGCCGCGCAGCCCGCGACCGGTCGCCCCGGCAGCTCGGGGTCCCTGCCTGCGCCCGCCCGCGGCCCCCGCGGCTCGCACCTTCCTCAGCGCTGACATCCTCGGGCGCTCGCGGTTCAGCAGGCGCAGGGCGACATGCTTTGTGGCCCGTCTGTCCGCAGGGTCGGCTGGCCGTCAGTCCGGGGGACCGCGCTCGAGCCCAGTGCACGCTGGGAGCCCCTCGCTGGCGCCTGCGCACTGGGGCCTCACGGGGTAAACAACCCCCACTGAGCCCTGCACCAGGCAGGGGGTTGAGCAGCTCCCCCAAGTGCTAACAACTGAAAATCAGCACAATAGACCCTCCCCCAGAAGACCAGCGAGAAGGACAGGGGAAAAAACAAGTTATTGACCAAGCAGCACTGGAAAGTTCCAGGGTAAGACAAGCGACTTGCAGGATACAGAATCAGACGATACTCCCCCTTGTTTTGTTGTTGTTGTTGTTGTTGTTATTTTTTATTTCTGTTTGCTTCCCCCACCCCTTTTTTCCTTTCTTTTTTTCTTTTTCTTCTCTTTTTCTTCCTTTTTTCTTTCTTCTTTTTTCTTTCTTTCCGTCTTTCTCTCCTCTCTTTTTCTCCTTTTCCCAATACAACATGTTTTTGGGCACTCTGCACTGAGCAAAATGACTAGAAGGAAAACCTCACCTCAAAAGAAAGAATCAGAAACATCCTCTCTCCCATAGAGTTACAAAATCTGGATTACAATTCAATGTCAGAAAGCCAATTCAGAAGCATTATTATAAAGCTACTGGTGGCTCTAGAAAAAAGCAAAAAGGACTCAAGAGACTTCATGACTGCAGAATTTAGAGCTAATCAGGCAGAAATTAAAAATCAATTGAATGAGACACAATCCAAACTAGAAGTTCTAATGATGAGGGTTAACAAGGTAGAAGAACGAGTGAGTGACATAGAAGACAAGTTGATGGCAAAGAGGGAAATGAGGAAAAAAGAGACAAACAAGTAAAGGACCATGAGGATAGATTAAGGGAAATAAATGACAGCCTGAGGAAGAAAAACCTACGTTTCATTGGGGTTCCAGAGGGCGCCAAATGTGACAGAGGCCCAGAATATGTATTTGAACAAATCATATCTGAAAACTTTGCTAATCTGGGAAGGGAAACAGGCATTCATATCCAGGAAATAGAGAGATTCCACCCCCTGAAATGAATAAAAACTGTTCAACACCTCGACATTTAATGGTGAAGCTTGCAAATTCCAAAGATAAAGAGAAGATCCTTAAAGCAGCAAGAGACAAGAAATCCCTGACTTTTATGGGGAGGAGTATTAGAGTAACTGCAGACCTCTCCACAGAGACCTGGCAAGCCAGAAAGGGCTGGCAGGATATAGTCAGGGTCCTAAATGAGAAACACATGCAACCGAGAATACTTTATCCAGCAAGGATCTCAATCAGAATGGAAGGAGAAAGAAAGAGCTTACAAGACAGGCAGGAACTGAAAGAATATGTGACCTCCAAACCAGCTCTGCAAGAAATTTTAAGGGGGACTCTCAAAATTCCCCTTTAAGAAGAAGTCCACTGGAACAATCCACAAAAACGGGGACTGAATAAGTATCATGATGACACTAAACTCATATCTTTCAATAGTAACTCTGAACGTGAACGGGCTTAATGACCCCATCAAAAGGCGCAGGGTTTCAGACTGGATAAAAAAGCAGGACCCGTCTATTTGCTGTCTACAAGAGACTCATTTTAGACAGAAGGACACCTACAGCCTGAAAATAAAAGGTTGGAGAACCATTTACCATTCGAATGGTCCTCAAAAGAAAGCAGGGGTAGCCATCCTTATATCCGATAAACTAAAACGTACCCCGAAGACCGCAGTGAGAGATGAAGAGGGACACTATATCATAATTAAAGGATCTATCCAACAAGAGGACTTAACAATCCTCAATATATATGCCGCGAATGTGGAGGCTGCCAAATATATCAATCAATTAATAACCAAAGTGAAGACGTACTTAGATAATAATACACTTATACTTTGTGACTTCAATCTAGCGCTTTCTACACTTGATAGTTTCCTAAACACAACATCTCCAAAGAAACGAGAGCTTTAAATGATACACTGGACCAGATGGATTTCACAGATATCTACAGAACTTTACATCCAAACTCAACTGAAAATACATTCTTCTCAAGTGCACATGGAACTTTCTCCAGAATAGACCACATACTGGGTCACAAATTGGATCTGAGCCGATACCCAAAGATTGGGATCGTCCCCTGCATATTCTCAGACCATGATGCCTTGAAATTAGAACTAAATCACAACAAGAAGTTTGGAAAGACTTCAAACACGTGGAGGTTAAGGACCATCCTGCTAAAAGATGAAAGGGTCAACCAGGAAATTAAGGAGAAATTAAAAAGATTCATGGAAACTAATGAGAATGAATATACTACCATTTAAAACCTTTGGGATACACCAAAAGCAGTCCTGAGGGGGAAATACATCACAATACTAGCAGCCATCCAAAAGCTGGAAAGAACTCAAATACAAAAGCTAACCTTACACCTAAAGGACCTAGAGAAAAAAAAAAAAAAACAGCAAATAGATCCTACACCCAGCAGAAGAGAGTTAATAAAGATTCGAGCAGAACTCAACGAAATCGAGACCAGAAGAACTGTGGAACAGATCAAACAAAACCAGGAGTTGGTTCTTTGAAAGAATTAATAACATTAATTAATTAGAGCTATTGAATAATATAAATGGTGAAGTAACCTCGTACTTGGAATTTAAAAAATTCTATCAGATGGTAGCGTGGAAAATACAGAAAGGAAAGAACAACTAGAAGGCTATAAAAGTGTAGGTTGAATCCAACAGATTTTGCCTTGGATATTTGGGTGATCATCCTACCTTAATCAGATTTGAAAGGTCTTTGAGACTGATTATTTCTTACCCCTTCTTGAAACATTGTGGGTAGTACATTTCCAAAGAAATTCAAAACATAAATGATAGATAGCATTTTCATGAAGATAAATTTAGAATAATTTTAAATACTGTAACAGAGTCTAGGTAGGAAAACAAAACATGTTAGTTATTTTAGCACAGAAAATTTGACAACACAGAAAATTTTACATGCAGGATTGGTTAAGCACATACTGCCTGTTATTGAGGAGTGGAGAAACCAAAAAGGAACACTGAGGTAACACACATACAGTATATATATATTTACCCTGAGAGCTGAAGTATGGTAGGAAGAGGATGTAGTTATTAGAACCTAATGGCTTAAAGGAGGGGCCCTGCAGAACTGGTGATATAGTACCTGCAAGCGGTGTGATGAAGCTGGTTCTGGCTTGGGTCAGATAACAGAGAACTGGAAACTGGAGCTGTGGCTGCTAGGTGTCTCCTTGTCCTGCCTCTCAGTGTGAATTCCAGTGCCTCCTATGGGCAGAATCTAACAGGAAGCTAGCTGACTAAACAGCATTATTTGCAGTATCCCAGTCCTAGTAGCATCACAGTAGAGAAGGGGGTGGTGTTGAGGCTGAGACAGCAGCTTAGTAAACCTTAATAGTTGTTGTCATCAAACTACTTGTAATGAGTTATTTCCAATAAAGTATATATTCAGGATTTTAGAATGAATCTAATTTCGTGGAAAGTGGCCTTGTTAATTTGCAAAGTAACAAACTCTAAAGTGCCATTTATCATTACAATTTCAATTTGGTAGTTCTTTGCTGATAGTTACAGTGGCAGGCCACTTGGACATTGTTTTGGCTTTTTAAAAAATCATAATTCAGAGAAAACTAATTCTGCTTGTTTTGATTTCTAAGACATGGGCTAAATGTAGTGAAATCAGAAAGAATAAATAATGGGCATGTAAGCTTGATGGACCCAAATCATAAACGGTGTCAGGGGATTTCATTTTATGGGTGGAAGCTGAAGACTGTTACCTGAATGGATTAAGTGTTACGTGTTTTCAGAATCAGGATTTCCCTTTCTATAAATTTCAAGTATAGGTATATAATCTCCGAGTAATGGTCTTTTTCATTATAATGCACCCAGTGCTGTGAGCATAACACCTAAATTATTTATAAATTACAAATTTAATCTTATCTGAGATGTTAGCTTTTGAATCTTTCTGCAGGTTACTGTAAACTCACTTTGTCTTTAAATCACTTTTAATGGAAGTTTTTGAGTAAAAATTTTAAAACATAAAATTAGTTTTTATCTAATATTTTCATAATGAAAGAATAAAATAACAGATGAATAACGTAGGTCAAGACATTATTTTAACCTAGGTTTAAGAAGTTATGGAATAACTTTTTTTTAAAAATAGTTCTTTTTTCTCTTTGAAGTTTTCAGACTTTAAATCCAACTTTGAAAATCAGTAACAATATTATCTAGTTATCTACATAGACATTTGGTTGTATGAATGATTTATATGTATCAAACGTTGATGATGGTCTAGTAGAAGTTAACCTTATTTTTTCAGTATTAGATTAAGATACTCACATGTAGTTCCCTAAGTCCTGTGATGAACATTTATTGTGATTTAACATAGAACCTAGCCTATGATAAACTATTTAGGAAAAACTTTTTTGAATGTCTCTTCCTTCCTAATATAAATCATAATAAGACTTACAGATCACATGTAGCTTGTTATAGATTAGTTATGCATATTTGTGATTTTTAAGACGCCTCCGAATTGCTTCATTTAGAAAAAAAAATTATTCACATTTAAAGAGTTAATTGATATCTTCCCTTCTACATATCTACCAATTTTGATTTGCTGGGAAGTTCTTTAAATTCAATCACAGATGACTTTGCATTTATATTCCAGCACCACTTGTTATCCCTTAAATATCTTCTGCATTTTTTGGAGCTTTTCAAATTGAGGCTCTCAAGCTCTACTTTCTGTAACCAGTCTTTGCCTGAAGATATTCTACTTAATTTTTTAAAATATATAAATTTATCAGAAAACTCTTAGGCCCCATGAATTTCTTTGTTATAGTAAATGCCTTTCCTTGATGTTGTAGATGTTATTCAGTGAACCATTCCTTATTAACAATTCATCAGTTAATTTCTAGGATTAACTATTTTTTTTTCCATCTTTTCACTTGGGGAAGAAGTAGTAGGATTCTGTATTTTAAGGGAGAGTGCAGAAAGGGATATACACTTTTTTAAGAGGAGAAAAACATGGTTAAAAGACATTTTGAATTGAAGGAGAGCAGATGGGTGCCTCTTTATTTGTTTAGTACATTCTTTCAGAGCAGTCCTTTTCATCCCTTTTGGTCTCAAGACCTCTGTCTCTACAGTCATGAAAACTGAGAGCTGTTGTTTATCTTCTACCAATATTTACCATATTAAAAATTAAAGCTTGATAAATGAGTCACTTGGGTGACTCAATCAAACATCTGCTGTAGGCTCAGGTCAGGATCCTAGGGTCCTGGCATAGAGCTCAATGTCATACTATTCAGTGGGGAGCCTGCTTCTCCCGCCGCTCCTCACCCTTGCCTAAGAGTGCCTGCCATGTCCCCCAACTCAAAATCTTTATTTAAAAAACTTGATAACTATGAAAAATAATTCTAAAATCAGTTGATTGTAAACCCTTTAATGTTAGCTTATGTAATGTTTTTATGAAAAATAATTATAAAATTAAAAAAATAGATCTTGAGTATCTCTTTAATGCCTCTCTTAAGAGGAAACTTCAGATGTGCTCTGCATTCAATCTTCCATGATAACATACTTTTCTACAGCATCTGGGAAAACTCCACTGTTTTTGTGGTAGAATGAGGAAGAAAAAGACCATCATATTAGTGTTATTATGAAAATAGTTTTGATCTTTTGAAATGATTTTGGGGTCCCTCAAGGGTTCCTGGACAACACAAGGAAAACTCCTGCCTTAGTATATCAAGCCTAAGCCAGCAAATTTGAAGTGTTTGCAGACCTTTTTGAAGTTTAGTTCTTCGCTTGTTGGTTTTTTTTTTTAATTTTTTAATTTTATTTATTTATTCATGAGACACACGGGGGGGAGGGGCAAAGACACAGGCAGAGGGAGAAGTAAGATCACGCCCTGGACCGAAGGCAGGTGTTAAACCGCTGAGCCACCCAGGGGATCCCTAGTTCTTGGTTTTAGATACTCTTTTTTTTTTTTTAATCAAATTTAACAACTTTAAGATCTAATGTTTAATATGGTGATGGTAACTGGTAACACTATATTGTGTAATTGAAATTTGCTGAGATGAAGACTTAAATGTTTTCATAAAATCTGTTAGGTGATGATGTGTTAATGAACCAGATGGGTGGAATCCTTTCACAGTGTCAAATCATCACAGCATACACTAAATATCTTCCAGTTTTGTCAATCATACTTCAATAAGGTTGAAAATACACAATGAAGAAAAGCATTGTAACACCTATTGCACAACAGTATTTAAATATTTCCCATTACTAAAAGGTTTCCCCCCCACAACCTTTTTTTTTTTTTTTTGAGTATGGAAGTGGGGTGGAGAAGATAAACTAGAGTTATTAGTATGTTGTTGTAATGCTGTACGCTGAAACACATTTTGTTAAGTAAGACATTAAGTTATACTGAGCTAAGATTTGGTGGGCAGAATCCACACAGTGTCATAGACTCCTATTCTTCAAGGTTCTGGCCTGTAAACTTTTAACTGTCCTGGAGTTAACCTGGGTGTAAATTAACTGTCATTAAATAATATACCATTTACTTGAGCTGGAAAAAAAAATACCCTTTTTTCTTAAAGTGAGACTTTGACAAGGAAAAAAGTATGTTGATATAATTTTTTTTTTTTTGATGCATGCTCCTTATCCCCTGCAGAACAGGTAACAATTCACAAAGCCATCGCTTTGAAGAGCAGTGGTGTAGATCACTCTGCCCTGCTCTGATGTCCTCTCATCCACCTGTCTCAAATCTTATCTACCTCTCCAACCAGACTAGTTATCATAATCAATCTCATGTAACCACCTTCCAAGCAACCCAAATCTTCCAGATACATGCATAGAAGTATTCAGTTTGGGGCAGCCCAGGTGGCTCAGCGGTTTAGCGCCACTTTCAGTCCAGGGCCTGATCCTGGAGACCCGGGATCGAGTTCCACGTTGGCTCCCTGCATGGAGCCTGCTTCTCCTTCTGCCTATGTCTCTGCCTCTCTCTCTCTCTCTCTCTCTCATAAGTAAATAAAATCTTTAAAAAAAGTATTCAGTTTGTATAATAATTTAGGTACAGGGAGTAGTAAGTGGTGAAAAAGCTTTTAGAACTTGGCCTTCTGTGATTGGGTTTCTGCAACTTGGTTGTAGCCTACCTTTGGAAACTAGAAGGATTGAGAATTAACTTTCTGTATGAGAGGTTTGGAGGCACAGGGCTGATTGCCAATAGCTTCATTATTTTGAGGCATAATCCCAAGAGCATAAGTGTGACAGAATCTGCAATATTTTTTCATCTCTTAAAATTATTGCAGCATTTTGAGAATTGGTATTGATTTGGTGGCAATAATGGGCATCCTGAAACTTAAGTTTTTATCCTTTTTTCTGTCACCAATTAGTTTTATGGCGTATGGATAACTCTTACGACTATCTCTAGGCTTGTTGCCTACTTGGCAAAATTAAAGCTGAGTCAGCAGGGCATGAAGGTTCATTCTTTTCCTCAAGCTTTAAGATTGGGTCACTGTCCACTGGTGAACCAGAATTGTAGACTACCAACGTATAACATTTCATTAATCTCAAAGCTCCTTTGAGGAAATAGTCCAGAAATTCATCTAGAAGTAACTTGGGATTCTTCCAGATTCCTGGGGCCAGTGCACTTCTTTAAATTTTACACTTTTTAGATCAGTAGCATGGAAATTGGCCCTCCTTTCAGATTTCTCTAATTTCTTTATAATTTTACTATACCTGTAAAATACCTAAAGAGAATGTATCTGAGAGTTTTTGAAAGGCTAGTTTTTGTTACAGGGATATGAGTGATGCTGCTGACCTCATATATTATGTGAGACAAGGTTTAGCTTGCCCAATCTCATGGATTTTGAAGGTGAAGCAAATATATGGCTTTTAATTAGCTCTGTGTTTATAGTTTTATTTTTAAATTCTGTGGGTTTTTTTTTTTTCTTCACTAAGTAACAGTGAATACAGACCAATTGTTCTTGGTTACTAATATATATGAGTATTATTGTGCATGAGTTTAAAATTGATACGCCATCATGTCATGAAATCAGTTAAGTATGGGTTTTCTAATCTCCACCCCCCCCCCATGTGACAGGATTTCAGCAATTAAAATTATGTAATGGGGAACTTTGGTAATGCTTTTCCAAAGTCAAGATGTTAATTTTGCATTTCTCATTCTGTGCTTAATAAACTAATGTATATGAATCTGTTTTAATTTCGTATTTTACCGGATTTTCCATTGTTATTTTTGAAGGTTTTCATAGACTAAAGTCTCCTAAGAGATATAGATAGATATCTACACACACACACACATAGATAGATATCTACACACACACACACACACACACACACACACAATTACATTTTATATCAGGGTACATTTTTTTTATGGTCTTTTCCCTTATATGTGCTTTGAAAACCATTGACTGTTGAAGTTTCATAATAAGTGGTTAAATAGTATTAATATTTTCTAATTTTTAAAAATGTATTTTTAAGCCTTATGATTCTGCAGATGACTGGTCTGAGCATATTAGCTCTTCTGGGAAAAAATACTACTACAATTGTCGAACCGAAGTTTCACAATGGTTTCCCAAAAGAGTGGCTTGAAAGGTATTTGCTCTTACTCATTAAAAAATACTTATTATTCTTGACTACAGCTTAACATCTTAGAACTTTCTCAGCTTAGGTTTCTTAGTGAAACTCCTCATTCCCCCCTTCAATTGCAATAGTTGGCCCATTATGTTTTCTATAATTTCTCTTTGCTTAAAAAAAAAAAAGAAAGAAAGAAAAAACTTGGATAAGTCACTGTCCACAAGGACCTTGTAAACCATCAGTATATTTAAGATTTTATATCAACCTATATTATCATTTATAATGAACATTTTCATAATTTAAAGTATATTAATGTTTCCTTCATATGTGTAGAATTAATATTGGGGAGTTTTGGTTGTAGGGTTTAATGGTGTTATAAACAATTGCTATAATGCTATCACTGAGAAACATTAATGTTCTGTTAGCTATGTTTCATCTCCCATACCAGTTGATATTATGGCTATGTTCAGTTCTTTTATTTTCCATATAACATTCTGTTGAGCATTTGGTCAGAAGTGTCATATGTAAACTCATTGTACCTGATGTAATTTTTATGAGTTTATCTATGTTTTATTTTTAGAGAACAGAGACAAAAAGAAGCAAACAAGATGGCAGTTAACAGCTTCCCAAAAGATAGGGATTACAGAAGGGAGGTGATGCAAGCAACAGCCACTAGTGGGTTTGCCAGTGGAAGTAAGTATTAATTTTTTTTTTCTTTGAAACAACATGATGTTTAATTCACTCCTATAGTTTGTATGTTTATATCCATATGCATAGCTGTTTACATATGTAAACTAAAATAATGTAAATGTATAGTTTCTTTTATGTTAGATCTGTCTTCCTAACCTCCACCATTTTGTTTCCTGAAAAGGAAAAGAGTTCATGGAGGATTAGTACACGTATGTTATTCTTCACTACTCATACTGGCTATGATGCAGTTGAATTGGTGGAAAACAAAATCTCATATTGTGGATTGACTCTTAAAACAGGAGTTGTTTGGGTTTTTTTTCCCCCCTTTGCTGAATTGTGTCCTGTTAAACTGGACAGTGAAACTTCTTCCAAAACTCATTGAATGTTTGAATCTAACAATTGAATTGTAGCCACACACAGATGGTAACATTAAAGTGTCTCTTGGTGTTTTGTGTTTATCAGTGAGAAACTTTTTTACCTTTTATCTGGGAACTGATTACATCATCATAGATGTGAATAGCATCTCTATACTGTGAGCATACCTTAAAGGTTTTTGAGGTCACATTTTGTCTAAGTGGGACAATATGAGTAATATGCATTTATTTCTTAATTCAAATTAAATTTGAATTTGAAGCTTTTAGTAAAGGTCCTCTATTCCCAGTGGCTTCCTTTTGCCCAGAATAGAATTTAAATGCCACCATAGACTTCTTAGGCTTTTTATTAGATTTTGAAATTTGGAAGAATTTTTAAGATGTGTTCAGGGAATTCTTGGACATCTTCTTCCTGTAACTTACATAGAAGGTTGTATTTGGTCTTAGCAAGACAGTACTGCTTTTTTGATGGGAAAAGTTTTAAGATGAAGCAGATAGTAAAGTAACATAATTCTTCACTGAATTTTTAAGATATGTTCCTTTGAACATTTAATTTTTTTGTACTAGTGAAATTGTATTTAATTCTTACAAAACAATGATTTAGTGTACTGAAGTAAGGAAATTAAAACTATTTTTGAGACAGAAGACTTGGGTCCTGGTTCCATTTTACTTAATATCTTGAATAACTGTTACTTCTTGCAAACAATCAGAAATAAGGTAAAGGTTTTCCTCTCCAGGTTTAAAAAAAAAAAAAAAAAACCGCACCCAGCTTGTAGTAGTTCTGTCTGAACAAACTGCAGAAGGATATTGAGAAGATATGGTGGAGGAGTGGCAAATGGTTGTAAAAAAAATAGTCACTTTTTTTTTTTTTTTTTTTAAGATTTTGGGCCAGGCCTCTCACTTAGTGGGTGATAGTTCCCAGAGAGGGAAAAAAAATAGCCTAGTGCGTCAGCTTTATTCTTTCCAAAATACCCTATCATTTTAAGTCTCTTCTCCTCTCTTGAAGTAAATGGAAGTAAATAAAGATCTGATGGAAGTATTGATGAAAGTGAAAGTAGTGTTTTTTTGTCTTTCTAATAAACCATCTTTAAGGAAATAAAATCAGAATTGTGTTTTTAAATTGTGTGCATCTTTTTCTTTCACAAATGAAGGAGTTCCTTCTCTTTTTTCTTTGTAATTTCAAAAGTGAAGCATGTTTGTTACTAAAAAATAAAAAGGGGATTTTTTTAATTTCATGAGCCAAGAACATTTGGGGACATACACTTTTTTCTGCGTGTATATAAATGTGTATTAAAACTACATATGTGTGTGTTTTACATAATGGCATTATATGTTACTATTTTTAACCTTTTTTTGTTCATTAATATTTTGAGGAAATATTTCTGTGTCAGTTTAGAAATCCCTGTGTGTTAAAATTACATGGTTTTCCTTTTTTTTTTTTTTTTTTTTTTTTGATGTGCCCTCATTTATAGGTAATCATCTGTGGATACTTGGGTGGTTTTTATCCTTTTCCTACTGTCAGCAGTGCTGTGATGTCTATCTTTGCCCATTACTTCCTTAGTCACATTCCTAAAAGTGCAAATGAGGAGTCAGTAGGTCTCTGTGTGTGTTGAAGTACAGTCATGTGTCTCACTTTTTCAGTTTTAAGTGATAATTAGAAAAAAAAAAAAAACCTTAGCTATATTTCTTTTTATTTTTCCTTAATTGGTCAACTGAGTTATACCTAAGTGTGGTAGTAATGAAGTCATTGAGTCATTTAAGTGCTTAACTTTTTCTGTCCAAAAAGTATTGGCAGAATTTTCCCATGTGTCCAGCACATTGGTGTTCATGTTGGGTAAGACCTAAAGCTTTGCAGTTTGAACTGCCAATACAAGGTATGCGTGTTGGTGGGGGTGGGCAGATTGAAAGATTTTATATGAAAGGAGAAAAAGGTAGAAAATCAATTTATTTTATGCACTACAGCAAATAATGTTATCTAGAACTTGACCTTGAAAACTTTATGGATAAAATTTTTAATTTGGTTTTACTGCTACTAGATTATTTTCATTGTCTTTAATCTGTGCCTTACAGAATTATTGCTCTATACTTAGAGAAACCTTAACTTGGTGTTTCTCAACTGTAGCACCAATGACATTTTGGGTTAGGTGATTCTTTGTTGTGGGTTGCTGTCCTGTGTCTTAGGACATAGAGTACTGTACCTGGCCTCTACATGCTAGATGCCAGTAGCACACCTCCTCTCTTCCAAGTTGTGATAACCAAGAATGTCTCCTTACATTTGCCAAATGTCTTTGTTGTGGAGGCGGTGTGCAAGTAAAGTCACCATGTTAACTGTTTCGTCTAGAGTTGTGAATCATAGAAAGCTGTTGTAGCTACAGCTTCCTTAGTTCCTATAATGCTGCTGCCACTGTAAAGCTTACAAGTGTCTGAAGAAGTATCAACTTTAATTTTCATCTGAATACATTTGCTTGATACTCTTTGACTCTAGTCTTACAGAAGTGAGATTTTTTTCTTGGTGTCCAGGAAATAAAAGTTATTGGTAATCAAGTGACAGGATTGGTGGGAATTGGGTATGGTATTATTTCTGTTTTATTCCTAAACGTTTCTGTTGTAGCAGTATTCTTTTCAGGAAGAAATTGTAGAATAAAATTTAAGTTCCTTGTGCATGCAAATGGATAGTTTACTGATGAGTTAATATCATGCAACAGATGTTTGTATTTTGCTGTGATTAGCTCAATCTGTTCACCTTTTTCTGTTAAGGTTAATATATGTGTAACTTACAACACTGAATTTCATTTATTAAGTCAAAGACTTTGTGTTTTGATATAACTAAAGCTTTTTGGCAGTAGCCAGTACATTCTGTTTAGTATAACATGTAGGAGTTGTACGCTGAAGGTTTGGAAACTGACTTGTAGTTTAAGCATACTTCCTTCTTTGTGCTGTCTTGGTTTCTAGATTCAGAGGAACCATGAATTGGGAAAAAAAAACCTAAAATACTCAATGGGGAGGGCATCTTTTGGTAATATTATTATTACATATGTGCTTGAATCTTAAGATATTTCTCTACTTGAAAGTTGTTTTAAGTTTCAGTTATTGATTAGACTTATAATTTTGGTTAGAGATTTTTTGATAAATTTTATCAAGATTGGAATTTTCCTTATTTTTTTGTGGAAGCAGAAGTATTTCTGAGGTTTAAATGTTTTGTGACCAAATTGGAAGAGGATGTTTTTAATATAACTGGTAATAGCAAGTAGATTTTTCTGACTATGCTGCTGGATGTAGGCCTTCTCTGTTTTCAGATAGCATTATCTATAACTTGAGCTTATTACTAACTTGTATTGTTAGCATTTTCAAAAATATGAACTGATTTAATTACTGATTGCACAGTTCATCATAAATTCAGCCGTCCCATTTAAAGCCCTAGCACAAACTACTTTAGAGACCACTAATTAGCTACTTCAGTATTCAGAAAAATCAGGCTAATAAAGCTAATATTCCTTTGCAGTTGAACCACTGTGGATAATTCAATTATTAGAACCCATGGCCCATATTTTAAAAGAATGGACCATTTGCTTTTTATATTTTTAAAATACTTTAAAATTTTTCATTTGAGTGAAACGTTAAAACTCCATATATGGACTGTTTGTTTTTTTTTTTTTTTTCCAGTGTTTTGTTTGAATTGTGGTGTGGTTCTAAAGAATCCCCAAAAGCTCATAGCTCATTTGAAATCTGACTATAGATTACTTAGAGTTGAGGCTAAATATCCTCTTTCAGTATTTGCTGGTGGTAAAACTGCAGATACTAACTGGGCTTGCAGTTTTATAACAAGATATAAGTATGTTGCTAAATTAGCTGATGTTATAGACAGGATTCTAACGTAATCTTTTTTCTTCCCCCTTCTGTCATTCCAACATCTCTTTTTTCGAACTGTGAACTAAAGTGGAAGACAAGCATTCCAGTGATGCCAGTAGTTTGCTCCCACAGAATATTTTGTCTCAAACAAGCAGACACAATGACAGAGACTACAGACTGCCAAGAGCAGAGACTCACAGTAGTTCTACGCCAGTACAGCACCCCATCAAACCAGTGGTTCATCCAACTGCTACCCCAAGCACTCTTCCTTCTAGTCCATTTACGCTACAGTCTGATCACCAGCCAAAGAAATCATTTGATGCTAATGGAGCATCTACTTTATCAAAACTGCCTACACCCACATCTTCTGTCCCTGCACAGAAAACAGAAAGAAAAGGTATGCCATTATTACTAGATGCTGCACGTTGAACTGTAGATTGAGTTTTTTTTATTATATTACAGTATCTCCATTAGCTTGAATAAGACTCTTAATTATAAATTCTTTTTAAAAGTCTTTTAAATGTTACTGCGTAGATTTAGGTCTAGAGTTAGCCATATTTAGCTTTTTCTTTTAATTTTAATTACTAAGCCTTAGCTGTTTTGCCTTTGACACTTCGAAGTCAAGTGCTTATTAATTTATAAGTTAGTAATGGTTTAAAGTCAAAGGACTGTCCCATCATATTTGTGTAAAAGTAATTTTTGTTTTTTGTGATAATTGTCATGATGGTTTAGTTGAGATATTGTCTCAATTTTCTGTTAATTAAAATTTGATATGAATAGAGACCTTTTAAAACCTGTTATTTCTGCACAACATGCAACTATTGGTTTCAGTTTGTGAATAAGAAAACTGTGTCCTGGGCCAGAAGACAAAGAGTCTTAAAGTCTGAATTAGAACTTAAATCTGAAGGGTAGAAGTTAACTTCAGAACTCCAATTGTGTTTATCCAGCTCAGTGCTGATAACCGTAGCATGTTAAAGGAGAAAAATTGTGGCTACAACTACTCAGGAGATAACATACAACAGAAGCAGAGTGATGAGATAATAAGTTTATTTGCACAGACCACTCACAATTCTAAACTTAACACATTATAATGTGTTTTAAGAAATGAAGGAAATTAAAAGACAATAGGCAAATAAATTATAGGCAGACCCATTAGCAGCCTAATTAGCAGATTAGCATGAGTAAATTCTGAGAAACTTTTAAACGTCCTGTGGGTTTAAGAGATGTTACAGGGAGCTAATGAGTCTTTAAGCTTTTAATCTATGGTTTGATTCATTATTTCACATTGATTTAATTTGCTTACAAAGGGTTCTCATAGATTTCTTTGCTGCTTGTTTTCTTTTATGCATGTTATTTGAATTTCTTCTGTAAGTACTCATTCCATATTTAAACCACGTACTTTGGGCCGCCCGGGTGGCTCAGCGGTTTAGCGCTGCCTTCGGCCCAGGGTGTGATCCTGGAGACCCGGGATCGAGTCCCACGTCAGACTCCCAGCATGGAGCCTGTTTCTCCCTCTGCCTGTGTCTCTGCCTCTCTCTCTCTCTCTCTCTCTCTCTCTCTGATGAATAAATAAAATCTTTAAATAAATAAATAAATAAGCCACGTACTTTTATCATCTGGTGCTTAATGCATCATAAACAGATCGTCCCAAATGTTGTCAGATTCCCCTAAGATAATTTGTACCAAAATCCATATGTTGAAGTCATATTTACCCTGATGCAGAATTAAATTTGTAAAGAGAATTCTTGAGGGATGAAATCTGAATTAATGCAGTAATTGTTAATGTGGTAGTACTTTCTAAAGGATGTTAACGGTTTTTCAATTTTTATAATTTTGATTATTTAGTCACAGAAATTCTTTTAAAAATCATTAAATCCTGTGGCCTTTTAAAAGTCTTTATCTTGGGGTGCCTGAGTGACTCAGTTAAATGCCTTTGGTTCAGGTCATGATCCCAGGGTTTTGGGATTGAGCCCTGCAACCATCTCCCTGCTCAGCAGGGAGCCTGCATGTCCCTGTCCCTCTGCCCCTCCTCCCTACTTGTGCTCTCCCTCTGTCTCTCACACCTTTTTTTTTTTTCTCTCACACCTTTTTAAAATCTCAAATAAATAGAATCTTTTTTAAAAAAAATATCTTTATCTCATTTCTCTCTTGTTAATTTAATTCTTAGCTCTTACCTCCTTTTTGAAATTCTTTCCATCACTGGCTTCTGGAATAATGCTATTTTTCAATATTCTAGTTCTCTTCTTGCCCCCTAAATAACCAGTATTGTTCATCCTTTTACTGTTTTCTTTTTTTCTTGCTCAGTATGTTCTCTTTTGCCAGGCAGTCTTATCTACAAAAGTGACTCCCAAATCTTTATTTCTGACTCCTACCTTTTATCTGCTTTATTTCAATAAGGACTTGTTGTGTCCCAAATGCCTCCCTTTCCCCACAGCTTATTCTCAGATTCTTGGTAAGTAACTACACTGTCCTCCCAACTGTTTCTTGTTCTTTAGAATTTGTCCTCATCTCTGTCTACTGACCTGTCAGCAGATCTTGGATTCCGCCTTCTCTATCCTTTCTCTGGTTGTCGCCACTACTATGGAAACTCCAGGCATCTCTCTTGAAAAAGCCTTCTAATAACTGTTCTGCATCCTTCCATCCACACTATTCACTGACAGTTGTTTCATTATAAAATTTAGATTGGATTGTGTTACTTCTAATACTTTTCCATTATCCACAGGATACGTCCATACTTCTTAGTGCCTGACAGTCTGCTTGCAGCCTGTTATATCCTGGGCATGTTATATCCATTCTTGTTGTGAGCTTTCGCTGAAAAAGGACATGCTCTAACATTCCATCCTGTCGAGCTCTTTAAGAGGCAGCTCCAATGCCCTTGGGTTCTCAGCGTCAGTTATGCTCTCTCAGTCTGTGTTTCCCAAACCTCTCCCTGTTATATTTATTTATTATTATAGCACCTATCATATTGTAATTTTAGTTGACTTAATTAAACTGTTTAGAGTTAGGTATTAATTACATGTTGAACTTGGTTCACCTATACTACCTTCTCCCTCCATGCTTCACCATTCCTGACAAATTTTTAAAATATCATTAAAAAATTTCTTCTAAATATTTATTTATTCATGAGAGAGCGAGAGAGGGTGGGGGGTGCACAGACACAGGCAGAGGGAGAAGCAGGCTCCATGCAGGGAGCCCGACGTGGGACTCAATCCGGGGTCTCCAGGACCACGCTCTGGGCTGAATTCTGCGCTAAACCACTGAGCCACCAGGGCTGTCCAAATACCATTAAAAATTAACTGTGTACCAGGCTTGGTGCTAAGTGTTTACTACATATTTTAGTTTATTTTTTAAGACAGTATTGCAAAGATGGTGTATCTTTTAGATAAGAAGAACCTGAACATTGCCACTGTTTAAGTACATGATGTTAGAGGCAGCTTCTCCAAAATTCATGTTATTTCCATAAAACCCTAGGGTAACGAAAGACACAAATCTATATTAATTTGAACCCCAGTAATTAAAAATTGGTAACAAATCCTAGATGATTCCATTTTAATACTACAAAGTATATTTGCTAATCACAAACTTTTTCTAAAACTTTTACATATGGTAATTTTAAACTTACAGGAAGAAACTTGGTTACCTTGCAGTTGACTATTGAAATAGGAAAAATTGTATAATTTTCCCAAGTATTCCTTGTGTATAAATGAAGACTACTATTTTCAAACTGTTCATTAGTTGGTCTAAATTTGTGAAGTGTCCATTAATTTGAAATATTTATTTTCTCTCAGGCACATCCATGTTCTTTAAGTTAAGCCTTTTTATTGACTGTTATCAATATACTGATTTCCTTGTTTGAGTTTTCCTTAACAAATAATTTATATTAAAAGGCTGATGATTGGGTAATATCAGACTTTTGGACTCTTGGTTGTAAGTGCTAATAGTATGGCTAGGCTCTATCTGGGGGTGTCCATGGTAAGATGCTGTGTTAAATAATAGCAAGATCTTTGTCATTATGACCCACTGCTCTATCCCTAGTTCTGGAAAAAATAATAGACCATCAATACTTGTAGATGGATAAGTAACAGAGAATGGTAATGGTGTGTGTGTTAAGGGCTTGGAAAGCACTTACAGTAGTTCATGGTTTAAGAAATGTATTTGGAGAAAAAGAAGAGTATTATAATTGTTGTAAACCTAAAGATTTAGATCTGTTTAATGCCAGTGTGCCTTTTGAGAAGAAGCAACTAAATTAATTAATTTAAAGGATAAATTCAAAGTCTGTGCTTGCTTGAGAGACAGAGTGTGGAAAATCTGAAGCTCTGGTTTTGTAGGAAACAATCCTGGTGTTAGGTAGGGTGAAACAAGGTCAGGCATCTTCTTTTAGATCTGTATTTGTTGTTAGGATAACATTTGAACATCTCTTGGCATATTACTTTATTGGACAACCATATAACAGAGTGATAGAGACAATGATATACTTAAACACCTAAAACTTGGTTTTTATCAGTTGGTATCCCATTAACCATTCCTCATATATATATATATGTGTATATGTATATATATATATTATTTATTTATTATACAGCGCAAGAGAGAGAATATGAACTGGGGGACTAACGGGGAGAGGGAGAAAGAATCTCTAGCAGACTTCCTACAGAGCATAGTGCGGAGCCTGACAAGGAGCTTGAGCCAAAACCAGGAGTTGGAAACTGGAACCTGGATGAGAAGTCATCCAGGAGCCTCTTCAGTCCCCCATAGACTGTTCTAAATTGTATCTAACTCTACCCTTTCTTCCAGATTCATGAAATGACAAAATAGGCAGGAAACCATTGCTTTGGCCAAATAACTGCCAGAGTGAGAGGAGTTTAATGACCTTAATTAATAAGTTTCTTACTTAGTAATTTTAGAGTTATGATTTATTAGCATAAACAAACTTGAAAAGTAAGGCAAAATAACCAAAGAAGCAGACCTATTCATTGAGTAATGCTAATCTGCTGAGGGCTAGTTTGCATCTAAATCCTTAATGTGGTTACTTAATTCCGCACTCAATCTAACAGGAGGGGGGATTAGTCATTAATGTGAGGTGTGAGTCACTTGGAATAAACTTTGCTTTTGTGTCTTGATGGTATGTAGACTGAGTGAAATTTAAATGAACCTGAAGATTTCAGTATGCATTAAGGCAGTACTAGCCTTTTATAAGCTAGTGTAGTAGGTCATTAACTAACTTGAGTGGGCCATGTTCAGCCCTCGCTCCTTTGCTTTACTTTATAATAATTTTTAGGATTACTAAACTCTTCATGAAAATTAGGAAAACTGGTTACAGATGTGTTAGTGACTCAAATTTTTTTTAAGATCTTAAAAAATTTATTTGACGGAGTAAAAGAGCACAAGCAGGGGAGAAACACCCCACCAAGCAGGGAGCCTGATGCAGGGATGCAGGGCTGGATCCCAGGGCTCTGGGATCATGACCTAAGCCAAAGGCAGGCATTCAACTAACTGAGCCATGCAGGCCCCCCATGATTCAAATTTTGTTGAATAACTGAATACGTTAGTAGAAGAATTTAGTCTGTATTAGTCTGTAACTTTAAAATTATGCTAGTTAATCTAAGATGGCACTTTTAACAATGGGACAGGGGGAATAGCTGTGATGAAAGAATATACTATTTATAATTTGAGGGGTGGGGAAGGGCTTTTTAAATCAAGATCCAGTATGCCTTTGCCTTTTAAAAAAAAAATGTTGATAAATTTAAACACAAGACATATCTCAAATTGGTAGAAAATACTTGCAACACGTATAGCAATATGTTAAGGATTCATTAAGAATACGTCAAAACAGTAGGAAAAAAGACAATCTAATAGAAAAAATAAGCAGTAGATATGAACAAGCAGTTATAGAAGAGGAAATTAAAATTGCCAGCCTTGGCTTACAGCTATAAAAGTTAACTCAAAATGGATCAAATACCTAAAGTTAGGAGCTGAAACTATAAAAACTCTAAGAAGGAAACGGGTGAAAATTTGTGTGACGTTGGATTTGGTAGTGATTTCTTAGATGTGACACAAAAAGCACAGGCAACGAAGGAAAAAGATAAAACGGACTTCATCAGTATTAAAAGCTTTTGTGCATCAGAGGGCACTCTAGAGTCAAAAGGCAACCCATACAGTAGGAGGAAATAAATTGTAAATCCTATATCCAGTAAAGGATTAATATCTAGAATATATGAAATCCTATAACTGAGCAATTAAATGAAACAAGCTAGCTCAAAAATGGGCAAAGGACTTGAATAGACGTGTTCTCCAAGGCCAGCCAGTAAGCACACAAGGCATTCAGCATCAGGGAAAGCAATCAAAACTACAGTAAAAAAAACATTTCACACCCATAGGATGATTATTATGAAAACAAACAGCAATGAAAATAAATGTTTTTGAGGATGTGGGAAAAATTAGACCTCTTTTTTTTATTTTTATTTTTTAAGACCGCTTGTACATTGCTTCTAGGAATGCAAAATGATGCAGCTCCTGTGGAATACAGTTTAGCAGTTCCTCAAAAAATGAAACCTAGAATTACCATAGGATCAAACCATTCTGTGCTTGGATATATAACCAGAAGAATTGAAAGCCAGGGAATCAAACCGGTGGTTATACACTGATATTTGTACCATTGTTATTTAAAATAGCCAAAAGATGGAAATGGTTCAGGTGTCCATCAGCTGTTACAGGTTTTAAAAAAATATATATTAGCTAGACATACAGCCTTAAAAAGGAAGGAAATTCTGACGCATGCTGCTGTGACATAGATGAAATTGAAGACCTTATGCTGAAAGGAGGTAGTATAGTGGCTACTAAGGAGTGGGATGATGAGCCCTTGTTTAATTGGTGACAGAATTTCTGTTTGGAGAGATGAAAAGGTTTTGGAGATGGATAGTGCTATGTGATGTTTGCACAACAGTTTGTAAATACTTAATGGCCCTGAGTTGTAAACCTAGAAGTAGTTAAAGTAGTAAGTTTTATGTTATATATATTTTAGCAGGCTAAAAAATTTCAAGAGAAAGATTATCAGTGCATATTGGAAATTAAGATTAAAATAAGATTTTTCACCTTTAAGATTAGTGACAGTTAACAGCTGGATGTGGGGAAGCACAATTGGTGGGAATGTGTATGTCGGTTATTAGAGGAATCCCTTTAATAAAATCTGTTAAAAGTTTCAATACGGGGATGCTTGGGTGGCTCATGGTTGGGCACCTGCTTCGGCTCAGATCGTGACCCCGGGATCTGGGATCAAGTCCCACATCAGGCTCCCTGCGAGGAGCCTGCTTCTCCCTCTGCCTGTGTCTCTGCCTCTCTTTCTGTGTCTCTCATGAATAAATTTCAGAGTATGTTTATCCTTTACATGTATAGCATAAAGATTTCCTCAGTTGAATAAAAAAGCAAGGTGCAAAAATATATCTTAACATATTTTACATCACCATATTTCTGTACGTTTGTAAAATGCATAGAAAAGGTTCTGGGTGGATATGTGATTTAACATATTCATGAATTATCAAATTAAAAATAAGTGAAAATCACAGATTATATACCAGGTTACTGCCACCTAGGTACCTTATTATTACATTTTTTTCCTACTACTTTTGAATACTTTGTTTCCTTTGTAACTTCCCCATGTTGTAATCTTCAGTGTAACACCATTACTACAAAACAGAACAAAACAAACTGCCCTTCTTGCAACAGTAGTTTGAGCTTTGTTCACATGTTCCCCTGAATATTATTACAGCAACTCTCCAAGCATCAGAGGAAATTAATGATTAGAAATGTAGTATGGTACCTTTTACCCTTTTTAAGTGCAGTGTCTTTAGATCTTATTGTAGATCTAGAAGGAATTATTTGGCGTGCCAGAAAAATGTAGGTCAAAAATAGATTTTGACTTTGGTTTATGCTCTTGGATATTTTGGATGGGGGCCTAGATTTAGAAGAGGTGAATATTAACTTTAAACCATAAAAGAATTAGGGTATAGTAACAGATTTTTAGGTGACTCTGAAGTTTAGTCTTTAGTAGATTATGCCCCCTACTGGTAAGCATTGGAAATGTAAGTGAATAATTCATACAAGTATAAGGGGAAAGAAAAATTTTGTCAAAGCATATATACCAAAAATGAGAGGATAAAATTTTAAAGTTTATAGTAAAGAGTTGGTTAGAGATCTGTAAGTCTTAGAAATAATCAGAAGGGAAAGTGACTTAGTTTAAGTTTAAAATAGGTGTGTAAGAGATTGAAAAAAATGCTCAAAGGAACCTAGATTTGCTTGGGGAGAGTTTACATTTAAGGAATGAGACTGGAGGATGATATTCTTTAAAAGTGGAAGAGCCTATAGAAATGGCTTTGTAATGCAAAAACTGTTCTTTTACCTACATTTACTTCTTGGTCTTTATTTTGAAAGACCCAAGTTTTTATTTGTTTAGTTTGATAAAAATATATATTTGATGACATTACTGTTTATTCCAAATAGTTCCATTTCCTCTCTGTGTTTTTTAAAAAGAAAGGTTGAGTATTTTATAGGGTTATTTAAAATAAGCTTAAATAAGTTAAATTTATCTCTAAGACTACATATAGTTCCTTACTTTTATGAAAGTAGCATAAAGCTGTAATTGTCAGTTATTTAGGATGGAGATCTTAGACTTTCCTCCGTATTATCATAAATTCTATACTTAGAGATTAGAGGGAGAATGCATGTACGTGGACCTGGGCCTTTACTGCAGGATCAGGTACCCATTCAACAAGTACATGTTGATGCCATCTTGGTGTCATGTCCTCTCGTACCAGGGCTATAGAGATAAATACAACAAAATCCCCCTACTGAAGTTGTTAAAGTTCTGCAAGAAAGGAAAGACAATAAACTATATAATAGAAGATACTGGGTAACGTTAATAGATCTCTTTTAGGGCATTCAAAACACAGGAGAGGTACCCAACCAATACCTTTCTTTAGTAATATTTTAAGACTACCTTACAGAGTAGCATTTTATATTTATATTATTAAATTTTTTTTTTTAATTTTTATTTATTTATGATAGTCACAGAGAGAGAGAGAGAGAGGCAGAGACACAGGCAGAGGGAGAAGCAGGCTCCATGCACCGGGAGCCTGATGTGGGATTCGATCCTGGGTCTCCAGGATCGCACCCTGGGCCAAAGGCAGGCGCCAAACCGCTGCGCCACCCAGGGATCCCATATTTATATTATTAAACTCAGTACATTGTTCTCAGTTATATATATAGATTGAGGAAAGTAATATGTAAAATGTTTAACATGTAACATGTTTTGGAAGGGCATTTGTATGGATGTGTCTTTATAGGGAGACAAGGTGAGTGGAGCTATTATTAAAATAGTGTGGAAATACTTATATATGTGAAGAGTCTAAAAAACCAAAACCAAGTGTATAGATACAGAGCACACAGCTTGGTGGTTGCTGGGACGAAATAAGTGAAGGAAGTCAGAAGATACAAACTTCCAGTTATAAAGCAATGGGGACATAATGTGCATAATAATACTGTTGCATATTTTCAACTAAGTCTTGAAAGTTCTCATAGCAAGAAAAATAATTTTGTAACTGTTTGGAGATCATTTTGCAGTATATATAGATAAGAATGTTGAACACCTGACACTACTAGAATGTTGTATGTCTGTTATACCTCAATGGAAAAAATAGGAGACCTACCTGGGAAAAATGATTTAGCTTTTCTGTCTTGCATCTTATCCTTAATTCCACTCACTCCTGTACCTTTGTGCTATGCTGCTTTGTTTTGGTTTTGTTTCCTTTGGTTTTTAAGGTGAAAAGCAACCTTGAAAGCTCTAACCTGTTTTTTCAGAATCAACTAGGGTGTCAGAATCACCTATAGAATTCTTACAACTTCAACATATGCCTGGGCCTCCCCAGGTTCATTAGAGTGGAGCCCAGGTATCTGTTTTGTTTTGTTTTTAGCTTTATAGATAATTCTGATAAGCTTTCTGCTGAAAACTGATACTCAAACCTTTTAATAGAAAAATTCTGGCCTTTAAAGATGTTGCCTGTTCAAGGGTCTCCTAGATATTAAGCAGGATCACCTGGTTTCCATACTACTCTTCAGTGATCTTCTTTGACAGAACTTCAAAAGAAATTTATCTTAGAGTAAACAAACTTACTAAAACTAAGAGTTAAGGATATTTAGTTTTTGTTACTTTATTTCTTTATGGTAATATGTATAGTTTTCTTTTCTGGGGTGTTTCCTTTTTTGGATTAAAGGGCAGCACTCAAGAGTTTTTTAAGCTGTGCTTATTTTAAAAATGTGTGGATAGATTGAGCAGCATCAGAATACGTTAAAAAACAGAAGAAAGCCACAATAAAAGTAACAAAAGAGTAAGGATCATTTCAGAGGTATGTAAGCACTAATTTGATGGTTCATGCAGAAAGTAAAAATGCAGAACTTGTTTTCATTTTAAACATTAATCAGGAATGCCCCTAAGCTGACCCTTAAGGAGTATGATCTGGAGAAAACTGTCATCATAAATGTAAGAACTGACAGGTTTACTAGTAATTCCCAGCTTCTGTGGGGACATGAAGATTAATAAATGTTTAGTTCTTAGAATTGGAAATGAGGATTTGCAGTTACTAGGTAGCAGTGTAATATTCAGATGCAGTATTCCTGCAACTTTTATACATCATATAATAGTCTTAATTTGGGATATATATATATATATATATATATATATATATACACACACACAAACTTGAAAATCTTCAAGAAATAGGTGTGTATGGAAAATTAAAGATTTTTAGCAAATCTTCATATTTAGGCCAGTATTGTAAGCATATGCATGAACATCTTGATTAGTTGTTTTAATATTTTTATCCAGAGGTCCTCTGTTCCTCTTTTTTTCTTTCTTTAAAGTTATTATATTAGTAATATTCCATGGTATGAAAGTACAGTGTTCATCTTTCTGTTGGTGAACATTTAGTTTGTTTCTAGTTTTGTGCTAAAATAGAAACAAGCATTGTATTATTATAAAAATTGTAAAGCCATTCCAGTTTCTTCTGGGAAATGTCTTTATTTCATCTTTTGTTCATTTTTCTTTCGTGTAGTTTGTCTTTTCTGATTATAGGAGTTCCTTAGAATACTTATCTGTGCTTTGAATGTAATTGGTTTGCTTTTTGTAGTTTTCTGCGTCTAGATGTCAAAGATACCTTCTTGTTTTCATCTTCTAGTTCTAAAGACACATAACAGAAGTTTAATCGACCTTATATTGGTTTTCTTTCAATTGTGAGTTTTTATACTGGCAAGACACATTTCACTAGCTGTGTTCTTTTTTTTTTTCATGAACTTCATGGCCGTACTAGCCCTTACCTTTTTCAAATAAGTTAATAGAATCAACTTCTCAAATACTGCCAAAAATGCTTTTGGAGTTTTGATTGCGATTGCATTGACTCTATATATGTAATTTGCAATTATAGCTTTCAGATAATGACCATTTTCCGTGCATGTTTTATTTATTTATTTATTTTTGGTTTATTTAAAATACTGAATATATGTATTGTGGATGGGTTGCTATTAAAAAAGCATCATTTCTAGTGCTAATAAGTTTTAAATGTGACAAATAGATATATTTATAGAAGGAAAGTATGTAATCTGGAAACTCAATTGTTAAGTATGAAAGTTCAAAGTTGGAGTTTCATTCTTCTGATCTGTAGCCTATATTGGAGGTGCTCGCCATGGTGTTAAATCCTGATTTGTTTTCTGGTCATTGTCATGTTTTGGAGGGCTCTTACTGTGGTCATAAACATTTTCACCTTAAATTAAGTCCAGGAGAATTGTATTGTACCTTTATCTTAATAGAAGCTTATTTGAACGTGTAGTTAATACATAACTGTGTTTGAAACAGCATTACCAGTAAACAGAACATGAGACTTTTAGAATCAGACATGAATATAGCAGAATCACTGCTTTACCAAGTTTTGTGATTTCAAGCAAGTTACATAATCTTTCTTGTTTAGTTTTCTCACCTGTGAAATTGGGATATAAAAATACTTAACCCTATTATTCTAAGTAGGTAGATCTTTACTGAGCCCCCTCCCTGTGTCACCTTGGGAAGATGGAATGAAATTACTTGAGTTGGGTGTTTGGCACATGAAAGTTGCTCTTTCGATGTTGGTTCTAGTTTTCTCCAAGTAGTTTTTTTTGGTGTTTGGCACATGAAAGTTGCTCTTTCGATGTTGGTTCTAGTTTTCTCCAAGTAGTTTTTTTTCAGCCTTGTTATCTCCTTTTTACTTAGAGTCTGCACCAGGAGACAAATCTGTATCACATTCTTGCACAACTCCTTCCACATCCTCTGCCTCTGGACTGAATCCCACATCTGCACCTCCAACATCTGCGTCAGCAATCCCTGTTTCTCCTGTTCCACAGTCACCGATACCTCCATTACTTCAGGACCCCAACCTTCTCAGACAGCTGCTTCCTGCTTTGCAAGCCACGCTGCAACTTAATAATTCTAATGTGGACATATCCAAAATAAATGAAGGTAAATTGGTAACAGTTTTATTATTATTATTTGCTTCGTGTCGTTAGTAAATTCCCCAATTTAGGAGTGGTCTTTTGTTTCATTTTGAAATTCACATTTGAGCGTCATTCTTTGAAATTCATATCATAACCTCATGGTTGTTGAAAACCTTTGGTATTGTAATTAAGTTAGTAGTACTTGGATTTTTCCTGTATATTTTTCTTTTTTTTTTTTTCTCTGTATATTTTTCAAGACTTGCTGTGTACGGTATTTACCGGAGATAAAGCTATTCTGTCTGCTTAATGTGTATAATAAATGTCTTTTTTTTTTTTTAATTAAAGAGCATTTCTAAAAACTGATATAAAAACACTTAAATTCTAGCATATTGTTAATTCCAACTTTGCTTTTCAGTATGCTATTTAGCTAGCAACATCAAAGAAGTCTGAATAAAAGTGGATATAGTTTTAATTGACAAGCTATTCAAATTCAAACAGTCTTAAGAGCATTTTAAAATTTTCTGTTTAGAATAGTCCATTTCAGTATGTGTACATTGTTACATAATATATTTAACAGTAGTGCTAAATGGTTAAGTTCTTCCTTTATCTTAAAAATGGAGCTATTTCACGCTAGTTGGTCAATAATTTTGTTCTTACTGTACTTTCTTGCATTTTGATTTTATTCTCTTAAGATAACTGTGCCATTCTATTTGATAGGTACATGTTTTACTAGGGAAAGTAGGACTTTATGCAGTTTGAAGAGATGATAGCATAAGAAAATGTCAATAATAAAGGATCTTTGAAAATAAATGATGTTCCTAAATTACCTAGCTTCTTTTATTTAATGTCTGTTCTTTAAAAGATTGTTGGAGTGGGTATTAATGTAGGGTTTTATTTTATTTTATTTTTAAAGATTTTATTTATTTATTCATGAGAGGCACAGAGAGAAAGAGAGGCAAAGACACAGGCAGATGGAGAAGCAGGCTCCATGCAGGGAGCCTGACATGGGACTCGATCCCGGGTCTCCAGGATCATGCCCTGGGCTGAAGGCAGGCACTAAACCGCTGAGCCACCTGGGCTGCCCTAATGTAGGGTTTTAATGGTCACCTTGTTTAGTAAAGCATTCACATGAAATAACTACCCTTTATCTTTTTAATTTCAGGTAACCTACAAAAGCCCTTTAGCTATTGATGAATAGATTTCTGGTATAATCAGAATTTCCAGGGAACACTCTTTACTGTTTTTAAAAAGTCTCCGGAGTTTCTTAAATTGAACACAAATTTTAATGCAAAGGAAAACTACTGTTTTCCTTTACAAAAAAAACCATTAAATTTCTTCTACCTCTGATCATTTCCTATCTCTGGACCCATTTTATTACCATCTTACAGATTTTTATTTTGAGAGTTCTAGTTTGAAACACTGCAGTTTCTTTGGGGTTTTTTTAGTTTTCAAGTTGTTACTAATACCATACTGTGCCACTATGTTTTTATTTTAATTTAAGATATGTGTTTAGTTCTTACAGCAGCTGTGACACAAGCCTCATTGCAGTCTATAATTCATAAGTTTCTTACTGCTGGACCATCTGCTTTCAACATAACTTCTTTGATTTCTCAAGCTGCTCAGCTCTCTACACAAGGTATTCATTTTCTTAGGTATTGTGAGAATTGTATATTAATTTGGAGCAGGGGGTTCATGGTAAAACTTTTTGGTTTCTGAAGAGACTAGCTATAACAATTTGATGTTTGTTTTACAGGATCCTGTAATTTGTTTTTAATTTTATTTATTTATTTATTTATTTGAGAGAATGTACATGAGGGCGGGGAGAAACAGACTTTCTGCTGAGCAGGGAGCCTAATGTGGGGCTCAATCCTGGGACCCTGAGACCATGACCTGAGCAGAAGGCAGATGCCCAACCTATTGAGCCACTCAAACACCCCTGATGTTTGATGATTTTTTTTTCTAACACTAGTATATACAGTATTTTTTTTTCCAGATGAGGCAAACATTGACATTTATCTTGCAGTATTGCCATTAAATCTGTAATACATATTTAATTCAGACTTTAAGTTGTCAATGTACTCTAAAGCTGAGTGTAAACTGATAGGTCCTCAATTTTTATGAAACATTGAATATATTTTAAGTGTTGGTTTGGTTCACATTTGATGTTTAATGATTTTTGACTGACCACAGGATACAGAAATGCTCAAGTCCTGTCTTAAATTACCTATTTCTCTTCTCCATGAAACCTCCAATGGAAAGAGGCATATATAGGAACAAAGAAGAAATGAATTGGTCACTTTGACTTGTCCCCCTGCCCCAATTCTGAAAACTAATAAACTGAGCAGAAACACTTATTCTGAAATTGAAATATAATAGTGCAAAGACTTAACTCTCTGGTTATCCTCATGAGGCAGGAGATAAAGGGGTATAACCAGGCCTAAATATAGAATAAGAAAGAACAAATAAGAATGGTGAGGATGCCTTCCATGTGAGAATAGTTCAGGCTTACCTTCTTGCTTCAGCCTGAAAAAACAGGTTGGAGGAGGCATACATTGGATGTGCTTCTCTAATTCACAGCTCGTTTTTAGTCCGTGACTCCAGTGAGTATTTCAGATTCTGACTTTAAACAGTTAAGTGTTCTGTCTGGTGTTCAGGGGGCATGTAGAGGGATGGAAAGACCTCTACATATATATTACGGAAGTTTTGGTTTATTTGGAATTAATTAATTGCTTTACTTTTTCACAGCTCAGCCATCTAATCAGTCTCCAATGTCTTTAACTTCTGATGCATCATCCCCAAGATCGTATGTGTCTCCAAGAATAAGCACACCTCAGACTAACACAGTCCCTATCAAACCTTTGATTAGTACTCCTCCTGTTTCATCACAGCCAAAGGTATGTTGCTTTTGAGGGAAATTTGGAAAAGAAAGCACGAAAGCACTCACTTCTGGAAAAACAAGTTTAATGTTTTAGACTCTCTATTGTAGGAAAAGCCCTCTTTGAGAACGTGTAGTAGTGGTGGAGTGAATGATGGGTCAGCTTAGATGCAGGTTAGTCTCAGTAAATTGAGGACTCTAGAGGGAGTTGCATCTATGCTACTTTTAAACATTTTTTTAATTAAAAATTATATTTATTTATTTACAGAGAGGGTATGGGGGGGGAGGGCAGAGGGAGAAGCAGACCCCTTGCTGAGCCGGGAGCTCACTGGCGGCTTGATCCTAGTACCGGGAAGTCAGACACATAACTGACTGAGCCACCTAGGCACCCCCATCATATGTGTTACTTTTATACGCTGATTGTTTTCTCTTACTGGCTGAGATTTGTGACCTGGAGGAAGAGTGGGATAAAGAAGGATAAAATAATTGTCTTAATATTTGTAGAGTTTTTTAACTTTTTAAAAGATATAACCTGTTTTCCAGTGGCTTTCCTCCCATACTTTTATTTTAGAAATGAATCCATTTCTGTGCTAAGAGCTTAATAGTATTATATTTAACTTCACATCATGAGAATCAACTACTATTTGCTTCATTTAATAGATAAGAGAATTAAGCCTTCAGTTAAATCCAGTTTTTGTGGTGGAATCAGAATTTAAGGCCTAGGTCTTTCTGAACACAGAATCCATTTTACTAAGCTTATACTACCTGTGTTTCTCCAAGCAAAAGTTTGCATGAATGGCTCCTCAGAGACGTTAGAAAATTGCTGGTCTCTTCTTACTGGAATATAAACCAGACCTTAACAACACTGCCTTCAGATTTTATACTATATCATTTGAGTCTTGCCCAAATTTTTTTTTTTTTTTAAGATTTTATTTATTCGTGAGAGACACAGAGAAAGGCAGAAACACAGGCAGAGGGACAAGCAGGCTCCATGCAGGGAGCCCGATGTGGGACTTGATCCCAGTACTCTGGGATCACACTCTAGGTGGAAGGCAGACGCTTACCTGCTGAGCTACCCAGGTATCCCTTACCCAAAATTTCTTAAGCAAATCTTAGTCATACTCATTCTTTGCTTTGTAGTCCTATTACCAGCAAAACATTAAAAGATTTGGAAGTTGGTATATGCACAAATTGCAGTTTTTTTTCTTAATGGTAAATTTAAGAAATTCTTTTTAGTTAAAAAGTAGGCTATTTCAATCCTTTATGCTGAAGATTTTTTTTTTTAAGAAGGAACTTTTTTTTTTTTTAAGAGTTTATTTATTTATTCATGAGAGACACACAGAGAGAGAGAGAGAGAGAGAGAGAGAGAGAGGCAGGCAGAGAGAGAAGCAGGATCCATGTAGGGAGCCCGACGTGGGACTCGATCCTGGGACTCCAGAACCAGGCCCTGGGCCAAAGGCAGGTGCCAAACCGCAGAGCCACCCAGGAATCCCCTGAAGATTTTTTTTTTTTTTAAGATTTTATTTTTTTTTTTTATTTTATTTTTTTTATTTTTTATTTATTTATGATAGTCACACAGAGAGAGAGGCAGAGACATAGGCAGAGGGAGAAGCAGGCTCCACGCACCAGGAGCCCAACGTGGGATTCGATCCCGGGTCTCCAGGATCACGCCCTGGGCCAAAGGCAGGCGCTAAACCACTGCGCCACCCAGGGATCCCTAAGATTTTATTTTTAAGCAATCTCTACGCTTATTGTGGGGCTCGAACTCACAACCCTGAGATCCAAGAGTCGAATGCTCTACCTACTAAGCCAACCAGGGGTCTTGCCAAAATTTTATATTGAAATAAAGTTAAGGCTTAAAGCTTTAGGCTTTTTCACAGAAGCCTAAAAATAAAAACGTATTGAAAGATAACTTGAAATTGATGCTAGGACAGCTTTTAGGTCTTCCTTAGCTTATCCCTTCCCTATTTAAGTCATTTATCTAAACTCATTTTAGGGTCAGTCTGGATTGATACATTTAACTCAAAATTTAAAAAGAAATTAGTCTATTCTGCAATTTCATACTGTTTGCACTTTGTGAGAGAAGGAAAAAATTGTTTCAACAAAGGAGATCTTCTTAGAGCTTAAAACTCATCAGGGTGTAGTATCTTAGGAGTACAATAAATAATGACTAAAAGTGATTGTAAAGTTTTACAATCAGTTATAAGATTAGCATTTCAAATCCCTTATGTATATGGGCATCAAATTTTTTTTTAAGTGGGAATTCAGTATTAAGTAGACCTTATAAAAATGCTTATAAAAATGATTTTTATGTAGCCAGGCTATCCAGATTTGTTTGGGGGAATATTAAAAAAAAAAAAAAGGAAGAAAGAAGAAAAAAACAAAACTATTATTGGAGGATGTGACTTAATCACAAATGGCTGTCTGCCTTCGTGCCTTAATTCGGGGCTTGTGTTTAAAAGTACTTGTTTTCTTTTTCTGTGGCATGTAAGTATGTGTAGTGTACATATCCTCACTGACAATCATGGTCCTCTTGTTCCACCTCTGTAGGGTAACATGTCTTTGAAGACCACTCCAGTGTTGACTCATTCACTGGTAGACCAATCTATACGCTCTGCATATGTGGTTTAAATTTGAGCAGCTGTATTTGTATGATATAGTAACATTAATTTTTACTGATATAAAAATAACTGAATCAGAGGAGCTATCTTAGTGTATTAGAAAGAAAACTGGGCTCAACATTAGAGAACTAGTTTGTGTTCTTCTGCTTTACAAAAAGTAATCTTAAAGTCTTCTGGGCCATTTTATGAAGAAATTCTATGTTAGTCTCAAAATGAACGTGGCTCTTCTAACTGTGAACTTTGGGAACTTAATCTAACTGCAATTCTTGAAGTCTCTAGATTTTTCAGAGTTTAAGACTATCCAACTAGATTTGGAGGGGTGTATGGATTTGGGGACCTGGATGACCATGATTTACACAATTAAATATGTCTATATCACTAATAATTATGAAACAATTAGGGGACAGCTCATGTTATCTTAAAAATTACTAAAGAATAGAAATAAGAGACTTCACATTGATAGTACTTTTGGTTTTATGTACTTTCCATGGTATTTATGCATATAATAGAAGCCTGTCTCACCAGATTTTGACATTTCAGGTTAGTACTCCAGTAGTTAAGCAAGGACCGGTTTCACAATCGGCCACACAGCAGCCTGTAACTGCTGACAAACAGCAAGGTCATGAACCTGTCTCTCCTCGAAGTCTTCAGCGCTCAAAGTAAGTTCATGTGTGTTGAAATATTTTTTCATTAATGTTGCATGCTGCATTGTTTGAATATTATAAAAATATATGTATAATAGAACTTGATCTTGTAAGAATCCATGGTTAGCCTAAGTTTTATGTATTATAAGATTTACAAAGTCAAATCTTACTCCAAGTAGGTTGTTGTCTCTAGTAATGAAGCCAGCTTATTTTTTGAAGAAAGTCATTCTTCAGATTTTACTTAATAGAATATGATAGGAGTAACAATATGTCATACTTGTACAAAGAGGGCACCTGATTTTATAATACTTGTTGGAAATGACATCATTTTTTAACCTCCTCATAGCAGTTTTAGATATGAGTGTATTGCTGAATCCAAAAATGGGAAATACTATTTCTCAACTGGTATGTGTCAGGTTTTCCTAAGAGCTTCAATTTTGACCCCTGTGTGGAGTGCTTGTCAGATAGGGCTGTATTGTGTTACATGTTTCTTTGTTAATTAACAAATACAACTTTAAATGATTTTCATTTGATTGATTTTCCTATTTTGATTTCTTGCTATGAGGTAGCAAAATAATTCAACTGTTGTTTTTATTGTTGTTTTCTAAACAAGCATTTCAGAACTTTTACATCCAAATGAGAGTTGTTCCCTTCAAAATAATCACCTTGGGAAGCTGTCTACTTACTCCAGCAATGTTGCCATTGCTCAGAACATTTTTGGGAAATACTTCTTTTAAATTGTCTTTAGAGGCTGCAGTATTATTTTAAATATCCTCAGTGATGAAAACTCTTCATCCTTTGGGAGATTTAGTTTTTGGAAATAACTGAAATTCATTCAGAGCCAAGTCTGGTGAAGCAGGTAGGAAATCAACTTGGGTGATTAAAGTTTTGGTTTTTACCACCATATCCCCAAACCCTAGCCAAACCATACAGTTTTAAAAGAAGATAACTTATCTCAGAGTGTCATTTTGGGTCTTATTTTGCCACTAAACTCATTTGTTGCTGTCCAATAAAATGCCTGTATTTTGCTTCACATTATCTACCCTCTGATTCAGTATTTTGTTCTGACACTAAACAAAGACAATAGATTTTTTTCCCCCTCTTTATCTACATGTACTTAAGATGCAATACTCAGTTGTGCCTTATATCTACAACTGTTAAAATATGACCATTTCTTAGTTACATTCTGAATAGTGTTTCTGGTATACAAAATCACAGGTTCTGCTGTCAAATTTGAAGAGCACTATTAGTTTAAATTTAACTGACATTAGTGTTCTTAGAAGGGCCCTTTTTCCTCCCAAAAGTGTGTTTAAGGAGTACATGATATATAACTACACTTTGGATTTTAAATTCTATGTATTTGATGTTAAAATAACAGATTTTTCTTAGGAATTTGGATATCTTTAATTTAATAGAAGATATTGACAATTTTTAGGTATCTCCTTTTTAAAATATACTATACATTCAATTCTTTTTTCTCTTCCAGTAGCCAGAGAAGTCCATCGCCTGGTCCAAATCATACTTCTAGTAGTAATGCATCAAACGCAACAGTTGTACCACAGAATTCATCTGCCCGACCTACATGTTCATTAACACCTACGCTAGCAGCACACTTCAATGAAAATCTCATAAAACATGTTCAAGGATGGCCTGCAGATCATGCAGAGAAGCAAGTATGTTACATGATTCATAGCAGATGTTTTACCTTTGGATGAATGACAAAATATAATTTCTTCTAGAAAATCTAATCTAGATCACTGAATTTAAGCTACATTTAAAGTAATGTCTAATTAGTTTGTCTATAGTCAGTGCATTAAATTAAATATTTGGTAAGCACTTATTTTAGGGCATTTATGAGATAACTTTTTATGGTTTCACATAAAATATTTTAATATACTCAGCATTTAGCACTGTGCTGAGTGCTTTATTTTCTCCACTTCTCAAAACTGTTAAGCAGTGCAGATGAGTTCTCCCATTTTACCATTGAAGACCCTTAAGACCAAATAAATTATATACCAAAGTCACCCAGTTAGAATAGTTATGAGGCTTAAAGCCAGGATGCTTCTCAGCCAGCTGCTCTGATAGTTTTAGAACTTGTTCATACTATTACTCTTCTATCTCTCCACTAGACTAGCAAGTAGAAGTTAGAAAACAGTTTTGCTTTGGAATGAGGGACCTTTGGACATTCCAATTAACTGCCATTGGCTTCTCCCTTTTAGCAGCTTACTGACTGTCTGAAATTTTCTCTAAGTTCACAGAGGTAATATTGCATATCTTATGACATCAGAATACAGTGAAGTCCCTTTTAACATTGTTACACCTGAACTTTACTCTGGCTGACTCAGCATCTTATTAACCACGAATCATGAGCTCTTCTATCCTTAGTGCTATGCAATACTAAAATTGGAAATACTATATCCTCCAGAAGTTGAAGGGGGAAATCTTGGAAAAATACCTTTTTTCCACCATTAGACAGTTTTTTAAAGAAAATCCTTTTTCTCCCTTAGATTCACTATCATTTTTGTGGATTTAAAGGCGGATTATTCTGTAATCTTGGTACAAAGTTGTCAGAAATTTAATGTTTTGGGGTTTTTGTTTTTTTTTTTTGTACGTGATTGTGGCATGTATGTGATCTTTATTTCTTTAATTATAGGCATCAAGATTGCGAGAAGAAGCCCATAATATGGGAAGTGTTCACATGTCAGAAATTTGTACTGAATTAAAAAATTTAAGATCTTTAGTCCGAGTATGTGAAATTCAAGCAACTTTGCGAGAGCAAAGGTAAGTTTTTCACTGACAAAGTTTTTGTCTTAGTATATCTTAAATCAGACTGAAGAATATAAATCAAATTTCATTTCTGAAATTTAAAGTTCTCTTTGATAGAACGTGTTCCATAACACTGTAACTGCATTTTTAAAAAACGATTGATTTAAGAGAGAGAGTGAGTGAGGTGGGTGGGGGGGGAGTAGAGGCAGAGAATCTTTAAGCAGACTCCCTACTAAATGTGGAGCCTGATAACACGTCTTGATCTCTAGACCCATAATAAGATCATGACCTGAGCCAAAACAAAGAGTTGAACTCTCAACCAACTGAGCCACCCAGGTGCCCCACACTATGATTACACTTTGTAATTTAATAATAATCCTGGTGAATGGTAATGGCATCTAGATTTTAGTTCTCTAACTCACAGGTAGATGCTTCATTAGACTTTTGTCTTCTAACTCTGTAAAGTACAATAGTATTTAAATAGTGAAATGTTATAACACTGTTAACATATAATGTTAACTAAATGTTAACAACAACTGTTAACACAGTTGACAGCAACTAATTATAAAGGGTCTCCTCTTCAATTGAGGGTAGTATTTGGTTGCTGGCCATACTTGTTTCAGTTGAAATTTCAAATCACTGTTAACATTGTCTTTGGATCTTTCCAAGATCCCTTGGAAATTTAATTGTCTAGCAAGTATATCTGTTTCAGGTGTTTTCACTTAAACTCTTCTTGTCTCTCAGTTTTTAATCTAGTATCCTACTCAAGCAAGGATATCTACATCCAAGTAAATAGGACAGATATTTTTTACATGTGTCTTATAAAATCAAGGACAAATTTTTAAGGGCCTCTCACATCCTATCTTTATAAGTCACTGGGTCACAAGTAGAGTTAGTCTTAACATGAATCTACAAATATTTAGTAAATACCAAGTTGGCATTTATAGTAAAAATTGAAAACTGTTTTTGTCTAATCCTTTATTAAATTCTCTGGAGTTGTATTTTGAATATCAACTGGGATTTGTTTATGATTGCTCTGAAAGGACTTCAAACATACATAAAACTTGACTACATTTTGGCTTAATAAGACAGGTGATTTGACTTTTAGGAAATTATTTGCTGCCCCAACTATTGACAACAGTATACACTGATTACCAAGCTATAAATACTATATAATTATGCCTATTTCACTGGTACAGGCAGTAAATATCATACTCCATAGAAAAGAAGGGTCAGAAGTTCATGGAAGGTTTATGAAGTTCATGGAAACCTAGTTAGCCGTGGAGTTTATTTTATTTTTTGTTTTAAATATGCTTGTTAATTGGAATTTGACTCAGCTTTCTTTATGAGCCTATGTTTATATTGAGAATCTGTTCTTCAAAATGATTAGCCTCTTGCACCTAGTTTATTCTAGGCTTATTCTGTTGTGGCCTAGAAAACATATTTGGCTCAGGTTGTGATCCCGTGGTACTGGGATCAAGTCCCACATCAGGCTCCCTGCAGGGAACCTACTTCTCCCTCTGCCTATGTCTCTGCTTCTGTATGTCTCATGAATAAAGAAATAAAATAAAATATGTGTCTCATATTTAATATGTGCTGCCTTTTGTGTGTATCTGTGGTGATACAGTAAATGACATTTTTAAAAATCAGTCTTTATAGTCAAATTAATTGAGAAATTGTTAGAAAACCAGGAGACATTCTAACTCTTGTCATCCTAGTGTTTCATGCATTCACTGGTCATTTTGTCTTAACTCTAGACTAACACATTTATTTATTTTTAAATATTTATTTATTTGAGATGGGGAGGGGCAGAGGGAGAGAGAATTTAGAGCAGACTCCCTGCTGAGCACAGAGCCTGCCATGGGGTTTGATCTCAGGACCGGACCTTAAGATCATGACCTGAGCCAAAAGCAAGAGTTGGGACACCCAACTGACTCAGCCACTCAGGTGTCCCCTAGACCAATCCATTTTTAATTTCTTAGTTTTAATTGTAGTTATTCATTTTATCTTTTTTTTAACATTTTTAAAAGATTTTTTATTTATTTAAAAAAAATTATTTATTCATGAGAGAGAGCAGCAGAGACAAAGGCAGAGGGAGAAGCAGACTCCATGCAGGGAGCCTGACGTGGGACTCGATCCCGGTCTCCAGGATCAGGCCCTGGGCTGAAGGCAGAGTTAAACTGCTGAGCCACCCGGGCTGCCCTCATTTTATCTTTTAAAGATATTTTTGTAGTTAAAGTTTTGTTTGGTTTTTCTGTTTCATTTACATGAACCACACAAGTTCTAATGCCCTTTCTTTTCCCCCCCAGGATACTATTTTTGAGACAACAAATTAAGGAACTTGAAAAGCTAAAAAATCAGAATTCCTTCATGGTGTGAAGATGTGAATAATTGCACATGGTTTTGCGTACAGGAACTGTAAATCTTATTGCCCAATCTTAACATTTTTGAGCTGCATTTAAGTAGACTTTGGACCGTTAAGCTGGGCAAAGGAAATGACAAGGGGAACGGGGTCTGTGAGAGTCAATTCAGGGGAAAGATACAAGATTGATTTGTAAAACCCTTGAAATGTAGATTTCTTGTAGATGTATTCTTCACCTTGTAAATATGTTTTGTAGAGTGAAGCCATGGGAAGCCATGTGTAACAGAGCTTAGACATCCAAAACTAATCGATGCTGAGGTGGCTAAATACCTAGCCTTTTACATGTAAACCTGTCTGCAAAATTAGCTTTTTTAAAAAAAAAATTTTGGGGGGTTAATTTATCATTCAGAAATCTTGCATTTTCAAAAATTCAGTGCAAGCGCCAGGCGATCTGTGTCTAAAGGATACGATTTTGAACCATACGGGCAGTGTACAAAATACCATGAAACAACTGTTTCCACACTTGCACCTGATCAAGAGCAGTGCTTCTCCATTTGTTTTGCAGAGAAATGTTTTTCGTTTCCCGTGTGTTCCATTTCCTCTGAAATCCTTGATCTGATTTTATCCATTTTTTTTAAGGCTCCTCTTTTTCTCCTTTCTTAAGGCACTGTTGCTATGGCACTTTTCTATAACCTTTTCATTCCTGTGTACAGTAGCTTAAAATTGCAGTGATTGAGCATAACCCACTTGTTTGTATAAATTATTGAAATCCATTTGCACCCTGTAAGAATGGACTTAAAAGTACTGCTGGGCATGTGTGCTGAAAGTACATTGATTGCTCAAATAGAAGGAAATGGCCCAATGAACATGGTTGTGGGAGGGGAAAGAGGAAACAAAGCTAGTCAGATGTGAATTGTATCTGTTGTAATAAACATGTTAAAACAAACAAAAAATTGTTATTTTTCTTTTCCTTCGGTCAATGCATATTAGAATTTGAACTACCTGGGGATTCTTTATCAGAACTATTCTTGTTGAATATTTATACTTAATTGAAATAATTCCTTAAGGGAGGTTTTGTTTAAAGCATATTAACAGGAAATTGTGTATAAGATATTTAATGAAATATGACATTCAACAAGAATGATTAAGTCACTTCCCAAGTGGTTGTCGTTTGTTATAAACCCTGGTTTAACCTGTCTTGCTATTAGGACATTTCATTTTGAAGGATGTTTGTGTTGTAGCTAACTGTTCAAGTCTGGTGCTGACTGCTGTTCTTAGCCATCACAAAACGCTAAATTTGTGTAATTGGAGCTTCCTTCTGTTATCTGGAAATGGTGGGAAAGCTCAGCTTTGTATATTGTTTCCTAAAGTATATTAAAATAAAAAAAGAAACTATTGCTACTATAAAATTACTTTGGCTTTTTTTTTCTTTTCTAAAATATTGGTCACATGGCCTTATTAACATGACACTGCCAGTATGATATCAAATCACAAGGGTTTCTTTATGCAGGAAATTTAATCTTAATTTCAAAATCTTACCCGATTTAGAGACTTCTTTGCTGTTGAGGCAGATGTATTTATGTGCTTTCAGAACTGCCAGCACCAAGGGCTTATTTTGTGATGTTAGACATTAATGTTCTTGCATTTTTGGATGTGAAAATTCCAAAATTGCTCTTGTGCTTTAAGCATATATAAAGTGTAGACGATAATGCTCAGACCTTTCAATAAACTTTAAAAAGTAAACTGTAAGTGATAGTATGAATGAGATTTTCTAAAATACAAAAAATGTTCCAGTGTAATTGAGAGGAATTAAAAATCTTAGACTGGAAATTGTTTTTTGTTTTTTGTTTTTTTTAATTGTAACTTGAGCATACTTATAAAATGTAAGAAAGGACAAATGTCAAATTATATCATCATGAAATGTTCATACCTGTAAGATTGTTAACATTTACTGGGCTTGATTAGTGCATGTAAATGAAACTCCAAAGAGCAATGTTAAGCTAGAACTCTCACTGGTGGAGTCCTGTATCTTTCCTGGAAAGAAGTGAGCAATTTGTGATGTAGTAGGCAAATGTTTCCTGATCAGATGGCAACATGACTTGTGATTTAAGGTAAATTTGAGTTTTATTTGCTAATAGTCTATTGGCCTATGTCACCTTATTCCTTTGCTTTAAAAAATGTTTATGTCCCTAAATGCTCACATATATATATAGGAGAAGATGCCTAATATGAAATTTCTTGGTGAATTTTTAAAATTAAAATTTTTATGGAAATATTTTTACAATATTTGATTCACTTATTCTGTAGTAAATTATTTTAAGTATTGCACTTTAACACATTTCATCCAGCTACTAACCTTGATAACTAGGGAATGCTTATTAAAATAGGCATATCATCTAAGAATATTCTTTATATAGTTGGCCTGTTGCCATGGCTTTGGACATGTATCTCATTTTGATTCTCACCTTGGTTCACATGATATGGAAATAGAAATACAAAGAGCCCCCAGGAAACCTCAGGGTTTTTAAGAGAACATTAGGAGTCTTATATTCAAACCTTAAAAACTGATACCTGTAATAAAATGTATTTTTTTTAAGGTGGGTCTGTTAGAAAGTCTGTCCTCTTAAGAACCAGCTTTCCTACCCTTTTTTGGTTTTCTGTTTAATTAGTTTGGCTAACTTAATTTCAAAACTTGGACCAGAACAGATTTTAAGCACACGGAAAACTCCATGATTCAACGCTTCTAATAGCCCAGATGAATGGTTTTATCTTAGTTTTATATTTCACACCTATAAAACCTTGGAAAGGAGGTGCTTAAAACTTTGCAAAGATGAATTGTTACCCCATTTCAAACAATCTATTGTTTAAACATAACTAGCTGTAAGGGATTATTTCAAAGGGAGGGGTGTCATAAAATAATTTACTCTGCAAACCAGAACTATTGTAGTTCAGAATTTAAAGCTACTGTATTTAGATAAGGGGTTTGAATATACGTACGGATTTCTTTTCAATACCTGTAAATATGGCTATATTCTTGTATTTGTACTGGAGTGTACAAAATGACACTTAAAGTAATAAATATGTTTTGACTATATTGTGCAGTTATTTCAGAACAGTCTTTGGAAGTCTTAGAATGCATAATTTGCATTTGAGTAAAAAAATACCAAATTACAGCTAAAATTAGTGTTTCAGTAGTTTCCATTCAATTTCTTTGCACTATTTCAATGAAAATTTTGGCTTAAAGATCTTTTAAGATCTGTAGATTCTCCTGCCTCTGAATTTTGGGAGTGCCCTCAAGTGCAGTCTGCCTAGGTGATCTCATCCAGGCCCTTGGCTATTAGAATCCTACTCTTAGGTCCGTTTCATCCAAATTGTCTTCAGTATTGAGTTCTTTCTTGAGCTCTGAACAGCAGTCAGATACTTAACATGGGAAGTTCTCTTAAAAAAAAAAAAAAAGTGCTTCAGACTTTCTCTGGCTGTGTCCCCATTTTCAGTAATTGATAAGTGTCATTCCCCATTGCTTGAGACCTAAACAAGAGGCATCCTTTCTCTAACACCCTGTATGTAATCCATTATCAAGAACCAGAAACTCTGCAAAATGTATTTTGGATCTGCGAGCTCACTATCTCCGTGTTTACTACTCTATTCCAATCCACAATCCTCTGTGAACCAGACCACTGCCACAACCTCCTACCTAACCTTTGTCTTTGCTTCAGTCACCACCACTACACATACCCGGTCCTTTGATACCAGAGTGAAATCAAAAGCATGTCATTCTGTTCATAATCTTAAACTCCTGTGATTTCACATAACAAAATCAAGAGCTCTTACTGTGGTTTGTGTTCAAGCCCATGAATACTGTATCACAATCTTGTCCACTAGTTCTCCATCACCTCAGGGTTTTTGTATTTTCTGTCTGGAAAGCTCTGGTTTTGTAGACTTGGGCAGCTAGCTGCCCAGTCTTCTCAAAGAAACCTGTTCCTTCTAAAAGAAGACCATCACTGTTCTTCACTCTTTTTCTTCAATAGAACAGTGTCTGATACATAGTAAGTACAGCCGAAATGTGTTGAATGAATTAAGAAAAAGGCTATGAAAACAACTTTCGATTTGTGAAGGTTGCTGATTTTAAGTTTTGATTTTTGGTCCTTTCACCGTGGGAGAAAGGAAAGAAACAGCAACTAATTTTTTGGTTTGGGGTTTATTTTTTTAAGAAATGACTGCAATTTACTAAAGTTAACCAAAACCTAACTACAAACCTAATATTTATTGTTCCCATTATAAAATACGGTCTCTCTAAGCAATTTAATCAACTGTGAATCGATAATAGAGTGCCCTCAAGATAGGATGCTTTGAGGACAGCCCAGGTGGCTCAGCGGTTTAGCGCCACCTTCAGCCCCGGGCGTGATCCTGGAGACCTGGAATCAAGTCCCATGTCAGGCTCCCTGCATGGAGCCTGCTTCTCCCTCTGCCTGTGTGTGTGTCTCTCATGAATAAATAAAATCTTTTTTTTTTAAAAAAAACGGATGCTTTGATAGGCCCACTTGATGCCTTCACATCCAACCAGACCTGACTTTAGGACAGGAGTGTGAGGCAAGAGACATTCAAGTTGACATTCAAGATGTGTCACTAATAGAAAATCTACATGTAAACATCTTGCAGGAAAATGGCTGGGATCTGGGAATTCCCTGCTTTTCCCTTCACAGGTGTGAAAGATTTGAGATTGTATGCACTTCATAAACCGGATTTTTTCATTTTCTAAGGTGTGTAGTGTTTATTGTGTAATTTGATCAGCTATGTGGCTGTGTTAGGCTCAAAATAAATTTTCTTATTTCTTTTAGGCAGTTACAGGATTATCATCTTGGGTGAAAAAGGTAGAATGCAAGGACAAAATTGTCTCTTGTGTATCTCCCAACCTAGAAAAATCAAGTAGGCTCAAAATGTTTGCATGAATGAGTGAAATCTATACATTTTAAATACTTGCTCTGTAAATTTGCTGAAATGTGTATTTAATCTTTAAGCATAATGTTTTCAAAAATATTTTTTAAATTAAAAATCTGTTTAGGGGCACTTGGCTGGCTCAGTCAAGTGGAGCTATGACTTGATCTCAGGATTGTAAATTCAAGCCCCATGTTTGGGTGTTGAGATTACTTAAAGTCTTAAATTATTAAAGGGACCTTGAGCAGAGAGAGAGTCACTGAAATTTTTAAAAACTTCTTGCTTAAATGTCATTTTTTTTCTCATTTAGATGCCTTGACATTTATTTTGTCATCTCAAACTGTTAAAAATGATAAAATATTACCATGGTTGGCAAGAGCTCTGACTTTGAAAATGCCAGCCTAAGTCTCAGGCTACATCTCTCTGTAACTGTTACAGAAGCCCAAAAGTTCCAATGATAATATGTAAAATACTGATAATGGAATTGCAGGATAAGGTAGCTGATGAAATATCTTCCAGTGGTTAACAAAAATATTTAAACAAAACATTTCTCCACGAACATCAAAACAGTGAATGAAACATGAGACTTCGATGATGGATGGAAAGAAAGGAAGATAGAAAGTTTTAGTATAATTAAGCACATTTAATCATCCTGAATTAGAATTGAGTCAGAAAATAGAAATCACCTTAGGTGTTTCAAAAAGAATTTGAAACTAGTGGAGAGTAAAGCCAAGGCAGGCCTTACTAGAGGAAATGACTAAAGGAGAGAGTTGGGAATATGGACAGAAGAAGGGAGCTGGATCCAAGGAAAAGATGCTGACCCAAGATACCTTCTGAAACGGAGGGAGAAACCCAGGATTTCCCCTCTACTTGTCCTCTAGTTCGGCCTACATTGGCAGAACTTACTCAAAAGCAAGAGAGCTTGGGACCGTCTCTGCAATGCTGAGAATAAAGAGAAAAATGAAACTGGGAGCAAACGACCAGCAAAACCTCTGACCCTACTTGCCAAGAAAAAGGGAAGAGTATGCCAATTCGAGCCACATTTCCTAGATAGGAACCATGTCTATGAAGTTCTAGGAAATGTGTAAGAAAATGTATTGTGACCCAACTATTACATTTAGTAAATTGTTCAAATGTAAAAGCAATAGTGACTCCCAAATATGAAAGGGGTTAAGACTATTATTATACTCATGAGACTTGGAGTAAACAGTAAGTGATAAAAGCTAACCAAGGGGTGAATGGAGATTGGTGATAAAAGCATTATTGGTGTTAGGGAAGCAATTTACACATGCAACTACAGAATCATGGGAAATACATGAATGTAGTGAAGTGTGACAAAGTGAAAAAATGGGGAATGGTGGGAAGTTGGAAGGAAATGTAAGTGCATCAAAAAGGGTTCATTTTTGTCTTAGAAAGTCCAAAGGTGACTGATCACTCTAGTTGAAACTTCCATTTAAGTGAAGGCAAAAGCAAATGCACAAAAAATTAAGAATTCAATACATAATGCATGCTAAATACAGAAATAATTGTGAAGAATATAAAATAAAGTAATAAATTAGAGACCAACAGAGAAGTGAGTTGTAGTGATTTTAAATCATGTGTTTAGGAAAAACATTAAAAGACAAGGCTTTTGAGCTGAGATCTAAGAAGTGAGAACAAGACAGTCATGTAAAGCTTATTATAATTAGGAAAAAGAAATGAGCTATAAATATGGAAAGGACGAAGACAAATGATTCTTTTCAGTGAAATGTATGAAAAATAAAAAAGGAAAGTTTAGGAGGAGGGCTAACTACAAGTTTAATATGCAAACATCAATAGCTTTGTTACATAGAAAAAAATTAGAAGTATAGATTTAATTTACTATAGCAATAAAATTAAGACATGTAGATTGTCTCTTCAATAAATACTGTTTGGAAAACTATATTCACATGCAAAATAATGAACTTGGCCTCTGATTTTATACCACTCATAAAAAATTAACTTGAAATAGATTAAAACATTAAATGTAAGACCTGAAACTGTAAAAATCCTAGTAGAAAACAAAAAAATTTCCTTGACATTGGTCTTGGCTGGTTTTTTGGATACAACATCAAAAGCACAAGCAGCAAAAGCAAATATCAAGTGGAACTGGGGCACCTTGGTGGCTCAGTCAGTTAAGCATCTGACTTGGGATTTCAGCTCAGGTCATAATCTCATGGGTCGTGAGACTGAGCCTTATGTTGAGCTCTGTGCTGAGCAGAGTCTGAGATTCTACCTCTCCCTCCATCCCTCCCCCCACTCACACTCTCTCTCTTAAAAAAAAAATCTTAAAAAAAAAAATCAAGTGGAACTACATTAAGCTAAAAAAGCTTCACAGCAAAGGAAGCAAAAAGGCAGTCTATGGAACAGGAGAAAATGTTTACAAACTATACATCTCACAGGAAGTTAATAGCAAAAATATATGAGAAACTCCTACAACTTGATAGCAAAACCCCAATTCAATTAAAAAATAGGCAAAGGATCTGCACACTTTTCCAAAAAAGACATACAGATGGTCAACAGATACATGAAAAAGTGCTCAACATCACTCATCATCAGGGAAATGCAAATCAAAGCCACAGTGAGGTATCACCTCACACCTGTTTGAATGGCTATTATCAATGAAACAAGAGATAATAAGTATTGGTGAGGATGTGGGGGAAAAGGGAGCCCTTGTACACTGTTGGTAGGAATGTAAATCAGTGCAGCACCATGGAAAACAGTACGGATGTTCCTCAAAAAAAAAAAAAAATAGAACGATCATATGATCCAGTGATCTTCTAAGTATATATCTGAAGGAAATGAAATCATCTCGAAGAGATGTCTGGACTCTCCTGTTCATTGCAGCATTATTCACAATAGCCAAAATATGGAAACAACCTAGTGTCCCATCAATGGATGAATGGACAAAGAAAATGTATTTATAAAATGGAATATTATTCAACCATAAGAAAGAAGGAAATCCTGTCATTTGCAGGTGGAACCTGAGGGCAAGATGCTACATGAAATAGGTCAGAGAAAGACAAATATTATAAAGTATCACTCTTAGGTGGAATCTAAAAAAAGCTGAACTCATGGAAAAAGATTTGATTGCTGGTTGCCAGGGGTTGAGGGGTGAGGAAAATGAGATGTTGATCAAAGGGTACAAACTTACAGTTAGGAGATAAGTTCTAAGCATCTAATGTACAGTATGATGACTGTGGTTTGCATTGTAGTGTATACTTGAAAGTTTTTAAGAAATTAAATGTTCTAACTACAAAAAAAAAAAAATCATGTGAGGTGATGGGTAGGTTAACTAATCTTATTATGGTGCAATATATACATGTATCAAATCATCATGTATACACCATACACTTACACAATATAATATGTTAATTATTTCTCAATAAAACTAGGGCAGGGCAAAATATTTTATAGGCCCATGTGGAAAAAACTTTAAAGCTTTTCTGGATACAGAATAGAGCTTAAATGCAGGGTCGCCTGGGTGGCTCAGTGGCTGAGCGTCTGCCTTCAGCTCAGGGCATGATCCTGGGTCTGGGGATCGAGTCCCACTTCAGGCTCCCTGCTGGAGCCTGCTTCTCCCTCTGCCTGTGTCTCTGCCTCTGTGTGTGTGTGTGTGTGTCTCATGAATAAACAAATAAAATCTTAAGAAAAAGAAAAAAGGCTAGTGCCTTTGTTTTTATTTCCCATTTTTTTTGTGGCTGCTGCCCAGGAGACACCTCTTGATTCCCTGGCACCAGTGGCTGAAGCAAGGCTTGGATTCCTGGGTCCCATGAGACTGTGCTGAAAGATAGTTCTCGCCAGCCTAGCACATTCAGATCACTGTGCAGACAGCAGATGGAGGCACATTCCCCAGAGTTCCTGTGAAGGAGGCCTCTCCCTGTCCTGGGGCTTCAGCCTGGGGAGCAGGCTGTAGTTTGGCACATGTGTGGTGGCATATAAAGCTCTCTGAAGAAACAGTCTGTGGAACTGTCCTTGCGCTCTCCCTCTGTCTTGCTTCGGTTTGGAGATATCTCCCAGAAGGAAGTATATACACTTGTCTGGCACCCTGATGTCTGAAAGTGCCACTCAGGGGACACCTTCAGATCTGATGCTTGCAGCCTCACAGGACTGTATATATCTGCATATTTTTAAAAGCTGATACCTAAAAACACACACACACACACACACACACACATACACACACACACACACAAACCTGATGCCTAAGGGTCTGACTTCCAGTCACCCTGACTGAGATTTTCCTTTTGGGGACACTGACAGGTCTTGGCACATCCTCAACTACTGGCACTATTAAAAAATATCATAGTCTGCCTGGACACGCATGGAGGTTTGAAAGACAACCAGGACCTGAGGCAGGATTATTTGAATGACAAGTTTCCTCTCGTACATAAGGCTACTGCTTCAAGACTGAGAGAATTGGTTTTTCATTACTGTATGGAAACTAACAGTCAAGGAAAATGAAAAACAGGAATGTACTCCAAGTGAAGGAACAAAATAAAACCTTGGGGGGTAAGGCGAAGTATCTTAATAGGATGGAGGTAAGTGATATATCTGATAACTAGTTCAAAGTAAAGGTCATAAGATGCTCACAGAAGTGGGGAGAAGCATGGATGAATGTAGTAAGAACTTCAGTAAAGAGATGGGAAATATCAGAAAGTTCCCACTAGAAGTCACAGAGCTAAAGAATACAATAACTACACTGAAAAATACACTGCTGTTCAACAGAAAAAGAAAGAACCAGTCAACTTGAAGACCAGGCAGTGGAGCTGCCAAAAGGAAAAAGAATGAAAAAATATGAAGATAGCTTAAGGAATTTATGGTGGTTTCCTGACGCAGGTGTTTGAGGGTGGAAGTGGGTGAACTGTTTTTTTGTTTGTTTGCTTAAATAAAATTTAAAACATTAAAAAGAAAGAAAAAATACTTATAGGACAGGGAAAATTGAACACTAATTGTATTTGTTAATATTAAGCATTATTGCTAATATTTTTAGGTATGATTATGACATTTGGGCTTTTTTAAAAAGAGTTATTACTTTTGGATTATGCATGCTAAAATATTTATGAATGGGATTAAATAATAGTAAGGATTTATAAAAATAATCTGGTAGGAGGTGGTAGTGGATAACTATAGACAGAAAAGGTTAAACATGAGTTGAAAATTGTTGAAACTGGACAACAGAAGCAGGGATTTATTATATAATTCCATCTACTTTTGTAAATGTTAAATGTTTTCCAAAATAAAATGTCTTTAAAACCAGAGGAGGAAAACCTCAGAAGTACAGGATATGCTTTCTTTGCTAAATGTTGGGTCTGCTGTTATGGCAGGAACTCTGCATCCTTTTGTGACACTCACTGAGAATTGCAGAACAAAATGGAAACTGCCGGCCCGTGTTCTTGATGTCACTTGGGCTATGAGTTAACCATTCCTAAAAATATTTTATCTTCTGTCCTTGTCATGTGAGATAATGAGGTTTCCTGATTTTCAGTTGGGTGTTCTGTGACTTACAGGTAAAAAAACATCCTAATGGATACAGGGAATAATAAGACATTTGTGAGATTGAACAACAGAAGTCTAATGGGATGTATCTTAAACATATATTAAAATATATTACTATGTTTTGCATACTATATATATTAACACTACATAAAATCCACAACTCGTAAAAAACTAGCAGACAAGTTGGTAGAACATAATAGGCAGGCCAGAAAAGATTGAAAATATAAATATGAACTTACTGTGTGATAAAAGTAACATTTCCAATTGGTGTGGAAATAGTAAATACTAGAAACTGGGAAGAACTGGCCCAGGAATTTTAAAAGTTATAAATCTGGATCTGAATCTTTTTATTGATGAATCAAACATTTAAATGGGTTGATTTGTTGATCATCTTGGATGGGGAAGGTATTTCTGAGCCAGAGACAAAACTCAGATACCACAAAGTTATTTTTATTACATGGGAACTAAAAACCTGGCTACTGAAAAATACAAGGTTTAAAAATCCTAAATAAACACAACAAACTGAGGAAAAACTGGTGATGCATGAAAAATTGGAGACTTTCCTACAAAGAATACCTGCAAATATGAAAAAAGACTAGGAAAAAAAAAAAAGACTAGGAACAAACCAAGAAAAATGCAGCAGGATATACAATAGGTAGTTCCTAGAAGAGGAAGTATAAATAGCTCAAAAAATCTATAAGAATATACTTCACTGCACTAATTATTGGGCCTTTTACAATACATCAGAGTGTCTGTCAATAAATACCTCTGGAATGGGTGACTGAATGAAATGCGGATTAAAGCAATATGACATCAATTTCCAACTATTAGGTTTACAAAAATAAAAAAATTTGACAAAAATCCACTATATTGATAAATACACGGGAACTCAGCATTGTTTATATTAGCAACAGTAAAAAGAGAAATAAACATCTATCAACAGGGGTCTTGTAATAATATTGATCAACACCTCCACACAAGAGAATGCTAAAGAGCCGTTATACAGGATGTTGTAGATGTGCACGTACTGTTAAAAACAGCATGTCCAAAATGGAGTCGCTAATGATAAGCTCTGAATCAAGAATTAACTTAATTGTAGTTTCAGCCTCTCCCAGAAATGGAATCTTAAACCAGCTAGTCAGGATTCACCTGATGAGCAGTAGTGAAGTAGCCTGCCTGATAGACTCCTGCCATCCCCTAGAGGAAAGTGATCTTGGCACGACTGATCTACTTTTTCCTGGGATAACTTCCTTGTTTCGGCTCCCACCTGCCTATAAGTCTTTCATTTGTCCAGCTTTTTGAGAGTCCTTTCTATTTGCTAGATGAGATGCTGCCTGACTTAGGAATCATTGAATAAGGCTGATAAGATCTTTCAAATGTACTCGAAGTTTGTTTTTCAGCACACTCGTCAAGAAAGCTCTTTAAGATTTTTATTAAGTGAATGATTCAAGATACAAAATAGAGTGTGAGTTTGGGCAATTAAAAAACAGACACTTTGGGATGCACATATATAGAGAGAGGCATATGCATAAAATGTATTTTGAGCATATAATGAGGAGCCAGTCTAGTAGCTGACTTTAAAGAGAAGGACTTTGGGCAAAGGAAGAGAGACTTACTTTCTTTTAATACAATCCCACATGCTCTGCATTTCCTACTCTGGTTTTCAGTGGTGCACTGGAATCAAGCTCAAGAGTTTAAATTGTGTGTTTGTGTGTATTCATCCCCAGCTCTGTGTTTAATGACCTCTCACTGGCAGCTTGAAATTGGCCATGGCAGTAACATTGACACCATGGAAATGGGCTGACCCTCAAATCAGGGTTTCACTTCCCCAAAACTGTAGTTCAGTATTTATCAACACGATTCTGCGTAGCCTCCTACTATTATCACACTAAAATGTTTGGTTAATAAAGATGTAGAAAAATCCTCAGGCCACCATCTCCCGTGTACGGGAGGCAGACGTGACCAACCAAAAGGGAGGAGTGTTGGCAAGTGCCCTCTGCTGGATCCTTTTTCAACCAGGACCCCCTCCTAGGTGAAGAGCTGAAGAAGCTGTGCCCTGCAACATGTGACTTCCAAATATTCTTCCTTAGGGAAGTCCTCCTTAAAATGTAAAAAGCCTTTTCCAGTTTTGAACACAATGAAAATTCCCTTAGAGAAATCTCATGGTGTGCCTTTGGGGGAAAGGGTGTTAATCAGGAGAGAGGGGCTTCCTTACAAAATAGTCTTTCCCTGCCTTTGTGTCCTTCCATGGTATATCCAATTACGTGAAGACATTGCAAAAACCTGCAAACATTTACTTTAGCTGAATATATGTTCACCACGAGAGTTTGTCAGGTTTCTCTGCATTCTCTCTGCTTCCATGTACTCATGTATGTTAATGTAGGGAAGAAAATATTTTCTCTACTTCTGTTCTGGGTTCTTTGGCCAGTCTATTCATTAAGTTGATATGGGACAGATTAACAGGAGACATACAAATGTAAATCTTGTAAGTACAGGAGTCCCATAAAGATATGATTCCTGAAGGGCAGCATGGTAATCGAGGCTTATATAACATCCTGAGCTAAGGAAAGGGGGATGGGGGTCTAAGGATATATAGAGAAGGACTCCATTCACAGGAAACTGAGATGTTTGGAAGACTAAGGTTGCCCTGTAATGCAGATAGGTTTCTTAGGTAAAGAGATATCTCTGGTAATAGGTCTCTTCCTGGTACAGACCTCCTCTCCAAGGTAAATTTAGGTAGCTGAGGGGAGCTAGAGAGCTCTACCTGCACCTGCTGGGTTTTGATTACCTTTTGCTCAAAATAACCCTCAGGCTAAAGTGACAGATTTGGGGGTAGCAAATTTTGCTCCTCTTCATTGACCATAGTATGCAGCTCTTCTGTTTAATGCTGTGTCAGTCAGGTTTAGTAAATTTTGTTTGGTTGGAGCCACTGAGTTTATCAAGTAGAGGAAAATTAGTTCTGTCCCAGAAAGTTTGATGCTACCCTTGAGGTTGTAGGCTGGAATCCAGTCCCACATGGTTCAATTTGCCCATAAGCAATACCCAGCCCCTAGAAGTTCTAGTCACAGGGAAGGATACACAGGGCCCATGTTCCTAAGCTTGGATGTCAGTGTATGAACCATGCCTACCCTCTCTCCTTACACATTCCAGTGATGTTTGTGACTTTTTATTTGGAGAATATCAAACATACATAAAGTTGAAAGAACTATGCAATAAACATCATGAATACTACCATTTAGATTCATCTCTGTGTCACTCCCACCACCTGCCTCCCTCCTGAACCATTTAAAAGTCAGTTGCAGACACAGTAGCACTTACCCTTGCATACTTAAGAGTGACTCTCCTGACAGTCAGGGGTTAAGGAAAACTCGGGAATATCCATTTGGAGGTCAAAGCAGGGCTGATTTGGTTTCTACAATGTGAGATTTTAGAATCCTTCTTCACAAGCAGACTAGAAAGTGTTACAGTGAGCACGTTCTTGTGTAGTCAGAAAAACAAAGCAAAACAAAGACACAGATGTTGGCAGCTGGGTCAAAACCTGTAGGCTCTCAGTGTTGCGTGGCCATTGAGCTCTTGGTGGGCCTGGGTGAGCCTGCTGCCGACACTAGGTGGCGGTGTTGGGCTACGTTCAGCCAAATCATCCCAACTGGTGAGAGTGCTTCCCCAGAAAACTTCAGGGATGGAGCAGGACAATGATTATGGTTTCAAAGTAAATGTTAGAACCGCAAGCAGACCCCAAAGAGACAAGAAGGGGCAAAATGCCTAGAGAACTTATTTTAATGAACACACACTTCTTTGGGGAGTTATATAGAGCATTGTCTCTGGAGTCTGACCTACTGAATTCAAACCCTGATTTTGTCCCTTCAGAATTGACCTGCCATGGACAATCAATATGACCCAGAGAAGGCTTGGTTTTGTTTTATACTACATAGGACTGTAGGGAGGGGTTAATGTGATGAAGCCTGGAAAGCCCTTAGCACAGAGTGGGACATGAAGCTAGTATACATGCCATGTTGCTTAGTCAATGTTGGCTTTATCCTCTTTTTAAAAAATAATTTAATTATATTAAATAATAATAATAAATAATAATTTAATTATTTTTAAAATTAAATTCAATTAATTAGCATATAGTGTATTATTAGTTTCAGAGGTAGAGGTCAGCGATTCATCAGTCTTACTTAACAGTGCTCATTCCATCATGTGCCCTCCTTGATGCTCATCACCTCTTTGATGCTGTTACCCCATCTCCATCCCCCGCCCCTTCAGTGACCCTCAGTTTGTTTCCTAGACTTAAAAGTCTCTTCCCGTTTGTCTCCCTCTCTGATATCATTGTTATATTTTTTCCTCTCTTCTTCTATGATCCTCTGTTTTGTTTCTTAAATTCCACATATGAATGAGATCATATGATAATTGTCTTTCTCTGACTGACTTATTTACCTTAGCATAATATCATAACATCCTCTAGTTCCATCCACATTATTGCAAATGGTAAGATTTAATTATTTTTGATGGCTGAGTAATATTCCATTATATATATATATATACACACATACCATGTCTTCTTTCTCCATCCATCTGTCAATGGATGTTGGGACTCTCCATAGTTTGGCTATTGTGGACATTGCTGCTATAAACATTGGGGTATAAGTGCCCCTTAGTAATCCTAAATACCCAATAGTAAATACCCAGTAGTAAATATCCAGTAGTGCAATTGTATCTTCGGGGTAAATACCCAGTAGTGCAATTGCTGGGTCATAGGGTAGCTCTGTTTTTAACTTTTGAGGAACCTCCATACTGTTTTCCAGAGTGGCTGCACCAGTTTGCATTCCCACCAACAGTGTAAGAGGGTTCTTCCTTCTCCACGTCCCCGCCAACATCTGTCCTTTCCTGACTTGTTAATTTTAGCCATTCTGAAAGGTGTGAGGTGGTATCTCATTGTGGTTTTGATTTGTGTTTTCCTGATGCCAAGTGATGTTGAGCATGTTTTCTTGTGTCTGTTGGCCATGTGTATGTCTTTTTTTTTTTTTTTTTTTTTTTTTTTTTAATTTTTTTTTTTTTTTTTTGTATGTCTTTTTTGGAGAGATATCTATTCATGTCTTCTGCCCATTTCTTGATTGGATTACTTGTTCTTTGGGTGTGGAGTTTGATTAGTTCTTTATAGATTTTGCATACTAGGCCTTTATCTGATGAGACATTTGCAAATATCTTCTCCCATTCTCTCAGTTGTCTTTTGACTTTGTCAACTATTTCCTTTGCTATGCAAAAGCTTTTTATCTTGATGAAGTTCCAGTAGGTCACTTTTGTCTTTGTACCCCTTGCTTTTGGAGATGTGTCTAGCAAAAAGTTGCTGCAGCCCAGGTCACAGAGGTTGCTGCCTGTGTTCTCGTCTAGGATTTTTATGCATTCCTATCTTACATTTAGGTCTTTCATCCATTTTGAATCTATTTTTGGGCACAGTGTAAGGAAATGGTCCAGTTTTATTCTTCACGTGGCTGTCAAATTTTCCCAACACCATTTGTTGAAGAGACTGTCCTTTTTTCCATTGGATATTCTTTCCTGCTTTATTGAAGATGAGTTGACCATAGAGTGGAGGGTCCACTTCTGGGTTCTCTATTCTGTTCCATTGATCTATGTGTCTGCTTTTATGCTAGTACCACACTGTCTTAATGACCACAGCTTTGTGATACAGCTTGAAATCCTGGATTGTGATGCCCCCAGCTTTGGTTTTCTTTTTCAACATTCCTTTGACTATTTGGGGGTCTTTTCTGGTTCCATACAAATTTTAGGATTATTTATTCCAGCTCTATGAGAAAAAGGTGAGGGTATTTTGATAGGGATTGCATTGAACGTATAGATTGCTTGAGGTAGCATAGACATTTTAACAATATTTGTTCTTCCAATCCATGAGCATGGAACATTTTTCCATTTCTTTGTGTCTTCCTCAATTTTTTTTCATAAGTGTTCTGTAGTTTTTAGAGTACAGATCCTTTGCCTCTTTGGTTAGGTTTATTCCTAGGTATCTTATGGTTTTTGGTGCAATTGTAAATGAGATCGACTCTTTAATTTTTCTTTCCTCTGTCTCATTGTTAGTGTATAGAAATGCAACCGATGGCTCTCTGCTCCTCTCTGTTCAACAGACAGCTGCATCTTCCGATGTAGTGCCAGACACATCCCTGATACATGATGGTGAATGTCAGAGTAAACAGATTTGGCCATATCGGGTGCCTAGCCACCAGTGCTGCTTTTAACTCTGGCAAAGTGGATATTGTCACCAACAATGATCCCCTTCATTGACCTCAACTACGTGGTGTACATGTTCCAGTATGATTCCACCCATGGCAAATTCCATGGCATGGTCAAAGCTGAGAATGGGAAAGTTGTCATCAATGGAAAATCCATCTCCATCTTCCAGGATTGAGATCCCGCCTACATCAAATGTGGTGATGCCGGTGCTGAGTATGTTGTGGAGTCCCCTGGGGTCTTCGGCACCATGGAGAAAGCTGAGGCTCACTTGAAGGGTGGGGCCAAGAGGGTCCTCTCTGCCCCTTCTGCTGATGCTTGCATGTTTGTGATGGGCGTGAGCCATGAGAAGTATGACAACTCCCTCAAGACTGTCAGCAATGTCTCCTGTACCACAAACGGCTTGGCTCCTCTGGCCAAGATCATCCATGACAACCTCAGCATCATGGAAGGACTTATGACCACCATCCATGGCATCACTGCCACCCAGAAGATCATGGATGGCCCCCTGGGAAGCTCTGGCATGAGAGCCGAGGGGCTGCCCAGAACATCATCCCTGTTTCCATTGGTGCCGCCAAGGCTCTGGGCAAGGTCATCCCTGAGCTGAATGAGAAGCTCACTGGCATGGCCTTTTGTGTCCCCACTCCCAACGTGTCAGTCATGGATCTGACCTGCCTCCTGGAGAAAGCTGCCAAATACAATAACATCAAGAAGGTGGTGAGGCAGGCATCGGAGTGCCCCATCAAAGGGATCCTGGGATACACTGAGGACAAGGTTGTCTCCTGAAGATTTTTTTTTTTTTTTTTTTTTTTAAGATTTTGGGCAGCCCTGGTGGCTCAGCGGTTTAGCACTGCCTTCAGCCCAGGGTGTGATCCTGGAGACCCAGGATCGAGTCACATGTTGGGCTCCCTGCATGGAGCCTGCTTCTCCCTCTGCCTGTGTCTCTGCCTCTCATGAATAAATAAATAAAATCTTTTAGGCACAGAGAGAGAGGCAGAGACATAGGTAGAGGGAGAAGCAGGCTCCCTGCAGTGAGCCTGATGTGGGAACTTGATCCCAGGACTCCAAGATCACGACCTGAGCCAAAGGTGGATGCTCAACCACTAAGCCACCCAGGTGTCCCTGTCTCCTGCAACTTTAATAGACACCCACTCTTCCACCTTCGATGCCAGGGCTGGCATTGCTCTCAATGACCACTTTGTCAAGCTCATTTCCTGGCATGACAATGAATTTGGCTACAGCAACTGGGTGGTGGACCTCATGGTCCACATGACCTCCAAGGAGTAAGAGCCCCCTGGACCACCAGCCCCAGCAAGAGAAGGAAGAGAGAGACCTTCAGCTGCTGGGGAGTCCCTGCCCCAACTTATCCCCCAACACACTGAGAATCTCCTGACCTCCAGTTTCCATCCCAGACTCCCTGAAGAAGGGGAGGGGCTTGGGAGCCCTACCTTGTCATGTACCATCAACTGATTTCTGTGCATGTATTTCATATCCTGCTGCTTTGCTGAATTCCTCTATGAGTCCTAGCAATGTTGGGGTGGAGTCTTCTGGGTTTTCCACATAGGACATCATGTCCTCTGCGAAGAGTGAGAGTTTGACTTCTTTCCTGATTCAGATGCCTTTTTATTTCTTTTTGTTGTCTAATTGCTGAGGCTATTGAACAACAGTAGTGAGAGTGGACCTCCCTGTCGTGTTCCTGACCTTAGCGGCAAAGCGCTCAGTTTTTCCCCATTAAGAATGACATTGGGTGTGGGCTTTTTGTAGATGGCTTTTATGATATTGAGATATGTTCCTCCCTGCGCTGTGAAGAGTCTTGATCAAGAAATGATGCTGCACTTTGTCAGATGCTTTTTCTGCATCTGTTGAGAGGATCCTCTGGTTCTTGTCCTTTCTTTTATTACTGTACTGTATCACGTTGTTTGACCTGGGGATGCTAATACCCTTGCAGCCCAGGCATAAATCCCATTTGGACATGGTGAATAATCTTTTTTTTTAAAGATTTTATTTATTTATTCATGAGAGACACACACAGAGAGAGAGAGAGAGAGAGAGAGAGAGAGAGGCAGAGACACAGGCAGAGGGAGAATCAGGCTCCATGCAGGGAGCCTGATATGGGACTCGATCCCGGGTCTCCAGGATCACACCCTGGGCCGGAGGTGGTGCTAAGCCGCTGGGCCACCGGGGTTGCCCAATAATACTTTAATGTACTGTTGAATCCTCCCAGCTAGGGTCTTGGTGAGAATTTTGGCATCCGTGTTCATCAGGGATATTGGACTGTAATTCTCCTTTTGGGTGGGGTCTTGGTCTGGTTTAGGGATCAGGGTAATGCTGGCCTCACAGAGAGCATTGGAAGGTTTCCCTTCCATTTCTATTTTTTTATAAACTACTTCAGAAGAATAGGTGAATTCTTCCTGGAATGTGTGGTAGATTCTCCTGGGAAGCCAGCCGGGCCTGGACTCTTGTTTGTTGGCAGATATTTGATGACTGCCTCAGTTTCCTTGCTGGTTATGGGTCTGTTCAGGTTTTCTGTGTCTTCCTGTTTCAGTTTCGGTAGGAAGGGATCCATTTCTTCCAGGCTGCCTAGTTTGTTGGCATATAGTTGCTCAGAATGTGTTCTCAAAATTGTATTTCTTTGGTGTTGGTTCTGATCATTCCTCTTTCATTCATGATTTTATTTATTTGGATCTTTTCCCTTTTCATTTTGATAAGCCTGGCCAGGGGTTTATCAATCTTATGATTCCAGCCTATTTATATGAACCTTACCACCTTTCCTCCGGCTTCCAGCTGGGGCTGAGGATGTCCTCTCTCTCTCCATGCAATTGCCACATCTTACCCCAAATCCATTCTGCTGTCTCTAGTTGTTTCCTCTGCCTGGAATGGTCCCTTCCAGATTCTCCTGCTGCTTGTCCTTCTCACCATCCAGTTTCTCAATGGTACCTTCCCAAGGAGTCTTCCCTTATGAGTCACTCTTTACGCCACAATTCTGGATACTTCCTTCATGGTGCTTATCACTAAGTTTACAATAATTCATCCGGGGGCCCTAGAAAAGGCTCTCCCATTTTATTTTTTCTGTGTTCATGGCTTCCTTCTCATGACTTGAGTAATGAGCTCTGCGAGGGCAGAGACTATGTCTGTCCTGTTTACTGTGTAGTGCCCACTACCACTCTCACATGTGCACCCTGCCAAGTGCCTGTCCTGTGCATAGTAGTTCATTGCTTGTTAGCTATTTCTTTGACTGCAGGTTTATAATTTGGTGTTAGATAATAGAGGTAGAGTTTTGGGAGCTTGAAAACATCCTTGAGGTCACTGTTCTGATGACCTTAGGAACAAACCACTCAGATGTACACTTGGAGATGAATAGTCTAGGGTAGTTCCTAGGATGTAGGAAAAAAACAAAGAGTAAATTGTTGCAGCCATATTGGACCTGCAGAAAGAATGTGCCGGGTTGTTACAGAAACCTGTCTGCCTAACCTCTTCCAGCCACTCTGAAAAATCCAAAGGCTTGCAGTTGGCATAGGCCTACTAACCACCCACTCTCATCATGCAAAGGCTTGACTGCAGAATGTGCTGGTACTAACGCTCCATAGATGGGTTTGGAAGAGAAAGAAACTGGCTAGTTGTGATGAGGAGAAGAGTATCTAGGGAAAAGTGCCCCATCAGATGAGTGTGCCATTGGCAAGTGGTTGGACACTGCCAAAGGTCCAAGTGGGTGACAGCCCAGGTGGACAGTGATCCAGGGTCTATGGGAAGATACCAACCAGGAGCCAATAGCAGGACTGGTCCTGTGGGCTGGAGGCCTGGATAAAGCAGGAAAAAATGACTAGATCACAGGCAAGGAGACTGAGGTCAAGTTCAACAATTGGCCTACACTAGGGACTGACTGGCAAAAAGCTCCCAATGTAGTTTAGGGAGCCCTTCGGCTCTCTTTTCAATAGGGTCTGGGTTGAAGACAGAGAAACTGAGGCAGGCCAGTACCATGAGATGATATAGGGGACAAGCTTAAACTCAGCTGGACTGTGGGTGCCTGGGCTTTCTCTCCATGCTAGATTTCTAGCACAGAGCAAGATGGCATTGACCTCCACTGAAATGTCAGCCAGGACGGTCAGTGAAGAGAACAGCAAATGGACCTGGGTTCAAATCTCAACTCTGTTGGTTTTTAGCTGCAAGACTTTGGGCAAATCACTTTTTTTTCTTAAGATTTTATTTATTTATTCATGAGAGAGACAGAGACACAGGCAGAGGGACAAGTGGGCTCCATGCAGGGAGCCCGATGTGAGACTCAATCCCGGGTCCCAGGATCACACCCTGAGCCAAAGGCAGATGCTCAACCTCTGAGCCTCCTAGGCATCCCAGGCAAATCCCTTCTCAGAGTAAAGCACCTCATCCAGTGTTTAGCACATAGAAGATACTAACTCAATGATATTTATGATCTACATAATTTGGTGAAAAGTAGGCATTATTAAGATAGTGAGGTTTGTGTTTCTAAGGAGTTGGCAGGAAATTAAAAGGGAGAAGAAGGGCCAGCCCGGGTGGCTCAGCAGTTTAGCGCCACCTTCAGTCCAGGGCATGATCCTGGAGACCCGGGATCGAGTTCCCGCATCAGGCTCCCTGCATGGAGCCTGCTTCCCCCTCTGCCTGTGTCTCTGCCTCTATCTCTCTGTCTCTCATGAATAAATAAATACAATCTTTTAAAAAAATAAAAATTGGAAAATAAATAAAAGGGGGAAAAAGACACCCCTGGGGAGGGGTGACAGTGTTGGGATAGGCCTGCTTGGTTCTTTTTTTTTTTTTTTTTAAGATTGTATTTATTTATTTATTCATGAGAGACACAGAGAGAGGCAGAGACACAGGCAGAGGGAGGAGCAGGCTCTGTGCAGGGAGCCTGATGTGGGACTTGATCCAGGATCACGCCCTGAGCCAAAGGCAGGTGCTAAACCGCTGAGCCACCCAGGGATCCCCAGCCTGCTTGGTTCTGATCTTTGCTTTTTGGGTCAGATCACAGACGGGGACAAAAGGAAGCAGGATTCAGGGGGAAAACCCAAATCTGATGGGAATAGCATTCTTCTCTTTTCCAAAGAGGGAGACTAGTTAGTGAGTTGAACGGTAGCTAGGGTGTAGCTACTATCTTTGCAAAGCTGCAAGGTGTACTAGCGGCTGCTCTGAAAATAAAGGTTTTTTTAAACTGACAAGGAAGAAAATTGAAAAATCTTCCCGAAAAGAAAAAAGAATATGAGTTAGATATAACAGTTAATCTTCAAGGATGTTTAATTTGAACCAGGAATGTGTGTCTTACTCTGTATTGGATCTTTATTTAGGCCATTCTAACTTACGGAGTGAGAAAGCATGGAGATAATTAGCATAATTAACTAGCCAGTTCTTTATTTATTTATTTATTTATTTATTTATTTATTTATTTATACAAATGACTGTTTCATGTGCTACATTTCTCTTATCTTCCAGCTTTCTGTTCCTGGCCAGTTCAGTTTACACAACCAGGACTATTAGGCATTATTTACATGAGACAGCTACCAGCCAAGCTGGTGGTGCCCAGGCAACAGTAACGAGCCTTGAAAATGCTGAACCAAATTGTAATGGCAAACACATCTGTGCTTCTCAGACCAAAAAGGCACCTGGATGGCTCAGTCGGTTAAGCTCCTGACTCTTGATTTTGGCCCAGGTCATGATCTCAGGGTCCTGCCATTGAGCCCCTCATGGGGTTCCCTGTGGAGTCTGCTTGAGATTCTCTCTCTCTCCCTCCTCTTCCCACTCTCTCTAAAATAAAAATAAGGGTAGCCCAGGTGGCTCAGAGGTTTAGTGCCACCTTCAGCCCAGGGCATGATCCTAGAGACCTGGGATCAAGTCCCACGTCAGGCTCCCTGCATGGAGCCTGCTTCTCCCTCTGCCTGTGTCTCTGCCTCTCTCTCTGTGTGTCTCTCATGAATAAATAAATAAGATCTTAAAAGAAAAAAACTCGTTTAAAAAAATAAATAAATCTTTTTTTATTTAAAGGCAGATACTGAAGTTCAATCATTTATCAGGTTCCTACCATATATTAGGTTATTGCACAAAATATTCCGTGTGACCACAGGACAACCCTGTGGGTGGATGTCATTCACTTGCCCAAGTAGTAGTGAGGTGAGCAGGGAGTTTAATCCAGGGCTTTGAACTGGCCCATGCTGCTTTACAGTACCAGGGTTTCTCTGATGTGGAGGCGCAATGAAGAGGCTACACCCAGGGCATTCTCCTGGCCTCTTCTCATATTTTCTTCCACCTTTTTTTTTTAAGGTTTTATTTATTTATTCATGAGAGACACACACACAGAGAGGCAGAGACACAGGCAGAGGGAGAAGCAGGCTCCATGCAGGGAGTCTGATGTGGGACTCAATCCCAGGACCCTGGGATCACGACCTGAGTGGAAGGCAGATGCTCAATCGCTGAGTCTCCCAGGTGTCTCTTTCTTCCACTTTAGACTTTAACTGATGATGCCAGTTTAGCCTCAGTTATGCAGCATCTCTGAGATTCAGAGACACCTCTGAATCAGCCAGAAGAGGTGCTTTCACCAGGGACCCTGGGAGTCATGGGAGCACTGGCAGGGTGGCTTCAGGGCTCCAGTGACTAGCTGTGGTATCTATTGGTAAAGAGAGCCATTCTTTGGCTCATTCCTGCAACAAATATTAATCAAGCATCTACTCATTTGCCAGGAAATGGCCTAGGTACCTGGTGTATGTTAGTGAACAAAAAAATCACCCGACTCCATGGAGCATGTATGCTTGTACAGAGAGACAGACAGTGAATGAGAAACACAACAGGGAAGTGAATTCTCAGGTGAGTTAGGAGGTGCTGGGTCATAAGAATAAAGAAAAGCAGAATGAGTAAGAAAATTCAGATGCGTAATCCAGATGCATGGGTAGTGGTGGAAATGGTGCTATTTTAACTAGAGTTGGGCGGTTGACTGTCCAGAGGTGATGTGGATGACAGGATTTCGAGGAAATGGGTGAGCTGTGGTTACATCTGGGGATGTCAGGAAGAGGAGCAGCTGGAGTGAAGGTCCCCAGGCTAGGGCAGGTGTGGCATGTGGTGGGCAGAGTGATCCGTGCTGGCAGGAGGGGAGTTTGGATCTGCGTGGGGGCCCAGAGCTCGCGGGGCTTTGTACCCATCTAAGAACTTCGGCTTTTACTCTGAGTGAAACGGGCCCATTGGAGGAGAATTTTGGTCAGAGCGGTGATGTGATTGGACTTGACGTTTTATTTTATTTTTTTTATCTTAAATTTTGGAAACGCTTTTATTTATTTATTTATTTATTTATGAGAGAGAGTGAGAGAGAGAGAGAGAGAGAGAGGCAGAGACACAGGCAGAGGGAGAAGCAGGCCCCATGCCGGGAGCCCGCTGCGGAGTTGGATCCGGGACCCGGGGTCACGGCCGGAGCCAAAGTCGGACGCTCGACCGCTGGGCCGCCCGGGTGCCCCCGACTTACATGTAGGGGGCGCTGGGCGGAGAGTAGCCTGCACGGGGAGGGGGGGGGGGGGGGGGCGGCGGCGCGGAGCGAGCAACGTGCCCAGCGTGGGCAGCCCCGGAGCGACAAGAGGTGGGAGCGTGGGAAGACGGAGGAGGCGGCCGGTGGCAGCGCGTGGGGACCCACCGGGTCCAGGGCGCCCCCAGGGGCTTGCGGGGAGCAGAGGCGGAGCGAGCGGGCAGGCGGCCCCGGAGCCCGCCCGTCCGGTGGAAGCACCCGGTGCCCCGCTGGGGCCGGGGCCCTCGGGCGGCTCGGGGAGCAGCGCGGGTGTCGTCCCGCAAGCGGCGAGGTCGCCGTGAGGGCGGCGCGCAAGGCCGCAAGCAAGCCGTGTTCCGCTGTGGCCACGGGAAGCCTGCCTTTGTTCCCGGAGCCGCTCCGACCCGCGGCGGCTGCGCTTGCGGCCTGGCCTCGTCCCGCCCCGCATTCCCGAGGAGGCCTGCGGAGGACGCGTGCTTCTGGGGGCTGCCCCGTGAGCAGCACCGTGGGGACGCGGACCGCTCGGGTCTGTCGGGGCCGCTCGGGCCGCGGTGCTTGTCCTGGCATCTCGAGGGACACTGACTTTCCACGTTCAAGTGGGTTCCGGTTTGGACGATAGCTTATAGGGCCGCTGTGGGGCACGGGGTGCTGCTGGACCGGCGGGCCCCTGAGTAGCAGGCCAGACGGATGCTTCCGACCCCACCGGACTGCCGGGCCGAGGAGACACCCTCTACACTGATTAGAAAAAAGGCTCATCTTGTCCTTGCGTCCAGTGGAATTCATTAGTTCAATAACGAGATAAAGTAAATCTTTCGTTGCATCTTTCTGCCCCAATGGCTCGAGTTGGAGGCAGACTAGCCCATTGTGTCTCAGGCTGAACCAAGATGACCTTTTCAGAAGGGCTGGAACAGCACTGGGGGGAAAAGCAGGATTCTCAGGGGGAAGGAATCTTCTAGAAGGGTTGTGGGCCAACAGGGTGAGGCTTGTGCAGGCGGCTTCTGGGTATGGAAGCCTGCCAAGGCCCGTCTTGAGGCCAGAAAAGTCGGAGCACCACAGATAGGTGCTCTATCTGTCCGGCAGATAGAGCACCCAGGGGCTGGGAAGGGACTCCCACCACTTGCCCCAGCTCCCTCTCTCCTGTCCACTCTCCATCCCTCTCTGCTTCCTTCTTCCTCTCCTAATAGTATGTTTGCACCGACTGGTGAGGTGATCATTCAAGCAAGTAGCACTTCAGTGTGAAAACTGATGGCATTTTTATAACCCGACCTCATAGAATATTCTGGGGGAACTGTTCTGAACTCAGGGCTCTGTGTCTTTTCCTTTCTGTAGGAAGCAAGCTTTTCCAGCAACTTACCTGTAAGAGCTATTCTGTTGAGGAGCTAAATAGGTATGTGGAAGGAGCACTTCTTCTGAGGAAGGCCACCCCTTCAGTGGTCCTGGAGTTGGGGTGTGGAATGGACGAGGGAGGCCTCTCTTGGCTCTTCTTGCCTCTGGGGGGTGAGTTCCACTGCACTGGCCCCTCTTGCTGCAGACATGGATGGGTGAAAGCTCTTCCACCATGGGTTTGTTTGGGGGGGGGGGCAAGCAGGTGCATTGTCATGCAGAGTGGCGGGGACCCAGCGGACATGGATGCAACTGGCTGAGGCAGTCCTACCCACGAACCTTCCGTCCTGCTTTATCTCTTCTAGCTCCTGCCCATGGTTCTGGGTTATGGCCCCAAAACTGTCTCTGCATCTGGGGTGCTGCCTTCTCACCTACGCTAGCAATAGAAGAAGTCATTCCTGGGGCAGACACGATGCAGGGAGTTTCTCACACAAGAGTTAAGATCTGGTTGTCTATACCTGGCAGAGAAGGCACCAAGGCATCTAGCTACCCAAGACTTTTCACCCCATTTGGGGCCAAGAAGGAAAAGAGATGGAATTCACATTGTTCACAACTTGACTTCCCTCTTACCCCGCTCCCCGTCTCCCAGCCTTTGCCACAAGTTCTGTCCCTCATCACTCTGTAAAACCAGGGTCACAGGGCAGGCGTCAGGGGAGAAAGAACAGAAGCCCACCCACCAGGAGTTCAGAATTGCTCAGAGGAAGGCAGGACTGACGATTTAGCTGAGGGTCGCCAGGTTTCCATGCCGGTCAGATCCTTCCAGGTGGGATGGCATATAGCACTGAGCTTTGCAAGAAGAGCGCCGTACCCAGGGCTGGAGAAGAGGTCATGGGACAGCTGCGATCGTGCCTAACTTTGGAAAACAACTGGAATGATCAATGTAATGAAAAGGCTCACCATGGTCTTCACATACACGAAGGGGTATCATTGGCGGGATGAGGCTCAACTGTCCTTCATCTAAACTAAAGAGGATCCAACAGGAAATGTAATTCTAAAATTCCGTAAAATCTGTAGGTCCTGTGAAAGGAAACTTTCCAGGTAGTGAAGGTCATTATACCCAAGAGGGGATGCAGAGGGAGGTAGGACCTCCTTGGGACCATGTGGCCATCGAATGGAGGGGCCTCCCTTGAGCTTGCAGAAGGAGAGTCCATGATCTGAGTTAACAAGGAAATGGGTTCAGGGAAAAGAAGAGCACATGGAGGCCAACAGCAGCTGAGAAATGTGTGTCCCAGTGTGTGCAGAGGCAAAATGAGTTTCAACACGGGCACCTATCATTCAGAGGACAAGTGAGAAATAGTACTTTTTTTTTTTTCTTTAAGATTTTATTTTATTTATTCATGAGACACAGAGAGAGAGAGACAGAGACAGAGACACGGGCAGAGGGAGAAGCAGAAGCCTGACGTGAGACTCGTTCCCGGGACTCCAGGATCAGGCCCTGGGCTGAAGGCAGCGCTAAACCACTGAGCCACGTGGGCTGCCCCGAGAAATAGTACTTTTGTGATGATACTGTCATTAGAAATTCTGTGCCTTGACCAATAGTTATTACTGGTGACATCTGAGCAGCACAGCAACAACAAAGAGTTGTTGAGGCCCCATCTTTCTTCCAGAAGCATAGGCCCTGCCCAGAGGCCTGTAGGCACCTGATGGGTATTAGTTCAGGCTTCGAATGTGAAGTCCTTACTCTGGAGGACTATTGACGTCAGATGATGTCTGCTCAAGAGGAAGTCCAGGATCCCATCTTTGGAGGGTTTATTTATCCAGAAAACTGAATCAGGGTTGGATCTAAAACCAAGAAACTGTGACATATCTGCATCAGAGCTGGGAGAAAAAAAATCCTTCTAGTTTTCAGAACCTTATGGTGGCGTCTCCTCATTCAGAGTTTATTTGTGAGGGTGACAGCCACTCCAGCCTTCTTAAACTTACTGTTTGCATAGTGTATCTTTTCCCATCTGTTTGCTTTCTGCTTATAGGTGTTTGTGTATTGAAACTGCATTTGTAGGGGTGCCTCACTGGCTCAGTTGGGGGGAGCATGTGACTCTTGATTTTGGGGTCATGAGTTTGAGCCCCACTCTGGGTGTAAAGGTCACTTAAATAAAAATTTGAAAAAACCCTGCATTTCTAGATAGTTAACACATTTATATATACATACATCTTATAAATATGTTATATATATAATATATGGATGTAAAATCTCTGACAAAGCTTGCCTTTATTTGGAATGTTCAGTTCATTAACATTTAAAGTAATCATTGATACATTTGGATTTGGATCTACTATTGTAATACTTTTTCTTGATCTACTCCATTGTTCTCTTTATTCCTCTTTTTTTCCTCCCCATTCCGGCACCTTTTTAAGATTTTTTAATTTTTAAGCAATCTCCTACACCCAGTGTGAGACTCAGCCTCACAACCTGGAGACCAAGAGTCACACACTCCACTGACTGCACCAGCCAGGCCCCCACCTCCCACTCCCTTTTTAATATCACTGCTGTGTCTCATGGGTATTTACATCTCCAGTCTGGGTTTCTTCACTGAACTCCAAGATTCCTAAATTCAATCACCTACTCAACATCTATATCTGAACGTACAACAGACCTCTCAGCCTTAACATACCAAACTCAAGCTCCCTGCAGGCCCCTCCCTACCGTCTCAGTGGGCCTCCCTTGGAGACCATGGCAGCTCCCTCCTTCCAATTTTTCCAGCCAAAACTTACTTGGCTCTTCTCCTTTCACACCCCACATTCATTACATGCATATCCTGTCAATCTCATCATCCAAATACATCCAGAACCCACTACTTCTCACCACCTCCACCTCTACCATCCTAGACCAAGCACAATTGTGTCTTAACTCGTCTCCTTATAGTCTGTTTTCAACAGAGCAGCCAGGATTCTGTGGGTTTTCTCTCTCTCTCTCTCTCTCTTTTTTTTTTTTTTTTTTGAGATTTTATTTATTTATTCATGAGAGACACAGAGAGAAGCGGAGACACAGGCAGAGGGAGAAGAAGATTCCCTGCGGGGAGCCCAGTGCAGGACTCTATTCCAGGACCCCGAATCAGGCCCTGAGCCAAAGGCAGATGCTTAACCACTGAGCAAACTGGGTGCCCCCACCTTCTTTTTAAGATTTATTTTTGAGAGAGAGAGAGAGAGAGAAGTAGGGACAGAGGGAGAGGAAGAGAAAGGATCTCAGCCCACGATGCAGGGCTCCATCTCATGACCTTGAGATCATGATCTGAGCTGAAATCAAGAGTTGGGCACTGAACCGACTGAGCCACTGAGACGCCCCAGAAGCATTCTTTTTAAAGCCAGGTTAAGTCACTTCACTCCTCTGAAAAGCCTGCAGGGCCCCTCATTTTCTTAGAGTAAAAGCCAAAAGGTTTCTAATGATATACAAGACTACTCCCCATTATTTTTCTGTCCTTCTCTCCTACACTTCCCCTGCTTTGCGGCACTCTAGCCACCCTTCATGTTCCTCTAACAACTCAGTGTATTTCAACTTGTTTTCACTAGTACCCCCACCAGGGACAAAAGGGAAATGCTTTTTTAGATATTTTTCCTAATCGACCCTATCCTCACTCCATGAATTTTTAATACTAGGGATATACAGGCATACCTTGTTTTATTGTGCTTTGCAGATATTGCATTTTTTTTTTTTTAACAAACTGAAAGTTCGTGGCCATCCTGCATCAAGCAAGTCTGTGGCATCATTTTTACAACAGTATCTGCCCACTTCATGTCTCTGTGTCACATTTTGGTAATTCTCACAATATTGTAAACTATTTCATTATTGTTCATTATTGTTCATATTTCATTATTGTTATATTTGTTATGATGATCTGTGGTCAGTGATTATGACTCACTGAAAGCTCACCTGATGGTTAGCATTTTTTAGTGGCAAATTATTTTTAAATTAAGGTATGTAGATTGTTTTTTAGACACAATGCTATTGCATACTTCATAGACCACAGAATAATGTAAACATAACTTTAATATGCTCTGAGAAACAAATAACTTCATTTGACTCACCGTATTATGATAAATATTCTCTTTATTGTAATTGGTCTGGAACTGAACCCACAATATCTCCAAGGTGTGCCTGTACTATATATATATATATATATATATATATATATACTATATACTAACCATATATATATATGGTTACCTACTGTCTGTATCTGTGCTTTTATGTATTTATTTACTTATTTTTTAAAAGATTTCATTTATTTATTTGAGAAAGAGAGAACAGCAAGAGAGAGAGCAAGCATGAGCAGGGTGAGGGGTAGAGGGAGAAGCAGACTCTCTACTGAGCAGAGAGCCCAATGCAGAGTTTGATCCTGGAACTCCAGGATCATGACCTGAGCCAAAGGCAGACACTTAACCAACTGAGACACCTAGGCATCCCAAAGATTTTATTAAGTAATCCCTACATCCAGCATGGGACTCAAATTTATAATCCTGAGATGGAGAGTCACATGCTCTACCAGCAGAGCCATCCAGGCACCTCTGTATCTGTGTTTACACATTAAAAAATTAAGATTTTCTTCACCCTCCAAGAATGAATTTTCATCTGCTTAGGAGGATGTTTCCCCTACTGGGATTGCAAACTTTCACTATTTGCATATAATTCTACCTCAGGGCCTTTACACTTGCTACTGCACCTTCTGCCCAGAAAACTGGTCCCCCAGATAGCTGTACAACTCACTGTCTCATGTCCCCTAGGCCTTACTAAGACTCTTTATCAGATAGGCATCCTGTGGTCACTTGATTTTTTTTTTTCTTTTTAGAGAGAGAGAGAGCATGAGTGGAGAGGGGCAGAGGGAGGAGAGAGAGTCTCAAGCAGGCTTTACACTCAGTGCAGAACCCGACATGGGGCTCCATCTCATGGCCCTGAGATTGTGACCTAAGCCAGAAATCAAGAGTCAGATGCTTAGCTGACTGAGCCACCCAGGTGCCCCCTCTCAGTCACTTGATTTTAAAGCCCAGCTCCATGACTCAGGACTCCCTATCTTCCCTCCCCGCTCTATTCTTCTCCATAGCACTTACTACCATCTGGCATCTCTATCTGTTACTTGGTTGGTTCTCATTGTCTGTCTCCCTTCCTGAGGATCTAAGTTCCAGGAGATATCTGTGCTTCCTGAGGCATCCCGGATCTAGCCCGGTTCCTAGCACACAGCCCATGACCTCTTCATATTTATTGAGTGCTCGCATGCCATGCTTGTGTACACCAGCCTTCGCTCGTGTGGTTCTATCTGCCGGTGTGTCCTCTCTTCTTTTTATCAACCAAGTCTCATTCTTGCTTTCATATTCAAATCAAATACCAATTTCTCCCTGGCCGCTTTTCTGGTTTTATGTCTTCAAGAATTTTATAAAGTTCTTATACCCCACATTCATGGCAGGAGTTAGAGAATTAGAATTAATTATTGAAGGGTGAACTTTTTTTCTCTTTGGTCTAATCTGCCTCCAAACTCTTCAGGAACCTCCCTAGGCACTCACTACTACACTACCGTTTAGCTTCTGGAGGCACTAGATTATCCCTAAAATTATGTATGTTCATACACCATCAGAAGATGGGAAGGGAGGTGGGCTTGTGAGTTGGACACAAAGAAAGGAGAGAAAACCATTTAGTCTCCAGGCTGATTAACACTGTTTAAGTATGCCTTGGGTAGATTCAATTGGCCTTGTGCTACTGGAAATAAAGAATATATTTTTTTGCTGGTTTTCATTGCATTAGATCATGTTATTTTAACCCAAGGGCCTCAGGAAGTGCATAGTAAATTGGAACACTCAATCAAATAAAACAAGTATGCTTAAACTGAGTTATAGTTGGTTGTGCCACAAATGCTAAAGTTCAAGTTGACATTCCAGCCTGAGCTCATAATGTTATTAGTGAGGAGTCCGTAGCAGGAGGGAGGAACAGACAGGGTATCAGACTTCAACACACACGTTGTGACTTTTGTTACTTGAAAAGAAAATGAACTTTGTGATAACCTAACTCCTTTGTGTTTATTCATTTTCTCGAGTGTTCAAAGGTCAATTGTGGGCGGGACAGCAAATGTCCATATGTTTTACCAAGTAGACCATTTGTTTGGTGGGCCTCATCTGATAGGATCGAAATGCCTTAGGGAAATCACTCTCCAACCCTCCTGCCCCCATCTCAGCTCTCCAGTGCTGATGGACTGGAGGGATAGTCCTGCAGCCTAGCCCCCTTGGCACCCTCCACGAGGACAGCATTTGGCATTATCTGTATATTGTTTGTCAGCAACCCAGGGACCATGAGCAGTGAGTCTGGAGCATCTCAATTTAAAGGGGAAGCAATATTAGGGATGCCTGGCTGGCTCAGTTGATAGAGTGTGTGACTCTTGATCTTAGGGTTGTGAGTTTGAGCCCCAGGTTGGCATGGAGATTACTTAAAAAAAAAAAAAAAAAAAAAAAAAACAAGTAGTACTAAAATGTTGCATCTGGAACAAACCAAGTCCCAGCAATAGAACCATGTTGGGGCAGGTGGACTCTTCGGGCAGCTATGGCAGTTTTTGGGTGTAATTATGAGGTGTTCTTCATCCTCATTCTCCTGTTCATGGTCCATCCTCAGACATCGGTCCCTTTAGGATACTAGTCATTAATCTTTACAGCTTACAAAACAGTGTCTCAGGTGATATTTTAGTTAATCCTCACAACACTCCTAGGAGGTAGGAACTATCATCGTGACCTCCGTCTGGTAGATGAGGAGGGGAGTGGATGAGGCATTTAGGTAGGGAACATATTTTGGCATCACTTCTTAGAACACATAACCCAGGAAACACACAGATTCTGGCCAAGGGTTTGGTTGTAAGACCAGAAAGCCCAACTCGGTGCCATGTGGTTGGGGGCTTCCCACTGGTCAGCACCTACTCCTCGTGTCCCCTCCACCTGTCAGCATCACTGACAAAGCGTTCGGGGCCCTGCTCTGGGCTGAGGCTCTCAGAGTAAATGAGCAAGGCTTTTGCATTTTTTTTCTTAAGATTTTATTTATTTATTTGAGAGAGGGAGAGAGAGAACATGAGCAGGTGGCGGGGCAGAGGGAGAAGCAGACCCCTCGCTGAGCAAGGAGCCCAATGTGGGGCTCAATCCCAGGACCCTGGGATCCTGACCTGAGCCAAAGGCAGATGCTTAACTGACTCAGCCACCCAGGTGCTGTCCTATAAGTAAGGTTTTTAATCTCTCTTGCAAAAGCTCAATTCCAAGAGTCACTGTTCCACAATAAGAAAAGCATGGTTGAATCATTGTAACAGTCCATTTAACGTGATAGGTGATTTTCTTGTTCCTTTATCCCAATTAGTAAGCCCGAACTCCCTAGAGCTGCATTGGAGTGTTCAGGAGGAGAGACTTCTGAGGCAGGGCTCCCAGAAGGGGTGATGGAGAATGAGCCAGACATACCACTGCAATCGTGCTATTTGTGAGGTTCATGATTGCTGCTGCTGATGGGGTGCCTACGGGGAGGGAGGCGTCATTCTACCTGCTTGCAGCCATCCCTTTATATTGCCGGTGTGCCTACTATCTCCAGGGACTTGCTGCTAAATGCAGCAACACTGAAGCCAGAAAGGACTCAAGATAGTGATCAGGGATTTTAAAAATCAAAACTGAGAGCTGGCTGCCCAGGTGGCTCAGCGGTTTAGTGCTGCCTTCAGCCCAGGGCATGATCCTGGAGACCCGGGATCGAGTCCCGTGTCAGGCTCCCTCATGGAACCTGCTTCTTCTGCCTGGGTCTCGGCCTCTCTGTGTGTCTCATGAATAAATAAATAAAATCTTAAAAAAAAAAAAAAAAAAAAACCTGAGAGCTGAGTACTTAAAGCTGCCTTCTGACGATCTTATACAGGGAGCCCTTGTCTAGGACACTGGGCTATGCAGAAAAATTATTTGGTGCTCCAGGTCAGATGACTGAAATACAGTGCAAATTCACTCCCTGATTCACCAGCCTGTTGGAAAGGCACACTCCGGTGCAAGAGTAAGGGCTTCAAGCTTCAAGGTTCTACTGTGAGAGGACAGTGGAGTGGGAGAAAACAGCTTTCTGAATAATGTGGCTTTGCAGGTGTTAAAATGATACCTCACTAGCACTTCAAGGAAATCATTCTTTGGTTAGAAACCATGTCCCCATCACCCGGAAGAGTACACTCAAGGCCAGCTTGGCAAAGTACGAAGAACACAGAAGACTTGAAGGCTTGGGGTGAACCGACCTGAGTGCCCCCTCCACGGCATCTGGGTGGTGATACTGATCAAACACGTGACCCCTGGGAACTATAGGTTTGGCCTCAGACCCTGAGGATGGTCATAGCTTCCTTACCCAAGTCATAGGATTGTCGGGAGGGACAGATGAAGTAAAGCAAAGCTCTTTGAAAAACTGTAGAGTGCCATATAAATACCAGCTCTCATGATATCCTTCTCCACAAGACTAAGCTCAGGAGATAGGTTACAGGTTATTTAGGAACCTGTCAGCAGGGCTAGGGGTAGGTGTCTGTCTGGAAGCAGCTCCCTCTTGGCTGGCAGAGCTGGTTTATCTCTCTGGGCCATACGTCGGGGTGTCTTTGGAGCCTGGTTTCTTGATAGTGTTAGGTCAAAGGTTCTGGGAATGTGGCCTCCTATTAGCAGCATCAGTGTCACCTGGGAACTTAGGAGGAATGCAAATTCTCAGGCCCCACCTCAGAACTCCTGAATCAGGAACTCTGGGGGAGGATCCCATTAATCTGTTTTAACGAGCCTTTCAAATGATTCTGACGCTTGCTCAAGTTTGAGAACCACTGAGTGGGTCTCCGAGCCTCTGCAGAAACCAGGAACAAGGGCCCCTTTAATAGCCTATTATTCATTCTCCGCAGTATGAGCAGGTGTACAAAGGAAGCTTAGAACTCTCAAGCCAGAAGGGACCTGAGAAGCCACTTCTTGGGTTGGTTTGTCCTTTGGCTGAGGATTCTGAGGCCCCAAGGGGTCAAGTGAGATCGGACCCCACACCAGGACTCCTGCCAGGAAAGTCATGGCTACCTTCCTTGTTCTTCGTCTGGAAGATGACATTATCTCTGGGTTCCTAGTGATCAGTGGCTCTCCCATCCACTGTCCTCAGAACAGACAGCAGGTATGGATTACAGGAGGCCTGAGGTGTCTCTTCCATGGTATCCATTTCACTGATGGGTGTGAAAATTCTGGTTGGTGTGAAGGCTGTGGTTCCTCCTTGTTCCTGCTTCTGCACCTAATGAGCACTGAGGGTCAGGGTCAAGGTCAGGAAATCCCCATAGAATATTTCTGTAGGGGAAGGCCAAGATCTGGGCAGAGAGAGCCTGCAGATAAAATCAGGCATCAGGGGAAATAATCACTGACAGCTGCCTGGGCATGTTGGTTCTTGTAATGAAGACTCATATCCAAGAATGACCCCAAAATTCGTTTTCAGAAATCCTTTTATCTCAGGCTCATAGGAGCCCAGAGAGGTTCGGGAGCTGCAGGGCTTCAACCCACTCATCAACAGCCCTCGTTCTCAGCAACAAAATGTCTCTCTCTCTCTTCCCTTTTTCTCTTTCTCTCTCAAATTATTCCATTTGTCAAGAGGTAATTTTACCTTATAATATTGCCAAAATGTTCCTGTGGAACCATAGCTCAGAACTCTAGCAATTTCTTCCCGTATCTTTGTTCAAGGAGAAGCCAACCGTGATTTACCAGCGAATGCAATGGCCCACCACATCTTCCCATCTTCCCGTGGGCCAGAAGGCAAATGCTCGGTGCAGCTGGTGTGACCCCCAGAGAGCCATTCCACCCTCTCTCAGTTTCCTCAGCTGTGAAATCAGAGACGGAAGTGATTATTTCCATGATTTAATTTAAAAAGTGGCTGACGTGGCCTCGCATGGCTCTCAGTACACAGAGGAACTGTTTGATTAATTTGATCAGTCTAGACTGGCAACTCATGTGGAGTTGGAGGCTGAATTATCCTGTTAGTCTCTTGGCTTTGATCTTGACCTGAACGAGAGTCAGATTTTCATGTCATATGGCAGGAGGGGTGGGGGAATTCCAGACAACATCCACAATACTGCCATGCTCCGTTCTGGGGGAAACCTCAGTCACCCATCTTTTGGTGGCACCTGGTCCTATGGATCAGGAAAGGAGGGCATCTTTGTGTAACTCCTGTTTGTGGAGGCTTTTTAAAGCTGAAGCCAGCCCCAAACAGTTTGTGGCTTTATAGAAACAATGCACACATTTAGACTTTAGGGGTCAGGGGTAATGCTCTGTGGTGGTTCTGTTCAGTTAGCACATTGCCATTCAAAAATATTAAAAACCAAGGAATAAACCGGGGTCTTTGAGAATAAGAGCTCCTCCTCGGGAAGAGTCCTGGCTCGCTGGGGGGTGACACACTCTCGGGCAAGGGTGTTTTGTTCAGAACAATGATCACCGTTGTTCTCCATGGCATACCTGGACCTGCTACCACCCCCTCCTCCTGGCCTTACATACAGAGAGAAGCTTGTTTCTTATTGTCCAAAGCCCTAGGAAGATTCTCGGAACAGGGCTCTCACTGATGTCACTGCCCGGCTTAGAGACACGGTCATTAAAATATTGACTCTAAATTTTCCCTGCAGTGACCTTGCTGCCTGTTCCAACAGCAAACCACGGCTGCTGTCTGCCCAGCTGGGTGCTACTTCCCTTTCACCACATGAGGGCGAGAAAGACGTGCCACTGGCCAGCTCCCTCCCAGGGGGTTGCCTACTCCACAAGGAGGCTCCGGCTGCAAAGGCCAATGTGTTTCCTTCTCTGAAAAATAAAAGTGATAATAGATGTGAAAGTTCTAGTGTTGGCTTAGGGAGAAAGGGCTACCCTGGTGGGGTTGTTTTTTTTTTTTTTTTAACATAATTTTTCTCCAGAGAAGAACACATTACTTCAAATAATATGGAAGAATTTGCATTTAAGGATACATGTGTAAGAAGTCAAATGTGTGGTAAAAGAGAAAGTTTGATGATTTGGAGCAGAGGCCCTGTTCCCAGCGCTGCTCCTCTTGCTTCTGGACCATGTGATGTGCAGGACATCTGGGAAGGATATTGGGGAGGACAGGCCTTTGAAGAGCAGCAGAGCCACCAGGCTGGGTTATGGGGACTCTGTTCCTGATTTTGGGGTCCAGTTCTAGGCACACTTCAAGGGGTACTTGTCAAGGAACTTAAAATACCGTGTTAGCAAAGGCTGGGAAAATAAACTACAATTACATCATGAAGGAAGATAGGCGGGGCACCTGGCTGGCTCAGTGGGAAGAACATGGAACTCTTGATCTCGGGATCTTCAGTTTGAGGCCCACGTTGGGTACAGAGATTACTTAAATGAATAAATAAATAAAAACTTAAACACACACACACACACACACACACACACACGGGAGGGGGCACCTGGGTGGCTCAGTGGTTGAGCGTCTGCCTTTGACTCAGGTTGTGATCCCAGAATCCTGGGATCAAGTCCCGCATCGAGCTCCCTGCATGGAGACTGCTTCTCCCTCTGCCTGTGTCTCTGCATCTCTCTGTATGTCTCTCATGAAAGAATAGATAAAATCTTAAAAAAAAAAAAAAAAAGAAAAAAGAATGCCTTCTGATGACATTGGCGGTCCAGGGCTGGGAGAATCTATATCAGTTTAAAATGGTTTTGAGGTTTTCTCCTTGATCTTGTATGGATCCCAGACTTGAATTAAGACCCCATTTATCAGCTGTCTTCAGGTGGGCCACCTGCCCTTTGCAGCCTTAGCTATAATTTCCTGCCCATGAACCAGTCCCGCCAGGTTACAGAGGGCTGGGGCACAGAACTGTGACGGCCCCCTACTCGGCTCATTTTGTCACTTAGAGGCACTCCTCTCAAGCAGTCATGGCCAGCTCTAGGGTCCACAGCCAGGTCTGAGAGCCGCGCTGAAGCCCAGCCCTCACGTACCTCCCTCAGCTGGACATTTGCGGTCTTGAACAGCTCAGGGCAGCCCGAGTTGACTCTTAGGTCCTTACCACCTAGATGAGTTCCAGCGCCCAGCATTCTTCCTACTTCTGGAAAATGACAAGGCACTGTCATCTTTAATATTAAAGGAAACAATAAGTAGAAGCTGTAGCTGTAATTATAGCATCTCAGTGTTGAAAGGGACTTTAAAGGGTCACCTGCTCCAACAATGACTTCACATGCCCATCACTGGATTTCACCCAAGTGCTTGGGAGCCACAGATTCTCTAGGCTGCCCTGTTCTGCCTCCAGGCGGCATTATTGCTAGGAAGTTCTTCCTTATTTTAAGTCTGCCTGACAACTTCTAGGTGGCATAGCTGGCACCCACTGGTCCTTGTGCCCTCTGTGATTCTACAAGCAAGTTTTTTTTTTTTTTTTAAATCATTGAAAGTCTTTCTTTCACTGGTATGGTTAAATGTGGCATTAAGTGCCACTACCTACCTGATTGCTCTGCTTCGTTAAAGACGTTTCAAGGTGCTATACTCTGCCTTGAGGTCACCAGTCAGGAATGGTCTGATCCATACAGTGTCCAGTCAAACAGCTCACAGTTTTGAGCTGGACTTAAACATGTATTAGCACCAAGTGCTTGTATTACTAGTCACATTTTTTTTTTTAAGATTTTGTTAATTTATTCATGAGAGACACACAGAGAGAGGCAGAGACACAGGCGGAGGGAGAAGCAGGCTCCTCTCAGGGTGCCTGATGCGGGACTCGATCCCAGGACCCTGGGATCTCGACCTGAGCCAAAGGCAGATGCTCAATCCTGAGCCACCCAGGTGCCTCTAGTCACATCTGTTTTTAAGACACAAAGCTTCAGAAAGGGTAGACTGGTCATAGGGCTGCTCTTTGAAGACCTTCTTAAAGTGTTTCTTGGAAAGCAGTAACTTTATTTGCCTTGCTAGGGAAGGTAATGTCACGTGCTCTTTTCTAACCTGGGGTCATTTTTAAGGCTGAACCTGGAAGTGATCTTAGAGATCACCCTAGGAGTCATATCTGATCGGTGACAATACAGGCCTAGAGAGATGTAATTGGCTCGAATCAAACACTGCTCCTTTCCCTTATGTTTATCTGCTTTGTTTCCACGTGGCTTATTTTTAAGACCCCACTTAAGTCTCGAGTTAAAGGGGGAAGGGGAACTGGGCGATGGTGGTGAGGGTGAGGTGAGACAGACCTGCAGGCTAGACAGAAAGGCAAGAGCGCAAGGCCCAGGACAGCGTTGTTTCTAGTGCCTACGACCCAAGCCCGAACCCCGGAGGATGGGGGGCAGGGGGAAAGCTGTCCACACCAGAAGCGTCTGCCCCTTTGTTTTACTTTGGGCCCAGTCAGTGTCCCTGGACTTGTCACAAGTGAGGGAGGCGGCGGGGCGAGGCCGCCAAGGGCCGGGCGGCAGGCAGGTGAGTCAGACAGGTGAGCGGGCCGGCGGGGTGGCGGGGTGGCGGGGTGGCGGGGCGCACCCGAACTTGAGCGCTGCGGGCGGGCCGGGGGCTGGGGGCGTGCACAGGGGCCCCGGGGCCGTGGACTCGGCGCGGGAGGAGCCGAGCGCCGGTGCGGGTGCGTCTGGGTCGGGCCCAATGATGTAAAACAGAGTGGAGCTGCTTGGCGCCTCGGCACCATTACCTGCAATTATGATAATTGGTGCCTCTCTGCAGCGTTTGCTCCCCGCCCCCAGGGCTGTCTCGCTCGGTCTCTTGTTTCTCCGCCGGGCTCTGGCTCTGGCTCTCGCTCCCGGCCCCCTCCGTCCGCCTTTGCCCGCCACTCCCAGCCTCGCGCTCCCCTCCCTGCGTCTCCCCTTCCCGACGTTCTACCCGCGGGGCGGGGCGGGGCGGGGCGCGGGGTGGGGGGGTCCCTAAGACCCGATACTAACGTCCGGTTGATTGGTCCGACTTGCACCTGCCGCTGCTACTCTCTTTTCAACGGGGAACCTAGAGGGCTTGTCTTTGCCTTCACTTTATCCTTCAAGTGAAACGTACCTAGACTCTGCTTCCAGTCCCATAAACCCGGGGCAGTAAAAATGTGTGAAGCCTGGAGTTAACTTTCCCAAAACTTCCAGGATCTGTCAATATGGAAGATTCCCCCTCGGGAACCACCCATCCCCATCACCCTCTCTCTTTATCTCCTGAGTCTTGACTGGACTTTGGCTGAGTGTTGGAAACAAGAAGATTTCAGTCCTGAAGAGGCTTTGGCTGTACCTTCCCCCTGACTAAACAAACAAACAAACAAACAAATAAATACAAACATAAGCTCTTTTCTCTGCATTACCTGTATCAATCAGTGGTCGGACTCACCTATTTCTGGAAAAACTGTGCAGGTCTTCATAGCAAGATGACTTGAAGGATTAGGAAAAGGAATGTCACACCAACCCCACCTCTCCAGCCCACCACCCTGCTTGCCCTTTCTACAAACCTTTGTTAAAATTAGGCAGTTGCCTAAGAGAAGGATGGTGGGTTGGTAAGCACCCTGAAGGCATGAGTCTCTTCAGTAATCTTATTGATGACCCATAAAATAGAGTATGGCTCATGAGCACAGTTCTTGGCAAAACATCCATAATGAAACCAGGATTTTATTTGGAAATGCTTCTCTCTGTCGGTGAATAAGCAACATTACACTTCTTTGGAAAATGCTATTGAATTGGAGATGGGTAATCTTTTAAAGGAGTCCTGCTACAGGGTAGGAGAAACTTCTTGGATTTCCCCGAAGAAGATTAAGGGCATAAATTCTGGCTCTTCCTTTAGTGAGCAGCTCCATTTCTTGCATGATGGTAAGGTAGCCAACCAATTTGTCTCTGCTGATTCTTGGACTATCACCGGTCATGAGAGCTAACCTGTGTTGGCAAGATGCACGCTGTGTTTACAGAGCTATCATCACCCTGCCAAGACTGGATTGGCAGTGGCATCATTTCCACTTCAAATTATCGGCTCTGGGGAGAAGAAAATCCTGAACCCAGCTGAAGAGTCCTAAAGCTACCATAAATCTATTCGGATGATTCAAAGATAGATTTCGATAAGCTCATTGTTTCCTCCGGAAAATCATTTAACGTTTCTGTAGGGGCTCACAGTTAACATGTTGAGCTCACGGTACTACTTAGTGAGCTCTGAGACAGCCAGGCCACCCAGCACGCTTGTCCTCGTTTTATGGGAGAGGAAAGAGGGTCAGCGAGGGAACAACAGATTTGCTGGTGATAACACACTGACTCGTGGAGCGTGGATACAAATTTAGGTCTCATCTCCTCGTGGATTGTTGTTGCTTCATCGATAAGTTTCGAGCGTGTCCATTCAGAATTCACTCGTTGACATTAATTCCTTAAAAAAGAAAATTTATTCTGGATGACATTGTGAAAGGCATCAAAGGGAGAGAAAGCATAATAGAGGTATTTTCTGGTCTTTATTTATAATCTCTTTGAGTAGCCAGAATGAAAAGGGAAGTATAGTAACCATGTTAACAATACTGCTTCTTTAGAAAACTCTTTTTATATTCCTATGACTTTATGAGGAATAGCTAAAGTGGTGTGGCATGGGACAGTGGGGATGGGGCCTCTAAGTAAGCAAGTGACTATTTTGGCTGTTTGGTTGGAAGTTGATGAATTTTGTTCGTGTTTTACATATAGACTGCTAAGCAATGTCATTTGCTATGTCATTTGCTCATAGACATGTAGGCACCTGGCCCTCAAATATCCAAACTACATGTGTAGGGAAAGCTAGATACTTATCCATCCCAAATACTCATCTTTCTCAGAAAATTGATAAAAAGGCTATTTTCATTGCCATAGTCAACTAAAAAGGCAGGATATTCAAGATTGTTGTATCTTGTAATCCAGAAGTAATCCGGAAGTTCAAAGTGATCCTGCTGTCCTCCTGGCTCTGGAAAGATCTGACGCTTTGGTCTGTATAGATGGGCTGCTTTCATTTGGTCACATGAAGTTTATTTTTGATAACAACAGCAAACAGTCAAGTGAGAAATTCACACTAAGTTAATGATTTGAAGGAATTCACTAATACTTTTTTATAGGTGAGTTAAACTTTGTATATGTGTATCATGTATATATATTATATACAGGAGGCTGGCTTCCCAGCAAGGTAAGTAATGCTTCTCTATTCCCAATTAGCTGTATCCTTACAATAAGCCTATTGTATCCATACAAGAAACCCCTCCTAAATTAACTAATCTTCAATGGGTCTCTTTCTTTTAATTAAACAAGTCTAGCTGAACAGCATACCATCAATGTGCATATTTTACTTATTTATTTATAAAGATTTTATTTTTTCAAGTAATCTCTACACCCAATGTGGGGCTTGAACTTGCAACCCTGAGATCGAGTCACATGCTTCATCGATCAAACCAGGCAGGCACCCCAAATGTGCATATTTTAAATGTCTTTGAGACGGGAGGCTAAAAATATAGGTAAGTGACATTAAGCTATGAATGGGACAGTGGAGAGTTATTTGTGTTTAAACAAATTCACAGAGAATAGAAGCTTGTTTGTTAGGTGGCCAAATGGAACTAAGGAAGATTATTGAATATGGGGGCAAACCCTTATAAGTTCTTCCCTTAATATCAAGAAGAACAAGAATTCTGTTCACTGATGGTCTCACTCAGCGGAAACCTGTAGCTCTCTCCAAAGCCTCTGCCCACAGAGTACATTGCACTGAAATGCATTGAATGTTAGAAGATATCTTCCCTTTGGCTGGCATTTCATTCCAGGGGCTGAACCCATGCATCAAATTTAATGTGTATCTTTGACACTTTGTAAGTGTGAGACAAATACTGTATAGCTAATTATTTCCTCAGGAATTATTATGAAATAAAAACGGTGGCATTGACAAAAACACGATGGCAAATGTAAGTTTCAAAGTTCCACAGCAAAAGACCTCATTTTGTCCTGTCAATGAGATTTCAGTTTGGAAGATCCAGTATTAGATGAGAAAGGCTTTATGACAAGAAGTCACTCTGAGGCCAGCAAAGGAAGAAGAGTGGGTAGAAGCAGAACAGCAGAAAACTCAGGCAGATTTTGGGCTGTGGAAGAGGATGAATGGTTTCAGTCCATTTCAAGCTACAGACTAAATGGTTGGCTGTCTAAAGCAAATATCAAAGCTTCTGAATTTCAGTGGCTTGATTGTGAACATTTTTTTTTAATCCAAAGGAACACAAGCAAAGTATTGTTAGCTAGGGAGATAGAACTCAAAAATATTGTTCCTCACATTACTGAACAGCATTCTAGGTCAAGGATGTTCCTTTAAGGAGGATTTGTTTAAAGTAATTTCTCTGCTTTAAAGGATTGATTTACCATTTTAGTTACAAGAACAAAAGGAATCAAACTGGCTATTTGATGAAAATAGGCAAAACTAGCAGGTTATTGAATAATGTCTACTACAAATTCTACTGGCTTAATGACATTAACATAACTGAATAGAACAAAGGCTGTGGGTTATGGTCAAGGATTATACAGAATATATTTGATGTGATTGGATTATAAGTAATACTCACTGTTAAGTTCATAAAGTAATGTTCTCTAATGAGGGACATTTCTTACTGTATTCTTTTTCTTTTTTAAAGGTTTTATTTATTTATTCATGAGAGACAGAGAGAGGCAGAGACACAGGCAGAGGGAGAAGCAGGCTCCCTGCAGGGAGCCCGATGTGGGACTCGATCCAAGGACTCCAGGATCACACCCTGAGCTGGAAGGCAGGCGCTTAACTGCTGAGCCATCCAGGTGTCCCTTCTTACTGTATTTGAAACTTAGTTGCTTTAAAATATTTTTTTTAAGTTTTATTTATTTGAGGGGGGAGGGGCAGAGGGAGAAAAGTGAGAGAATTCCAAGAAGATTTCCTACTGAGCTTGACACCCGTCCCAGGGCTCCATCCCACAACCCTGAGATCCCAACCCGAGCTGAAATCAAGACTCAGGAAGCTTAACCGACTGAGCCACCCAGGTGCCCCAAGTTGCTTTAAAAATTCTTAAGAAAACTTCCACCCAACAGATACTGCAGGGTTTATTTGTAAGACCCCTCCACCCCCATAGCATTTTTGCTAGCTTGTGGGAGGATGGGCATTTTGGAATGTGACGTTCAGTCTTTTTTCTGGGTCCTATCACACTAATCTACCGGACCCTGAAGTCAGTTCATTTTGGAAAAAAGAAAAAACCAAAACCAAAACAAACAAACAAAAAAACACAAAGAAACAAAAGAGACAAAAAACAACCACTTCACTACATAGCCATTCTTTTAGGCTGGGCTAAATCTCTCACCTTTGACTTTATTCCAATGAAAGTAAATTTCAGTTCTGAACTCCTAACTTCTACTGAGAATAAATGACTTTTTAAAAAAGCTGCTACTGAGAATTCAAAGTGTTATCCAACCTCTGTGGATTGTTAGTTGGTAGAAGATCTGTATAACAGGTAGAAATGTTAGATTCTATCCTTAGACTGTAAGAGCTGTTTGTATGCTAGCCAGGAACTAAACACAACTGTTTCTCTCGGAACAAAATGTACCAAGAGTTATTTTTCATCTTCATTGTGAAGAGAGAGGCATTGCTGAAAATGAGGATCACATATACCTTTGGGAAGCAATGGCATTATTTGAGTAAGCAGAGATTGGTATTATAGCTTTGTTAACGAAACGGGCTGGACATAAACCTCCACCACCACCACCCCTTTTTTTTTCTATTTATTAAAAAAAAATTTAGAAAGTTATTCTGTGGTGTAGAGCAATGTAAAAATGTGTCAGTGTTGTGATTATATACGTCATATACATTATACATAATATATATCCATATATGCCTGTGGATAAAACCTATTTAGAACATTCTTTGATGCTAATAATATTAAACTATCATAGTGTTTAATTATTTCAGTCTGTAAGGCCTAGAATGAGCATTCTGTTCTTAAGTACAGATAGTTGGTTCCAGCTCATATATTCAGAATTCCCTTCATAAGAGTAAAAAGAATTTTGGTCACTGATTTCCTTTCTTAATCGAAGTTTCCAAAAGACACTAGATTTTGCTATTTTCTCTTCTACTTGCCAACCTATGTTTAGGAAAGTAATAATAGAACTAGGTACAAAACGCAAGAAAAATTCTGTAGAGAAGCAATTTCCTTGAGTCTTAAATTGAATTAAAATTGTTACCTATTCTCTCAACCACCACTATGGCCTCCTAATTGACATATTATCCATGAGCCAATTTTGACTTTCCACATCGATTCAAACACTCTCATTCACTTAGTTGAAAAGTCCATGTCTGCTCCAAAACCATTAGACAAAGTACAGACTTGTTTCCCTTAAAACTAATTTCTGGCAATTTAAAAAGTCTGCCCATTAACCTAATAATAAAAACAAAAGAGTTGAAACATTGTCTGAGGAATGGATCATAAATTCTTTTTTTTTTTTTAATTTTTATTTATTTATGATAGTCACAGAGAGAGAAAGAGAGAGAGGCAGAGACAGGCAGAGGGAGAAGCAGGCTCCATGCACCGGGAGCCCGATGTGGGATTCGATCCCGGGTCTCCAGGATCGCGTCCTGGGCCAAAGGCAGGCGCCAAACCGCTGCGCCACCCAGGGATCCCCTGGATCATAAATTCTTATTCTGAATTGCGTTTGGAACAAAAAAGTATACATCCAGGAATGATCAAACATCCAAAGGAATTCAGTAAAACACAAGTATCACAGTTTGGATCCTTTGAGTTGAAGGGAAAAGAACCTTAAGTAAAAAGGGGAAATTATCAAGGTGCCTGAGTTAACTTAATAAGGAACCTAAGGACCTGAACTGACTGGGTATCCATCTGGACTTACACCTTTGTCATTTTTCTCTTCTTCTGCAGACAGGTAAACTCTGTACGTCACCGTGAATTGACCTCTACAGATTGAGAGGCATCTCTGGCCAAAGATCCACAAGAGACAACTTCACTGGTCCATCTGGGGTCCTGTGACCACTCATGGCCAGAGGCACAGAGGCCCCCAGTTGGCCTGCCAATGCCCACTCCAGAGAAAGCAGATGTTCCTCTGAAGAGGGCTGGGAAAGGACTCAGAATGTGTTTAGTGCAGTGCAACTTTCATCAACACATCCCCCAAGACTGCCTTCCACTAAACAAGTATTTATCTGCATTACAGGTAAATATAGTTATTTTCTGATGCATCTCTTCCCACTCCTTACTTCACATTTTATGCTCCAACAACAAAGAATTGCTTGCAGCTCCATCTCCCCATCCCCTACTTACCACCCATATTCCCCAACACGATCAATAAACGTCACACTTGTGTTCCTGTTGCCCTCTATGCTCGCAATGGTCTCCTTGCAGTTCTTCTTGTTTTTTAGGAGTCGTGCCGGATGTCACTGCTTCCAGCAGACCTTCCAGTCCTCTTTTACTTCCTGGGCTGCTTATCTCTCCTTTCTTTATGCATCGTAACATTGTGCACGGAAATCTCTATCATCTTCCCACTCCATTGTTTGTGATTTACTGTTTAGGTTCTGACATCTTTATAACCCCAGATGGAGTCTGGCCTATAGTGGGCGCTTCGAGACAGTTGAATGAAAAGTTTTCTTTTAGCTAATAATTGACTCTCTAGAGTTAAAAAAAAAAAAGAGTGCGTCATTACGTGAGAAGTATTGTCTGCATGAACCCCTGAGAACTGTTAACTTGTCAAAGAATTAGATGTCAGGAAGTTCTAATCAAAGTCTTCCTTAGGACCAAGGGTCAGCTCACCACTTGAGAAATGCCTGCTGTTTACCTGGTGCCCTAACCAGTTTAACTTCCCCTTAAAACGTCTGCGGGGCTTGCTCTCCCATCCTTTCCGAGGCAGTTTGGATTTAGTGAAGTAATGGGCAGAGCATCAATGTATGAGATCATTTTATTTTTTTCTGCACAAAACAGTTTTTTAGAGGCAATCTCATTAACCGTATCTTGTGTCCTCTACGGACTTGCAACTTTAATTTACAAGGTTCACCTTGATTTTTGGTCCTCCAGTCATGTATATATTTTTCTTAGCCTCAAAGTTCGTTGCTGTACTGCGGTCCTAAAGGGTTTGACTTTACATCTCCCACCCTAGCATGAAATGCTTTTCTTTCTCCGCAACCCCCACCCCACCCCTTGACGTTTTAGCAGGTAGGGAAATGTTGGCTGAGCCTAAAAGGAAATTTGCAAATGGTTGACTTTGGTTCCTTTCAGGTTATGGGAGGACGGGGTACAAGAGCATTCCCTCAGATAAAGAGTTTTAAGTTGAATTTCACCTGAAAAAAAAAAAAAAAAAGAACCACCAGCACCACCAAAACAGCAGCAGCAAAGCCTCCAGGACCGCCTTTGGGTACGCCGGGGGCCGGCAGCCCTGCAAGTCCTAATAAATGAATGAGTATCTCCGAGAGGAGATCACTGTGGGGCCGATATCGATCGGGGTCAGCCGGTGTGTTTGCCTGCGATTGTTCGGGGGGTGGTTAATTGAGTGTCAGTCTCGGCCAGTGTCGTCTCGCTGGCGCCGGGCGCTTTTGGATTTGCTAATTTTCGTTAAGTGTCTCTAGCCGGCTCCCCGTCCCCTGTCTGCCCCGGAGAACTCGGCGGCTCGCACCGACCAACAGTCTGTCTGTCTGGGCTTTATCGATCACGCGGCGGGCGGCTCCGGCGGATGCGCCCAGGGGCCGGGCAGGCGGCTGAAAGCAGGCCCCGTCGCCGGCCGCCCCCTCCCGGGCTGCGGACCGAGCCCCTCCGCCGCCGCCGCAAGGGAGCCGCGCCCCGCCGGGGGCGCCCCGGCCGAGGCCCCGAGAACGCGCGGCGTGGCCCGGGAGGGCTCCCCGGGCGGCCGCGCCGTCCTCGCGTGTTTCGGGGCCACCCCACAAAGAAGCCACGGGCCGGGCGATGGCGGCCCGAGTCTGAGTGGCGAGGGTCGGCCCGCGCCTCCCGCGGGTCACGGACGCGCAGGCCTCCGCGAGGGGGAGCGCGGGAGACGGCAGCCTCGCGGCCCGCAGCCCCAGACGCCGGCGCCCCTCGCCGCTCGCCGCTCGCCGCTCGCCGCCCGCCGCCGCTCGCCGCCGCGGGGCAGGTCCCTCCCGGCCCCTGTCTGGGCCCGCCCCCCGGCTGCGGAGGTGATTGACAGGAGCCCGGCGGCCACTCAGACGGCGCCGACGGGGCCGGGGGCGGGGCCGGGGGCGGGGCGGGGGCGGGGCCGGGGCGGGGCCGGGGCGGGGCGCGGTCCGGCCGGCTCCCCGCGCGAGGCGCTATTTACGGCGCGGCCCGGGGCAGGCGGAGGCGGGCGCAGGCTGGAGCTCGCGGCCGGCGCTGTCTGCGCGCGCTCGGGCAGCCTCTGCCTTCGCACCGTGGCCGGCTGAGGGGGAGCGAGGCGGGGAGCCCGCCCGGGACCGCGGCGCCGGGCGGAGCCAAGGGGCGCGGCGGCCGCGCAGTCGGGCCGCCGAAGTCCTGTGGGCTCGTGGGCGCCCCTCCGGCCGCGGCCCGGCGCCTCGCCCCCTCGCCCCCTCGCCCCCTCGCCCCCTCGCCCCTGGCCGACGGCGCCCGCCGCCCCGGGAGCACCCATGCCCCGCGCGCTCCGGGCGCCGTAGGTTGCAGCTGCGCCGCGGCCGCGGGGGGCGTCAATGGATCGCCATTCCAGCTACATCTTCATCTGGCTGCAGCTCGAACTCTGCGCCATGGCCGTGCTGCTCACCAGAGGTGGGTGCCCGCCGGCCGGCCGGGGCGCGGGCTGTCCGGGGAGGGCGCGCGGGGGTCCCGGGGCGCCGGCGCCGCGGCCCCTGGCAGGCGGCGGGCGAGGCTTCCCCCCGCGCTGGAGCCCGCGGGTCGCGACCAGTTGCCGGGTCCGCGGCCGCCCCCTCGGTGGCCCCGGGGCGGGCGCGTGGAGGTGGAGGCCGGCCCCGGGGCGGGCGGTCGTCACGGGGTTCCTGTAAGTGTGTCAGTGGTGGCTGCGCGGTTGGGCCGGGGCGCGCGGGACCCTGGGACCCTGCCCGGGCGCGCGGAGCTGGAGCCGGGGGGCCCGGCCGCGCGTGTGCCTTGGTGGGCGTGTGTCCTCGTGAGCCGGCGAGTGTGCGTGCCTCCGTGTGACACACTGGGTGCCCAAGTGTGTGCCTCCGTGCGCAGGACGCTGTGGCCGTGTGGCTTCCCGGGCTGGCGGGGGCGGGGCTCCGTGGGCGGCCCCACTTCCCCCTCACCTCCATACTTTACACACTACTGCCCCCCCCCCCAAAAAAAAGAAAAACAGGAAAGAAAAAGGGCAGTTTCTCCCCCCAGCCCCCGCAGGCTTTCCCTCTTTTAGGTCGAAATAACCCAAACGTCTAGATTTCAAGGATTCCCCCGCCTCCCCCGCCACGAACTCTACCTACTGTTCAGTGAACAGATGAATTTTTTTTTTTTAATGGGAAGCATTATTTAGCTTCTGCCCTCCGCCCCCCCCCCCCACTTTTTCTCTAATTGCCATGTAGCAGGCATGAGGTTAAAGGATAAGCTAGCCCAGGGAGGATGATGTGCTACAGTATTTATTTATTTTGGAAGGAAGGGTGTAATTAACCCTAAATAACAGCCCTGCTAGCCTGCGGAGGGGAGCCTCCTGGCCCTGTCCAAGGCCCGCAGAACAGGGAGGGACTCGGACTGACATGAAGTCACAGATACCGAAACTATGTGCCTGATAATGATATAATTAGGGGATCAGAGATTTCTGACTGCTGCGGACTTCAAAAGCTTTAAAAGAAGCCAGCAGTCTCTCCTGTAGCCATCTTGACTAAAGCAGACATTTTTGTTTAATCACTACATACAGTAACAAGAAAAGGGGGGGAACAGAAGAGCATTGTTCACTGTTTCCAAATACCAGTCCCCTTTCTGGGCCCTTTTGCATGCCACAGGAAGAAACTTTATGAAACAACAGAAATATAGTTTTAATACAGTAATACAAAAGTCCATTCAACTTGTTCAAATGTGGCTCCAATTAAAAAAAAAAAAGTTGTTAGAACTTTCGTAGTTACCTGTCAAAATTTTATTGGACTGTTTTAGGTCATTGAAAATAGAGTGTTTTAAATAGGCTCTCATAAACATTTTACTTTTTTTTTTTTTTTTTTCCTCCCTTTTTTCCTTCGGTGCTCTTTTTCTGCACTGGGTCTGAAGGTGAATAGGATCAAAATGGACATTGAATCTGTTTTATTTCTACTTTAAATCCGTCTATGGAATTCGTCAAGATTAGGGGATATGTAGCCATCACCACATGAGACCTGGTGAGCTTTGTGAAAAAACTCAAGTAAGCTTGGCAGGAGAGAGAACCTTTCAAAAGCAAGAGTTCCAACGTGAAGGGCTTCCTAGAGAGAGGGGACTTGGGCCCAGACTCCGGGCAGAGAGCGTGCAGGTTTAAGATAGGAGCAGGACCTCCAGATTTGGACAGTTAAACTCAGATTGCCAAAGATCTGTGATTAGCTGGCAGCTTTGGGGTTTTTTGTTGTTTTAGAACGAAAGCATTAGCAATGTCTGATGAAAACTGAGCACACCATACAGTGGCCTGGAATTTGGACAGATAATTAAATGAGACACCTTACTCAGGCGTTCACATTCATGGAGAGGAGGAAGAAAGGAGAGGGTAGGAAGAGGTCTATAAAACCACAGTTCCTGGTGTTTGATTTCAGAGCAGGGATTTCAGTAATAACGACACAAAACTTCAGATTGGAAAGCTGGGAAGAGGTGTGCGCGTTGGTTCAGTTTACAGTAGCTTTACTTGTGACATATGACAGTGACCAGAGTCCGCTGGGTCAATCCGGTATTAGTGATATAGCTCTGAGACCCAGATCTTTTGAACTAGAAATTGACGCTAAAAGCCTTAGAGCATGCATTGCAGCAAAATGTTACCAGCGACTTGCAACTCACCAAATAAGTTTTATAAAGGAAACTTTTAATCACTTCCTGGAGAAAAATTTGAGGTTTCCTTAAGGATTTTTCATTCAACCAGCAGAGGATTTTCAGTTTCAATGTTTCCCCTTTTAGATCCCACGTCGAATTACATGTAAAACCAGGGAGTTAAGGGGAGGAGAAGTTAGCTTTGCCTTTTTTTTTTTTTTTACACCAGCCTCCCCTCCTCAACCCCCCCCCCCCCCCCCCCCCAGTTTTATGACTTTCCATTTGGGCTGAAAGAAATTGACTTTGGCAAGCAAACCACTAATTGTAAACTGCCTAGTTCCTGTTTTACAATATACTGACTAAAAGCTCCTCTGCATGAAAAGATCTTTATAGGCAAAGTTTGCCTTTTCTAGAGAGGTTGCAAATAGCTGCCCAGTTTCATAGTTTTAAAACCTCCTGACCGGAGCAATTTCTAGATTGTTGTGTTTCTAGTTAATAACTTTATAAGGTGTTAGCTAAAGCTCTTAAATCTTGGCACAGTCCTTTAAGGTAGTAAACAATTCAGTAGTTCCGATCAAATATTTATACTGACAAAATCAAAAAGCCTAGCATTTTTTATGTTGTATGGTCACATCGGATTAAAATGAATAAACAGTGTAATTTACCTTACGGTAGGAGAAGTTATCATGATGATTATTTCAGATATATATATATATTTTTTTTTTCTTTTTTTCTTCCAGAAGTCCTATTTTGAATTACTTTGCTAACTCATCAGTAATCACAATTGAACTTTGATTCTCTGCAGTGGGGATTAATACATTTCTAAAATTACATTTAACTGGATTGAAATGTAAGCACCGGTTTGCATAGAGGGCTCTTCCGAGGCTACCCAGGCTGCCATTGCAGGCACTCAGCTGAATATTCTAAAAGTTCGTGCCTTTGATCTTAGGATCTAGTAATTGCTCAAGTAGATGCTTTATCTGGTCTCTGAAGGCGCGTGACGAAATTTCTCATTGTTTTCAGGTGAAATCAGATGCTACTGTGATGCTGCCCACTGCGTGGCAACTGGTTATATGTGTAAATCTGAGCTGAGCGCCTGCTTCTCTAGACTTCTTGATCCTCAGAACACAAATTCCCCGCTCACCCATGGCTGCCTGGACTCTCTCGCAAACACGGCAGACATCTGCCAAGCCAAACAGGCACGAAACCACTCTGGCACCACCATGCCCACATTGGAATGCTGTCATGAAGATATGTGCAATTACAGAGGGCTGCATGATGTGCTCGCTCCTCCCAAGGGGGAGGCCTCAGGTAGGTAGAAGCCTTCTCTAACGAGAACTCTGGCCTCATCTATAGGTTCATGGCAGCCGGGACTTTGTATGTCTGCTATTGATTTTGTTGTTAATGTAATTAGAGACACCAGAGGGAGAGGCATGGCTGGATGCAAAGATGCATCTCTATTGAGTAGCTTTTATGTCTGCCTGAGCATTAGATGTCTGTCTACATAATGGGTTTTGCCTAGTTTTTCAACATTTTGAAGACCTAGAAGACCGTTACTGTTCGGTAAGGACAGTCCCTAAAGGACTGTTTTCGTAAGCTCATCTTTGCATCGCTTTGCAACGTTTATTTTGTAAATATTTGTTGATTTCCCCATAAGCTTCTTTTTTTTTTTTTTTTTTTTTTAACCTGGGGTGCCTTGTTGCAAACGGATAGATGATGGTAAATATCTGCAGGCAGGGCTAACGTGGTTCGATTCCTCATTTGTGTTCCTCCAGGACAAGGAAACCGCTATCAGCACGATGGCAGTAGAAACCTCATCACCAAAGTCCAGGAGCTGACTTCCTCCAAAGAGTTGTGGTTCCGGGCGGCTGTGATTGCTGTTCCCATTGCCGGCGGCCTAATTCTGGTGTTGCTTATTATGTTAGCCTTGAGGATGCTTCGAAGTGAAAACAAGAGACTGCAGGATCAACGGCAACAGATGCTGTCCCGTTTGCACTACAGCTTCCATGGACACCATTCCAAAAAGGGGCAGGTGGCAAAGTTAGACTTGGAATGCATGGTGCCAGTGAGCGGGCATGAGAACTGCTGTCTGACCTGTGACAAAATGAGACAAGCAGACCTCAGCAACGAGAAGATCCTCTCGCTCGTCCATTGGGGCATGTACAGTGGGCACGGGAAGCTGGAATTCGTATGACGGAGTCTTACCTGAACCGAAGTTCTTGGACGCTTGAAGGCTTTGAGTTCTGCTGGACAGGAGCACTTTATCTGAAGAAAAAAACGGACTCACGGAATCCCCTTTGAGAGACAAAATGACCTCTGCAAACAGAATCTTGGATATTTCTTCTGAAGGATTATTTGCACAGACTTAAATACAGTCAAATGTATTATTTGCTTTAAAATTATAAAAAGCAAAGAGAAGACTATGTACACACTGTTACCAGGGTTATTTGCATCTGAGCGAGCTGGAATCGAGTACCTAAATAACCTAAAATGTGCTCTGTGTAAGCTCCAACATCTTGATTTATTGTAAAGATTTAAAAAAATATATATATATATTTTGTCTGGAATTTAGCAGTGTCTTGTCATAAATTAAAAACTAAGTGGGAAGCATAAGAAACTCCGTGTTAATGATACAAATGAAGACCTGTTGTTGCTCAGTTAGGTCTCGACTATGCTTTGGCTTGATTTCTTTGTTTTTTTTTTTGGTTTTTTTGTTTTTGTTTTTGTTTTGTTTTTGTTTGTTTTAAAGCAAGACTGAGATCTTGTTTATTCTTACATGCATATTCATCGTTTCCTTACAGTATGGAGAATTTCTAAATGTGTACTGCCCACCATTCAGTGTCTTCCCCACATTTTTTTGTTAGAATAATCCTGATGTTTAGCTTTCACCTAAGAGAAATCTTAAACTTCCTTATACCAGGTCAGATATGATGGATCAGTGTCTGGAGCTGCCTTATTAACAAAGATAATATTCATCAACTTAATCCAGTTGCTCTGGAATGCTTTTTAGAATGTGTCTACCTCCAACCAAAAAAAGAAAAACCGAACCAAACCTGCTCAACGAAACTTTTTCTTGTAGTTAATGTTAGTGACTGTCTACTTCTACTGTTCGTTAATCAGTTGACTTTGTCTCAGACCAAATGCAATTTTTTGGATTTCAAATTAGCCAAACTTGATTGTGTCATGCTCCTAGTTTTCAAGCCTTCCTTCGATGCAGTGTTCTACTCACATTTTTTTTTTTTCTTAATGTTTAGAAAGGGTGTCAATAGTGAACATATTTGTATCAATTGGGATTTAAAGAACAGGCAGGCAATGCCACTAGGGCTCCTTGTCCTCCACAGTGGTGACTTCAGCCACTGATAGACTAAGTAATAGTGTGTCCACTCCTGCAGGACTTTATGCCTGGCAATAACTGCTCAGCCTGAATTTAAACCCATGCCACATTTGTGTATTTTTTCCTCCAAATAGGTCTTTGTTAGCCTCCATGTGAGAAGAATTTGCCATGTAGGATTCTTTTTGATTCTTTATTTGTATATTTGAAACTTTTGCTTAAAAATTAACCTCTAGTTCTGCATATTTGAGTATGGGGTTTTCTGAGTGTTAAAGGATTGTGTGCGCATATTTGGGGGATTATTTTATGATCAGCATAATTTGAGTCCCTTAAGACAGAGGCAGTAGCCAAGTTCATGGAAGAATTGGGAGTTGAAATGCCTAGTCTAAAAACGAGTACCTAGATCATTTAATAATTAATAGACCACAGCCCCATACAAAGTAGGCTATGGAATAAATACACATTTTAATAAATGACAGCATTCGTATTGTGCTTTTTGAGAATGACACTTCTTGCATGCATGACTTACAGTTTATAAAAGATGTTAAGTTTTAGGTATGTCACTTTTTGAGGGAGCCAGAGAATTGTGGGACATAACCATCCAAACCTATCAGGAGGAGAGAATTCACCAAAATCCCCCCCTTCAAGGAGTTTCCACCCTCACCCATTTTTAGCTTCAGATTGAATTACAGTAGTTTCATAGTATGAAGATTAATAAGAGACTTCTTGCTCCTTATCCATTTGCTTTCATGTACAGCATCATGGGAACGCAGTGATGCCTCAAGCAGCCACTATTTGCATCAGCCACTATTTGCATCAGATTGGTTAGTTTTCCCCTGCTGGCTTTGCTATTAACTCGCCATTCACCCCACTTCTTCCAAATACCAGCTAAGAGCTCAACAGTTGGTTAGCTAAGGCAATGAAGGCTTTAAAGTCCTGTATTTTGAAATGCTTGAAAACCCGTAAAACCCTGTTCTCCAGACAAGGCCCGGGTCTCTGCTGGCACTGGAATCACAGACATTTGCTGGAAGCTGAATGCAAAATGCCTCCACTTCTGTATTCTGTGTTGGCTGCCCTGCCTCTTGTGCCTTGTGTAAATTCACTAGGCTGTCTGTAGCCCCCTTTGGCAGCAGGGCGATGGCACTGTGCCCCTGCCCCCGCCAGCAGACTGGGGGTCCCCACGTGTTAAAGTACTAGCTGCATTAGAGACTGGCTCTTCCCGGGTCTTTTCCTAATGACGAACCCTTTCCCCTTCGTGTGCAGTATTCATAAATACTAAATGATGATATTTATCCATTCAGTATTTGCACACGCCCTCACCGCCAGTCTTAAAAATCAGACCTGGGCGTCATAACTAGGCCTTTCGACGAAAATATTGCAGGTTTCTCAACTTTGATTTTTACCAGGGACTAAATATAGGTTCTCCATGCGCTTTCCTGTGAGAGTGTGGAAGTTGCCAAGAGCAGAGATAAAGGGCCCTTCATGAAATAACTACCTACCTGATTCAGTGATGTAAAAAAGGTGATGACTGGTTTGTTTGTTTTTCCCTCCTGGAGATGTTTACTGTTAGTCTGAGCTGACAGGACAAGACCCGGCTAACCAGGGCTAACCAGGAACGGCCCGTGCTTACTATTGACATAGAACTTCCCCCCCACCCCAAAAGTCAGACTTTTTTTTTTTTCCTCACTGGAAATTTGCCCCAACCCTAGACAAATGGGACCAAATTTGCCATGATGCTTCTCCATCTACACCCCTTCCATTCTATTCCTTTGGAAAAAAATTGATCTGTACGTAGCTGTGTCTTTTACATGACCCCCCTTCAACTCCCTTATTCTAATGGCTCAGAGGCTTCCTCAGAAATTGACTGGTGTGTCTCTAATTTCTGCTGAACTGATTTTATTAAAAACACTGCACCATAGGGGGTTTGACCTTCTAAAATACCAAACATGTCTGCTTTAGAAAATCACAAAGCTCTCCTCTGAAGAGCTCGTAAATCTGGTTTCAATATGGGTTGATTATAGGCTAAAAGCTTGAAAGCAGTGGCATCTAGTATCATGAGTCTGGAACTAGCCTTTTTGGGGCCAGGACAGCTTTTTTCCCTTATAACCTCTAAGGGGTCCTCTTCTCTGTCTCAGCCCCAATAACATCAAATGTCCTCCGAAAGTTACATGATGGGATGAGGCTGAGCTCACAAGGGTGGTGGTCAAGTGGGCTTCGGAGTCTGGCAGCCTGGCTTCCAATGCTGCCTTCGTCTCTACTAGCTGAGTGAACTTGGACAAGTTACTTAAGCTCTTTGAATATTCAGTTTTATTACCTATAAAATGGGGGCAATGATAATGCTTTATAAGATTAACATGTAGCGATATGGTAACTATTTCTTATTAATATATATACAAGGGTCTTGGATGAACTAGAGCAGCCCAGCATAATATTCTTCAAAATTTGAGAGCTTGTGCCTATTACTTTTGCAGTGGATATGGACTTGGCTTTTTTGTATTTCAGATCTTTCATACCTGAGATTTGCAACGCCTTCAGTGACCTGCAGACTGCATGTAGCATTTTTTAAGATTTGTTTTTAATTTATTGCTTTTAGCCTCTCATCTACCAGTGATATTGGTTCATGATTGTTTCCTTTTGGAATAATCTCGTGGCCACTGATAGGAGCACTTCAGGTTTCTGTCCCTACTTTGGGTCTTTTTGGTATTTGACAGGATGAAGTGCTGGAGTTTTAGCTGCTCCTAGGCGTTAATCCAGTGAGAGAATCAAGGGAGTCCAGGTAGATGACTGATACTGTTTCAAAATCACTTGACCAGTTTGTGTCTGATTGATGTGTTCTAAACAAGTGCCACCATCAATTACAATTTGCCCCATAGGTGCTCCCAACAAAATACAAATAATTCCACCACTGATCTTTAGGACTGTGTGAACTGCTTCACAGGGGTTGGGAGTGTCTACTTAGTGACAAATTCATTTAATTCCCCTAGGTGAAGTTAATTTAGTTAGTGACTCTGTGGGTCACAGTTGTAATGGAAAAGAAACCACTTCAGACACCAACTCACTCTTCTTCCCTCTATTCAATCCATCAATGCTGTTCTCACTCTGCTGATTTAAAAAGGCAGGTCATTGATCTCAGAATTCGAGGTTCGATGAAATCACAAAATTAAACGCTCTTTCAAAATCTGACAACTCTTTATTTGGAGTCCAGTTTTAGACTCTGGACATGTCCTGGTTAGCCTGCTAATGCTGTACTGTTTTGCGGTATGGTGGCGTACATAATTCACTTGTCTGCTGTTCTGGAAATTTGGAGATAGACCTGGGGAGGTGGTGGAGCTGAGTGTAGCCAGAGAAGGATAGACTTCTTGCAGGAAAGTGGTGATTTTCCAATGGATCTGCTTTGGAGAATTTCCAAGTATGTATTACAGGGGGAGGCCTAAGAGCCATGTTTCTACAAACTTTCTCCATTCTGTGAATATGAAAAGAGATTCCAGGAGAGTCATTGATGAGCAATCTTGGGAGATCCTTGGATAAGCAGTTAGATAATAGCTCAAGGAATCTGTCATTCCTCAAGACCTTTTGGAGATTCTTCTATCGAGTAGCCACCTGGCCTCTTGGAGGCTATTCCAAATTGTGTTTGGCAGCCTAGGTCTTGCAGACTAGATTGATGTTGAACCAACCTGAGCAGAATCCTGAAGAGATGAGTCGATAACTATTTCTCTGTGTGTAAATATACATACATATATGGCATGTGTACATATAAGGCACACTAGCCGAATAGTCTTTGAAATCCTGGAATAATTTTACACTGAACAATTTTCAAGGCAGAGTGTAAGATGTTGGAATTTATGGGAAGTCAGCAATTTGTTTTGAGACATGTGAAGACTGAGTTAGTTGTGATGAATTAATAAAGTAAGAGGCTGTTGTGTAAATTCACTCTGAAAGATCTCACATTACAAACCTAATAGAACAAAAATTGTTTGAGCACTTAAACCAAGAGAAATACAGAAAGCTCTTTATCCCTGGTTTCTTCCCCTTGGAATTTCCCTGGGGAACTGATGAGGACAGTGGAAAAACACCACACATCTAAAAGCAGTTTCTTACTTTTCAAGTGTTAGAAGCCCATGCTGAGGCATTTTTTTTCACTAAATTTCGTGGATGCGATTTTGATACCCAAGATTTTCATTCACAGTTGCTACATGGGCTATTTCTCTCCTGGATTTAGGGATTCAACTGTGAACCCCTGGTGACGAGGAGCTAGGACCTATAGCTTTTGTACTTTGCTGTGATCCAAAGAGGGCAGACAAGGGCAGGGCGACTGAGCCCTCTTGCATGAGGTGTCTGAATTCAGGTTGTCAGTAAATAAGGAAAAGTCTTCCTCTTTGTTTCTCCACTCTAAACTATTGTTTTTAAAGATCTATAATTTTGGATGGGAAGCCCAAAGGAAAACAAGTTGCCAGTGAAGGCAGTTGAGGAGAAACAATTCAAACAGATCTGAGATTTAATGAAGCATTGCTAAGGTCAAATGCATTCCCACCTTTTAAATTTGGTGCGATCTCCAAGCTAATTTAAGGGTACTGATTCTCACCGAGAGACAGTACCATCATTCCCACTTAAACTAAGAGGTGTGCTTTCCTTTTAGTATTTTGAAATATCCAAAATTTTCATCAAACAGTGTTTCCCTAAGGAATTTGAAAATAAGCCACCAAGAGTTTTGTTGGTCCAAAAGGTGAAGAACCTAAAATCAGCAGGTTGATTATTTGACCTTTAGTTGGCTGGTCCCAGCCACACTGGGGTAACTTGGGGTAACTTTCTTCTCCTGAAACTGAACCTCTAACCAGATGCTATAATAAAAGCAACAAAGCTTGCTGCATCCTTCATTCCGGGACACACCAGAGGTGTGTGATCCATTACTGGTCCTTCTCCAAACACCTACCATCTTCCTTAAAGGGTTACCTTTTACTTCAAAATCCCAACTGGCTCTTAGGCATCCATTTTTCTAATTGAGACCTAGCGTTCTCTCAAGAAAATTCCTTATTGCATAAATAACTTTAAATCATGAAATGTAGGGACGCCTGGGTGGCTCAGGGGTTGAGCGGCTGCCTTAGGCCCAGGGCATGATCCTGGAGTCCCAGGATCGAGTCCCGTGTCAGGCTCCCTGTGTGGAGCCTGCTTCTCCCTCTGCCTGTGTCTCTGCCTCTCTCTCTCTCTCTGTGCCTCTCATGAATAAATAAATAAAATCTTAAAAAAAAAAATCATGAAATGTAAATGAAAAAACTGTTTATGTGTGCACGGGGGCAACATGATCATTCATGACTTCTCAATCCTTATATTATTTCTAGCTTCCCATAATCCTTTCATTTATTTAAAAGTCTTTTCTACATGCATATATTTACATTTAAAAAAAGATTTGATTTATTTATTCATGACAGACACAGAGAGAGAGGCAGAGACACAAGCAGAGGGAGAAGCAGGCTCCATGCAGTGACCCTGAGGCAGGACTGGATCCCAAGACCCTGGGATTGTACCCTGAGCCAAGGCAGATACTCAACCACTGAGCCACCCAGGGGCCCCATATTTACTTTTTCTCTGAGCCCTGGCTCAAACCGTCAACCAACTTCCAGTAGTGTGTGTTAAAAATATGAATGAGGTGGAGAAAAAGAATTTATTTTTCTGTAAAAGCAGCATGGTTGTCAACCTCCAAAGGGTAACTTTGGGGCTGGAAGGAGGGAGCGAGCGTATTCTCTGGGCAGAACCTGGGGCAGCATGGATCGTGTTGGATCTGGAGCTCAGTTTCCCCGGGACCCTTCGCTCCTGGCTACCAATTTCACAGGCTGACCAAGCACCGAGCCGGTGCTGCTTTAGGAGGCCGTCTCAAGGGGGGCTTGTCTGTCCATCCGGGATTGCTAAATGTCAAGGGTCATTTCCCAGCCTGACACTTGATTGTGAAGCGGGCTCCGAGGTAAATCTTGCCAAGGTCCAGGATTGTGACAAACACTCTCTAGGTGGGCAATAAAACCCCGCAGACTTAACCGACTGGTTGAACAATGGGAGGCTGTTTGTTGGCATTTGTATGCAAATTGCGGTGAGCAGCCAACAGGTGGCTTTGAAATGCTGAATTTGTTTATCCCAAGAGAAGCCCGACCTTCTCTTCCTGGGCAGGAGATTGATAGGGCTCTTTCCCCAGGCCCTCGGCGTCAAATTAGGTCCAGCGGGGTCCCCGACAGTTGTCATTAACTCAGGTGGGGCTTCAGGACAGGAAGTGCGCTGCCCGGACTGACCCACATCGCGGTGACCTGCTGGGAAGCCTCTGGCTCACCGCGTTCTGGAGTTTTCTCTAGGTCCCCCAGCTAGGGCTGAGCCACCCAAACAGCAAACAATTGAAAGGAAAAAATACTCCTGTCTTCAGAATATCCATCGCATGAATACCTTATCTGGAAAATAATACATGGGCTTCATCTTCGTACCTATTCTGGGAAAAAGCACCTCCCTCCCAGGCCTCAAGAGAGACGTGCCACTGAGTCTCTCTCTGGGTCGTGTCTTTGTATGACCTTTTAAAGTCAAAGGCATTTGTTCAGAATGCTCATCCTAATATTTTTATGGTCTTTATAACTGCTAAGGATGTGTGTGGGGTTTTGGCTTCAGAGGGATCTGGGTTCAAGATCAGCATGCCTTGTTACTAGTGATGTGACCTTGGACCAACTAACTTTTCGGTTGATTCACTTACATACTGGGGATAATAATATTATCAGCCCTTTGGGTTGTTGGGAAGATTCAATGAGATAATGCAAATAAAGATTTAGCTCAATTCCTAGCAAAGTTGTAAATGGTAGCCATGACTAGGAGGTACTGTTCCCACAAAAGCCCTAGAACTGCATAAAAAAGACACACAGGTGGCCAGGGCTCACCACTCCTACTCTACAGACCGGATGGATTCAAAGATTTAGCGATACTTAACCTTTTTTATTCATGAGTGTTTTTAATTTGCTCAGTTTAACCTTCCCATGCTTATATTTTGCGCAAGACAGCAGGGAAAGTACTTAATTTTGATGTGAAGATATTGAAACTACAACATCCCCAGTAGGAAAATGTTACTTATTAGGAACAATTATAGTGCTTAACAACAGCACAGAACAGTTTGTGCTAACACTGTCCAAAATCAGGAAGGGCATGTTATCTGCTCCCTGTTACAACAAATACCTGTTTTTGCACATCCTGTTAATGAATACACACCTGTCGAGGGTTAGTTTGCTCTGCTGACTTCATTGACAGAGGGCCAAGCCACAGTTCACTGCATTGAGCACAGATGGTAGGAGCACTTGGCACTGCCCACGGTCTCGCTGCTTGGGGGTCCAGAGGAAGGGCTGGTGAAGGTCACCCTCACAGGAAGGCAAGAGGCCAATTAGAATTTTGTTCCAGACCACACTCATAAAGATGGTTCTCAGAATAATCGGTTGCTTCTAAGAAATTGGTTAGACTAAAAACACAATCCAGCTTTGGTAATAGTACCGATTATATATCCATCAATCTGTCACTTACTGTTCCTTACTAAGAATGTTGTGACTTGCATGGTTCTACATCTTTCCAGGTTCCTGTAAATTAGCCTTGTGTTGGTGGTACCCCAGCTAGTGACAACTCAGTGAGACTTCTTCAAGCTCAGGAATTTTGGGGGGTGTCCCACATCTGCACACAGCATCAGTAAGCAGCTACCTGAGACTTCCTGGGGACACTTGCTGAGTGAGGCACAGAAGTGGGTTGTATCACATGTCCCAGCTGACCAGCTCTTAAACCTTTCCACTCATGTTAGATCTTTCCCCTTACCCTATTTCTTCTGACCCTTAGACTTGAGGTTTCTTACCTATGACTCTCCATAGCTCAGGCCACTTCTCTGGGTTCTGCCTCAAGCTGGTTCTGACCCTCTTGCTCTGGCTTTGTGTCCTTTCTCTTGATCACATATTTGGCTTTTGCTTTCCTGCCTAGCCGGTTTGTTTTCCAGTGACTTGATTAGACACTTGCTCTTGACTTAGGCTTTAACTGGGACGCTCTCTGTGTCAGCCTGGTGCCATGACATCAAGCTGGCAGGCCAGTCCTGAACCAGGCCTGGGTAATCCTGCCTGCTTGGGCCTGGAGCACTGGTTGCGTAGATACAGCCTTGACTACATACTCAAAAATTGCATTGTAACTCACCTCACCAAATATTCCCAAGAGACACATTACCCTACCTTTCCTGGTGGGCATTCCTTACCCAATAATAAAGTAGAGTTGGAACCCGTGGACTTGGGGGGTATGAGGAAAACTGTACTGCTCAGGGCCAAGATGGTGGTTGAGAGAAGAGGTCACTACCTTTGGGATTGAGAATATACCAGCAATTTCTCTCGGGCCCCTGGGACCTCTAGGCTTTGAGCTCATCATCACCCTGGAAGTCACTATTCATCTCTCCCTCCAAGACCCTCACCTAATAGTTTTCACTGAAATCTGATATAATTTCCCTAATTCTTGTAGCAGGCAGAACAATGTATGACCATCCACTCTTTGATTCTCTGATGAAGCTAAGTAAGTGACATTTCCGGTCTACTCCAGGCTATTGATTTGACTGGAAAGATAGAGGAGGGCATCCTTTCTAAAAGTCAAGGTAGTATTCCTGGCATCTGTGAGGTGGGGCTGGGCACATGCGCCTTACCACGTGCTGCCTGCAACCAGTGAAGGAGTTTATCAGAGTCTCCTCCAACTTGGCACAATGCTACTCCAAATTGACAGGTCGGGGAAAGGCCAACTGGGTCATGGTTGGAAGAGATATCATGGATATTGTGACCAAACTGATGGCCCATGGCAGGCAGCTGGTCAGGCTGGCTCCCATGGACTAACCAGCCTTAGAGCTCAGCACAGGCCGTGTGAGGGGGTGAGCACACCTCTCTGGCCACATCTAGTGGGCTGTGCAATGCCAGAAGGCTCACTGGGCTGCTATTGCGGGAGCTTTGCCCGCCATGCCAGGCTGGGATTCAAGCAGCATTGGTTTTGGGTTGGTTGAGGGCAGTGCTGCAGCTTTGGCCGTCCATGAAGAGAAGCTGAAGAGCCTTCCTGCATGTTCTGGCCAATGCCTTGTGTAGCTTGTCGCACAATGCCTGGCTCAATGTAGCTAAGTAATAAAATCTGCCACTGTTGCTGTTACTCTACTAACATCATTCTTCCGGCTTCTGTTCCCCTGCTGTACAATGATGATGAAGTCAGTTTTTAGTTTTTGCAAAAGAAGCAATTTGTTCAAAGATTCTGTAATGACTAGTGAGATTTAGTAAATCATGCCAACTTCCAGGTTTATCTTTTTCATTTTTATTTTATTTATTTGTTTATTTACTCTTTTAGAGAAGAGGAGAGAGAGGCAGACAGGGAATCCCTGAGCAGACTCTATGCTGAGTGAAGAGCCTGACATGGGACTCGATTCCATGACCCTGGGGTTCGGACCTGAGCCAAAGGCAGACAGACACTTAACCAACTGAGCCACCCAGGCACCCCTCCATCTTTTTCATTTTTAAAATGATAGCCACAATAACACCCTTTTCCTTCTATCTTATCTATCTGCGATGGGAATTCTATAGTGCTAGCAAGGCCTTATCATGTCCTTAGGAAAAGCACAAAAAGTAGGAATTACTATTAAAACGCTATATTGAAATAAAGATACATTTTTTCTCATGTGTTTCCAAATTTTTATTTTTTATGTTTTTCGTTCTGTTGCTTTTTAATGTAGATTTTGAATCATGTCTCCTTTCTCTAGTATTTATAATCAAGCCATAAAAGTTTGCTTTAAGAAGACAGAAAATGGGGCAGCCCTGGTGGCTCAGTGGTTTAGCACCGCCTTCAGCCCAGAGTGTGATCCTGGAGCCCCGGGCTCGAGTCCCACGTCGGGCTCCCTGCATGGAGCCTGCTTCTCCCTCTGCCTGTGTCTCTGCCTCTCTCTCTCTCTCTGTCTGTCTCTCATGAATAAATAAATAAAATCTTAAAAGAAAAAGAAGACAGAAAATGGTATATACAGCAGTTATCTGCCCCTGACCATCTGTGTCTATCCTTCCTTCCACCAGTAAAAGAGCACTAGCCGTTTGGATTATTGTTTGTAATTGAATTTACATTTACAACAAACCTCAAGCTTAGAATTTGGGCTGGGTGGGTAGGGAGAGAAAAGAAGAGAAGAGAGAAAAGCACAAACAGTATAATTAACAAAAGTGGGAGCAGCATTGTTCTGTACAGTTTGAAACAAATATGTCGATTGCCTTAGTATCTTGAATAAAATGAAACAATATAAAACATAAAGTTCACCCTTCTTCCCCCCAATACCCTCCCAAAACCTTGAAGAAAATTCTGCTTTAAAATAACCTTAATCTTGGGGACACCTGGGTGGCTCAGTTGGTTAAGGGTCTGCCTTTAGCTCGGGTCCTGAACTCAGGGTCCTGGGATCGAGCCCTGCAGCAGACTCCCAGTGGGGAGCCTGCTTGTTCTTCTGCCTTTCCCCCTGGCTCCTCCACTCTCTCTTTCTCTCAAAAAGAAAAAAAAAAAACAAAAAACAAAAAAACAAAGAAACCTTAATGAATGGCTCAGTTGGTTAAGCATCTAACTCTTGATCTCAGCTTAGGTCTTCATCTTGGGGTTATGAGTTCAAGTGATGCATTGGGCTCCATGCTGGGTATGGAGCCTACTTAAAAATAAGTGAGTAAATAAAAATAGCCTTAATATTTGTACTTTTCCCCTGCTTAAGACAAATATTATGTAACAAAATTGTTTTTTGTCTTTGAAATTTTTTTTGCAACTAGCTGAAATGTTAGGGTAGGTGAACTGTATTTTGGTTAGGAATACCAAGAAGGAATCGTATTTCTTACTAATCCATACCTAAATTTTGGATGTTGAAATGGTACTGAATGATCACAAATGTAGGGGTTTTTCTGCCTGCCTCATTGCTGGAAAAAAGTAGCTAAGTGACTTGCCCAAGGCAATGTTGTGAACAGGGATTTCTGCCCAGGACCATACTGCTGGACATCTTTCTTCCAACAGATACTGAAAACTTGTGACGAAAATAAAACCAAGTTCCCACAGTTTTACTTCTGAATGGAAACTTTACAGTGGCACTTTGTCTCTACCTTTCAGGAAGGCAAAACCTTGCAAAACACAGACCACATTTTCTCTGCCAAGTCTTACCTTATCCCTCCCAGTGAAACCAGGAGAGAATTCTCTGCCTTGCTTATTTCTGGGGCTTTAGGGATGAGAAGAAATTTTTTCTCTTCTTTGCTGAATTAATTCCTTGAGAGAAGATTCCACATTTATTTTTATTTATTTTTAAGTAATCTCTATGACCAATGTGGGGCTTGAACTCACAACCCCGAGATCAAGAGTGGCATGTTCTACCAACTGAGCCAGCCAGGTGCCCTAAGATCCCACATTTCATGTGTTGTTTTAGCTGCAATGGGGAAAGGATTTTTATTCTCCTCTCCGATGATCCCCTTATTCTGGGGATTAAAAAGGGCGCTGTCAACTTTTTTTGGCTCTTGGGAAGGATGTAGAAAGGGAACAAATATGCAATCTTATCCTCTCTCTTACTTTTATTGTTTCTTACCTTCCTAACCAGAAGAAACAGAAATCAATAGATTTTGGTGACTTAAAAAAATTGTTTTAAGTTAAAATAATTTAATTCCAGTGTAATTAACATACAGTGTTGTATTAGTTTCAGATGTACAATATAGTGATTCAACACTTCCATACATCACCCAGTGCTCATCTTGATAAGTGACCTCTTTAATCCCATCACCTATTTTCCCTCCCACCCTTCTCCCCTCTGGTAACCATCAGTTTGTTCTCTAGAGTTAAGAGTTTCTTTCTTGGTTTGTCTCTCTTTTTTCCTTTGCTTGTTTGTTTTGTTTCTTTAATTGCGCATGAGTAAGATCATATGGTATTTGTCTTTTTCTGATTTATTTTGCTTAACATACTCTCTAGCTCCATCCATGTTGTTGCAAATAGTAAGATTTCATTCTTTTAATATCTAAGTAATATTCACATATATATATTTATATATGTATATGTACACACACCACATCTTTATCCATTCATCCATCAATGGACACTTAGGCTGCTTCTAGATCTTGGCTATTGTAAATAATACTGCTGTACACACAGGGGTGCATGTATCCCTTTGAATTAGTGTTTTTGTATTTTGGGGGTACTCAGTAGCATGATTCCTGGATCATAAGATAGTTCTATTTTTAACTTTTTAGGATTTGGTGAACTTTCGTGGTTATATTAGTGACTGTTTCTGGAAAATCTATTTTATTTTATTTTATTTTATTTTATTTTATTATTTTATTTTAGAGTTATTTTCCCTTAAAAATATAGAAGTACTTGTAAAAGAAAAAGAAAGATGTGTTTAGTTCACTCTTCTAATAGTCTTGATTTTTAGTCTTCGTTAAGAACAGAAAGATCCTGGGAATTTCTGTGAATAGTATCAGGATATATTTTGGAAAATCATAAACTGCCAAACTTTACAGAAATTTTGTTTCTAAAGCTTCAGTAATACTCAGAAACTGTAATTATATTGGGACAGTGTCTTTTTCAGCAAGAGAGACTCAAACAACTCTCTTCATGGTTATGCTTTGATGACTCCATTCACTTTATTCATAACACTATCCCAAAAGAATTTCCTTTCAGAAAACAGTCAATGAACCCAGCATAATGAGAATTTTCTACACGATTGAATTCATGGAAGAGTAACATTCTATTTCCAGAATAATCAACCAGTCCAGAGACACTCAGCTTCTCGGGGAACAATGAAGATTTGATATTTCAGAACTAAAGTAAGCAATGTCATGGAAATTGTCAGGCACTGATAAAAATGCTAGACTCAGAAAGTTAAGACTTCGAGTTACATGGAATGCTCAACTTATGTCTAGTTCACACAAGGTCACCGGAATGACTAGCACATGAAAGGTCAATGTTTAACTTTTCCAAGTTTTGCTTAAAAGAAATGTATAAGAGAAGGAAGGGGAGAGAAACACACAGAAAGAATCTTGGTTCGTTATATCAGTGCATTAAAAACTGCTGTGGACAGAGAATGAAGAGATGAAAGTTTTAATAATTTTCAAGACGTCTTCATGTGCTCTGCAGACCTGATTCTTCTTGATTTACTGTATTGTATGGTTACATACACTCTGAGAGAGAGACAGGGGGAGGGAGGGAGAGAAGAAAATAAACAAAAGAATGAGGGGGAAGAAAGAAAACATAAAGAAATATTAGAAGAACAGGTGTGGAAAAGAGAAACAAATGGAACAGGTTAACATTTAATGAAACAAGTCCCAGGGTCACATGTGAGCCTCCAAATGGTGGTTCAATCTGCTATCTAGAGTCTTGAGAGCTCAGACCAGGTTATAAAGAAATGTCAAGTCTCCAGCACAGGCTCTCTTCCCAGCATCTGTGCTGATTCACAGCAGGTAGACCCCTAGGCCGTCCTATACTATCATTTCCTCATCATTGTTGTTTATAGTCCTTCCCTTTTCCTAGTCTCTGCTGGCAAAACTCTCAGACAAGGTGACTTGAAGTATTGTCCATGGTTGGGGCTTGTCCATGAACTGTTCTCTACTGGTTTAGCGAGGGCAAGCATCAAGAAACTATGAAACAATTCAATGGAGTAATTTAATATCTGTAGAATCTAATAAAAGAGGGGGTTTCATTTTGTATATCTTTGTTTTTAATTTCATTTCAACTAGTAACTCCTTTTTAAAGAAAGATTTTATTTCTTTCAGAGAAAACATGTATATATATATATAAGAGAGAGAGAACGCATGAATGGGGTTTAGGGGCAGAGGGAGAAGCAGACTACCCACAGAGAGGAACCTGATGTGGGGCTCGATCCCAGGACCCTGAGATCATGACCTGAGCTGAAGGCAGATTGAGCCACCCAGGTGCACCTAGTAACTTCTTTTTATTGTATTTTACAAAATATCATCTGACAGAGCTCTGGAAAAAGTGGTCTTACATTACAGTTAGTTTGAAGCACTACTCAGGAGAACCAGGAAGGTAGTGCTTTGAAGGGAAGGGTATCCACTCTTCCAAATGCGGATGGAGTTTATGATATGGAGGAGAGACAAACATTTCTTCCCCTGAAAAACTTGCTCAGAAGCAGTAACTTCTAGTCAGTAACATTCTTTAGAGCAATGATGATTCTGCAACATATCTGTCTTAGGACTCCTACGAATTAAAAAGAATTCAATTTCCAGGTGCTCACTTGCTAGTATACAGAAATGAAAAATTTTTTTAAAAAGATTTTATGTATTTATTTAGAGAGAGTGCTGAGCAGGGGAAGGGCAGAGGGAGAAGGAGAGAGAGATCTCAAGCAGAATCCCTGCTGAGCACAGGTGCAGAGGGGGATGCAGGGCTCAATCCCAGGACCTGAGCTGAAATCAAGAGTTGGTCGCTCAACTGACTGAGCCACCCAGGTGCCCCTAGAAATACAATTGGTTTCTAAAATATTTTCTTTGTATTCTGTGACCTTGCTAACCTCACATATTTGGTCTAGTAGGGTTTTTGTTGTTTATTTTTTCCAGTTTTTTTTTTTTTTGGTAGATCCTTTGTGATTTTTCTACATAGTCATATCATATGAGAATAGGGAAGGTTTTATTTCTCCCTTTCCAGTCTGTATTACCTTCTTACTTTTTCTTGCTTAATTTCCTTGACTAGCGCTTCTGTTATAATGTTGGATCAGAATGATGGGAGCAGACATTCTTGCCTGTTCCCAATGTTGGGGAGAAAAACATTAAGTTTTTCACCATTAATTATGATGGTTGCTGCAGTTTTGTTTTTTAAGATTTTATTTATTTAGTTGACAGAGAGAGAGAGAGAGCAAGCACACAAGCAGGAGGAGTGGCAGGCAGAGGCAGAGGGAGAAGCAGGCTCACCTTGGGGTGCCTGAAGTGGGACTCCATCCCAGGACTCCGGGATCACAACCTGAGCCTAAGGCAGACGCTCAATCACTGAGCCATCCAGGTGTCCCTAAATAACCCATTAAAATTTTTTTTTCATTTTAAATTTTAAATGAAAATAACTGCATTTTCCAAAACAAAAAATTAGTGAGAAGTGTGAATGTATATATTTTTGAAAATCTCTTTATTGTATGGGTTAACAGAAAATGGCTGCATTCTGCTTCTGCATTCAATCTGTTGTAGTATCATCCATGATGAAGTCTCTGGAATACTCCATTATACATTAATGAGAAAATGAGAGTGGAAAACCACAAACAACATCTTATTAGGAGAATAGCTTTGAACTTGGAGAACCCTCAAAAAGATCTTGGAGACTTGTACAGTCCCCAGACCAGATGACCCTTTGGGAACTTCTGGTTTACAGCATCTGCTCAGACAGTAATAAAGAGTATATCGAATCAGCAAATGAAGCTCGAATATCCTCCAATATATGGGTATTTGTTCACAAATTATACATATATGACTAGCATCAACTTATATACTGTATATAATAGTGAAGCAATTTCTTATTGTTAAGCTAAAATAAAACGAAATAGAAAATACAGTATTTCTATCCTGACTCCTTTCCTGCCATCCTGTGTATCCTTGACCTTCATTTGAAGGACACTGTTTTACAGGAGCAGCAAAAGTCACTGAAGCCTTGCTCTCTGGGGCCATCGTTTCCTGTAGAGAAGTCACACAAATCTTGGTCCCATAGACTACAAGATACCTTGAAGCATCACTCTGAAGAGTTTTATTCTGTGATGGAATTCTGTATTTGAATAACCAGAATTCAGAGCTTCCTAGGTAGCAGCACCATATTCATTACCCCTCAACCAGATTTCCTTCTAGAAAAGGGTATTAGCAGACAGGTTTGCTATGTTCCTTCCTGGTTCTGGAGCAGGGCACTGGGGACTAGATTCATGGGAAGACTAGACTGTTCCTTGGCTACTTCCCTATGATTTCCATCCTTTTCTGGCTGGCTGGAAGAATATAGTTTATTTTCCCCCCTTTTCAAGGGAGATATCAGAACCCTATAGCTTATGAGTACGAGGAATGTATTAGGCACTTTTTGCGAAGTAACAAGTAACCCCAAAGCTTGCAACTGAAAACAACAAACATTTATTATTTCACAGTATCTTTAGGTCAGGAATAATGACAATTGCCTTTGGTTCAGAGAGGCTCACAGGTCTGCAGTCCAGGTCTCGGCCAGGGCTATTTGTCAACTCAAGGCTCAACTTGGAGAAGATCTTCTTCCAAGGTGACCCATGGGCCTGTTGGCTGAAGACATCAGTTCCTTTCCATGTGGGCCTCTCCCTCGAGTAGCACAACAGAAATACAAATCAAAACCACCATGAGATACCACCTCACACCAGTGAGAATGGTGAAAATTAACAAGACAGGAAACTACAAATGTTGGAGAGGATGTGGAGAAAGGGGAACCCTCTTACATTGTTGGTGGGAATGTGAACTGGTGCAGCCACTCTGGAAAACTGTGTGGAGGTTCCTCAAAGAGTTAAAAATAGAGCTACCCTACGACCCAGCAATTGCCCTGCTGGGGATTTACCCCAAAGGTACAGATGCAGTGAAATAGCAGGACACGTGCACCCCAATGTTTATAGCAGCAATGTTCACAGTAGCTAAACTGTGGAAGGAGCCTCGGTGTCCATCGAAAGATGAATGGATAAAGAAGATGTGGTCTACGTATACAATGGAATATTACTCAGCCATTAGAAATGACAAATACCCACCATTTACTTCAACGTGGATGGAACTGGAGGGTATTATGCTGAGTGAAATAAGTCAATTGGAGAAGGACAAACATCCTATGGTCTCATTCATTTGGGGAATATAAAAAATAGTGAAAGAGATTAAAGGGGAAAGGAGAGAAAATGAGTGGGAAATATCAGTGAGGATGACAGAACATGAGAGACTCCTAACTCTGGGACAGGGGTAGTGGAAGGGGAGGTGGGCAGGGGGTTGGGGTGACTGGGTGACAGGCAATGAGGGGGGCACTGGGTATTATGCTATAAGTTGGCAAATCGAACTACAATTAAAAAAACAAAACAAACAAACAAACAAAAAAACACACCAGTCCATTGGCTTCCCTCCCAGTGAGCCAGCAAGAGAACGAGCGAGGATCCTCATAATAGAAGCCACAGCCTTTTTGTATCTAATCTTAAGAATAATATCCCACCATTTTGCTGTATTCTATTTGTTAAAAGCCAGTAACTAGGTCCAGTCTACACTCAAGGGAAGGGGACTGCACAAGGAGGTAGACTTCATAAGAGAGGGACAGTTGGGTTACTTTGGAGGCTACTTACCACAGAGGGGGAAGCCCCTTTTTTGGATTAATTTCCCACTCTTGGTCACTGACATATTTTTGTTTATCCCTATTGCTTGTCTATCAGAACAAAAACTATTCTATAAGAAGTTTATCTGACTTGATTACCCCGTGTACCTCCAGGACCTAAAATAGTACCTGGCACGAGGGCACAAATATTTGTAGAATATATGCACATATCTCATTAAATGATGACAAGAGAAGACTCATAGCATTTCTCAGTCCTTTTGTATCTTGTTTTGTTTCTTAATTATTATTTAGAGAATGCAGGCCCAAGGAGAATGGTATTTTCAATCAGTCCTCACTGCAAACCTAAAAAAAAAAAAGTCTCAGAGTAAATTCACAACCCTGGTACCTAATATCTCAGATAAGTAAGAAATCTAGAGTGTTCACCCAATGGCCAACAAGCAGATGAAAAGATGCTCAATGTTACTCCAGTCAATAGGGAAATGCAAGTCAAAACCATAATGAGATATTCATATGCATTTGGATGGCTATTCTTACCAACAACAATAACAACAACAGCTGCAACAACAACAAAAAAAGTGGAAAATAAATGTTGTTGAGGGTGTGGAGAAGCTGGTGTCCAAGTGCGTTGCAGGTGGGGGTGTAAAATGGTGTAGCCACTGTGGAAACCATTTTGATGGTTCTTCCAAAAGAGAAATGTAGAATCAGCATATGATCCAGCAATTCCACTCCTAGGTATAGGTGCAAAAGAACTGAAAGCAGGGACTCAAACAGATACCCTTACACTCGTGTGCACGGTGACATCATTCACAATAGCCTACAGGTGGAAACAGCCCCAGTGTCGGGCAGTAGATGAATAGATAAGCAAAATGTGACATACACGTACAATAGAGTATTATTCATCTATAATAGGAATGAAGTTCTGACACATGGTACTACATGGATGAACCCTGAAAACATTATGCTAAGGGAAATAAGCTAGACACCTATGGGCAAATATTGAACGACTCAGGACAGCACGTTGGAGAAGACAATCTGCTTTACTCAAGTCTAAGATTCAAATGCTAATCTCATCCAGAAACACCCTCACAGATGTAATGTTTAACCAGAAATAATATTTAACCAAATATCTCGGCATCCCTGTGAGCCAGTCAAGTTGCCACATAAAATCAACTATCACAAGGACAAAATAAATTCCAGATTCTGACTACTGCTGGATGGGGCTCCCAAGAGGAACCTCGTTCTGGCCAGGCCTGGTGCAGAAAGGGTGAGAGGCCAGCAGAGACCCCGGCTGATCTGGACATATCAAAGACTGACAGAAGGGGACCAAAGTGTGCTTCAGAATCAGTTCAGTTTTACACAGAAGTAACTGTACGAGAGAGGTGGACAGTGCCCAACATATTAAACTTCTTTTTCTAGAACTAGTTTACTGAACTAATTAGCCATCTGTAAGACTCCTGGTTGATGTCCCGTGAAGACCTGTGGTAACTCTTCTTCCACCATCTTGTCTGAGCTTCTAGTTTAGCAGTTTTGATTTGTGTGGTTTCAGACACCAGTGATTTTTGGTCTTGTTCTCTTCCAGGGAAGCCACATTTATGTATCCAGTTTTAGAATTCTGCGAGCCTGAAGAGGACTCAAGAGATGGAGTTTGCCTTTGTTTCTTCTAATTTGCGTCTTTCAATCTCTTGGAGACTTCCAATGGACTCTGTCAAGCCTATTCCTGAAAAACTGGAGTTTGGTGAAGGCGATATCTTAATCTTTGAAATTCTGGAATCTCACTAATTATTGTTTCCTCTCCTCTGCAAATCTGGATGTTCCTTATGACACGCTCTTGTCGCTCTCCTGCCATATGAGAAGATATTCTCCCTTTGCGGTCATGGATCACTTCTTCTTGCTCTGTGGATTGTTTCAGAAGTTTCCTTTTTCTGGGAGCAGGATATCATTTTGGGTGGCCAGCTGGTTCTGGAATATTTACTCCTTTTTTATTATTTTCACCTTTAAACAGGTTTGAACAAAGCTTTGCCACAGAGAAAGGAACCGGGATGTGTCTTCCTGTGCGTGTGGATGTTCCAGTCGTCATACCTCTACAGTAATCAGTCAGGGGTCCCAGGCAGTGCGAATGCTTCCCCCACTCACTGGGAGAGCGGCTTCAGATGGGCTCCACTGCATTTGCTTCATGTGAGACATCCCAGACCCTCCTGCTGGGATGCTTACTTCAGGCAAAAAGACAAAACCAACCAACACCCCACAATCTCCAAACCAGGCCATTAAAATAATGTCCAGTCTACTCTAGACTTTTGGTACCAAAGTTAGAAAAGAAAGATATTTGGCTGTAGGATCCTCACAGGTAGCCAAAGGCCTTACTTTTAAGGGTAAAACTCTTCAAGTAGAAATGGTGCCTGAAAAAGAGAGAAGAAAAACTTGCAGATGTGAAAATGAATCAGACAATTGACCGTGAGCTTGAAGGAATGTAGCTAGCTATTTTTCTCCCTTTTACAAGTTTAGGACTGAAAGGCAGTCATCCTGGGAATAAATAATCTATCACTAGGGCCAACAGAGTAGAGGTAGTTTGGGGAATGGGGAGAGTGCAAAGCCAGATGCCTGCACACAAATAATAAAAATGTTTTCCGTTGCTGTCATCTAAATGGTGAATGAAAAAGGATCCGGGGATAAGACAAACCCCTGAAGTGGCCTGGGGAAATTAGTGCTGATGTTTCCCATTAAAGTAGTAGTAATGATGGTCATAACTGAACATTTATAGCATGCGTTTCATGCCTGGGATTCCACTGGGCTTTAAAAGAAGAGGATCTGATTCATACCTCCTACCAAAAGAATGAATGAATTTTCAGTTCTCAGGGGTGGCATGAGGAACTTCTCACAGGAGCTTAGATTCATCAAAGAGTAGAGTGGAATATAGTCAGAGGTAAACTAGTCAATGCCCTTTTCTGATTGGCCCAGAGAGGTCAAGTGTCTGGCCCGAGGTCACACAGCTGCTTAGTAGAATTACTATGTTTTGAATTCAATTATGTGTCCTTTGAATCTAAATGGTCACTTTCTAACTATGTGCCTTTGAGAAAGTCACCCAACCCTTCCGAGCCTCAGTTTTATTATCTATAAAGTGTGGATAATAATAGCACTTACATTAAAGGCCTGTCAGGGGATTAAATGAGATAATACAGGCCTGGCACATAGTAAATATTAAATGCATGCTAGCTATTATTAGCTAGTGTTCTTTTTAAAGGGTAGCATTCATTTAAAAAAATGCTGATGTCACCTCCTCCCATTTGCCACAGTTTTATTTTATTTATTTTTAAAGATTTTATTTATTTATTCATGAGAGACACACAGAGAGAGGCAGAGACATAGGCAGAGAGAGAAGCAGGCTCCTTGTGGGGAGCCTGATGAGGGACTCAATCCCAGGACCCCGGGATCATGACCTGAGCCAAAGGCAGACATTCAACCAGTGAGCCACCCAGGCATCCAGGTCCTATTCTTTCTTGCAAGTGCATTTTAATGGTGGCAGAGGATAGAGGAAGGAGCAAGGATCAGACGGATACCGGAGATCTTGCAATGGGGAGGAAAAGATTCAGAATTCAAGAGCAGGTATGTTGGAAGATGGTACATTTTTACAGTTTAGTCTAGCTCAGGAACTACTGGAAACCAAAATACTCTACAATCAAGTGACAGTTACCTGTCACCATTTTAAATTCTGTAACAACCATGGGTGAGCCATTTCTATGCCTTGTAGGTCTGGACACTATCTACAAATGCTGCTCTCCCAAACCAAATCTCCACTTTAATAATTTATTTCCCTCCCTTCACCATCTGCCTGACATAATTTGTCAAATGAAATAACTTACAGGAAAGCGTTCTTTGACATGTAAAGTGCTTTAAAAATGTTTTGGTAATACTATGGTAATAATCCCTATTTTTCATAATGATCATGAGTGTGACTTTCTGGGTCACTGAGGTAGCTACTCAAGGGATGAGGAATAAAATAGTCTCAGGGTTTGGATGGTGAGGGGAGGGGGCAGGAAGGGTGAAGGAAGTTTCTTTTGGCCTTGTTGCTTTTGAAGGAGATCTGAAGAATTCCAGATGACTGAATCAATGAATGAATGAAAGGATGTCTTCTTTAAGCCGCTGCATAAGGGTAGGTAAGCTAAGCTGACTACCTAAGAAGGTGGATGGAGACTGCACAAAAAGAGGCCAATATGAGGAAGAGCAGCGTGGCCTCACAAGGCAAGTAAACCCAGATCTACTCCTTGGACAAGTTCCTTAACCTCTTTGGGACTCATATCTGCTCGATCTGAGGGCAACATAAGGAAAAAATATGCTAAGTGCTTAGTATAATTTTTTTGCTCTTCAATAAGTGCTTATTACTATTACGACTGAGGCAGAGTTAATAGGTCTTTTCAACATATCTCGGATTTCCAGTTATTACAAATATACATGATTAGCCAACATTCTTCTCCAGCCTGTTGTGAGGAAATCTCCAACTTCTGATTTATTTTATTTTCTTCCCCCTAACAGATTGAAGCACTGACTGATATGAATTTTTGGTGAGTAAATAGTTTGAGGTCCATTTGGTGAGTAAATAGTTTGGGGCACAAGGACGTTCTGACAATGGCTTTGAAGCTTGTTCTGTATGATTCTGCAGTGGTAGCGATGTGCTGTCATGATAAAAGCCAAGAAGCATGGGGCATTCCATTAAAGGAAACAAGCATTAACTTTCTTTCCCAGCCTGGTTACTTGGGACATTAATCAGCCCATAAAAATGGGATTAAGTCAACTCTCAATTTATTTTTGTAGTTCACCTTTAAAACGTAACCGCTCTTTTGTTTTTTAATATCGGGTGATCACATTTTAGATGTAATGAAAGAGCAGGGTTATTTTCCCACAAATTTTCATGGGGACTGGTGACTACAGATGGAACCCTCCCTGAAGACATAATGAACAATTATTCAATCTGGGGAATGGCTTTGGAGGAGCCATTCCAGCTGGGGGTATATAAAGTGAGTTTCCTAAAAGCTGTATAAATGAGAGACCAGAGCAACCCTCAAACATACAGTCATTTATTTTCTCCTTTATTGCCTAATGAATATGGTATAATATCATGAGCCTATCAGCTTGGAACTTTGCTCTGGTTCCGAGTCCCCCAAGGCAAACAGATGGATTTTTAAATCCTTTTCTTAAAGTCTTACTGGATTGCAAAGCCTTTGCTGACATGTGGAACCTGAAAGTTTCCTGAGTTCTAAAACATCCTCCTCCGCTTTAAAGGAACTGCCCCGACTTTGTCCTAAAGGTTTGCTTTTCATTTTCCCTTCCCTAAGATACTATTCTGGAAGGTATCTTAGGGTTCACTCCAGGCCAGAGTGTCTACTGCTCCCAACTACAGAGGGAAGATTAAGGCTGTAGTGGGTTTTCCCAAGAAACTACACTTATTCCATTTAAAATACTAGTCTTTATTCTGAGATTTTGTTCTTTCTCCCTTTTTGGTGTGAATTATCTTCTTTAAGTAGACAATTTTTTAAAAGTATCTTTTGGGGATAAAATTAAAGGTTTTTCAAAAAAGCTTTCTTTTGAGACACCTTTGGGCTCAGGTTGTGATCCCAGGGTCCTGGGTTCGAGTCCCATGTTGGTCTCCCAGTGAGGAGTCTGCTTCTCCATCTGCCTGTGTCTCTGTCTCTCTCTCTCTCCGTCTCTCATGAATAAATAAAAATCTTTAAAAAAAAAAAAAAAGCTTTCTTTTAAAAATTTTGCTAAAAAATCCAAGAGTCTGGGAACTACCGCGTTAGTGGAATCCCTCCATTTTGCAGTTAAGAACCTAAGGGTAGGGCCATCGTGCTGCCCCATGGCTGCTGAGTGAGTGGGTGGCTGAGCTGGGTTAGCACTCGGCTTCTGTCTTCTAGCCTGGTTGCTTTTCCATCATCAGGCTGTCTCTTGAAAGTGGGCAGAAGGCCTTGCTAAGTGGCTCGGGGGAACTGGATATAGTTCCTAGCAGTGAGAAAGGTCATTACGGTACTCTATGGCGTCCCACTGTGTAGCACGACTCTAAAAGTGGTCATGCCAAGGGCAGAGAAAGCCTCACATGCCTATGAGGCCACGGCTGTGGTTAAATGTATTATGGCTGGCTTCATCTGTTTATGGTACCTGACAGGTGTCTGCAGGTAGCTGAGTGCACGATCTGGTTCTGAAAGAATGATGCCTGTGTGTGCACATGCATGCACCTCCACTGGGAGTGACCAGTGAGGAGGGTGCTCTGGAGGTGTTGTGGGGTGTTCTGGCCACCTTTCATAAAGTATTGTAAGGCTCAAGCTTGAACTGAACCGAGATTCTGCTGAGTGGTCCACAGCCCAAGGTAAAACAATTCCATCTCGGATCGAACTGGACAATCTCTTGGGTCAAAGCAGGATTTGTAAGAGGGCCTTAGGCGCCTAAAGGATCTTTTGGTTCACACATAAATCCCCGGGATGTAAGGAGAGGCTCCAAGGTGCAAGAAATTGATATTGCTTTGCAAGCAATTAAGAGCTCTGATGTGACATCCCAGGGTTCAGGCTGCTGAACACAACAGAGAGACATTGGTCCCCCGCATTCGCTCCCATCCTACGTGCTGTGCTGCACAGCACACCTGTACTCTGGGTTGATCGGGAGCCGATAGCGTGTGGGTGAAAAAGATCCAGAGGGGCCTTGTGCCCCACATGCGAGAGGAGTTGGGACTTCCTGCCGAGTGGGGAGATGTCCAGGGCCGGCAACCCCAAGGGGTAAAAGTGCTGCCTGGATTTAGTGTTGGCTGAGCGGCCTGCTATGTGAAAGAGAAAGGCACCTGACCATCATGTCCAGACGAATTTAGGGCGGCTTTTCGGTCAGTGCCTTCTTAGAACAGCCTGGATGGACAGCTTGTCTGCTTTCATTTGATGTCTATGATTTTTAATGTAAAATTCTTAAGCACCGAGGAAGGCTCCCTATAGCCTGATGCCTGTCCAGGTGAGGTGCTGATAAACATGCAATACTTAGGAATCTGCAGGCTGCCAAGTATATTTCCCTCGCGATCCTACTGCTCTTATCGTCTGGACTGCTGGACCAGTAATCTGTCACCGGTTTATTCTAGATAGAAGGCTATTTTTTGTTTTAAAGGAATGCTACTTAGAAGGATCATCAGAAGGTCATCATGCTTCTTGTTTATTTACTGGTTTTGAAGATCAAGTTTCCTGTTAATAGACGTGGGACTCCAAAAGAGAGCAAGACTCTCGGGCTGGTTCTTACAGGAAGGATTGAAATTCAGAAAATAGGTTGAAGGGAAAAGGCAGTTTCTCCTTTAAGTGGAAGGAGGCGTGTGGGGGCCGAATTTAATCTCTTACGGTTCCCAAAGTATTTTTTAATAGAGCTGAAACCTTTCCGAAACGGTCCGGGATCCAAATAACGTTCTTATCTGTAGTTTTCTTTGGAAGCCGTACAACGGTAGATACAGTTGTCCGAACACGTATCCCAGCTCTGTCTTAGGGAGCTATATATGGGGAGGCTCTTGCCAGCTGCTAACGCGCTGCCCCTCCAGCTCCCCTTTCATTCTCCGAGTTGAATTTTTTTTTTTTTTTTTTTATTCACAAACTTGACCTTCAAAACGCTAGCTCTAAGGATGCCTGTTCAAATTTGCTGTGTTTTTAACAAAGCACACCCAGATTCTCTTTGATCGCTCTTTATCTTTTCATTGAGGACAGGGACTCCTGGCTGCTCCAGGCCCCTAGTCTGGGCCCGGCAGCCAAGATAGTGTTTTATGAAGCCCACTTATCTGAGCAGGGTGCATCTAATTGAAGCATTTAGCCTTTGGTATGGGCTTGTACTTAACAGCATCCAAATGGTTGTTCTTTCTAGTTTTATTAAAGGAGCCGGATCCTTCTCATAAGTTTTCCATTAATGGGATTATAAATTGATATAATTTTAAGTCCAAGAATGCAGAACTGGTATGTGGTAAACATAAACATGTGTTTGGTGTTAGATGTAAACTAGTGTAGCCAAAGTGGGCAAGTGTTGTAAACTTCAAACATAAAACAGATGTCAGGTAATTAGAGACATGTAAGTGATGACAACAGCAGTGAGCTGTAGCAATGAAATGAATTGTTAGTTTAGGCAGGAATCACCGTGGCCCTGGTGGATTTATCACGTTTCTAGCTGCTGTATGAACTTGATGTTACCCTGCTCTAGGAGAATACAAGAATTGCTTTTCCTATTCGAAGGCAGGAAGTCCAACTTGGAGGCATGTGAACCACGATCCTTGTTTTCTGACTCTGAAAAAATTGATTGGCATTGTCTATTGCAAAATGGATTAACTAGTTGGTGAACGATTTAAAGATTGTATTTCAACTCATTCTCTAGTGTTAAGAGCAAAGTCTTAGATCACTTTGGGAGAGGTCTGGTGGGATCGTCGGTTAAGTCCGTGTGGTTGGCCTCCTCTCAGTGGGAGGGTCTGTGTGCAGGTGACAGTGGCATATTTTAGGGAGAACTTTTAGCTTTGGAACAAGTTTCACAGTTGGGTAAAACCAAAGTGAAAGGGACCCTTGCTATAGTTTTCTGATGTCCAGGAAGTAAAATTTTAAGCAAAATGTCTTGGGTTTGGGGCAGGAGTGAGGCCCATGGGATTTTCCTCCTATGGTACAAAACTGAGAAGAATAGCACATTTGATTTAGTTTTTTTGGAAAGGGAAATCACTTCTTAGCCAGAGGATCATTACATTTTTTAAAAAAATTTAAATTCAATTTAATTAACATATACTGTATTATTAGTTTCAGAGGTAGAGTTCAGTGATTCATCAGTTGAATACAACAGCCAGTGCTCATTACTTCAAGTGCCTTCCTTAATGCCCATCACCCAGTTACCCCACCCCCCAGGAACTCCTACTTTGTTTTCTATAGTTAAGAGCCTATTATGGTTTGCTTCCCTGTTTTCATCTTATTTTTCCTTCCCTTCCCCTGTGTTCATTTGTTTTGTTTCTTAAATTCCACATGAGTGAAATCATATGGTATTTGTGTTTCTTTGACTTATTTTGTTTAGCATAATACCCTCTAGTTCTATCCATGTTGTTGCAAATGGCAAGATTTCATTCTTTCTGATGGCTGAGTAATATTCCATTGTATATATACACCACATCTTCTTTATCCATTCATCTGTCAGTGGATATCTAGGCTCTTTTCATAGTTTGGCTATTGTGGACATGGCTGCTATAAACATTAGGGTGCAGCTGCCCCTTTGAATCACTATGTTTATATCCTTTGGGTAAATATCTAGGAGTGCCAATGCTGGATCATATGGTGGCTCTATTTTTAACTTTTTGAGGAACCTCCACACTGTTTTCCAGAGTGGCTGCACCAGCTTGCTTGCATTCTCACCAACGGTGGGTGAGGGTTCCTCTTTCTCCTCATCCTCTCCGACATCTGTCTTTTCCTGAGTTTTTAATTTTAGCTATTCAAAGGATCATTTTAACAAGTTATTTCTGATTTAGTGGTATCAAAATCCAACAATTCTGATGTCATCCGTGCATAACCAAGTACACAGCTGATAAGGAGCTCGACTCATTTTTGCATTAAAATGTGTCCTTTTGGGATCCCTGGGTGGCGCAGCGGTTTAGCGCCCGCCTTTGGCCCAGGGCGTGATCCTGGAGACCCGGGATCGAGTCCCACGTCGGGCTCCCGGTGCATGGAGCCTGCTTCTCCCTCTGCCTATGTCTCCGCCTCTCTCTCTCTCAATGTGTGACTATCATAAATAAATAAAAATTTTAAAAAAAATGTGTCCTTTTGTCTAGCTGGATGTCCAGATCTTGAAAGCATTGAAGGCAGAGGGCTGTCTAACAATGAATTTGTTTGTTTGTTTTTTTTTAATTTTTATTTATTTATGATAGTCACAGAGAGAGAGAGAGGCAGAGACACAGGCAGAGGGAGAAGCAGGCTCCATGCACCGGGAGCCCGACGTGGGATTCGATCCCGGGTCTCCAGGATCGCGCCCTGGGCCAAAGGCAGGCGCCAAACCGCTGCGCCACCCAGGGATCCCCTAACAATGAATTTGAAGAAGAGCTGGCAAGTCCTCAGGGGAATGCAAATGATGGATGACAGGGACTTGTTATTGGCTGGATAGAGGCCCGAGCCAAGAAAGTCATGGAGTTAATGCCATCTTTGATTTCAGTGTGGCCCTTTCTGGGGATAATGAAAGCAGTTGATGAAGTGGTCCTCCTTTCCTTTGTGATACCTGGATTTGGAGGCTAGGCAGCTGGCACATCCAACCAGAGACCCTTCAGCCCTCTACCTGCAGCCATAACATGACTAAGCCCCATTAAATAATAAACGTTCACTGCCCCTTCTACTGTTGTCAGCTTCCAACTTTGAAACAGTTAAGGTATTCCTCTCAGAAACAACATTTCTTCCAGGTTTTCAGAGGCTTATGTCTATCTGAGGTAAAGGAACACTGGACTTAGAGGTAAATATCCTGATGCTACTAATTTTTAGGAAAGTGAAATGTCCTGGTCTTCAGCTTTAAGGCTAATAATATTTGTCCTTCCTATCTCCCGGAGTTGTTCAGTGAAACTATAAGAATGCTTTGTTTGTATTATTCTGTGTGTTCATGCTATTGCCTCCCTCTGGAATGCCCTTTTCCTGCTCTACTAAGCCATCTCCAGTAGAACCTTCAAGACTCTGTTAAAATGTCCCCTCCTCTGCCAGCTTCTTGACTCCTCCATGCAGAGTGGTACTCTCTCCTGTTCTCTCCTGTTCTCCCTCGTCAACCAACCACATTGTGTTGTCATTATTTACATGTGTGTCTGTCTCTACCACTGGACTCTGAGTTCCTTGAGCAGAGGGACAGTGTCTTATTCATGTTGTGTCCCCATCTTCCAGTGTCACAGCTGGCTGTAATGGATGCTCAAGAAAAATTTGTTTAATTGATGCTTGGAGGGCACTGGATGGATTCCCATGCTTGTGTGGAAAATTCTAGACTACTGTATATAGGGGCACCTGGGTGGCTCAGTGGTTGAGCATCTGCCTTTGGTTCAGGTCATGATCCTGGGGTCCTGGGATTGAGTCCCACATCGGGCTCCCCACAAGGAGTCTGCTTTTCCTTCTGCCTATGTCTCTGCCTCTCTCTCTGTGTCTCTCATGAATAAACAAATAAAATCTTAAAAAAAAAAAAATACACCACTGTGTGTAATAGCATACAGCCTTCTGCTTTGCTTTTTGTGCCAGAAGATGGCCAAGGAACGAAGCCTCACCTGGTCAGGGTTGGATCCGGGCTGCTCAGGGTTGATTCTTCTCAAGGTTTTCTTGGAGGTGAAGGAAAGAAGAGCCCCATGAGTGGTCATGTTCACACTATCCACAGAGAAATGCAGCTTTCGCCCTGTTGTGCTTAAGGTAGATAATATGCGGGAAAGGGCTTTGTAAAGTGCAAAGCATCAGGCAGGCCGAGGGGTTGTTCTGTAAGTGCTTTCCCCCAGTTTGACAGTGAGCTTCTGAAAGGCTAGAATCATGACACTTCTCTGTCTTGCCTTCAATGATAATCCCAAGGACTTCCTTCAACTGATAATCAATACTTACAAATGGAATAAATAGGTCCTTACTTTTATCTTTATTTTTTAAAAGATATTATTTATTCATGAGAGACAGAGAGATAGGAAGAGACACAGGCAGAGGGAGAAGCAGGCTCCCTCCGGGGAGCCAGATGCAGGACTCGATCTCAGGACCCCAGGATAACGACCTGAGCCAAAGGCAGACACTCAACCACTGAGACACCCAAGTGCCCCTACTTTTACCTTTATAATTTCCTTTCACCTTTAGCCCCCACCCATGACATATGAGGGCAACACCAACTATGTATTGCTCCTCTCTCTCATCCCTGTCTGTCCTCCCCACCCCCCAAGTCAATGGATGGATTATTAGAACTGCAGTTATGGAGTGTGGCTGTGCATGCAAGATTGGGTAAGCATTTGTCATCGAGTATCGGTGTGTTCCCCCTCCAAATCAGTCTAAAAAATTATCATCACCTAATTAAAATATAAGGATATTTACTTGAGAGCCTCAGTCAATGGTTCCAATTACCAAAAACATTGGAAATGATCTTTATTTTTTCTTTCTGGGGATGTTACATTTCCTTGGATGAAAGGGAAAATGGTGAATAGTGTCTTCCATTGTGATTCAGTATTTATTTATTTATTTGTTTTGGATTTAATTAATATTCCCTACCTACTGCACTTCTGCTTCGTATAAATGAAAGCTATTGGGGGCTGTTTGGGAGAATAGAGACAGTCTTGTTATAAAGGAGTTTACAATTTCGGGGATGACACATTAAAAAACAAAACATACCTTATAATAAAAATTTATGTATAATTTATAGACATATAAATCTTTCTCTAGGTATATACACAAACACACAAATATATAATGTGAAATAAATGCTCTGCAATTTAAGAGAAGGGAATCTCTTTGAGGAAAATTATCCTTAGCTTTTAAGGACAACATGGTTGTTTATATAAGGTTTCTTATTGAAACATGTTTAACATTATATACATATTTATGTGTAGAAGATAAGAAAGAGGTGGGGACCCGGAAGGAGAGAAAGTAATGTTTTGATTTAATAATAGGCTGCCGAATCAAATTTCCTGAGTTTAAATCCCACTTCTAAGTGGACCTTGGCACATTTTTTTCGATCTGAATCTCTGCTTCTCTGCGAAATGTGAATAAGAACAGAGTCTTCTTCATAATACTGCTATAAGTACTAAATAAGAGAATAAACGTGAAGCAGGGAACACAGAAGGTACAGACACTGAATAGTAAGTGTTAATACCTGGTATTTATGGGAGCACTTTCCCATCAGGCCGTTTTGGGGGTTTTATCTGCACTACTGCCTCCCATCCTCCACCGGCCGGCGGACGGGGTAGGTACTCCTCTGTTTCCCGGTGACCTAACATAGGTGACAGCTCTGCAGGTTGTGCATGTGAGTAGGTGCTAAATAAATAATTCATTTGCTCATTAATTGAATCATGCAAATTAAACGAGTTGCTTACCGAAAGGACTTAGACCAAGCGCTTAGCACAAGTGCGTGCTGCACACGTCTGCTGTCCTTGCCCATTGTCCCGGCCCTGCTGCCTTCTGCACAGGGGAAGCGGGGCAGAGCTGGGGAACCATTAGGAGGAGCAAGGCCCTGGGTCTGGGGCGAGAGCCTCGCCTGGCTAATGACGGTTTCCTGAGTCAGGGCGGCAGATGCCGGGAAGCAGCACCTCCCTTGTAATTAACCGTTTGGCTGCTGAGCCGAGGGTGGCTTTGAAAGACACCCAGGTGACAGTGGGGTGCCTGTGGTCCCAGACTGCAAAATTACACCGAGTCAAGAGCTAAATGGCCTCTCACATCTACTCATTTTCTCTTAAATTACATGTGATTAGGAATATAATTACCACTCCTTACTCTTTCCCCCCAAAACACTATTTTTCTTTGCCGTGCGGTGCTTTGATAGGGACAGGGCACGCGGAGGTTGTGCTCGGGGGCGGGGTGGGAAGGGCCGGGCCGGGCCGGGAGCCGAGGGAGCCGAGGGGGCCGAGGAGAAGCCGGGCGGTGGCGGCGGGGTACGGAGGCCGCCCCTCGGCCCGGCCCCGGCGAGCTCGGGAGCTCAAAAACAAAGACCCGGGGGCCCAGGGGTGACTAGAAAATGTAGGCAAAAGGCTTTGATTATTGAAATCGTACCTGCCCGGGGCTCCGGGGAGAGCCTGAAATGATGTGCTTACATCGGAATTATAAAGCTCAGCTGTTGATCTTTTATTTTTGGAACGTCTCCCCCTCTAATTACTTTACGGGCCAAATGATTAAAAAAAGGAGCAAGAGAGCAACAGATGAGCTCCAATTGCTGTGTTTAAAGGAAGCGGGGTTGTCTGTCTGCGTGGGGCTCTCCCTGCAATGAGAGCCGCTGCTGGGAGCTGCTGAGACCAACTCCCCGAACGGGCTCCCCAGCGCCGGGGTTCGGGGCTTCGAGGGTTCGCGGGCGGGGGCGGGCAGCTCCGCGCAGGGCCTGAGATGAATGGGTTCAGCTTCGTTTTGAGGACAAGCGGGAGGCTATTTTCGAAAAGCCTTCCCAGGCCGGCGGTCCACTGATGTGGCGAACGCGGCCTCGGCGCAGACAGTCTGGAAATAGGCCACGTCCCGGCGTCCCGAAGGCACCCGCCGTGGCCTCCCGTTCAAAGGGCGCGACCCCGCGCGGCCCCTCGGTCCTCCGGGGCCCCGCCCGCCGGGCCGCCCCCGCCCCGCCCCGCCCGGCAGGACGCAGTTGATGGAGGGGGCGCCCCGCGGCGTGGAGACCCCCCAGGCAGGGCCCCCCACGGCCGAGTGGCGTCTGCGCCAGGTGCAACCCACGTGGTGGTGCGCGTGGCCTCGCCCCCCCGCCCCCGCCCCGCCCCGCCGCAGACCCCGCCTCTCGGCCGCCAGGTGGGGTCCGCGCTCAGGTCCTTCCCCGCCCTCCAGCCCCCGGCCGCGGCCCGCGGGACAATCTCTTATTAAAGACAGCTCAGCCCCCTCGGCCTTTCCTCCCGTCTCTTAGCGACTCGAGGAGAACTTAGACCAAAGGCATTTCTCTTTTGCATGGATTTCTTGATTAAAAAATATCTTTCTTTTCATTTGGCTCCTGGCCAGACGACCTTTGGATTTCTTGTCAACCTGGGGGAGGGCGGGGGCAGTTTTTCAGGGTGTTGAGTCGCTCTTCTAAGTAACCTGGAAGAGACGCCCCCCCCCCCCCCCCCCCCCATGAGTAAAACAGGAGACAGAGTTCTTTGTTTGCAAAAAATCTTTAGTGTTTCTAAAGCGTTCTGGGGAAGGACTAGCAGATGAAGGCAATATGATCTGGCCACTGAATTAATTCTCCAAGTTGATGAACTTGGCCACATTTCTACAATTACAGGTTTTCCTTTGATGTCTGAAGAATTAACTTTTTCTCCCACTTAAAGCATCTCCACATGTTGGTTTGTTTAGGGGGCTCTTTTGACATAAGCAAATTTACAGTCTGCGTGAGTGATACGTAAGGCCCAGTGGATTCTCTATAGAACCGTGATCCATATTCTCAACTTTGATGAAACAATATGAAATATGAAACAATACATAAATCCTTCCATTTTTCTCCTATGAAGTAATGTTTTTGGTACCGACATGGTAGCATGCTGTGCAAAAGGCAGTCTTATTTAATATTTTGGCCTCCTACCTTCCTCTTTAATCTTGAAAAGAGTTTGTGCGCTTAATTCCAATTTGTGCACGGGCAAGAGAAGGGCGAGATCGTTTGTGTGCTCGGCTTTCTTTTGCTTATGCCGAAGGAGATGAGGTTTGAGACTACAGGTCGATGGTGTCTAGTTTGGTTATTTCCACTTATCTGTGCTGCCAACCCTGACACGGGCCAGGTTGTGAACTGGTTATACTTGTGATCAGTAGAGTTCTTCCTACTGTAGGTGTTCTCATCAGATTAACCATCCGTCAACGACAGAATGGCAGGCTGCAGATTCTAGCCAAGGAAGAATTTTGTAGCGGTCATTAAATACTGTGCATAAAAGAAAGTCGAGCAGATAAGATATGTGGCATCACGGCTTGTGACGAGGCAGGTATTTAATCAGTGAATTTTCGTAGACTCCTAGACAGTAGAAAATTTGAGGCTGAATTTAATTTACATATTTCATGTTAAGACTGAGTATAACTCTTTCTCTCCTTCTCCCTGTCCTTCCCCCAAGCCAAATTAATAACAGTGCTTTTAAATAATGGTAAGAAGGAAACAGATTTAAGACATTAAGTTGAGAGCTTTGGACTGTGGACATTTGAGAGCCCCACGAAATGGACGAAGAGATCCTTCTATCTCATCTGATGTCCTTTAGGAGCGGCCCCCTGTGGAGAAGCATGTTCCTTCTTTTTTATGGTAGATTTTGAATTTAGAAAAAAAAAATTCTTCGTAGGCAGACTGTCCCCCATTTTCTGGAAACAACTTTCATGCTCATTTGCATATTTTAGAGGGAGGATGCTGACTCCTTTCTGAATCTTCTACTCTCCCCTCCACACAGAAAGATCTACTTAATTATGGCCACCACAGGCCTTCCCCCAGGAATCTGGTGTCTTTTCTCTGTAAGAGATCAGAATATATTGTGGTAAAAAAGGGGTGCAGGTAAATCCATCACAAAAAATGTTCTGAAGAAACATCTGCGGCCTATAACTGCAGGAATTTGGCAGTCAAGTAAAGAAAATGCCAGTGAAGACGATTAAGCGTGGTGTATAGGCTCTGCAGTCAAAAGCAGGCATCAGTGGACAATTGTTACCCAGGCTAATTGTGTAGGAAATGATTTTTCTTGTGCCACATATTGTAGTTTTAGGACAATTTCAGTTTTGTTTTGTTTTTCTTCCCCCTAGGGCGGGACATTAATATTAAGATATTTGGAAACCTTCACTACAGAGCATGATTTCAGAAATAATGAAACAATAAACAAGAATCTGGTATTAATATTCTGTGGGTTTTAAATTTTATGCCATTAAAAGATGTAAGGATTAGTAATTTCATGTATCCTACAAAGTAGAACATGCCTTAGGACACGCGGATAAATGATTCATGTGGAGCTCGAACATCTGACATCAAACACGCAGGCACACGGATTGAGTCCCTGGTGCTTATTGGCTTGGTCACGATAATACCTCTTGAATGCAAACCCCAGAAAGCCAGGTTTGGGGATGAATCAGGTGGAAAAGACGCCAGGGCTGAAGCTTACGTTTGCATATTTGACAGACTGCCGAGAAAAGTAAGAATCGCCCACAGTTGAGGCAAGGGTGATTGAAGGGAACACACAGTGTTGAGACGGACCAAATACAGACAGGCCATTGAGAGGATAAATATAATTTCTGTAACTTCGATGTCAGAACAGGTTTCCTACGGGCCTCCACAGAGCAACATTTTATTAACCTACAGCATACCCCAGAAAGAGCTGCCTTTTCTTGTAAAGTACCTTCTTTCCAGAGCATCTGAATTTATAAATAATTTTCTCTAGTCGTTCATCTTTTATAAAGGTCAAGACTGGAACGAAACGACTCGAAGACATATTTTAATCAAGGCGAGCAAGGAAATTGCTCCACTCTCTTGGCTCAAGAGAGGAGGGATTATCTTTCCCCTGGTAGACCAACCACTTCTGCTAGAGATGCCCAGGCCACAGCTCTCAGACTTGTCATTAGTTGAATCTGCAAGCCCTTCTGTTTGAGAACATTTGCCTTTCTTTGCAAGTGCCTTTCTGGTTGAGGTGGAGGATGAATGTGGCTGGGACATTCTGGATCTTGTCAGCCAGAACATTGTCTCATCCCACCCAAGGGAGGAGGGGAGGAGAGTCCGGGCCCTGACATCCCGGGACATATCACCTGGTGGCCTCGCGGGCCTGGAGTTTGCCTGGCCTCCTCCCCAGAGGTAATTTGTCATTGTGTCTGTTCTTGTTCTCAAGAAATGTTAAGTGCTTTAGTGAAAAGCTGCTGTAAAAATGCACACAGATCTGAGTGCTTTAAATGTGAGGCTGGAGACACATCAAAGCCACCGAGTGTCCTGCAGAATAGAAGAGTAGGCCATGTAGCGCAGAGAAACCGGGAACTCGGTTTCTAGCAATGTTTCTGAAATTTAGAACAAATTTCTCTTCCCTCCGTTGCATAAATGGGATTCCAAAAACGCTTCTCAATTAATAAGGATCAATTTTATTGCTTTGCTTTGCAATGGCAGTATTTCCCCGGGCAAGAATCTTGTCTTATCATCTATCCCTGTGAATCTTTCCAGTGAATTAATTGTGCAAATTTCTGCTCTGCTAGAGAAATAAATACTTCTGCAAAACATTTACCTTGCCCAATAGTCTAATCTTATGCCAACATTGCAGTAACACCTGCCAAACAGAAAACCCCCGATAATCCCAGATTAAATAACATTAATATTATTTTTGGTAGGCCAGCAGAACTGTCCAGAGGACCAGTGATAACAGGAACTTATGTGGGTGGGTAGACTCTGCAGAAGATAACCCTAGGATAACATTCTGTATTTATATCAACCAAAGGAGACACCACACAATCCAAGCAAGAGCAAAATTCAAAGTGTAAACTATGAATGCCTTATATTTGTAGAGTGCTTCATAGTAGCTTATGAGATGCTTTCATATACAAACGCATAAGCTTGTCCTCCCCATCTGTGAAGATTCCTGGGGAGGTCTGATTAACCCCTTCTGGGGGAAGAGAATACTGAGGTTTGGAAATAGTAAGTGATAGGTAGGAGAACTGGACTTAAAATCGAGGTGTTTTAATGCTGACTTCTATATTATTTTTGTTACATTTCCACTCATTAGGAAATATGTTAGAATGAGTTGATGTTGTGTTATGAGTTTCTGGTTAAAACTTACTTTCTTTTTAAAAATATTTAATTAATTTATTCATGAGAGACACACATAGAAAGAGGCAGAGACACAGGCAGAGGGAGAAGCAGGCTCCCAACGGGGAACCCAGGACCCCAGGATCTCGACCTGAGCCAAAGGCAGATGCTCAACCTCTGAGCCACCCAGGTGCTTCTGGTTGACTTTCAAAATAAAATCAGAGTCATAGAATAAGAGAAACAGTGAGGCCTCCCACAGGACATGACTGGGTGGGGTGGGGTAGAGGCTTTTCCTTTTAAGACCCTTGGAAAGTCACCTGCCTCAAGGAGGAACCTCTCTGATATGCATACATTTAAGAAAAAGAGACGCAGAAGAGAAGAAAAGGAAAAGTCAGGGCTCAAGGCAAGATCAAGTAGTAGGTACAGAGCAGAGGCAGGACGGAGGGAGAAGGTGAGTTTACAAATATTCCCCCAGGCTTTCAGCTGGAGAGTCGTGTGGGGTTGTTCTGTCAGCAAGGAGGGTTTCAAGTGTGCAAGGGTGTGGGGACTTCTAAGAATGTGGGTTTTGAGTCGAAATAGAAACTTTTCCTTACATTCTGACTCACAGGGGATTAGAAAGTAGTGGATGGATTAGACGAAAATGCTTCAGTTAAGAATTTAATCCTGTTAGGCAACAGTAAGTCACTTCTCTTAAAGGCTCGCTTGCCAAAAAGTCGCAAGAAAAAAATAAAAAGGGTGCTTCCACAGTTGGTGAGATAATTGTTTCTGAAGAGCTGCTTGCCTAAGGCCTCTTGAAGGCTAGTTTTCTTGCAGTTTGCATGACTTTCTCTTTTGAAGAGAACAATGGATTTTCTACTGGAGTGTGAGCTATTAGCATAGGGCTGCCCCGCGGGGCTGTTCCAGCCTGGTGTCTGTGTCCACGGTGGGGGCAGCTGCAATACACTGGGGGTGGCCGGAGCACTCTGTGATCCAGTCGCCAGAGTTCAATTATGCAGGGGTGGGGGGTAAGACGGAAAACGAAACCAAATGGTTAAACTGATTTTTACTTTGCAGACTGGAAAGCTGATTCAAAAACTCTCCCAGTCCCCTTGCTTCACAGAGCTCCCCTTAAAGGGTGAGGATTTTGCCTAAGATCTGTTTTGATCTATTGTTTCTGTTGTATTTAAAATGTCCCTTAGCGGAAGAGTTGGGGCGGGGTTTGGGGTGGGGGCAGACGCATTCTTGGCAAATTCTTGGCGTGAAGGAACTAGAGGAACCCGTAATTACTGGAGTGATTTTCGACAACAGAAAACCCCATCGATTTATCTAAAAATTACCATTATGTGCCTAGAACCCTTGTACTGGTTAAAGAGTCTGAGGACAGATTTCAGAGAAGGACTGATCCAGTTCATAGACCCAGGAAAATGCTGGAGATGAGTGGTTGAAGCTCCTGTTTGTCTTCTGAGCCCAATGTCAAATCCAGAGTCGCACAAAGAAAGCCTTTGGTTGGAATGCCTCTTTCCGACTTGTTCAGAATCTAGTTGCAGAGACAAGAGAGAAATGATTCCCCATCTACTGGCCATAAAGGCCGTGATTAGTATCGGGTTATAAAAGACAATTCAGAGTTAATAACTGAATGTACTAGGCTAAAAGACATTTGTCCTTTGGTTGTATTGTCCTATTAAATTGGGCAAGAGATCATGAGAGGTTTCCCCTTGGATCTACTACCATGGGAAAAATATATTATGATTTATTATTCAGTTAGTATGGTGGTTAATTTTATACGTCAGTTGCCTGTGCCAAGATATGCCCAGACGTTCTGTAAAACATTATCTATCCTCTGGGTTTGTGTGTGTGTAAGGGTGTTTTACAGAAGAGATTAGCATTTGAACGAATAGACAGAGCTAAGAAGATTGCCCTCACTCAGATGAATGAGCCTCATCCAATCAGTTGAGGGCCTGAATTTCTCTGAGAAGAGGCAGAGAAAGGGTGAATTTGCTCTTTCTCCTAGAGCTGAGACCTCCATCCTCTCCTGCCCTCGGACAAAGGTGCTTTTTGGGTTTGCACTGAAATTGCACCTCTAGCTTTCCTGGACCTCTGATGGCACATCACGGGACTACTCAACTCCATGATCTCATGATACTCTTTTTCTATATATCTCTGTATATCCTATTGGTTCTGGTTCCGTGGAGAACCTTCATGTACTTAGTTAATACGAGATGCATGTATATCCTCTGGGGTGGGGGTGGGGCAGCGGCGTACACAATCCAGGACATTTTGGAGCTTCAAAAGGAAGGAACTAATATTTACAGAATGAGTTTTACCTGCCAGACACTAAAAATATATATACAAAAATATTTACAGGTTGAGGTAAAAATAGTATTTCCCTTTCACTGGCAATCTACGTGTAACTCTGGATTTCGATCTGCTCAAATTAGTAGGAAATCAGTGTTTCCTTCATCATTTATTCCGCAAATGTTTATGCAAGCCTTTTGAGTCAAGTATTTGGGGACTCCCAACCCAATATGCTCAAGAAGTCTTAGGGAAACTCATTCAAACTGGACTACCAACCTGGTCATATTAACCTCTTGCAAGGAGAGCAAATGCTTAACACATCCCTCGAGGCTGGTGGACTGGATGGGTCTAGAAGCTGGCCACCAACGTGGTACCATTGCTGCTGCTGTTGCCTTGGGTACTGTGAGCCTGCATCTGGAAAGTCCCTACATCACCCAGATGCTGGGATCCTTTGTAGATCCACTTGCCCACAAAGCAAGTAGAACATGGTTTCTTCTGAGTAATCTGTGGTTAAATTAGGGAGGAAACAGAAAGCCCAAGAGACTTGGATGTCCAATGTGTCCAGAGTGGTTATCAGAGTGGTCCTCTTGCTTTCAGCACTACAGGCATCTTCATTCACTCATTTGTTCATGCACTTTCTTCTATTTACTATGCATCTCCTCCAATGTGCCAAAAATTGTTGGTTCCAGGCACTGCGGACACAATGAACAAAACATTGGAAATTACTGCTCTTTGGAAATTACATTCTAATGGAAGGAGGTAGGAAAAAAATAAGTAAATGCAGTAAATGGTATATCTAAGACCTATGGAGGAACACAGTCAGGGAAGAGTAGCCTGGCTACTCTTAGACTGCCAGAGCCTGGCCCAAGGTGGAGGGTGAAACTGCTATTAGAAATAGGTGGACAGCAAAGGTGTCACAGGTAAACTGACATTTGATCCAACAGATGTGAGGGAGTGCGCCACTGTGCCGAGAAAATCATTCCAGGCAGGAGGAGTCAAAGGGCAAAGGCACCCGTTGGGAGTGTGTATGGGGCCAGTGTTCAGACCTTAGTGAGCACAGAGGAGAAGGGTGGGGGATACATTTGGTGTGTGTGTACGTGGGGGTAGATTATCAAAGGCCCTGTAGGCCTTGTAAGGACTAGAGCGTCTACCCAAGAAAGCCATTACCCCAGACAAAATGGATTTCTGCCAGTGAGCCCAGGTAGCAGCATGGTGTCTAGGAATAGGATGGACTGTCCCTTCCTTTTCTTGCTATTGACCTCCTTCAAGGGAACTAAGCCTGGCATCCCAACTCTACAACTATTCTTTTCTTTTTCCTTCCTTCCTTCCTTCCATCCTTCCTTCCCTCCTTCCTTCATTCCTTCCTGCCTTCTTCCCTCTCTATCATATTTATCATCTCTCTCTCTCTCATCTCTTTAGTGATAGATGGATAATTTAATTTTTGATTATGTAATACATTCACAGCCAGCAGGTATAGAAAACACTATTTTTTCCTATGATGATGAACTTTTTGATATATTTACTACTTCTATGACTTTTTCCTTTTAAATTTATTTCTGCTTTTATATTTTTACTACATCCTTTTGTCCACCATTACCTGAGTTAGATGCTTTATTTATTTCAATTTGTCTTGTAAGTATTTAAGGCTAAACATTTTCCCCTGAGCACTGCTTTAGATGTGCTTTGTAGATATCATATGGATTCATTAAATCTCTTCATATTCATGCCTATGGCCTGTTTTCTAGACAGAAGCCTGTCAGCAGGGTGGTGGGGTCAGGACAGAGTTTGAGCCTCCAAGACCCAAGGGGAATGTTCATCATTGTTTCTCAGTCCTTATTTGAGAGGACTTACATTTCATTTCCAAGCCTCATGAAGAATTCCCAGGGACCTTATAACTCTGTATTTTGTGTAATTAGGATTTGGTTGGTGTTTTCAAGCCCATCCAACATATTTTAGTGATTTTTTTTTTTTTTTTAGATTATTTATTTATTTGAGAGAGAGAGAGACAGAACACAAGCAGGGGTGGGAGGGTCAGAGGGAGAAAAAGGGAGAAGCAGACTCCCTGCTGAGCAGGAAGCCTGACTCCAGGCTCCATCCCAGGACTCTGAGATCAGGACCTGAGCAGAATTAAGCCACCCAGGCACCCTTTAATGATTTGAATAGCAAAGGAAAGCTATCTTTTTTTTTTTCCCCCAAGGGAGTCTTCCTGTTTCTATGGGGCAAATAAATTGACAGGCAGAAGAATTCAATCCCAGTGGATTGAGCGTGTGGCTGTGAAGAACTCTCCCCTGCTCAGAGTCAGTGCCCACACATCTTCTTGCACCTACATTAGTTCGTGATGATTTTGTGAGGTAGTAATTTTTAGGTTGAGTTTTACACATAGACACAGGTGCTTAGGAAAGTCAAATACCTTACATGGATTTACACACTGAGGGCAGAGATGGGATTTGAACTCAGGTCTGCCTTTGAATCCAGACTTCTTCCACTGTACTATGTTGCCTCCTCATAAGTTTCACTGCTGGTGCTTTAATTACATAGTTATGTCAGGAAGTGATACCTCTTTTCTAAATTGTTTTTCAAGATAATCAAAGCTTAGCCCTTCTAGCACCAACAATCTGAAAGCCATTGTGGATATAAATATTTCTAGAATGTGCTATGTATTTTTCTCTCTCCTTAAATAGCACATTCAACAGATTTCAAATTTTGGCTTGCTGATTCACATCATCTTTACGAACATCAATGATTGTGTAATGCTATAATATAGAGAGTTTAAGTACCTAGCCCGAGGCTAGACAGCTGTTAAGTGGGGAAACCATTCAAATCCAGGCCGTCTGGCTCCAGAGCCCATGTTCTTAGCAACCATGGAAGGAAGATGCCTTACTAAGGGCTCAGAAGAGTCAGAATCATGGTGGACTGAAAATGATTTGTTCCAATAGGGTAGGTTGCAAAAAGCAAGGGGGCAGCACCTGAAGGCATCAAGCAATCCTCACAGAGGGAAAGATGAGGGTCTACTTTGCTGACATTTCAAACCAGAGAAATGCTAGGTCATAGCCAAAGTCCAGAAAGTACCAGGTCAGTGGAGGTGCGTTTGGGTAGCTCAGTGAATTGAGCATCTAATTCTTGATTTTGGCTCAGGTCATGATTTCGGGGTCTTGAGATCAAGCTCTGCATTGAGCTCCCCACTTAGTGGGGAGTCTGCTTCTCCTTCTCTCCCTCCCCTCTCACTCCACCCCTCCCCCTGCTTGGGCTGTTTTTCTCTCAAATAAATAAACAAAACAAAACAAAAACAACAAAGAAATGAATATTAAGGAATCTATAAATGGGAGCCTAGATAAAAGCCATATATTAGAGTTTCTTAGGGGGACTGATAAATAGCATCCTCTGTCTAGTTTTTGAAAACATTGAGAGACCCAGAGTATCAGATGGAGCCACAATATTTCTTTATTACTGTTAAAGGCTAAGCAGAAGCCACAGCTCATTGTGAGAACCCAATGGGCCGGGAAAGTAATTCCAAAATTTAATAGACTTACCCCATATTCGTGTGGGCATGGGCCAGGTGAGAGTTGGAGGAACAGAAGAGTCCTGGTGCCAGCAGGTAGTTTGCTCCCAAGAGACAAAGAAGGGCTAGTGCTGAACCAAGAATGTCCAGCCTAGTCTTCTCAGAAGTCTTTCCATCTCTTGGAGGGTGGAGGGGGGCCAGAGGTTTCAGTAATAGGGGGCCCTTTCATGTGGAAGGAAGCACAAGAAGTCCCTCTAATGTTTTTGTGAACAGACTTTAATGGTGCATCCTGCAACTTTTCAGCCACCCCATGTCCAGCTCGAATTGATAATACTTGTCCACCCCATCCTGGTGGTAGTGGTCAGGACATGCTAGTGGAAGAGACAGGTCTTAAACTGGGATTTCGAAGATGGGAGGATTTTAAATTTGTAGAGCAAGAATGTCAGTCCAGGCGGGAGGAAGTGATCTGAACCAAGAACTATTCGTTTCATATTTAGGGGACAAACATGGGAGTTGACATGTTTGAAGAGGTTTGGGAAAGGTAAGTGTGCAAACCATTCCTGCACATGTCCAGTCAGTCCTGTAACTGAGTTTTGTCTCTCTGTGAAGACAAATAAGCAAATGCACAGTCCTACAAATGTCCTGCCCCTCTAGGTGAGTCATTTGCCTTTTTGCTGTCCATCTGTGTCACCCTCCGTTGCTCTGCTCTCCATTGCAGGGAAGTGTACTTCCCAGGACCCCTTACCTGGCTTCCAGCTGGGTTTGGTCAATAAGAGGGACCAGTAGGAGATGGGAGGATGAGATGCAGGGAGAAGCAAGATATTTTTTGTTCTCTCTCTGCTCCTGGTGACCTCTCCAGCTATAACTGTATCTATTCTAGGTGCCTGCTCCTGACAGATGTCCTTGCTGTGGGTTCTGCTGGGTGGCCCCAGATTCTGAACTCTAGTCACACTGCCACCTTTATGCTAAACTCTTGATTGTGTTCTTACCTTCTGGATCCCCAGATCCTCCAATACTTGCATAACCACTTCTCTGTATTAAAGTCTCTCTGTGTGAAATATCTAGAATTGCTTTTCATTTTCTGGATTGGAGCTGACTGAGCTTCCCTCTCACTCAAATACAATAAGATTTATGACATGATGATGAATACATAACCGAGTGCTACTTTCCAACACAGAGCTTCCAAGTAGGATCCCAGGCTGAGGAGGACCATGTTAAGACTTGCTCCCTGCAATGATTACTTTGATTAAATGTGGAAAAGCATGGTGGATACTGAGATCGGGAAGGAGATCTTGGTTAGAGACAATTGGAATAGTCTAGGAGGAGGCTCCAAGTTAGATAGTTGTAATGCATCAAGGGGAAGAGTAGGAGGATAAGGGACTTGAGATATTCTAAAGAACTAGCCATGGCAGCACCAGGTCCCCGACTGGGTGGGGGTGTTTTGGGATATGGAGGAGACTGGAATGATTCTCTGGGTTCTCCTGGATGACTGGATGGAACTAAAACTCTTGGCTGAGCCTGAAGACACAGGGAGGGGGGCAGATCTGGATCAATGGGAAGAGTGGCGGTTGACTCTGGGGGCATGTGGTTCTGGTCCTTGAGTGTGTAGGAGAGAAAAGGTGTTAAGTCATCACACAGAAGATGTGGGAAGCCATGGGTGCAGGCATGGAGGTCCCTGGAGCTAAAGGCAGAACATGGAGAGCATGGCATGGAGAGCGAAGACAGAGGACTGAGTGGGAGCAACCAAAGAACTCTGGGGGAGATGCAGAAAAGAGTGACATCATAGACACCATGGGAAAAAGGGCAAGTTTCAAGAGGGAAACATTCATCACTGTCAAATGCTGCGGTGACCATGTAGGACCAGTCAATAGAGATGGTAGTTAAAAGAGTGAGAACCGGGAACCCTGGGTGGCACAGAGGTTTGGCGCCTGCCTTTGGCCCAGGGCGCGATCCTGGAGACTCGGGATCGAATCCCACGTCAGGCTCCCGGGGCATGGAGCCTGCTTCTCCCTCTGCCTGTGTCTCTGCTTCTCTCTCTCTCTCTCTGTGTGACTATCATGAATAAATAAATAAATAAATAAATAAATAATAAATAAATAAAAATAAATGAGTGAGAACCAACAGGTAGGTGTGGGGGCTGATATTTTAATAAATTTACACCTGATGGCCACACACACATACACACACACACACACACACACACAGGCACCTTATTAGTTGCTTTTCAGAGTTTTACTTTACATAAGAAAGGCAGTATCATATGTCATCTGATCAGTCTAAAAGAAAAAAAACCCAAGGCAATCTTGAAGAGCCGGTCTCCTACCATACTGCGAGGGGGGCGGGGGTCCCATCAGGAGACGGGGGCGGGGGAGCCTTCAGGCCTCAGACCTCTGGTCCCAGTCTGCAGAGAATCCCTAGAAGTCAAAATCAATGGCATCAGAGCTGTTTGGCTACAAAATATACTCTCTCTCTCTGCTGAGGATCCTGTGGCTGATGGGTAGGCTATGTCCCCATCTCTAAGAGTTCCTAGTATTGTCCTGACTTTAGTTTTTGGTCCCCTACAGCAGCACTGCTGGACTCAAGGCCATCCAGGTGACATTTCCTGGTGTCACCTGAGAAGATTCTGCAGCTGTGCAGAGAGATGTAGCCGGATTTTCACTGGTGTCTGGGATGGTTTCCAATATTTTATAACCAAGACTGTTAGCCCACATTCTCCCAGGTGAGGTGAGATGTGGCAGGTATGGAGGAGTTCTTGAGGGGGGAACAATGACTAGAGTCATTGCCAGTGTCTGAAAGGATGTTGCTTTGAACCCTCTTCCTCCCACATTGCCCTGCGGTCCACTGAACAGAGATGCCGAGATGAGAGTTGAGCCCGTTTGCTGGGCTGGCGGTTCACTCTGGAGTTATGAACAGTATCTTTGGCTTTTGGCAGGTTAAGGTGTTTGTTTCCCCCAAGAAGCGCCTGGAAGGCCTGTCATAGAGGCCTCCCTGCAGCAGTGGTCAGGGTTCTTGCCTGGGCCACACACTGGCTCCTCCAGGCAACTCTCCAACACCAAATCCTGCTCTTTATGTCCTATCCCATCCCCTTCTGCCTCTGAATTGTGATTCTGTTGGTCTGGGACAGTCCTGACATTGGGGTTTCCCAAAAACTGCCCCAGAGACTCTAATGTGCAACCAGGTTGGAGAATCGCTTTCTAGATGATTCCTTTGGGTCCTTAAAGAATATGAACCTTCTGGGGGAGGTTTAGCTCTGTGGCACAGGCCTTGTGTGGATTTGTTTAATTAGCTACTCTTTGCCTGACAACTGATCCCAGTCAGATGCTCTAACGGTTTTCAAGGAGGGCTGAGGGGAACAGGGAGGGGTAATTTAATTGTTAGGATGGAGGGGGAGTGGGTTGCTGGGCCAGCAGCTAGCCAGCTGCCTAAGGATTTGGGGGGTGGTGGTGCAGTGGGCAGTGAGGGTCCCTGGTAACCAAGCTCCTAGGCCTTGGATTTTTCCTGTGGGATCATAAAGTTGGCTTCTAAAGGATACAGCAGGGGCACCCGGGTGGCTCTGTGGTTGAGCATCTGCCTTCAACTCAGGGTGTGATCCTGGGATCCTGGGATCGAGTCCTGCCTTGGGCTCCCTGCATGGAGCCTGCTTCTCCCTCTGCCTGTGTCTCTGCCTTTCTCTGTGTCTCTCATAAACAAATAAATAAAATCTTAAAAATAAAATAAAATAAAGGATACAGCAGCCTCAGATTCCCAGGGTTCAAGAACTTGCTGAAGGAGTCAGGCAACCATTCCCTTCCTCACACCCCTTAGATACTGCCACCACTTCATGGCAGGGCGGGGGGCGGAGGCTCAGCTGCTGGTTTTGCTTCAGGGAGATGGCAGAGGGCAGCTGGATTCTGAAGGAGGCAAGGGGGCAGAGCATGAGCTGCAGAGAGGAAAGTACGAGAAGAATAGTTCGTGAACTTGAAACTGTACCATAGCTGCCGGTTGGGACCTGCCAGATCGTCCAGCACCGTTCCCCCATCTGTCAAACATTGGCGTCATTGGTAATTTCCTGGAAAATCACCAGCAGGTAAATGAAGGAGGGAAGAAAAGAACAAATTAAAAACGAACCAGAGACTTCCAGGCTCCAAGGATGGGCAGATTCCAACAGGAGGGAAGTTCAGTATAAAATTGGGTTATGACGGTAGTTCGTTTTTTAGCACTTAAAAAAGGTTTTATGTGGTTCATGTCTAAAAGAAACAAAGGCAACTCCTGGAGGAGCTATTTCCTCAGCCCCATGAGGCCAGCTGGTTCCTCATTCATACTATGGAGGCACAGGCTCATCCATTCACTGAAGATTTATTGGGCACCTACTATGTGTTAGGCATTGTTCTAGATGCTGGAACAGAGTGAACAAAGCAGGAAAGGGCCCTAGCCTGCAGAAGCACAGAGTCTGCTGAGTGAGACAGTCAGCAAACACATGCTTAGCTGACAGGCCGAGGTGGTCCAGGCAAAGTGAGGCTGGGAGGCAGCTGGGGGGCTGGTGTGTGCAAGTGAGGTTGCTATTTTAAATAGGGTGATGGGGGAAGGGCTTACTAGCAGGGGATTCTGAGCAGAGACCTGGATGATGTGAGTGAGCAAAGCACAGGGACAGCTGAGTGCAAAGGCCATGAGTGGGAGCCCGAGCATGTGGGACATAGCAAGGAGGTCAGTGTGGCGGGAGGGAAGTGACCAAGGGGACGGTGGTGGGAGGGAGGCCTGAGGGGTAGTAGGCTCACCTCACAAGGCCATGTGCAGTAAAGAATTAACTGACCCAAAGAGAGCTCTGATCTTTGCCCTTAATTCCTGGGAGGTGATCTGTAAGGTCTTTGGTTGACGGTCTTTTTTTTTTTTTTTTTAAGATTTTATTTATTTATTCGTAGAAACACAGAAAGAGAATGAGAGGCAGAGACACAGGCAGAGGGAGAAGCAGGCTCCATGCAGGGAGCCTGACATGGGACTTGATCCAGGGTCTCCAGGATCATGCCCTGGGCTGCAGGCGGCCCTAAACCGCTGTGCCACCGGGGCTGCCCTGGTTGACGGTCTTTACTTAGAGTCTTGGGACACACTGGAGACTCTAAAGATGTGATTTAGGATGGTGCTTTGGGGCACATGGTATAGACTCGATCTCCATAAGGGCTAGAGACTAAAGTTCAGACACATGGGCAGGGGGTCAATCATGTCTATGTGATCAAGACCTAGTAACAGATCCAGACCCCAAATCTCAGGCAATCTTCCTTGAGTGGCAATACTCTATGTGTACCGTCACACATCATTGCTGGAAGAAGTTAGCATTGCCCAGTGACTCCAGGGAAGCTCTGTGGATGTCTCTCTCCAGGACTCTGCCCCATGCACCTCTTCTCTTGGCTGAGTTAATCGGTATCCTCCTGCTGTAATCATGAGTAGAACGGCTATCACTGAGTCCTGTGAGTCCTTTTCATGAGTTGTTGAACCTGGGCGTGGTCTGGGGTCCTCTCCTGAGTCTGACAGGACAGACCAATAGGGCATTTATGACTTTGGCTTTTGCTGCATGGGAGTTGGGAGCTCAAGGCAGATGTATAACTGACTGAGCCACCTAGGCTCACCTCTGGCTTATGTTTTAATGAGATTGCACAAGCTGCTGTGTTGGAAATAGGTTGGAGGCGTGATGAGAATGTTTAGCAGACTATTAAAAAGTGGTTCAGGGGAGTGCTAATGGTGGTTTGGACCAAAGTGGCAAGATTTATATTTGAGTATGGTTAGAAGGTAGAGTGAGTAGGATCTGATGGAATGGGCATGTTCAGGATGATCCAGGTTTGGGGCTGAAGCAACTGGAAGAGAACAGGCCAACTACATAGCAGGAGACACACGGGCAGGGGTGGGACCAATGTAATAATATCATTTAGAGTTTTTATGAAGTTCCCATGTGACACTACTATTCCATGGCTGCAGAGCTGACTTAACCCACAGGCACTGCCTTTACCCTTGGGAAGGTGGGGGGAAGTACATACGCACGTGCCTATGACCATACGTATGTCTGTATCTATCTAGAAAATGTTTCCTCCAGTTGAAAAGTCAGAGTTGTGACTTCTTTCTAGTAGCAACTATTTATCCCCATGGATGACAAGAGGTGGATGTGGAATCCTAGAAAAGTGGTGAGGGCAGGGACCAGCAGTTGGCTTTTCTGATGCCTGTCTGGCCTCAGATGTAAACGGAGGCCCTGCGTACATCCCGCAACACCGAGTGAACACTGAGAGAGTTGTGTGGTGCTCAGCTCTAGATGGGGGGCGATCAACTGAGTCTGTGGCTATATAAGAGAGGAGAAGTAAAGTCCTGTTTAGGTTGTGGAGAGAGATACAAGGTATGCGGGAAAAATAAAAGCAACTCTCCCAATTGCCAAAGGATACAGAGGTGGTCTACCATGAAGGAAAATAACATTACAAATACGTACTACATGAAAATGTCTAAGTCCCAAAAGATAGCCTTTTTATATAGCTGTCTCATTAAAGCAAAATAAGAGTTAGATGCTTTCTCTTTCTTGCTCTGTAATGGGTTTTTATTCAGTGGGGTGACGTACTCCACATTCATTCAATGCATAGCTGTTGCGAAGAGGTGGAATGAGGGAGGTATCAGAGGCATCCAGTGTAGGACATGAGCTAGGGGAGTTCTGAGGTTGGAATGATACCTTTTAAGTGCTGTGACTACAGGGTAGCTTGGATGCAGGGGAGGGGCCAAGTTGGAGAAGGGCCGGGAAGGGGCAAGAAGATGGGAAGCCTTGAATGTTACTCCCAGGGGACTCAAAGGGTAATAAAAGTAGAAGTGGAAAGGGAGAGGCTGAGATTTTGAAATGAATGCAGGGGGAATTGCACCTTGTTGTGGAGGCAGATGATGTGACCAAGGTGTATTTGAGAGAAGTTGGTCAAGTTTCACTTTCCATCATCAAAAATATGCGAAGGCTGAGAAATGAATGTAGTGTTTGCTCATTTTCTCGTCAGGAATAAGCCCGGATTTATGAAAGGCACATGGCTTCTTTTGTTAATGGCAAGAACTCAGGTGCATTGTGCACTCTGCAAGGTCATCAAGTGAAAAAGTGAATTTATGCAATCAAACAGGGCAAACATACCGCATAAAGTTGTAGGTGTGATAAAGCTACATAGAAGAGACAGGACAGCCCACTGTGGGAGATGCAGCCCATCAGGGGAGTGAGGCAGTTGTATCGGGAGTAAGGAATAAGGAGAGATGTAGCTTCTGCTCTGTCCTTTTCTCCCCCTCCCTTCCCCTCTCCTATCTTCCTCTGCCTTCCTTTCCTTTCCCCTCGCCCCTCTGTCTGTCTTTTCTCCTCCCTTACTCGTTATTCCTTTATTTTCTTCCCACTTTCCTCCCATCCAAAAAATGAGGGCTACTATTTTTCAGGATCTTGAGAACACAGAATTTTTTGGTCAGGTCTGTGTGTCTATCTCTCTCTGAAAACATGACAAAATGAAAGCTCAATCAGAGACACAAGGAAATTGCTAATAGACAAGCGTCTTAGTCTCAGTTTTTCAGTAAGCTGATACGGCAGCATAGTCAAGGCTCAAGGGCATGTACTTTACTGGGGAGTGTGACTGAGGAGCAGATGTGAAGGGCAGCCCATTACAAAGATGTGTTGTTGAGCTTGGCATAGCTTCTGTGCTTGACCCTACAGGGCTGCCTATGATGTGTCTTGGGACCATTAGCCTATGGGAAGAAAGGGGATGCATTTACACACAGATCTATACCTGCATAGTCAAAGTTGCCCCATAGGACATTAATGGTCTCTTCAACTCCCAGTCTGTACATGTGTAACTGCCAACCGGGCTCCTACATGTCACCTACCACACCAGAGCTGGCAGTGGAGATCCTAGCCTGGGTGCTGTCAGGTTGTATCTGCTGGTCAGAGCCTAACACAAAACTAGTCCCAGCAGCAGGGGTTGCAAAAAGAAACAGGTGAGGTTGAGAGCATGTGGAATGTTGCCCAAAGGGCACATTGACCAATTGCAAGGCATCTAATATAAGTAATGACTTTAGGAAATCTCTTTTCTTGGAAATACTACTATGTTATTGATGGAAATCTAGTCTGTGACTTCCCTCCAAGTCTATTGGTAATACCTGTGGTCTACTATAAAGTAATACCTGTGACAGATACAGATGGCTTTTGTCCATCATGGGCTATTCATTGTAATAGACTCTACCCAACAGGATGGGGGTCTTTGTGGTTTGTTCTCTGTCAGAGGGCCAGAGTGTGGCTGGGGTTTTAGCTAAGGAAAAGCAGATGTTCAATCATTTTGAAAGCTGGCAGGGAATTATGTTGAGACAAAAGGCTAAGAAAGCCTGAATTGGCAGCTTCCTATATCTCTCTGTTAGACTCCTGTGGGAAGATCTGGCTCTAGGTAAAAAATCTCTCTGTTGCATCACCTTAGAAAAACAGATCTAGAGAAACAAGAGGTTAGCAAATCATACCCAATAGATCTATATTTTCACCCATTCTGCCCGCCAACTGAATCATACAATTTAAAGTAGGTGAAAATAAACATCCAGGAGCAGAGGGAGATGTCAAATACAGGATGGGCTAGTGCTTTATGGCCCATATTTGCAAACCATCTGATTCTATTAATTTCTCCTTCATTTCCACCAGTAGCTCAGAATTCTTGATACAATGTGCAGAAGCAAGTGCATTATTCCTGAATAACTTGGAAGGTCTGCCCCAGGGGTTGTGGTGAAACATTTTGTATCCCTGAGATGGTGCAGTCCCTGCACTTTGAAGCAGGACAGTTGCTGAGCTGTTCTTGTAATGATTTTTAGACTACATATGTCTACACCCAGAAGGCTGAAATCTTCTAATGCATATGGTTCTTGTTCAAATTAATACACAGTTAGCACATGCTTGGCTAGAAGTTATAATGATAAACTTAACCCAACTGTCTAAACTGTCACCTTTATTTGGGGTAAGGTTGCTAAACGTCCATTCAAATTTTGTCCTATAAGAACCTGCAGCTTGGTTTCAAAATCAGCCATGCTTGCTAACATAATAGGTAAATCCACACATCTATAGAGGCTCATGGGCTATGAAGTGATTAAGGAGTTGTTTTGCATTATGATCATTTACACCCAAGTCTGATTTAAAAAATCCCTTTTTTTCCCCCAGCTACTTTCCTGACTAAAAAATATGGAATGTTCCAGAATGCTCCATATCTTTAGAAGATCCTTACTTTCCCTGCAAAAGAAAGTCATATGTTTGGGATAACAACATGAAATAATGTGAGTGGTGGAGATTTAAGAACTTACTCTTTAAAAGAAAAAAAAAAATCTGTAGACATGTGTTCGAAGGCCAAATGCTTTGTATCAGTATGAAGAAGTTCCAGGAGAGGTGTCAGTGTTTTGTATATTAACTTATTAAGCTGTTATTTTTAAAATGTATGATGTTTATGCATATGAAAACTTTTTCAGAGCTGTGGAATCTTTTTTCTTTTTAAAGATTTTATTTATTTATTCATGAGACACACACACACACACACACACACACACACACAACACAACACAGAGGCAGAGACATAGGCAGAGAGAGAAGCAGACTCCGTGCAGGAAGCCCAATGTGGGGCTCAATCCCAGAACTGCAGGATCATGCCCTGAGCCAAAGGCAGATGCCCAACCACTGAGAATCTAATAGAAAATGTATAGCAGTGAAGGGAATGTTTAATGAAGAGAAAGACAGCTAAATTTTGATAAGAAAGCACTGCACAATTTTTGCTCATCTGTCTGACATACATCCTCTATTTCCTAGTACAGTGGCAGCCATGGGCATAGTGACTATTGTTCCTAGTGTGACTTGCCAGTATCTCAGGATTAATGCAGACTTTGTTATTAAAATACTATGGTTGTGTATATTAACCTCTCTGGTAGTGCTCTGATGGTCTGGCACGGAGGCCACTGCCCTTTCTTCTGCCTACCTTGGGCCAGAGTGATTTTCTGGCCCAGGCAACAGAATTTGTTGAAAATTCTTCTAGCAAGATGCAACAACATGAATGAATTTCACAAACAATGTTTGGAATGGGGCAAGCATTAGAGAAATACAACAGCCCGGAAAAGAGGAGGCTGAGGAGAAAGTTTCTTGGGGAATAAAGACTTGGAAGAGCTCTCATGTATAATTGGTGAGGCTGGAGTGAAAATTGTACACATAGGGCTGGGAACATGCACAGAAAAGACCTGAGAGGATCCAGTGCTTGCACCTGTGGTGTACCTGTGAGTAGGAGGTGAGGGCTAATTTGAGCTGTAAGTGGCCTGGCTTAGTGTTGAAGGAATGCCCCAGCTGAGTCAGGCTGCAAAAAGCAGGGAAGTATGTTTTTGTTGTTGCTGTTGTTTGTTTGTTTTTCTTTTTGGCTCCAAGTATTTAAGGAAATCTTTGCCTTGTCACTGGTTGGCCATGGAAATAATGGAACAGACTTCAGTGACAACACATGACAAGGAATACAATCTTAAAAAGTAGTTTGGGAAAGTCATGAAACAAATGGATGATTGCAGCTATTGGCAATTAACTGAAAATCCTGGGGAGAGAGAAAATCTGATTTCTGGAGTTACCACATTATGCTATTAAAATTTTTCAGTTTTTAAAAAATAAATTACAATACATACAAAAAAAACAAGAAAGTATTAGCTCATTTACAGCAAAAAAATTGACAAAAAAAAATTGACAGCAAATTCAAAAAAAAATTGAAGCCCAGATATCGGACTTCCTAGACAAAGACTAAAATGTCTTAATCATGATCAAAGATATAAAGAAAACAAGGAGAAAATGAGTTATGAACAAATAGAGAATATCAACAGAGAGATAGAAATTATAAAACAGAACCACATAAGAATTCTACAGCTAAAAAGTACAATAGCTGAAATGAAAAACTCACTAGATGGGTTCAACAGGAGATTTGAATAGGCAGAAAAAAATCATTAGATAATTTGAAGATAATACTATTTAAATTTTACCCCAATAAAAAGAAAAATAATATTTAGTATGTTAGAACCCATCTCAAGTCAATGAACAGGCAAAAATAATTTTTGGAGTCAGAAATTAGAGTAGTGGTTGGAAAGAGGGGAGAGGTTTAGGTATGCTCAAATCACAGTTGGGTCCTCTTAGAACCTTGCACTTGTCCATTAGGGCTTGGCTGTTGGATGACCTTAAGTCTGCTTGAGCCCTAACTCAATGTGAACCTATTGAGAACCAGGTGCAGTATACTGCCTGCCCAAATGATGTCACACTGTGATGGTGACTAATACTTAGGAGAGATTTATCAGTCATATTCTATAATCAGGGACGCTTGGGTGGCTCAGTGGTTGAGCGTCTGCCTTTGGCTCAGGGCATGATCTCGGGTCTGGGGATCAAGTCCCACATCCAGCTCCCTGTGAGAAGCCTGCTTCTCCCTCTGTCTATGTCTATCTCTGTCTCTCTGTACCTCTCATGAATGACTAAATAAAATCTTAAAAAAAAAGTCATATTCTATAATAAATTACAAAGTGTCTTTGAGAAGCCTGTGTTATTTGGAAAGAACTTTCTCCCCCCGCCCACCCCGTATATTCTATTCTCATACACACACTCACAGAGACTAATGAACTTCCAGAGTGATGTGACTCTCACTTGCTTTGTAAACTTGTGGATTCAGTCTCATAGACTCTGTTGTGGTCTTTGGTTATTCTTTGAAACTGATGATGTTCTATTTCTTTTTCTGGATGGTGCTTACAAAGGTATGTTCATTTTGAGATACTTCACTGAACTATATGAACTTAGGATTTGTGTACTTTCCTGTGGTTGTGTCTATTTAAAAAAATAGAAAAAATAAAATACAAGCAAACTTCAGATTTTCTGAAAACCTTTGCAACCAGACTATCTATTGCTTGTTTCTTTTTGCCTCAAGTTTCAAGGTGGTTTCTTGTCAACCTTTAAGAAAATATAGCATAGTGACCCTTTGTCTTTGGTTCATGTCACTTACTTTCGTGACCAACTTTTTTATTTTTCTTTTGATTTCATTAATTTGATTAATGGGAGCTGCTCTGGTTATTGATACAGATAATTAATTAATTAATTAATTCAACCAATTTTATTTATCACCTGCTTTTTCCCTAGGCATTTAGGTGGTACCAGAGATTCAAGAAATCTTAAAGATCATATAGTGTGGTGATAATTTTAGCATTGATTCTTATTTGGAGTGAGGAAGAAAACCATCCTAAGAAATACTTGCTGTAAAATATTTGCCTAATGGTAGGAAATTATATTCTTCTGTTTGTCCATCTTGAGAGTTATGCTTTTGATTTGAGCAATAAGAGCAAAAGCATTATCCCTAGGAATTTACTTTTGAATGTAGCTTGTGAATTGGGGAAGGAATAAGGGGGAAGAGTAGAAATTAGAAGAGAAGTTGTCACTTCTAGCTTCCATTTCTTAGAACACTCAGTTATTGAAATAAAGGGCTTATTACTTTGCTTGAGAAGATGAGATAAGTATTGGTCATTTTTAAGCAGGTAAAGAGCAGAAATAAGTATGGCAGGGGCAAGTTCCAAGTGGCAGGGTGACTGATATGATAACAACAGGAGCTGCCATTGAGTGACAGATGTGACTAATATGATTTAAGAACTTAGTCTAGGGGGGATCCCTGGGTGGTGCAGAGGTTTGGTGCCTGCCTTTGGCCCAGGGCGCGATCCTGGGGACCCGGGATCAAGTCCCACGTCGGGCTCCCAGTGCATGGAGCCTGCTTCTCCCTCTGCCTGTGTCTCTGCCTCTCTCTCTCTCTCTCTCTGTGTGTGACTATCATAAATAAATTTTAAAAAAATTAAAAAAAAAAAAGAACTTAGTCTAGGACTGAACCACTTTCAGCTCTGAGTGAAATCAGCTTAGGAACCACTGAAAAGTTTGGAGTCTAGCAGTGTAGTCAAAAAGGAGACAGAAGGAGCTGAGAGACAAGAAGTAGGAAGGGAAGAAAGGGAGAAAAAGTACATAGAGTATAGCATTTACTTCCCTGTGCTGCAGGCTTTCCTTATTTGAAGGAGCATTGAGCTGAACTTGCTTATAGTTTTTTTTTTTTTTAATATTTTATTTATTTATTCATGAGAGACACAGAAAGAGAGAGGCAGAGACACAGGCAGAGGGAGAAGCAGGCTCCATGCAGGGAGCCCAATGTGGGACTTGATCCCAGGTCTCCAGGATCATGCCCTGGGCCAAAGGCAGATGCTCAACTGCTGAGCCACCCAGGTGTCCCTGAACTTGCTTATAGTTACTGCACACTTGGTACACAGTGAGGGTTCAGACTGGGTCTGTTCTAACCTACAACAATAACACAAGAGGATCATTTCAATGAGTGTGATGATTACAAAGTGATTTTTTAAAAAGATTTTTAAAGAAGATTTTTGTTTATTTAGTTGAGAGAGAGCCAGAAAGAAAGCACAAACAGGGGGAGCAGCAGGGGGAGAGGGAGAAGCAGACTCCCTGATCATCAGAGAGTCCAATGTGGGGCTGGATCTCAGGATCCCCGGGATGATGACCTGAGCCAAAGTCAGATGCTTAAGCGACTGAGCCACCCAGGTGCCCCGATGTTTTGATTTTTTTTAATGATTGAAGTCTATTGAAGAATTGGGGCTTTCCATTTAGGTGAGATCATTTGATTTATGAATTGATATGCTGGGTAGATTAACTATGTTTAATTTTTAATTTTTATTTATTTATTTACTTTTCTGCTATAGGAAGACAAGCATAGCTACACCAATGGCCACCAGCCAAAGACCTCCAGGAACAAACCTGTAGTTGAACAAATTTGGTTTGTTGACTCACTATAGTGCAGGAGAACACTCACAATGGGAAACTATAGAGTGTCAGTAGGAGGGTGTTAGAAAGGATGTTATTGGATTTGGACAGTGTTAGGTGATTTGGAAAAGGTTTCAAAGAGGTGAAGTTTGGGTCTTAACTAGAAGCTGTTGTCAGGAAGTAGAATTAACTCTATAATTAGACATCTTAGTAAATATTATCTAGAAAGTGGGGGGAACATACCCATGCGAGACTGGTGATTGGTAAACACAGCAGTCACTCATGTTAGCCAGGATAGGGAGAGGTTTGGGATTTTGCGGTTTGGACAAAGTTCATGCTTTGTTGGTGCTCAGACATGATATGGATTAGTCGTACTTTTATCTTATCCTTCATGGTCACAGAGCAGCCTTGCCTGATGCTGATGTTTTGTGAAACTGCTTACGTTCAACAGGATACCACCAGGACCTAACTGTGAATATCAGGGTGGCTTCTAGCAACACCAAATCCTGGCTGACAGCACCAGGCCAGCTCCTTGGTGTCAGGGATGGCTTTTTCTCTTTCTCAACTAGCAGAATATAGCTATAAATAGAGTTTTAAAAATCAGGTTATGATATATTAGTTATGACTAGGTTTTGTCACGTTAAACAAACATCCCCAAATAATAGGGCTTAAGCAATAAAGATGTTTGTCTCTCTTTTATATATAAAATAGTTCTGGAAGTAGGTCTTGCATAACTGGAAAGGGAGCTCCATGATTACCAGGGACCTGGGCTTCTACTATCTCAGCCCTGTCTTCCTTACCTTTTGTTCCTTGGACTTGTGGTCCAAGATGGCTGCTCAAGCTCCAGCCATCACACTGAAATTCTATTCAGCACAAAGAGGAAAGGAAGAAAGTCCACTGGCTCCCTTTTAGGAAACCTCTTCGAAGTGCCATTCAATACATCTATTCACATTTCATTTGCTAGCACTTGATTACAGAGCAAAGATGTTTGTGAAGTGCAATCATTTAGGTGGCAGTGGGTTCACTAGAATAATTTTTTTTAATGAAGAAAAGTCATAATTCGCTATTGGAGGGCTACAAATATCTGGAGTTGGGGTAATCCAACTACCATATTGAGTTCCACAGAAGGTAATTCTATTGTGGCTTTTTTTTGTATGCAAATATCCTGTTCTTTGGTAAAACAGCAAGCAGTTGATTATGTTAAAGGATGCCTCTCTTTTGGTCTTTCTTTTGTAACAATCTCAAGAGTTCAAGTTTCTAAAGTCTATTGAAGCTGGGTAGCTTGATTGAAAAGAATGCTCTGATTCAGCAGCCAGTTGCTAGGCTGTCTAACAATTTACCTCTAGCAGCAGGGAAGAAATGGCTGTGTTGTTGGAAATAGTTAACTTAAAAATGAACAAAAATCATTCTAGCGAATTTACTTTTAAGAATAACTAAACTCCTTTACTTAGAAGAACTAAAAAATCACTGTGTGTACTTCTGCTTTTTTTAAAAAAGGAGGTAATAAGTAAGGTGCATAAAATTGTAAACAAAGAGTTCGTGTTGGCACGATAACCACATGCAGACATCTGGGGTGGAAATGTGAGAAAATTGTAAAGAATTTGGAAAGGTTCAAAGGCTCAGGTTATTAAAGTTTTAATAATCTTCTTTTCTGCAGGGCTAACCCCCTGCTATTCTTTCAATGCAGTAGAAAAACAAAATATGGACAAAATTGTAGTTAATTAGAGCTGAATCTTCCTTGGAAAACCTATAGAAATTGCTTGGGATTTTTATGGAGACTCAGAGTTGAGAGCCTTGAGTCTGAAAAGGAACCATTTCATTTTCATTTAATGAACATTAGGTTTCAATGAAATAAGATGTTTTTCTTAAAAATATATAAAACTCCTATCAGCTAATTCATATAATTGATTGGAAAACACTATTTTACAGAATTATCTATGAAAGGAATTTCATTCGCATTTTAACTTATTCCCCTTAATCAGAGCCAAACAAAATCTTTATTGCCCATCATGATATGCTGTTTGAACAAATGATGTGTCTTTAGTCAATTACCAAATTGTCTTAACTAAAGAAACAGTATCCCCGTCATACCTGAAATATGGTGAAAACGGTAAAAACGATTTCTCTTCTGAATCAGACATGTTTTATTTTTGCCATAGACTTCTAATGTCAGTGTGGCTATTTTTCTGTTTGGAATTTGTTTTCTTTTAAAGGTATCTTAAAAGTATATATTGTACCAATATATGATGCAGCATGCATTTTACTGTATGTTGTATAAGTCTGTACTTAGTGTATGAAATTTTTATGATAGGTGTGTACATATATATGTGAGAAACTGTGCACAGGGTAAGTCACATGTGTATATTTGAAATATGCAGACACACGGAATACTTTAAATTGTGTTGCATCAAGGATGAGGAAAGAATTTTACTCATTAGGATCCAGCCATGAGCACTGAAATATGATTTGCAAGAGATGAAGTTTGGAGTTGTTTTAATAGGCTAAGTGGTTCCAAATGCAAGTTCAGATCGTAGACTCCCAGGCTCTTTGTGAGACTAATTGACTTTGCTGTAGAGTTTTGGCAAAGCTCTTATTATTTTTACTACATTTTCCTTTTTAATAATGTAAAATTGAACTAACTTCTAAAATTCACGTTCCCCTTTATGAGTTTGTTAGCCCTTCCTTCACCAAATTAATGACTGGCTAGGCAAGGCAGCCAAGAATGCTTACCGCTCTGGGCATTTGTTAATTGGTTGTTCGTTGGACTATATATGAGGGAAAATTATTGCTACTATAAACCAAAGAGTGTAAAGGAAAAGTAGTGATATAAATATGGAGCTGGAGTAGGCAGGGAAAGCTAGTGATGTAAAAGTTCTGTTTTTCTGGTAGATGGTTCCCTTAGGATGCCTGCAAATACTGAAAATAAAATGCAGCAGACCAGATCGTAAGGTAGAACTTCATTTTGGTAACTCTCAGAAAAGAAGATTCATTATTTGGGTCAGTGTGTAAAGCAGATAACTGGCTCCTTCTGTTTTTAAAGACAAGGTGGGCTCAGAGAGCAAACAGTAAATAGTAAAATCTAGGTCACCTTCAAAATCGCTGTAAGAGTACTTTGACCTTCTGGCCTGGGACAGTTGATCTGGAAGAAATGAAAATTCTGAGACTGGGATTTTTAACCCTTGTGGAATGTGAGGTGTACATTCATTGCACTTCCCGAGGCCTGACCTTCCTGGGACACTTTCCCTGGCATGTCCCCCGGGCGGGGGAACCTCAGGCTTCAGAACAGAAGCCCGTAGTTGGCTCTCTCTTTGTCCACTTCCGACCCCGGGCATGGTGCTCTCCTAATTCTCCTTCTGAATGCCAATCAGACACTTTTAACTCTTGTTTTAAGCTGGGGAATGCAGCCAGGGGTTTGGCTCATGTTGCAAAGGTTTCCAACAGTATCAGGTAATTCACGATTAGTGGGCTCCATTCAGACCTGAAAGGCTGCACGACTCATTACCAATTACCAATTCCCTGGGCCATCCGGTTCCCTGGCAGAAAGGCTTCCGACGAATTTGCGTTGCAAATTGAAAACATGCTGTCAACAGCAACAAGTCCAAAAGATGTTTACCTTAATTTCTCCAAGGCAGGCTCTTATGCGTGGATGTTTTTATTTAGGGAGCACCTCTCTAAATGCCCTCTTGTTTCTGGGGTGGGTGGTATCCTTACAAAGGGGTCATCACCATCTCGTGATGGAGGGAAAGATTGAGTGGCTGTGTGAAGACTCACTGGGACGCTTGTCCATGTTCTGTTGGTGCCTTTTCAGTGGAGCCTGTGACAAAACTTTGCATTGGGTGTGGGGTAGCAGACGTCAAGGCCGACACAGAGCCAGGTATAGGGATCTAGGAAATCACCCTGTTGAAGGGCTGCTTTTGTAGGTAAGTAAACTGAGGTCCAGACAGGCTGTGTCACTTCGCTGAGGACAAATGCTTAGTTAACATCATGGTCAAGTCTAGAAGTTAGGGCTTCCCATGCTGTCCAATAGTGTATGGCTCTGGGCTGCATCATTATTAATGATTAATGTGTATAAAGTAAAGTATTAGGCAGTAATCAGTTTATAAGTTCCCATCAAAACTGAGAACATTGGGACACAGACCTCAAAAAAAAAAAGTTCGACCTTTGAACCTTGTTTGAATCTTGACTACCAGGTGAGATCCATCCACTTTCATCCTGGGTTATAGTAATGCCCTTACATCCCTGCTTCATGGGAAGGCCATCTGGGGCCAAGAAGAGGCTGGACAATAGAAGTATGGATAACAGAGGCAGTCCGAGCCAAAACCTGGGCCTCTCAGGGAGCCTCTAATCTTCCTTTAAAAGCTTGTTTTAGGGGCACCTGGTTGACTCAGTGGTTGAGCATCTGCCTTCAGCTTAGGCCATGAGGTCCTGGGATCAAGTCCTGTATCGGGCTCCCCACAGGGAGCCTGCTTCTCCCTCTGCCTATGTCTCTGCCTTTCTGTGTGTGTCTCTCATGAATAAATAAAAATAAATAAATAAATAAAAGCTTGTTCTAAGTTTGGAGTCTCCCCTTCACCTGTAAATTAGAGTTGAGTGTTCTTACCTAGGTAGCATGTCAATGAATGAGAAGTCCTTCTCAGGATCAGCCAAGCATGTTGAGCAAGTGTGAAAAGGAAACTTTGTGCATTGGATAAGTACTACCATTTCTATGGCTGCTGAGGGAAAGGGAGCCTGGCTTTGGCCAAAGCCGGAAGTAGGAGTTCCATTCACAGTAGGCTGATTTCACAGAGGGCACTCCAGGCAGAGTCCAGGAACAGGAGGAGTTTTGTTACATGGGTCTCTCAGCCCAGTACATACGTGATGGAACTCCACGCTCAGAGAGTATTCTATGAAGCCTGAGAGAAATAAGCCACACAGAATATTCCCAAGATGCAAGAAAGTTCCGAAGTACAGACCTGACTAGAGACAGACCCCCAGAGATTATGTAATGAGAGAGCTGGAGACAGGATTTCACAAGAAAAATTGTAGGGCTTTAGCTGCATCAGAGTGGAAAGTTCTGGTTGCCCTGTCCAGCCTACCGTCAGCATCCTCTAAGAGCTCCATCTGATCATGCCCTTACAGAAAAAGAAGACATGTGTTTCACGTTGTGACTCTTAGCAAGTCATTTTAAAGTTTTGGTACCTTGCTTTCTTTGCTGTTTATGGAAAGCAGTTAAATCCTCATCACCAAGCAAGGGTCTTTCAAAAGGGTTTCCCACAGTAGGTAATTGGGAGGCAGTGAGGGAAGATGTTGGGGTTTGGAACCAAACAGTTTTGGGGCCATTATGTAGAATCAATTTGTCGCTTGTTTTGAGTATTTCATTTTTTGGATTAAAAACATTTCAGGGTTTTTGCTTAAAAAAAAGAAAAATCAGAAGAGCAAAATATTGACCAGAGAGACCTGGTCAAAAGAGACCTCATTTAGGCTTGACTTACAGTTATTATTATACTTTTCTTGTAGGAAAGTGACCCAAAACATTTTTACTGGAGGTGACAAAATTTCTCAAGTAAGAAATGTGCTGACTTCTAGATGATGTTTATTCCCTACCAAGTTTGCACATCATAAAATCTGACCTGGGCCACTTGGTGAAGTGTGGCTCTTGGGAAAGAAGAATTCACTAGTTCCATCCTCAAGAGAATATTTGTTATCTAGAGCAAATACTAGCAGAAAGTGTGTCACCTCAGAGAACTGATCTAGGTTTGGCTTCTTTTTACTCAGCAGCTATAATCTATCGGTAATAGGTGGTCCATGACTAACTATGATTGAGAAACTTGGACATTTTTTTTCTTTTTTGGAAATGGATAGATTTGAAAGTCAGAGCTTAGGTGTTGGTTGGAGTTAAGTTCAGGGTTTCTAGAATTTTGTTCCCTGGCTTTCATCAGCAAGTTGTGTCTTGAGTCAGGGCCATGGGCCTTGGGCCCATGGTCACTGGGGTGATGGTTGGGCCAATGTCAAAAGATGTTAGAAGGAGTGAGTGTCGCATCCTGGGATGGAGTCATTCAGGCTGATGACCTTCTCAGAAGGGTCAATAGGAATGAAAAAGTGGGAAAGAGTCACGTCAAGAATGCCGTGAGTGGGAGTGGAGTCAATGAACACCAAGGGAAAGCATAGGTGGTAAGGGTGCAAGTGAACTTCTGCTTTGTGCTGGCCTCATGGCTCTGGTGGGTGAACTTTGGCCTAAGTCAAGCAGTTAAGTGACATTCAGTAATTCTCTAAGGGTTCACCAGTGAGACCCACCCACAGTAGTTTAATTTCCTACCAACCTTAATTTCAAGTGTTAATTATTATAAAATTGATGGAAATGAGATCCAAGACACCCTTTGGAGTCTACAGCTGCCTTATTTTTATTTTAGAGAATAGTTACATGAGTATCACCATCTAAAAAAGACTTTGGAAAGTTCTGTATCAAAGCCTGGGGTAGAGCTTCCTGCAAGGCAAAGCTTGGAGACTTGTGTTTTAAGTAGCTCTTTATTTTAACTGAGCTCAGAGACAGTGGCTCACAGGGATATTACTGAGCATTTACATCTAGCCTCTTTTAAAAAGCATTCCAAGTGATAGTAACGTGACATAAGAGGAGCCACATTGAGGACTGTCCCATTTTGGGGGAATATAGGAATTGATGACCTATGGAGTGAAAAAACAGGGCACTGAAAACAAACAAGACTCTAGGCTCCTTCCTCATGTTCCTGGCTGTGTCTGTCATAGACCTGCTGGTACATTTTGTTTTTGGGACAAAGGACAGCACTGTTTAATCCTCCTGTCCATGCCAAACTCCAAAGGGGATAATAACATTCTGCCTCCTGAAATTCCCTTTGCAATTTCATCTAGGTGAAGTACTCTTAATTGTCTGGGGGTGTTGCTGCACCCTGGAAGGAGCTCCTTCCAGCTATGTATTTTCGTCATGGCTGGTGTTAATACCACATAGTTTGATTTTGCCCCCCGTATATAAATCAGACTGGGTTTTTTTTGCAGTAAAATGCATTGAGCAGGGTAGCAAATGTCAGCCCACTGGAGCATTATGTGTTTGTTCCCTGTGCAAAACTGGTTTATTTGTGCCTGAAGCATACAGGCAACTGGCTAATCTTGTTTTTAAGAAAATAAATTGTTTTAGAGCTTTTTTTTTTTTTTTTTTTTTTTGACTGGTAAATATAGTACCAGATAATGGATTTGTGTTCAGGTGAAAAATACAGTTCAGTCATAATGTTTGACTCCCCTAAAATCATTAAAACCAATTGGAGTTCGGTATGTAAGACCCAAAATAATTCAGTTTGGTTTTCCAGCAAGTAATTCTTTTCCATAACAGCACTGATAGTAATGTCATTGAAGAGGAGATAAAAAGATTATTAGGAAAAGATTATATATGTTTGTTTAAATTCCTAGAACAGACCTTCATAATATAGAGAAAATTAACCAAGTTTGTTAGAATGAAATCCAGGTGAAACATTCTATTATTTCTCTGAATCTTTGGAGAAACAGATACCAAGATGATAATTTCAGTTCCCCAAGGGAACTAAGAAAACCTGGACAAGATGTTGGTTTTAATAATGATATTTCAAGCTGTTCCTAACCTTAATTGTAATATAGGGTGAAACTGTAGTCATGGAGTGGTGTATTTAAAACCCACCAAGAGGTTTCAGCCTGAGAGCGGAACCAACGAAAGGGAATCATTAACCACAGAAGTGACTGAAGTGGTTTAATAATTATGTTATTTCAAGGGAAAAAAGGATCTGCCTAAAGTAAAAGGGGGAAAAGAAGGACTGATAAATAGAACTTATTTCTACCCTAGGTAGTCAGTCAGCCAGTGAGACTACCAGTGGGAAAGGTCTATTAACTAATTGATCTGCTAGGCTCGATAGGGAACTCCAGCTGGAGATCAAAGAACATTCTCTGCTACAAAGGCAAGGCAGCAACCTTGGACCAGATGTTTTCCTTCCAGCTCTGTCATGCTTGATAACTGTAGAGTGTGGCTGAATCTGGCCATAGGCCTGGTCCATCTGACCACTGATATGGGGAGCAAGGGGTATGTCTCCGCGCACATGCACACATGTGAACGTACATGCTTGAAAAAAAGACAAGAGCAGCTTTAAAGTAAAAAAAGGTTCAGAATTTAAGATTAGGTTGGGAGCTAAGAAATTACTTCTTTACTAAATGGCAAAGTGAAGGGGCACCAAAGAGTGCATCAATGGCCGGCTTTTAAAAAGGTTCCTATATCTTAATTGTTCTATAATTGCTGTTTATAGAAACTTCCACTAATGCATCATAATATATGTCTGTTACAGTAAAACCAAGTATGTTTTGAATACTGGATGAAATTACAAAAATTCAACTATTAGCATTAGCTTATGTGTTTTATGTTTAGAATAAAAGTGAGAGTTAACAATTGAAGCATGGTCTTTCTTCTGGTCATTACCCTAGAACTGTTTGTTTACATGTGTTGCCCACCTTTATCCTTTCCAGCCCTCTGTATTCTGGTTCTGGTTTTTTCACATCTGGATAAGGTATTATTTATGATCAGGCAGGATATTTGGTTTAGAAGTTTCTTTGAAATATATGTACATATAATTCTTTTCTATGCACTTTTCAGATTCCTATAGTATTAGACATTTTGAAAAATGAGATGTCTAAAATTACCTTGATGTGGTTAGCTTGTATGGTCTATGGTCTGTCTTAAAACACTACCTTGCATCCCCAGTTGATCAAAAATATCACCGAAAAGTCATAAGTTCTTCTGATTGGGAGATGTATTGGGGTTCAGGAATGTTCAAATTGAAAATTCATTGATTGCAGGCAGTCAAATTCCCCATAAAAGGAGAATTCCCATAAAATGTTTGGATGCTTGTACTTTCTTTCTTTCTTTTTTTTTTTTTTAAAGATTTATTTATTTATCTTAGAAAGGGAGTGAGCGAGTAAGCCAGTGTATGCATGTGCAAGTAGGGGGAGGGGCAAAGGGACAGGGATAGCATCCTCAAGCAGACTCCCGCTGAGTATGGGGCCCATGTGGGGCTCTTTCCCAGGACCCTGAGATCATGACTTGAACTGAAATCAAGAGTTGACCACTTTACTGCCTGAGCTACCTTGGCATTCATGAAAGTTTGTACTTTCATGGTGCCTAAAATTCTAAAGGGTTTTTTCTTTTTCTTTCTTTCTTTTTTTTTTTTAAAGCTGAAGGTTTTTTTTCTAATAAAATTTAGCTTCTAAACTTCTCCATTCTTTTCATGGGTATGTGTGTATTTATATAAAAGATGTATTTATTAAATGATATATTATCAGGTAATTTCCTGAAAATGTAATTTGATAGGGGGGAAGGAGGGAAAGGTAAAGATGGATTCCCAGAAGACAAATTCTATACACTTTAAACTTTGCAGACTGTCTGGTTCAAGATAACAGGCAAGGATGATGTCAACCTTCACCCTTTCTTAGGGTCCTATTGAAATAATCAATTGTCCATAGTCTTTTTACATAAAAATCTATCTAATGAAACCGCGACAATGCTGGACATCAACAAAGTTCCCATAGAATGTTAATAAATGCTAGTAGATAGAAAGCAGATGGATTTATATGAAAAGCAAACAGAAATAAAAGCAGAGAAGGAGATTCCAGAGATAAAGGACTGCTGGAGAAGCTTCAAGCTTAGAGTTATCAAACATAAAGGACAAGAGGGGTCGTGGATAGGGGGAAGATACTCATTAGAATATTTATTTAAAGTTCTGAATTCAGATCTTTGAGACATCCTTCTTCAAACAAAGCGTCTCTTCTCCATGCTCCTTTTCTCTCCACTCTTCAATCTCAGAACAAATGTGGGGAAAAGTTATGTCATCTGGATAAAATCAAATAATTTCTTTTTAAGATTTTATTTATTCATAGACACCACAGAGAGAGAGAGAGGCAGAGACACAGGCAGAGGGAGAAGCAGGCTCCACACAGGGAGCCGGAAGTGGGACTCGATCCCGGGTCTCCAGGGTCACACCGCAGGCTGCAGGCGGCGCCAAACCACTGTGCCACCGGGGCTGCCCAAATAATTTCTTTGTTTTAAAAGAAGATTTTATTTATTTATTCATGAGGGACACAGGGACACACACACACACACAGAGGCAGACACATGGGCAGAGGGAGAAGCAGGCTTCCTGCAGGGATCCCGATGTGGGACTCGATCCCAGGACCCCAGGATCATGCCCTGAGCCGAAGACTCAACTGCTGAGCCACCCAGGCATCCCTAAAACCAAATAATTAATTTCTAAAGGCTGAAGAGTAAGACAGTGTGAGTGCTACTCCTAAAGAAAAAAACTAGAGGTAACCCCAGGCTTCCATAGCAAATGCGAGGATAGGGCTGGTGGGGAGAGGGGGCAGTAAGACAGCCTTGCTCAGACATCTAGGCCAAAGTTCTTCAAGCCCTATGCAACCCTGGTGGTCTCCAGATTGCCTCCTCTGTACAGTAGGGAATCCTGACTGGCAATACTTCTTACCTGGGAGCCCAGAGAACTCTGTCACTAACAAACTGAGAAACTTAGGTTCTCATGTTGGTCAGCTTTGTCCTTCAGTCACAGACATAACGCTAGATATCTGATAATACCATTTGCATGAAAAAGAAAGATTAATATGAGTAACAGAGCACCCAATTCTGAAGAAAAGAGATATAACTCAGAGAACTAAAGAGAACTTAAAAATCATTTTCTGCATTCTTAGAATAGTTCAGAATGATATTATACCCTTAAAATAAGACTAAGTTGTGGGGCACCTGGGTGGCTCAGTGGGTTAAGCATCTGACTCTTGGTTTCAGCTCAGGTCATGATCTCAGGGTCCTGGAATGGAGCCCCTTGTTGGGCTCCCTGCTCAGTGGGGAGTCTGTTTGTCTCCCTCTCACCCTACCCCTCCCCATGCTTGTGCACACTCTTTCATAAATAAGTAAGTAAGTAAGTAAATAAATAAATAAATAAATATATATATTTTTTTTTTTTTTTTAAAGGAAGAATAAGTTGTTATGACACAAGAGCAACCAGAAGATAAGAAGAGCTCTGGATAATTAAAATATTGTGAAAATAAGAAATCAATAGCTGGGTTAAAAAATACTTTGGACTGGACTAAAGAAATATCTTAGGGATGCCTGGGTGGCTCAGCGGTTTGGTGCCTGCCTTCAGCCCAGGGTGTGATCCTGGAGACCCCAGATCAAGTCCCACATCAGGCTCCCTGGATGGAACCTGCTTCTCTCTCTCTGTCTGTGTCTCTGCCTCTCTCTCTGTATCTCTCATGAATAAATAAATAAAATATTTAAAAAAAAAGAAATATCTTAGAAGAATAATAAAGGAAATCTTCCTATATATGAAGCAACCCCCCCCCCAATTTGAATATATCCATCTCATAGGAAAGAAATAGCTAATAAGAGAAAATGAAAAGGACACATTGAAAAAATAGAAGAGGAAAATTTCCTTATATAAAGTAAGACATGGATCTTTGATTGGAAAAGGCCTGACCAAAGATTAAAACATGCCAATGGAAACAAAACAAAAGAAAACAACAACCCAAAAACCTAATGGAGGCTTGAGGTGTACAAGGGTAAAGAAAAAATTCAAAAAACTTTCCAGAGAGAAAAAAAACAAGCTTATTATAGATCCTTAATATCAGACTGGCAACATAGGACAACAAAGCAGAGTCTTACAAGTCCTTATCAGCAAGAAAATAATGGAGTGAGGCTTTAACATTTTGAAATTGGTATTCAATAAGGGGAGGCAGACTTTTTCTGTAAGGGGCCAGAAAGTAAATATTTCATGTTTTGTTGGTCATGTGATCTCTTGCAGCTATTCAACTCTGCAGTTGTAGCATGAGAAGAAACATAAACGATGCTGTGTTCTAATAAAACTTTATTTACAAAAAGAGATGGTGGGCTGGATTTGACCAGTGGGCCATAGTTTGCCAATACCTGCTTTTGAATATAGATTTTTTAAAAAGATTTTATGTATGTATATATGCATCTATGTATTCATGAGAGACATAGAAATAGAGGCAGAGACACAGGCAGAGGGAAAAGCAGGCTCTCTGCAGGGAGCCTGATGCAGGACCGGATCCCAGGACCCTGGGATCACACTCTGAGCCAAAGGCAGATGCTCAATTGCTGAGCCACCCAGGTGCCCCTGTATATAGAATTCTATACCCAGCTAAAGCATCAGCCAAGGATGAGGGCAAAATAAAGATATTCTCAGGCAAGAAAAAAACTCAGAAATTTTTATAACCACGTGAAAAAAAAATACGAAGTTTTGTTGAAGCAAAAGAAAAAAGGACTAAATGAGGATGACCTGAAATAGAAAAAACAGAAGCAACTGAGTGTTACTTAGACATTTGGAACATTCTCCTTAGAGTGGCAGTGATTTATGACCTAGAATTGATTATCTTTCCTTCTTCTAAGGACTCAATCATATTAGTTAGTTCTGCCTGAAATCATATGTATATAATCCTCACGTTGTACTATACTATGAGATCAAAATTTTAGAATCAATCAATGGGCAAAGTACTGATAACATTGTCATAATTACTAAATGCAGTTGACACACCAACTTTAACAACATGAAAGCAATACAATTAACAAAACTGGACGAATGAGGTGGGAGATGAAGTGGAAAGTAGCGTGGGTGCACAAAATTTCTTACCTTTGGTAAAAAGAGAGTGGAATCAAGGAAGACATGTACATGTGCACTGTTTAGAGTTATAATGGTCATCATCAGGAGGGCTGAGTAACAATGGCTATGACATTTGGCAAATGAAGTGAGGGTAGACATAAGAAAGATGGCAGAATTGAACTTTCTTTATACTTTGCATTTTTTTATTACATACAAATATTGGCCTAATTTGTAACACAATACTTAAAAATAAATCTATGGGAAATCCATTTAGGGCTAGGGACTTTATTAACTTACAGCTTAAAGACTATTGAAAAGTGTTTCAGGGATCCCTGGGTGGCGTAGCGGTTTGGCGCCTGCCTTTGGCCCAGGGCGCGATCCTGGAGACCCGGGATCGAATCCCACATCGGGCTCCCGGCGCATGGAGCCTGCTTCTCCCTCTGCCTGTGTCTCTGCCTCTCTCTCTCTCTCTCTGTGACTATCATACATAAATAAATTAAAAAAAAAAAAAAAGAAAAGTGTTTCAATCTGTCATCAGTAATAAAGTCAATTTATGAAAAATATTTTTTAAATTTTTCATTGGGCAAGTTCATTAAAAAGAAAATTGACAAAGTTTTATAAAATTTTTTCTGAACCACACTAACCTTTGTTAATTAAAATCTTTTCCCTCCTTAAAAAAATAAATAAAATAATTTAACTTTCTTCCAAGATTTCCCTTTTTTGGTGTGGGTGTGATTAAAAACATTTTTTTCTTTTTTATTGAAGTATGATTGATACACTGTTAATTAAAACTTTTACACTGAGGGTGCCTGGGTGGCTTAGTTGGTTAAATAATCTGCCTTTGGCTCAGGTCATGATCCTGGGGTCCCCAGATTGAATCCTGCATGGGGCTCCCTGCTCAATGGGAAGTCTGCTTCTCCCTCTCCCTCTGCCACTCCCCCCTGATCCTGCTCTCTCTCTCTCTCTCTCTCTCAATTAAATAAAGTATTAAAATAATAAAAAAATAAAACTTTTAAGCTGAGAATACTACCTATCTTTAGTAAGGTTAAATTTTGCACTATCTACTCTCAAAGCACTTCTTATATAAGAATTACAGAGGTGGACAGACTATAGTCATCAAGGGTGTAAATAAAGTTTGTAATGAAAATTTTGTAAATAAAGCTTTATTGGAATAGTCACATACATTTGTTTATATATCCTCTATGGCTTCTTGCATATATGCCTGCAATTTCAAGATATTTACGATATGACCCTTTAGGGAAAAAAATTACTCCTTTAGAGCATCAGAATCACCTGGAGACCTTGTTAAATCCCAGATTGTTGGGCAGCACCCCTCAAAGCTCCCAATTCAGTTAAGTGTGGGGTGGGAGTGGTGAATTTGCATTTCTATTAAGTTACACAGTCTGCTGATGCTTCTGGTCGCGGGTGTAGACAAACCTTGATTTGAATTTTGGCCTTACCCATTGCAGGTCTGAATTTGGCCAAATTACTTAATTTTTATGTATCTGGGTTTGTTCAACCATGACATAAGGCTTATTACAGATCCTATCTTCTTGGATTGTTGTGAGGATTCAATGAGATAATGCATGTAAAGCACTTAGCATGGTATCTAACATATAGCGATGAGTCAATGAAATGTTTACTATAATTATGACAAAAGTATACTTCAATGAGAGGCTGAGCAGGTATGAGAGACTATCATAGACTGGATAGAATGTTAGCTGCTGGAAAAATGGAATTTTAATAATTTTCCCAAGTTTCTAGATCTCATTCTTTGCATAAAAATTTCCCAAATGTTGGACCAGCAGAAAAAATGATGTCTCTAAATCATGTTTCTTGTAATGGAGTACAATTGAAAAGATCACAAAGGGAAAGCTATAGAAGTGCTTTCTTATTTATTGCTCTCTTGTTTGGAGTAATTTCAAATTTCAATTATTAAAAAGAAGTTAATAATTTTCCATATGTGAAGGTATGTAGTAATCAATGGTAATTAGGAAGGGGTAAGTGGGGACACGCATATGAAGGAGGTGGAAAATAAACATTTTTGTCTCAAGGAATTAATAACCTAATTTCAGATAAGACAGACCCTCATGAAACAGTTACATGAAATATCAGGCAGAGTCTAGCTAGGAGCCAGAATGAGAGACTCAGGTAATATGTACTCATTGGTCATAGACAACTGGCTAGAAGAGTCAGAGGTCACTTGAAGATCAGGTGAGATTGGGAGGTAGGGAGAATCTCCTCATTTAGTAGGAGAAATGACTTCAGTAAGGTATGAAGATGAGGCAATGAACACAGAATGGTTTAAATTTAACTAGGGGCTGAAAAAAAATTAGTCACCATTGAAAACGATGCAGACAAGTAACTCTGAGAAGAGCAAATTCCATTTTTCAAGCATGCACATTGTGACACCTTTTTTTTTTTTTTTTGCAGGTGTCCTTGAAAATGCTAAAGTAGTCTAAAGTTCAATAACAGTCACAAGACTGATAGAGGGTCTGGCTCAAAAACAACAAAAAAGAAAAACTCTCTAACTTTGAAAACTCTGTCAACAGATTCAGTCTACTCTATGGAGTCCTCAGAGGGGATTAGCTGGAATAGCATAAGAATTTTCCTCATCTTTTCCTCTCAAGGCATTAAGGCTGAGACAGACCACGTTTGTGGCCAGAGAGTGCAGTGTGCAGGGAAACTGGGCTTGGATCTTGGATCTCAATCCAATTATTCATTGCTTGGGCTGCAATTTTAGACAACTCTTCCTGAGGGTCGACAAGGGTGGGGAGAACGTTCTGATGGAGGCATTTACTTCCTTGTGCCTGGGTCAAGGGCTCATAACTGTCTGTCTGTGGGGAGTGAAAAAACACTGCTCTCCGTAACTTGGGGTGGAGGAGTGGCTGTCTGTCTGAAGACTGGGTCCTGGGGAGTGCCCAAGCTTCTTCAATCTTAATTCACTAAGAAAGCAGTGGGGGTTGTCTTTCTGATGCAGAGCGAGACAGCCACACCTCATCTCTGCCTGTAACAGAATCACAATTGTGTCAGGTAATAATGCTGGAGTGACTAACAATTGTGACCTCATTAAAAGAAAAAGGGGGGCACTTGGGTGGCTCAGTTGGTTGGGCATACAACTCTTGATTTTGGCTCAGGTCACAATCCTGGGGTCTGGAGATAGAGCACTCCCTTTGGGCTCTGCACTGGGCATGTAGCCTGCTTGGGATTCTCTCTCTCTTGCTTCCTCTGCTCCTTCCTCCAACCCGTGGCTCATCACCCCCACCTCAAAAAATAAATAAATAAAATTTTAAAAAGAGAAAGAAAGGATACTATTCCTACTGATTAGGGGGTGATAGCCCTGGCTTTGTCATAGTGAAGACAGGCATGGTTGGGTCTGTCACTCATTTATCTCTTTCTTGTTTTTAAATTGCCAGGAGAGGAGATTTATGAAAAACCTTTGTGACTCTTCCTCTCCAGCAGATCATTTGGTCCAACCTCCCTTCACAGCATGCACTCCAGCTAATCGCCTTAGCAGTCAGACAAGATTACTGGAGATCTCATTTCTTGGAGCCATCTTTCTTTATAAAAGCAAATATTGTACAGTTTGGTTGCATTGTGTTCTCTGTTGTAAATTAACTTTAATTTTAAACATTTTTGTAGATGGAAGTTTGGGATTATTTAAAATAACGGCCACAGAAGTACTTCAGTGTGGACTTCTCAATTGTATGTCACTTTCACGTGCAGCAACTGCTGGCAGATCCCACCAGTTCCTAGTTAGGTCTGCAAGGTCACTCCTGGATCCTGACTTCTCTGCCATACAACTGAAGTCCACACAACTTTTGTTGCTCTTAATTATTCTTACTGACATCCCTCCACCAATAAAATAGATAATAAGGGATATCTATAGATTCATGTGTTTATCAAAGGCTGTCACTTACTTTAGGACCTCATTTAAATGATCCATGTCTTAAGCTTCTCAGAGACAAGACCTAATAGTCCCTTAGTAAAGTTTTACCAATGGGCATACTAGAGGAAACTAATCCATACCTTTCTTTATAAAGTATATATATACACATATATGTGCATGTATATATTTGCATATACAAAAATGTAGTTTTATATTTATATGTAAATGAATATATTTTATATAAAATTATGTTTTCATATACACAATATAAATTTATATTTATATATAAATAAAACTATATATATATTTGTAATATATATAAAAATATAATTTGTCACTAAATGGTATGTGTCCTTCCACAAGTCACTTAACCTCCCTCCCTAGCCTTATTTTCCTGATAGGGAAGCAGAGATGAATTAGCTGAGTTTTCTCTCTTTTATCTTTCTTTTTAATTAGCTGAGTTTTCTTATATTTTGTATCATATTTTCCTTGTACATCTCAGAAATTATTTTTTTAAAGATTTTATTTATTTATTAATGAGAAACACAGAGAGAGAGGCAGAGACATAGGCAGATGGAGAAGCGGGCTCCCTGCCGGGAGCCCTGTGTGGGATCCATCCCAGGACCCTGGGATCATGCCCAGAGCCAAAGGCAGATGCTCAACCATTGAGCCACCCAGGTGCCCCTCAGAGTTTTTTTTGAAAAACAACTTCAAATTTACACTTATTTTTCAGTGCATTCTAATATTTAAGTCAGCAAGAGTCAAAATTTGGAAAATGCAGATTCTTTTCCATTTTGAATTTTCCAAGATTATTTTCTTCCTTTAGTGAAGTTCTTTGGGAAGACTGTTCAAAGAAGGAGCTCAGCTAGGGCACAACACAAGCTCTGGTGTGCTCTTCGGCAGGGGGGTTGACTGAGGGGTTTTTACCCTTAGGGGTTTTGATCAGGAAAAGAGAGGCCACCCCGAGAGGACATTCCCTGGACTTTCTACAAGGAGATGGAGGGCCCTGGCTGCAGGCATCACTCCACTCGCTTGCTCCATGCTTCTCTAGTTCAAGGAGGGGGCTTTGTGAGGTGATGGTGACAGGCTGAAACTCTGAGGTCACATTTTTTGGGCATCTCACCAATAAATCTCAAAGATGTTTCCTCATGATTGACCTAAAAACAAGACAGAACAAAGTCCAGCCACTGTACTCTTGAGCTTTCATGTGAATTGGATCAGGCAAGTCACAAAGGAAAGCAACAGATCATATTAAAATATCATTGAGGGACTCCTGGGTGGCTCATTGGGTTAAGGGAGAGGAAGTGCCTTCCTCTCGGTTCATGATCCTGTGGTCCTGGGATGGAGACCCCCGTGGGGCTCCCTGCTCAGTGGGGAATCTACTTCTCCCTCTGCCCGTCAGCCACCCTGCTCATGTGCCTTCTGTCTCTCTCTCTCTGACAAATAAATAAATAAGTAAATAAACTTAAAAAAAATATAAATCATTGAGGAGAGTGACACTATCAAAAAGGCAGGAGTTTCCTACCATCTTACCCCACCAAGAATACTCACTCACAGTCACCACAGAGGAGAGTGCCTTATGAGGATCTGGGAGCCCAGTGGAGAGGTCCTAGCACACTGCCGAGATCTGAACACGTAAGAGAACAATGTCACTCTACCTGTGACTCCTCAGCCAAGTGTCGAGAAAGTGGTCTTCTGGTCAGCGATTTCTCCAGAAGGAGAAAGTGAGAGCGTGGGAGTGGGTGCCTGCTTGCCCCAAGTGTCTGTGGCTCTGCCCATTCCCCATGTGGTATGCTGACGGGTGCTCAGAGAGGGGCTCCAGGTGCAGCAGCCACGGCTCTCGGAGGGAGGGCACCCAAAGACTAGAATGGGACTTGGTAGGATTCCAGACCCACATGGGACTGGAATTCTACCAAGTGCTTTGCAGACTGAGTCATGAGGTCCGCCCACAAGTCGTGGGGGGCACCTTGCCTGCGGCTCCCCCACCGCTGCACAGAGCTAACTGTGGGCACCCCTGCCTGGAGGGCCCTGTGTGCCAGCCTGGGCTGATGATAATGAGGCTGACTGGGAGGCAGCTCAGAACTGTCCTAGAGAAAGCAACCAGATGCCAGCACCCAGCCAGACTTTGCAGAATCCAGAGAAGGCTTAGCATCTGAAGAATCCCCTCCCAAGAGGGAACAAAAGGTGTGAAGCTGAAGTACCCATGGAAAAGGTCTGCACAGCCCTGGGATCCCTTACAAGATTTCTCTTTTGTAGCTGGTCAGTGAAACCTGGAGGAGGTGACTGCTTCTTTAAATGGGAAGACTTTGAAAAACAGGAAAGCAAGGAAATACACCAAATATTAAAATAATTCACTTCAGAGAGAGCATGATAGACCTATACATCTAAAAAATATTTTGGCAAAATGAGATGGACAAGCCAAATCTACTCCTTCTTTTTCCCTTGTGCCTGCCTGCATTCCTACCAGGAACATACTCTGCAGGTTCTACTAGTCTAGCAGAGGCAGAAAGTTTTAGTGATGTGGGGGTTAATAAGTTTAAATAACCTCAAGAATGGTCTCATGTAACAAAATTTTGTTGAACTTAATCAAGAGTCAGAGAAGGGTCTGCATTACTGACTGTTGTAATTGAAGTGAACAAATTGAAAGTTTTTTCAAACTCATCAGTAAAAAAATTTTTTCCCAGTGACTTGCCCTAGTAGACTAGATCTAATGTTTTTTTTATTTTCAAGAACATTTTAAATAAGTCTCAAACATTTTTAAAAAATATTTTATTTATTTATTTGAAAGAGAGAGAGAGCATGAGTGGGGTGAGGGGTAGAGGGAGAAGCAGACTCCCCACTGAGCAGAGAGCCCTGATGCGGGGCTCCATCAGGACCTGAGCTGAAGGCAGATGCTTAACCAACTGAGCCACCGAGGTACGCCTCAAACACATTTTTTTTTTTTCAAACACATTTTTTAAATGAAACTTTTCAGTTGGGAATAAGTGCAAAATCACCCCATATTTGACAACTTCTAGTTAAACTAGACTAGCTAGACTAAACCAGGGCTTGGCAAACTACAGCTAGTAGACGAAATCTGGCTTATCACCTGATATATGTAGCTCTTGAGCTGAGACTACAATTTTTAACTGATTGAGAAAAATAAAAAGAATATATTGTGACATGTGAAAATTCTATGAAATTCAAATTTCCATAAATGAAGTTTTATCAGAACGTGCAACAAATAAAATGTAATTTATGGATATTTGAGAACACTTATTAAAGTTTTGGGGCACCCGGCTGACTCAGACAGTGGAGCATGGGATTCTTGATCTCGGGGTCATGAGGTCAAGCCCCACGTTGGGTTAGAGAGCTTACTTTAAAAAAAAAAATGAATGCATCAATTTCACTTTTTCCTACAAATGTGGTCACATGGATGTGTACATACTTATGTACAGGGATATTGCTTGCAGCATTATTTGTAATGGTAAAACACGGAAACAGCCTAAGTGCTCACGAGTTGTGGTTCAGTCATACACACGAACATGATGTGGACAGTAAAAAGCACGGGAATGGATCCATAGGTATAGAATAATCCTCAGGTGTATTAGTTTCCTACTATTGTAGTAATGAAGGACCGAAAACTTAGTGGCCAAGCAACTTAATATAATGCATATATAGAAGTTAGAAGTTTAGAATCAGTTTCACTGGGCCAGAGTCAACGTGTTGGCAGTGCCGATTCCTTGTGGAGCCTCCAGGATTCTTATCCTTTCCTTTGTCTTTTCATCTCCTAAGGCTGCCTGTGTTCCTTGGCTCATAACTCCTTCCTTGATCTTCAAATCTTCGGCTTCTGACCTCTACTTCTATCATCTGATCTTTTTCTCTGTCTCTCTCCTGCGTTAGGCCCCTTGAATAATCCAGGCTAATCCAGAACGATCTCTTCTCAGGATCTTTCATTCAATCATGTCTACAAAGTTCTGTTTGCCAAGTAAGGTTTACAGGGTCTGGAAATGAGCATGTGGGCATGTTTGGGAGCTATGACTTGGTCTTATGAACTAGAGTATACTTTTAGGCAAACATAACAAGGTACACAGTGGCATGAATGGAACACTACCATTTGTGTTTTAAAAAAATGGGATAGGTATCTAATCTGTGTTCTTGTATATTCATAGACTATATCTGAAAGACACCTGGGAATCTGGAAAAGGAATTTAGGGCTGGATGGGAGTCATGAATGGGATGAAAATTAGCCTTTTGCTACATTTTACTTTTCAAATAGAATAGGCTTCTATACAAATTAAACCTTGGTTCTGGTCTCTTTCTTACTAAACCTTTCACAAGAATTTCGATTGGTAGGTTCCTGTCAGATTTATCTTTTGGTTACTAACCTACAATAATAAGAGAGAAAGTAAAAGAAAGGTAGAAAAACCAGGACACCTGGGTGGCTCAGTGGTTGAGCATCTGCCTTTGGCTCAGGGCATGATCCCGGGGTTGAGGGATCGAGTCCCATATCGGGCTCCCTGCATGGAGCCTGCTTCTCTCTCTGCCTGTGTCTCTGCCTCTCTCTCTCTCTCTCTGTGTCTCTCATGAATAAATAAATAAAATCTTTAAGAAAAAAAAAAAAGAAAGGTAGAAAAACCAAGTTTAATGATAATCCTTGAACTGGCTTCTAGTACTGGGATAAGTGAACACTGATGTACCCTTCACCTTCAAGACTCCATGTGAGAGTCAAGTAAAACTGTGCCCCGTGGGGCTAATGAGGTTGACGCTAGAAGAAAGTTGAAAGCTTGTTTTTCAGAGAACTGTTTCTCCCCAGCCAGCTATTGTGTGTCTTTTTTCAGACCTTACTAACAAATCCACTAGCTGTCTTTGCAGAAGCCTGAGCTCAAGGTCAACTGATAGGCTTCCAGCCTCTGAACAAGCAACGAAGGCCCTACATTCCTTCCGGAGATAAGGAACCCAAGACCACATCTGGTTTATACTGGCTCTTGGAGCATGCCCATAGCCCCTTCTTGTCCTAAAATAATCTCCTGACTCAGGGGCTGAATCTAGTCTCCTTGTGATGTGAGGTCTCCACCCAAAATGAACATGGGATGTCTGTCACATCTATTCCTTATGAATCGCCATATAGCCTCACCATTTTCATCACTGTGTTTATAATCTCTACTTCTGTGATTGTAAAAAACTTGTCCTCTCCCTCTGTGGGGAGGCAGATTTGAGGCTCGCCCTCCAGTCTCCTTGTTTGGCTGTCTCTCTTTCCTTGCTACAAACCTGACGTCCAGTTGGCTGATTGATGTGTGATTGGCTTTGCTGCACGTTGGGCAGAGGGACATGGGTTGGGTTCCATGGCTGCTTTCCAGCACACGTATCCTCTGGGCAGTCAGTGCTCTTGGGCTCTTCAGCCCAACTTCTCTTTGCCAAGATTCATCAGAAGGCAATGAAAACTATCTCCTGAGCTCCAGTGAAGAGCACTCTGCTTTTCAAAATTCTTTGAGGAAACATAGGCCAGAAACTTTTTCAAGTTCCCATTCCATTTTAAGATCTGTTTCTCAGAGAGTAGTATCACTTCAGAGCTACCAGGACTTTGGAATCATTGGGCTCAAACTTTTTTTACAGATGAGAAAACAGATTGATATGGATGAGACGAGTTCACATTCAGTGCCAAGTGCAGCCATGAAACACAGTAAGTACTCACTGTGCGTAGACGACAGGCCAGGCCGTGGATGCGGCACAGAGGTGAGAAGACATAGCCTGTCTCAAGGAGCTCCCAGTTACGAATTGCTGTCAAGAGGGGTGGACAAGGTGACCCAGTGCTAGAGGTAAATAAACAACCAGTCTCAGGTCAGTGAATGAAGTGGGACAGGTGCTTTAGCATTTGCCAGGAGCTGGCATCCCAGGACCAGGGAGCAGAACAGCAGAAGAACACTTGGCATCTTGAGGGCTCTGTAGCTGTGGAGCCAGAAGCTTCAAGGAGGAAAGTGGACAAGAAAGTTAAGAAGTAAATGAGGTAAGATCTTGTACATGTGTGGATTTTTTTCAATTTTTTATTTTATTTAAAGATTTTATTTATTCATGAAAGACACACAGAGAGAAGCAGAGACACAGAGAGGGAAAAACAGGCTCCCTGTGGGGAGCTCGATGTGGGACTCAATTCCAGCACCCTGGGATCATGACCTGTGCCAAAGGCAGACACTCAATCACTGAGCCACCCAGATGCCCCTATATGTGTGGATTTTTTTGTTCTTTACTGAAATTAGAAGTGCTGACAAACTTTCTGTAAAGAGCCACATACTAGATGTTTCAGGGTTGGCAGGCAGCATATATCCCTATATGCACATATTCCTTTTTGATTTTTATACAACCCATTAAACATGCAAAACCCATTTTTTTTAATGTGAAGCCAAAAGTGGGGCTTGAACTCACAACCTAAGCTGAGATCAAATAACCAACTGAGCTGCCCAGTTGCCCCCACCTTGCAAAAACCATTCCTGCAAGCCAGATTTAGTCCACAGGTCATAGTTTTCTAACCTGCATAGGCAACGAGTAACCTTTGGAGATTTTTCTACGTTTTAAAAATTGAAGTATAGGGGCGCCAGGCTGGCTCAGTTAGTTGAGCATGTGACCCTTGATCTCAGGGTTGTGAGTTTGAGCCCACACTGGGCACAGAGCTTACTTACTCAGACAAAAAATAAATAAAAAATGAAAAATAAATACAAAAAAATCCCCTCATCCATAAAAATTGAAGTATAATTAGCATACAGTGTTATATCAGTTTCAGATGTGCCACCTACTGATTTAACCATTCTATACATGGTGCTCAACATGATGAGTGTAGTTTGAATCCTCTTCACCTATTTCCCCCATGCTCCCACCCACCTCCCCTCTGGTGACCATCAGTTTGTGCCCTATAGTTAAAAGTCTGGGTTTTTTCTTTTTTTTTCCTTTTTGATTTCTCTCTTTTTTTCTTTGTTCCTTTGTTTCATTTCTTAAACTCCATATATGAGTGAAATCATAAGATATTTGTCTTTCTCTGATAGACTTATTTCACTTAGCATTATATTCTTTTTTTTATAATAAATTTATTTTTTATTGGTGTTCAATTTACCAACATACAGAATAACACCCAGTGCTCATCCCGTCAAGTGCCCGCCTCAGTGCCCGTCACCCATTCACCCCCACCCCCCGCCCTCCTCCCCTTCCACCACCCCTAGTTCGTTTCCCAGAGTTAGGAGTCTTTATGTTCTGTCTCCCTTTCTGATATTTCCTACCCATTTCTTCTCCCTTCCCTTTTATTCCCTTTCACTATTATTTATATTCCCCAAATGAATGAGACCATATAATGTTTGTCCTTCTCCGATTGACTTACTTCACTCAGCATAATACCCTCCAGTTCCATCCACGTCGAAGCAAATGGTGGGTATTTGTCGTTTCTAATGGCTGAGTAATAGCATTATATTCTCTAGATCCATCCATGTTGTTGCAAATGACAAGATTTCATTCACTCTTTTTTATGGATGAGAAATATTCCTTTATCTACATATACCACATCTTTCTCCGTCCATCTATCGGTGGACACTTGGGTTGCTTCCATAACTTGGCTCTTGTCAATAATGCTGCAGTAAACATAGGGGCGCATATATTTTTTCAAATTAGTGTTTCATTTTCTTTGGGTAGCAGTGTGACGGCAGGCTCATATGACAATTCAATTTTTAATATTTTGAGGAACCTCCGTGCTGTTTTCCACGACGGCTGTGCCAGCTTGCATTGCCACTGAAGACTTTTAAACAGGATACGACGTGATCAGATTTGAGCATTGGAAAGAGAGCTCTGGTGACAGACAGACTGGGGGCCATGGGGAGAGTTAGGTGGGAAAGGATATTTCAAAAAAGACCTATAAGGAGGCTAACCAGGATAGTCCAGGGAGAAATAACGAGGGCCAGAACCAGGGTGGTGGCGGTGATGTCACTTGTTGGCAGCTGGGTCGAATGCAGGCAGCACGAATGAATGGATGTGGTGTTACTTTTCTCTCCTCCTCCTTCCCACAAGCTCCATGGGACACTCTTCTTGTGGGCTGGGGTGAGGGTGACAAGTGGTGGAGGGCTGCCATCAGCTCAGGCCCCCTCTGCCCAGGCACAGCGTCACCCTGGAGGACAGTGCAAGCCCTCTGAGCGGGACACCCCGTTCCCTGGCAGCCCCAGGAGCCGGGGCCAGGTCTCCTGCCTCCTGCTCAGGCGCACACTGGGCTACACCGACTCTGCTTTGCTTTGGGGTCAAAGAGTCTCATTCTCTCTTTGAATTAAGCATTTCCACAGAATTATCTTACTGCATCTGCCAGCACCACGTCTGGGTATTTATTCCAACTTTATTCTAATTGCCAGGAGCGCCTGTGTTATGCTTTTCTCCTCTTTTGTTTACAACCAAGGAGGGTTTCCTGTTTCAGGTGTAAAAGATAGGGCAAGAGCCAGGGGACCCTGGTAGGGTTTAAGTCCCGTCTTTTCCTTAGCTCAGTGCTGATTACATCGTCCCTTCTTGTGGGAACAGGGCTGCCTCCCAACAGACGACTTGTGTACATGCTCTTTGCATGTTTTCTGTCACTTAGATTCCGTATGCTACTTACTGACCCGTTTCCCTTTTATCCCAGGGACCATCTCTTCTTCCCTTATCTGTCTGTCCGGGTTTCTCTCTGAGTGCCTCTTTCATCTCTTCAGGGTTATCTTTCTCCCCCCAGGACATGGATACTTTTTTCAGGATTTTCTTGCCGTTCCCAGGGTAGAATTCGCGCCTCTTTTACCTCTGTCTCCTCCTCAAATGCTTTATTGCCATTTCTTGAATTATATCTCTAATAAGTAGCTCGTACATTCTGATTAGTATGTGTTTGTGAATGCTTCAAATATAGATGATCCCAGGAGAGATTTTCCACTTTCCTTCTTTCCTGCTATTTCATTGGATAAAAATTCATTATGGGCTTTGGGGATATAAGGGCCCATATCAGCTTCAGCTGTACTGGAGAGGGGTGCGGGGCTCAGGAGATTGCACCTGGTCTTTGTTTAATGTGTCTTTATTTGAGGAATGAGTGCCCTCATTTATGTAACACGCACAGAGCAATGTTTCCAGCCGAGAATGTTCTCTCCTTATGCCACACCTGCTAATTTAGTCAAGGCTGGCCTATATTTTTCTTACTGTTCATGTACTTTATTATTGCTTCTATCATCTGTAGATCATTTTATGAATCTATCCAAACACAGAAGTCGGATATTTCTATTTGGACCTTAAACTTTTCACCTGAGATGGTGCAGATATGGTGACAGACCTCTTACCTAGCCAGGTTAAGTTCCAGATTGGAACATTCTGGACTATGGTCCTCACCGGTAGCAGTGGTGACAGTGATGAGAATGGTGGCCTTAAGAGTTTTCAGTAACATTTATCCAGTGTTTACCATGGGCCAGATACTGTGCTAAGCTCTTCATTCGTGAAACTTTGTTGGGTCCTCAAATCAGCCCTCTGAGTTACAGACTTTTATCCTGTCATTTTACAAATGAGGAAACAGACTTAGGGAGATTAAGGTATTTAACCCAGGACTGGATGATGGCACAAGCATTCACCTGTATTTATCAAGCCGCTTGTCACCAGTTTGGGTCATCTTATATACAGATGTGTTTCCTTGAGGCACCATCAAAAGATTTGTCAAGGTTAGGATTATCCATCACAAAGCTTGGTTTATTCCGTTTTGGGTTCTCAGCACCCACCCCACCCAGGGGATGTAGTTTGGGATTTCCACTGTTGTGGGGATTCAGCTTCCCTTGGGTAAGGAGACACCGTATTCCCCAAAGTGAACCCTAAGCGCACCCAGCTCCAAGGCCGACACTTCACCAGGAGACATAGTGCTCAGGGCCCATGATACCTTTAGGAAATGTTGCAATTTCTTTTAAGATCAGAAGAAAAAAATAAATTTCTAGGTAAAAAAAAAAATCTTAATATATAATACTAATATATTTGTCCTTATACCAATGCAATCACAAATGATCATTTTGATTGATTGATTTATTGACTGAAGAAGAAACCCGTGAAGGCAAAAATGCCAAAAATGCCATGAAAGTCACAGCATGGTCCTGCTAGCAAAGTCCTCCTGCAGAGCCCAAACGGGCTCTCTGGGCCTCCTAGCTTTTGCTTCTGTTCTCAGTTGTCTCCTCAGCACCAAAGCGAGAGAAGCATCTGGAGTCAGACCCTTTGCCTGGAGCACTTCAACCAGGCAGTTGCTTATCTCCTGGGAGGCTCCTTTTCCTCACAGATGAGGTGAGACTCCTGTCAATACGAGGATGGAATGCAACATTGCTAACCCGGAATAAGGGTTCAGTAGGTGTTAGCTCTCTTCCAGACGCCTCATAGTTGCAAAGGTCGCCAGAAGCCACATCTGAAATACAGGATCCACAGAGAAGTAGTATGTAAAAGGAAGAGGGGGTGAATAACTAAATGACATGATTAGAGCCACCCAAATGAAAAGGTATTTTATTTTCAACAACACTGAACTCATGCCCTGAATTTTTGCCAGTAAGCTTTTGAAGTCTATGTGCAGTCCTGGTTTAGGACTGAGTAATTGGGTCTAGAAGCAGACTGCTTGGGTTGGAATTTGGTTCAATCACTTACATGCGGTAGAACTTGGGTAGTATCCTCTACTTGGGTAGTAAGTAGACCTCTCCGGTCCTTGGTTTTCTCAACTGTGTAGTGGGAGTATGAACTGTAATTGCCCTTATCAAGTTGTTTTGAGGATTAAATGAGTTAAACCAGAGCTTCTAGAATGGAGCCCAGCATATATGGTATGAGCTCAATAATATTAGTCATATTGTTGCTATTATTATGATTGATAAAGAAAATGAGCTTTTTTTTTTTTTTTTTTTTTTTTTTTGTCCATTGAGGCATTTTATTTGCACGTATGAATTACATCCCTAGAAAAAGAATCCCAGGATTTTCCCTCCTGTGTGTTTTCTTCTTGCTTCTTCGTGGTCCATGATGCCAGCTGAGATTGTCAGTACAATGAAACCAAACTGGCGGGATGGGAGCAGGTTATTCTGCCATTTTTCTAGATCTTTCAGTTGTACATCAAATCTGGGGCTGATGACTCCTCACTTGTTAAACCTGCCTGTGAGGTTCACAACAATTTTCCCAGCTCTGTGATCATCGATGATTTCAAATTCGCCAATGTAACCATGCTTCATCATCACAGTGAGAAATCGGACGATGACTTTGGAGCATGGCCTGATAAGAACGCGGGGCTTGCCTCTCTTTTCAGCGTTGTTGATGCTCTTGAGAGCATCTGCCAGGACGTTCATGCGCACCATTGTGGTGGCTCGGAGAGATGGTGGAAGGAGGACGGGAGGGGCGAGCGCACGGAGTTATCGAAAATGAGCTTTTTTTCAGAACTTGGGTTCTTACATCTTTCCCTCTGTATTTATCTATGATTCTTTGCTTTCCATATCTGGTCATTTACTAATTACATATGCAACACCACTCTCTCTGATAGTTTATTCTATTTTTAAAAATCTTTATTATCATTTTTTTTTGCAATCCTTATCAAAATACCAATAGCATTTTTCACAGACTAGAACAATAATCCTAAAATTTGTATGGAATCACAAAAGACCCTGCATAGCCAAAGCAATCTTGAAAAAGAAAAGCAAAACTGGAAGTAACACGATTCCAGATTTCAAGATAAGCTACAAAGTTGTAGTAACCGGAGTGCCTGGCTGGCTCGGTTGGTAGCACATGTGACTCTTGATCTCGGGGTGGTAAGTATAAGCCCAATATTGGGTGTAAAGATTACTTAAGAAATAAAAAAAAAATAGCAAAGTTGTAGTAATCAAAACAGTATGGTACTGACACAAAAATGGACATATAAATCAATGGAACAGAGAACACAGAAATAAACCCACAATTATATGGTAAATTAATCTTTCACAAAAGTCAAAGTTGACAAAATAGGAAAAAGACAATCTCATTAACAAATGGTGTTGGGGAAACTAGACAGCCACGTGCCAAAGAATGAAACCGGACCACTTTCTTATACCATACACGAAAAATAAACTCAAAATAGATTAAGGACTTAAACATGAGACCTGAATTCACAAAAATCCTATAAGAGTACACAGGCAGTAATTTCTCTGACATCAAGGGAAACAAAAGCAAAAATAAACTATTGAAGCTACATCAAAATAAAAAGCTTCTGTCCAGCAAAGGTAATAACTAAAACTAAAAGACAGCTTATTGAATGGGAGAAGATATTTGCAAATGATATATCTGATAAAAGGTTAGTATCTAAAATATATAAGGAACTTATACAACTCAACACCAAAACCCGGAAAAAAACCCAAAACCCAAAACCCACTTAAAATATGGGGAGAAGACATGAACAGATATTTGTCCAAAGAAGACATCCAGATGGCCAACGGACACATGAAAAGATGCTCAACATTGCTCATCATCAGGGAAATGCAAATCAAAACCACAATGAGATATCACCTCACATTTGTCAGAATGGCTAAAATAAATTTTAAAAAAAGAAGCAGCAGGTGTTGGCAAGGATCTATAGAGAAAGAAAGCCTGGTGCACTGTTGTTGGGAATGCAAGCTTGTGCAGCCACTGTGGGAGATAGCATGGAGATTCCTCAAAATAATAACAGACACATATATATGATGGAACTTTTCCTCAGCCATAAAAAAAGAGTGAAACCTTGCCATTTGCAACAACGTGGATGGTGCTAGACAGTATTATGCTAAGTGAAAAAAGTCAGAGAAAAACAAATACCATATGATTTCACACATATGTGGAATTTAAGAAACAAAACAATGAACAAAGAAAAGAGAGAAAAACTAAACCAAACCAAACCAAAAGACCCAGAGTCAACTATAGAGAACAAAAGGATGGTTACCAGAGGGGAGGCGGGTGGGGATGGGTGAAACAGGTGAAGAGGATTAAGAGGACACTCATTTTGAGCACCGAGTAATGAAGAAAATTGTTGAATTTACACACCTGAAATTGCACACCTGAAACTAACATCACACTGTGTTAACTATGCTGGGATTAAAAAGAGAAAAATATAAAAATTACTTAAAAAGTGTTATTACTACTTTTTAATTGAAGTATAACTGACATAATATTATTTTAGTTTTAGGTATATAACATAGTGGTTTGACAATTACATACATTATAAAATGCTCACCACAGTAAGTGTAATTATCATTGTCATAGCAAGTTATATGATATTATTGACTGTATTTCATATGCTGTACTTCTTGTCCTCATGACTTATTTATTTTATATTTGGAAGTTTGGACCTCTTAATCCCCTTCACCTCCTTTTCCAGGCTTCCCCACTGGCAACGGAAGTTTGTTCTCTGTATTTATGAGTCTGTTTCTGTTTCTATTTGTTTGTTTTTTTAGATTTTACATGCTAATGAAATACACGTTGTTTGACTTCTTTGTCTTATTCCACTTAGTATAACGCCCTCAGGCTCCATCCGTGTCATAAATAGCAAGATCTCATTCGTTTTTACAGCTGAGGAATATTCCATTGTGTATATATGCCACATATCCATTCATCTATGGATGGACACTTTGGTTGCTTCCATGTCTCAGCTATTGTCCATAACGGTGCAATAAACACAGGAATCCAGATATCTTTTCACATTAGTGTCTTCATTTTCTTTTGGTAAATTACTCAGAGAGGAAATTACTGGATCGCGTGGTAATTCTATTTTTAATTTTTGAGGAAGCTTCATACCGTTTTCCATAGTGGCCGCACCAATCTATATTTCCACCAACAATGCACAAGGGTTCTCTTTTCTCCACATTCTCATCAACACCTGCGATCACTTGTCTTTTTGATACTAGCCATTGTGACTGGTGCGAGCTGATAGTTTGCTTTAAATTATTCCCTTTGCAGAGCTTGGACCTAAACACCAGTGGATTTTACCCAGCAGAATGCCAATGCAACACCCACATTGCATCCTCCACCTGGCTCTTCTAGCCACAGAATAAGATTCTGGCCCACACAAACAGAAGGGGATTTAATGGAAGATATGGTCATGGAGGGTGGGAAAGTGGGAAAAAGCAGGGAACAGAGATCACAGAATCCACACGATTTGCTCCTTGGAAATGGCCAGGATCCATAAGCACCTCAAAGAATCGAGAAACAAGAAAGTGCATAAATATCTTATAACCAGCACACCCTGGTGGGACTCTGTCCCTTACCCCCCCAACTCCCGCTTTCTCACATGTTCCTGCTGCAGGGACGTGGCCTCCTTCCTGCATCCTTCAGTCTCAGGAGCGAGGTGGCTGAGCTTGGGTCGGTTGCCAGTCCTCCGCCTCAGCCAGGTATGGCAGGGAAAAGAAACATCTATATCCACAACCTCTGTTTCCCAAGTTGGAAGCCGCACACAGGGCTCACTCTGTCTCGTGTCTGTGTGCCCTCAAGGAGGAGAATGGATGCTCAGGTCCCCAAAGGACGGAGAGTCCCCAGACTCGCCAATGCCATCGTGTCGCGGAGAGTTTAAGCAAGAGGCACTGGTTTTCTCCTGTTGTATCCGCAGGACAGAGGGTTTGTGCGTCTCCTTGTTGTTGGCTGCTCCCCCACTTCATCAGTTTTGGTGATAGCCTTGAAGAGCTGTCCCATCCCAGACCTTCAGGACATGCCACACTCCACCCGCCTTCTGACACATGACCCCAGATCCCAGAGGCACTTGATCCCCATCCTTTGTTCAATGATCTTCATGCTCCGGAGGCAGATCCGTTGTATTTAATACAAACGCCTTCTGTTGTAACTTAAGACATTCCCCCTTCCTAGACTCATGAAAGGTCATCCCTCTCCTCTTTTCCAAAAATCAATCTGTGTACACAACACATTTCCTGCTTACTTCAGAGAGGAGGCTGGATTTCGGGGCTACAACCAGAGAAGCTGTGGTTTTTGCAGGAAGAGGATCTTGCCCCATTGATGTGGAGCCGGGTCAGGCAGGAGGAAGCCGCAGGGGGATCTGCCTCTCTCCCTTCACCAGCCTCAGAGCAAACCCTGGTTCATTGTAGGCTTTGGGGGCCTGAGAAGGGCAGCGAGGCTCACCCAGAACCCTCCTGGCTCCTGAACGATTTGTTCTGGAGCCTGCTAATCAGGGACTCTTGTTTCTAGGAAAGGACTCCAAGCAAAGGAGAAAGTGGGGATATTACCTTTGTTCAGATTTGGTCATTTCAGGGACGATCACAGGATTTCATCTTCTATTTGCTCTTCAGTCTCCCTCAGCTTGGGAGCAGCCACCCTTTCAGTTTGAGGTGGAGTGCTTACCCCGAGCACTTGGGCCCCCTGGTGTGGGAAACCAAGAAACAGCTCTGTGAGCTCACAGTTCTTTGCAATGCTATGGGGGTTTTTCCTGAAGCTTAAATTTGAAATTCCACTCTTTAACAGAACAATGCAATTTTGGAGCGGAAAGAGGATTTTTTAGAGATCCTCAAAACGTCCATTTCATAGACGTGGACATAGAGACCCAGAAGGAGTAGATTATTTGTTCAAGGTCACGTGATGAGTGATTCTCAAAGCAGGACTTGGAACCTAGATCCCCAAACTCCCACCCTAGTGGTTTTCACATGGAGATATTCAAATAAACGACATTCAGATAGTTCCCTTTTCTTGATGTTCACTGGGTAATTTATTTGTCTCTAAACTTTTTAAAAAAGAGATTGTATTTATTTATTTATGAAAGACAGGGGGTGGGGGACGAACAGACTCCACGCCAAGCTTGCAGCCCCACTCAGGGCTCCATCCCAGGACCCTGGGATCATGACTTGAGCCAAAATCAAGAGTCTGCCGTTTAACTGACTGAGCCACTGAGGAGCCCCTAAACATTTTTAAAAATTTATCCTTATGTGCCTATTGCTATTTCAGACATCTCTTTGAGATGTTGCATATTATTAATTATATTTGGTGGTGTCTCTGATTTTATGAGTAAATTGAAGCACTAGAACTGCCATCTTTCCTAACTAGAACTTTTTAAAACAAAAATAATGTACTTGGGCATCTCTGGGTGGCTCAGTGGTTGAGCATCTGCCTTTGGTTCTGGTCCTGGGATCGAGTTCTACATCAGGGTCCTTGTAGGGAGCCAAAATAAGTTTCCCTTTTTATGTTCTAGTTCTGTTAGAAACTGCACAATTTTAGATGCATTTCCAGGGAAGTTTGCTTCCCCGTTTACTGAAATACTTAAAAAGTCCTTGGTGCAAAGTGGCTCTAGAGCTGTCAGTGTCTTTGCTGCTCACCCTCTGAATGTCACACTATGTCAAGGGCTTCAAGAAATGGCTGCCAACTGGTGACTGTCTGAAGCTTCTCCCTCCCACTTGCTTCAATTTCAGAGGCTGTCCCTGACCACAAGAGTGGTCTAATTCTCTTCTGCTACGAATTTAGGCAAACAAAAAAATGTACAAGGCAAACGACTCGTAGATGAAGGCAATAATTTGGGTGGCATCATTGTTAGGGGACTGGGTTTTACTGAGAGTTGCAAGGTGACGTGTAGGTCTAGCTGATTGCCTCCCATCATGTGCGCTTAGCCTAAGGACGGTTTTCTTACCTGGTTGCTGTACCCTGCGGCATTAGATTGTAAAGTGATCTGGGACTCGGATTTGCTGGGGTTGGCTCCGAGGATATGAAGATGTATGAGAAACTAGCTGAAAGTCTAATGAATGGATTTCAGGAATTTCCAGGAATACATATTCAATATGCTACTTTTTGTTGAAAAATGAATAAATATAGCATGTGGGAATGAATGAAGCACTTAGTGAGTGTTTCTCCATTGGCAGTGAGATGTAGTGTATGTGTGCTTGGAGCCTTTGGGAAATAGGGAAACAAGGAATGCTTTGTGAAGAACTGAGAACACACTGGGATGCTTTCTGTGTATCACACAAGCCTCTGCATCATCACTCTGAATTCAACACATAGATTGTTTTATTTCCAGGATTTTTTTTTTTAACTCAACCTAGTCCTTTGACTTGATTTTAGACCTCAATTTCATGGCCAAAGCATACATCCTGGAGGAATAGTTACCTTTTCTTTACTTAAAACAAGGACAACAACAGTATACTGGCTGAATGTTGTATTTATAAAGTGACATTCCCACATCTGCCCTGTGAATTTCTCTCTTAGTCAAGTGGTTATTACGAAGGGGGAAGATAAAAACGAAAAGAAATAGGAGTAATTTAAGCAAAGAATAACTTCCTTTTTATTAGGTTTAACTTGAAACCAGGTATCATATTTATATAAATACTGTGGAAAATATTTAACCTATTCATAGAGGTTAAGTAACTAACTGATAAGCTTTGTAGAGAAAGTATGTTTAAATGCTCCCATTAAACTCAAACCGTGCCAGGCAATTTATCAAATTTTCAAATGCATAACCATTAGGAAACAGGAAAGAAGTCTGAGGAACAGAAAGAATTTCTGATGAACAAACACAGTTGTTCATTGTAGAAATTGTTGTTACTTTATATATCAGAGGGTGCAAAGTGAGTCAAAAAGTCAAAATAACAGGATTTAGACGAAAGCCTTAAATGATACAATTTAGTCTTCAGTAAAGGCTAAGATAAATTACTTTAGCTGCTGGCTGGAAGAAACCAAATGGGCAAGATATTTTAGCTGGTTCTCTTTCTCTGTAAATAGTACATGAAATGATTAGAGTAGCAAGGCTGAGAGGTCTGGGGATGCAAATGGAACATCTGGGAGACCAGAAAAAAACTGTTTATAAGAATAAAACTTGGGTAATGATACATATGCAGGTTTCTTCCTTGAATAAAATGACCATATAATTAGTCCTCTGACCAGGACACTTACTTGAGAATGGACGTAGACAGTTGTCACTGTCATGGCATAGCCCAGGACTATCATGGTGGATCCAGCACATGGGGTCACCGTTTCTTTGAACACAAAGAATTAGGCCATCGTCTTTCCATTTTATTTCTTTTGGGGGACTGGGGTTCTTATGGATATTTTTAAGGATTTGTGTTATTTCTGTTGCAATCAAAAAACAGCTCATAAAGTCATCAGACAAAACATGTAACTACTAAGTAAAAATCCCACACACATTCATTCTTTTATCAGAAAGCAAAAGATCATGTTACAAGTCCATCACCCAGAGGCTCCCATCATTGCCCTTCGTTATTTACCAATTGAATTTTTATTATTCCATATATATATGTATACATATATATACATAAATGGGATCCTACTCTACCAGTTGTTCAATAACCAGAGCTTGTCACTTTAATATTACTAATTTATTAATATTATTAATATTATGAATATAGTTCCATTCAATAAATGTTAGTTTTTAGGGACTACATAGTTTTCTATTAGTTCAGAAAGTACTATAATTTATTTAACCAGTCCCCTATATATGGACATTTGTTTGCAATGTAGTATAAACAACACTATATTAAATGCTTGAGATATGCATACTTTTAAAAATACTTATTTGACAATTTACTTAGGATTTATTCCTAAAAGTGAAATTATTGGATTCCAAAGTATGTGTGTATATATGTATATAATATATAAATATGTTTATAAAAACACATATATATATGTTTTTTTCAACTGTCAATAATCAATTTTCCCATTAAAGGCTTTATAAATTTTCCCATCCAGCCATAGAGTGTGAGAATTCCTGTCTCATCATATCAGGGCTAACATTAGATATTAATAATTAATTTTTTTTTTTGCCAGTCTGAGAGGCACAAAAGAGAATTTGGATTTAACATCCATTTCTGTGATTGTTAGTGAAGTGAAACCTCTTTTTAAATGTTTATTAGACATCAGTATTTCTTTTTCTTTTCTTTTCTTTTTTTAAAATATTTATTTATTCATTTTAGAGAGAGAGAGAGAGAGAGAGAGAGAAAGAACAAGTGAGTGGGGTGGGGAGGGGCAGAGGAAGAGGAAGAGAGAGAACCACAAGTAATGCTTCACAAAACATTCCTTGTTTCCCTGCTCAGCTTGGAGTCCGATGTGGGGTTCAATCTCATGACCCCGAGATCACGACCTGAGATCGTAACTTGATCCCAAGTCAAGAGTCAGACACTTAACTGACTGAGCTGCCCAGGCACCCCTAATAAGAAATTAGCATTTCTTGGGGTGCCTGGGCGGCTCAGCCTGTTAAGTGTCTGCCTTTGGCTCAAGGTCCTGGGATCAAAGCCAGTGTTGGGCTCCCTGTTCAGGGGGAGTCTGCTTGTCCCTCTCCCTCTGCCCCTCCTTTATGGCTCATGCTCTCTCTCAAATAAATAAATAAAATCTCAAAAAAAAAAAAAAAGAAAGTAGTATTTCTTATGTGATGTACTTACACCTGTCTTAAAGGAATCTCAGATTTTTACAGATATCAGAAAGAAAAATACATATTACAGCCCTCTGAGTCAGCTCTTTTATTTATTTGTTTGTTTGTTTCTTTAGAGTTGGCTCTAATTCTTACGTTCTGGTTGTCAGCATCACTATCCATTCTGCTGCCAACATATAGACCTCAGAGATGGCTTTTACTCTTACTTTCCTCAGCTTCTCCACCACTTGCATACCCAATCTGATTTAATTTCCACCATATTTCTCAAATAGGTTCCTTTTCCACTTCACCCACTGATCTAGTTTGGGATGGTCTCTTGCTTTATTTTAGAAGGCTCCTAACTAGTAACAAAAGGCCAAAGAAGCTGATGCATGCTGGAGACAGACCTGAGGCTAGAGTTCACATTTCCCAAGTCCCATGAAAGTCATTACTATTTCCCCTGCTGGACTGTTACTTATTCATCTTTGTACCTGGTGCTGACACATAGTAGGTACTTGATAAACAAAGGATGAAATTCTTTTTCTCATTTCCCGTCTCTCTCCACTCCAATGAATCTTCTATGCTCTTATTAGAATTAGCTCTCTAAAACACAAATATGATTGTGGCACTCCTCTTTTAAGAATTGTTGCCTGTGCCCCATCAACTATTAGCAGGGTTTCTCAATCTCGGTATTATTGACGTTTGGCCCAGATAATTCTTTGAAGGTGGTATCCCCCCCTCCTCCACCTTAGGGTAACAGCCAAAAAAAAAAAACGTCTCTAGACATTGACAAATATTCCCTATAGGATAGGGGTGATGGGCAAAAAAATCACCACTGGTTCAGAACCATCAGCCTGTGGGAAAAAGTCAAACTTAGCATGTCAGTCTTGCTCTGCTACATTTCCAGCTTCATTTTGGCCTCTTCTGAACTTCCTCAAATATGCCTTCTAGCTTAGCACCTGTCTGACTCTTACGTGCTGTGACTTTAGCGCTTTATTCATAATGAAGGCCAACTGCCACATCGAAGAGACAAATGCATGCTGGATCAGATGTAAGAGAAGTTTGTTTTGGCTTCCCTAACAGCACTGTGTGGCTCAACAAGTCTGTGACTAGCCTTTCAGGAACCCAGACTGGTTGAGGCTCTGCCATCTTTGGTATATAGCTTCCGAGATGGCCCTGGGGATCATCTCCGTTCTACCTCATGAAAAGAGAGAAGAGCATTGAGGAGCACACCAAGGAGATTTTTATGATCTGAATCTAAATTGATGTACCTCCCTTCTACTCTCATTCTATTGGCTGGAACTCAGTCACATGGCCAAACTCAACTGCAAGGGAGGCTGGGAAATGTAGTCTAGCTGTGTGCTTAAGGAAAAAGCAGATTTGCTTTTTCCTAGATTTGCACTGATTAGCTAGCCCTCCACTGCAACATCAGCTTATCAGTTCAGCAGATTTTTGGTTATCCTTTTAGGCCTGGCTCAAATGTCACTCCTAGAATGATAAATTCTGATCTCTTCATTATGACCACTTTTATGCCCTTTGTTTATACTAATGTACATTATGATATGATTAGTATGGCATCAAAATAATTTAAAAAATCATTACCATCTAGGATAGTTCCCGATATGCAATGGGTATACATTTGTTGAAAAAAATGAATAGATAATATGTGATTATGTGTTATAGGAATGCCAAAAGTACTTAATGAAGTTTTTTGTTGTTGTTGATTGTTTTTTTTTTTTTTTCTTTTTATCTCTGTCCCAGCAATCTGCATTAGAGGTGAGACAAGGGCATTTGCAATTTCTTGCAGGACACGAAGCATCATGTGACGCCCAGGAAAAAAGTAATGAGAATTTTCTCTTTCCCGTAGGCCAAATTCAAATCCTCTCCCGGTCTCCCTGAGCCTCTCACAGTCACCCTTCCCTTCCCTTGCTACCCACAGATGATCTTTCCCAGGCTTCCCAAGCTCTCCCCAACCCCTCTTGGCCCACTTCCTAGGGGTCCTGTGACTTAATCCTTCCACAAGAGATCTGCATTTAAAAAGGAGCCATCGTCAATCTTGAGGAATCACTGACTGATTAGTTATAAGTTATAATCAAAGAATTTTGGGTCCTGATTCTGAAAAAGGCTGCCATATTGGTGGTGGTGGTGTTTAATCTACACTTGTGTACCTTTTCCCAGGGAAGGAAAGGAATAGTTAAAGAGAGACCTATGCCTATTGCATATAAATTCTAGAAAACTTTTTTTTTTTTTTTAATTACAAATGGGAATGTTGTACCTTAGAAGCGAACAATCTTCTTTTGAATCCTGACTATATAATTGCCAAGGTAAACAGGAGCAAAGCCTTATGTGCCTTTGATGCCTGTTGTTCTTATTAACTAAAATGGGTAAGAATGAAAGCACTTCTGCAATGAATGTTCAGGGGATTTGAGCACCCATTTAAGGCTGTAACCAGGCCAGGATTTCCTTTTTGAGGCCATGCAGAATCCGGTCCAAAAACGTGAACATAAGAGGAATGTTTCTGGTCATTTTTCTCAAATCCACCAGAGGGTTCCCACTGAAGTTTCTGACAAACTTAGCCTAGGCGCTGCATCTGCATGACAAGGGAGCATTTATGTAAAATGTTTTTTCCCCCCTTGTTACTTTGACAATTCCAGCTCTTACTTTCTCCTCTGCTCCGATCTGACATCTGAGAAGGGAGACCACAATTGCATTCCATTTTATAGATCCGCCTGATTAAAACCAGTTCTCCCTATAGGTCCCATCGTGTATGAGACACACGGTTTTTGTCAAGAGACCAGCTACTAGCAGAAAGAGTTTTGATGCTATTGCTAGTAAGAAATTAGTAACTAGATCCTCAGCCTGTTTTAAGCCAACTTTATAATTATACTGTTTCAGTGGTAAACCAGACCCTTGAGCCAAGGGTAATTTAGAAATTCTAGATCTGTATTCCTTTGCCCTCCCTCCGTCTTAAATGTTCATCTTTGCTGCCTCTCCGTCTTCTCCTTTCAAACATATAATTTTCTTCCATTCCTTCCTCACCCCTGGCTCCTTGTTTGTGTGACCCCTTGTCACAAATGGACAAAGGCATCTTGGTTCCCCTCGTCCTGGGATAGCGTGGACAAAAATCAAGGCTGTGTAAGCACAAATCCAGTTCTGGAACGTGTTGCCACTCTGTGAGGGCATCATCAGGGCAGGCTCACTGGTTTGCCCCTGGGACTGGAACATGGGGCCTTGTCCTGCCCTCCAAGCTTCTGCATCCAGGACTTAACCTTTTTCCCCTAAGACCAGAACCTTAACCTTTTTTTCCTAAGACCAGAACCACCCTGGAGATTACCTTCTTCAACACTCAAGCTCCTTCCGATTCTGTAAACTTTTTGTACTCAGAGCTCTTTTGATATGGAAAGATTTATTAAATATTAAAAATGAAAACCAGAGCTTCCTTGGGGAAAAATTTCATAGTCTCACTTGCATTTTTACATTGTGTTCTCTCTCCCAGTTTTCTTCCTTTACCCTCCCCTTTTTATTTTTTATTTTTATTTTTTCCTGGTGCAATTGTTTTTCTGCTTCTTCAAGCTATATTTTGGGATGGTTAAAAAAAAAAATTCTCTTAAGTATACCTTGAAAGCCTACATTTTCATTTCAGCTGAAAATCATCCAAACCATATGCATTTCAGTTGAACACTCCTCCAGCTGGCCTCCCTCTGTCAGAGACCCTTTTTTATACCTGACCAAATTTCTTCAGAATATGGCTGAAATTGTATTGATCCAAGATTTCTAAGGGATCACCGGCACCAAATTCTAGATCCTTCGGTTCATATGGCTTGCTAGTTAATAGCATTTCCACTGTACAAAGCTTGAAAGCATTTTCCCTCCAGGATTGCTCTTGCTTGGTTTCTTCCTTTAGTTTCTCTCTCAGTAACGCTAATCCTCTGCTGAGAAATCAAGCTGCAGGGGTAGCTGCTGCATGGCTGCTGGTGGTACATACGGAGGGGCAGCCAAAGTCTCCTTTCAAGGCAGCTGCTTTCTATTTCAGGAGTCTCGACATGGTGGCTGTGTTGATTGTCTTTTCACCTCTAGGTTTGGTCTTACTCATAGCTAAAACATAACCAACCATTTTTGCTAAACCCTGTAGGGCCGCCACTTGAGTCCATCACTGGCAAGCCCTCCCTGTAAGTATTCTCCCAGATGGCATGGAGTCCCAGTAAGCCACATCCCTCCCCGCCACCTCCACCTCACTGCAGGGAGAAATTATGGCACTTCCACGAGGGCCCACTGGCGACAAAAATGGGCTGATTGAGTTATTACTAAATGGCTTTTCAAATCTTCTCATTATCCAGGGAGAGGGGAGGAGAGTGAGTTCTGTAGGTTGTCAGAGCCCGGTCCCTTGCCCACAGATAAAGCCAAATCCAAGGGATTCCTGTGAATGGGGCGCCTGGGAGGCCATACCTTGGAAACAAACCACAGGGCCTCACTCAGCAGGGCTGCCCCTTGGTGCTGAATGCAACCAATTCTTGCCTGTTTTAAGTGAAAACATCCCAGGATGGGAAAGCGTATTCTAAGAGTGGAATGCTTTGTAGTTACTTGTACTTGGGGGGCAGCATGGTGTGTTCATAAATGAGAGTGCTACTTAAAAGTCCACCCTTTTCTGCTCCCAGACTGCAGCTCCTCAGGGAGCCCAGTGATAAAGATCACTAATATTTTCCCTCTAAGGAAGGGAATCAAAAGGAAGCTTTGCTATCTGCTTGTCTGGATGCCAAATTAGGTTGTGCATTTATTAACTCTTTGATAGCCTCAGTTATCATGGAGACTCATGTATATATATATATTTATTTATATACGTACACACATATACATATAATGGGAAGTTATAAATACATAATCTCACCATGTTATAGATATAAAAATGCACTTGTCTTGCATGTTTCCATCTGCCCGCATATTAACCTCACTCTAGGATACCTGTGTGATCATGGGCATGCCACGTAATATCTCTGCCTCTCAGTTTGCTCCTCTGAAACATAAAGGAGCTGAAGGAGCTGGTGTGCTAGGTGAGGAGGTGCTTCCCTTCTATTCCATCCCTCCCTCCACGGTTCTGGGCCTGTGGTCTAGTGCAAAATGCTGTGTTAGGGCATTACAGCCACCACTCGGTTCCCGAGGTTATGTCAAATCCCAACAGTCTATGATTCTAATATTTTTAAACAGTTTTGTCCAGAAATTACTGGCAGCAGGAAGGGGAAGACAGCCACAGGTTCAGCAAGGAGGCATATTCTGAGAGATTGGGTCCTGTGAATAACAACTCACCTGGCTTCATAAACAGGACCTGGCTGGATGAGCTTTATCTCTTCCGTGGCGATCTTGGTTTGCCTGCTAGGTTAAAGGCCAGGGGCAGCCTTAATCCAGCTTGGCTGTAGTGAAACTTCTGACTCAGTCTTGGGTAACACACTTACCCATAAACCTTGGTAGAGGTCCTTTCACCTCAGACCCAGATTGCAAATTTCCCCATGTTCTGATACATCATGCACAAGGCTGCCAGAGTGAACCTCTTAAAAGTCATTCTCTTTAAAAACCAGGAGTGGCTTCTCAATTGTCTTTCTGATGATTCAGCTTGGCATTCAGACTTCACCGAGTTTTCAACCTTTTTCTTACATCTTTATTTCTAGGAGTCTTCCAGAGAAGATCCATCTCTTGAATCAGAAGTGTCTTCTAATTGTTTTATTCCTCCCTGCCCCCCCCCCCCCGCCCCCCGCCTGCCCTCCACATTTGCTCTCGTCCTAGAGCTGCTGTGTGGCAAGCCTGGAACATGTCCTGATACAAAGCCAAAGTTCCCTCCCCACATCCTAATCCTTCCTGTAAAGCCCACATGTGGACCTGCCTCCTCTGTTGACATCTCTCCAGTGGATCTCTGGTGGAGGGAACCCATCTTCCTCTGACTTTTCAAGTCAATTGTAGTCTGAGTGACATTGTCTTGTCCTTGTCCCTATTAGCCCAGTCACTTGGTAGAGTCCTGGAGGAGTCTCATAGAATTGGAGGTTTTCTGAGGAACCCAAGGCGGTGATGAAAGGCTGGAATCCAAGATGGCTGGGAGTTTGGGAGAAGGAGAGGTACCTCATTGCAAGGAGACAGAGTAGAAGGTAATTTCATGCACATCGTTAAGTATCATGTCTGCATGTCCACTAACAGAGAGAGACAGCATACTGGGGCAGGGGGTAAAACATCCTTGACTCTGTGTCTTTAAGTTTAAGGGAAGTTCTGACTGAAGAGAGAAATTTGAAAACATGACCCTAACCCCTCCTCCCCCGCCCTTCAGCACTCTGCCAACCATGGTCCACTGTAGCCCAAAGACTTTGGCTTTTAAGATAATTCAGGCAGATATTTGACTTGATAAGCTGAGAATTAAAAGAAGTAAATTATAAACACTGGTATTTAGAAGCCAATTTCATAATCCCATGAACATTTTCCTGTGCTTCTCTTAATCAGCCTAGGAAATGACTGCAAGATTACATTTGCTTGGTTAATAGATCTTGTATGAACATGATTATTTATGGAAATCTTTATAAAAACAGATAATAGATGTGGCAGGACTCTGACAAAGTTAAGAAGTCTCAAAAGGAGAGAGATTTTTATTACTAGGGGTCACTTTTTTCACCCGGGGTTTCCTCTCTCCTAACCATCAGGTGCATGCCAGGCTCCCCAAGGGCAGGGTAGGTAGGCTGCCACAGGTGACTCACTGAAGCCGTCACTCTCCTCGTCTCCAGACAACACTCAGCCAACTCAGTCTTCCATCTCTGGCAGGGGGAGTCTCCTGACTCATCTTCCATTGGAGTCTTGGGTAAGGTTTTTCTCCACTTTGCCTTCTTTTCTTTTCTTTTCTTTTCTTTTCTTTTCTTTTCTTTTCTTTTCTTTTCTTTTCTTTTCTTTTCTTTTCTTTTCTTTCTTCTTCTTCCTTCCTTCCTTCCTTCCTTCCTTCCTTCCTTCCTTCCTTCCTTCCTTCCTTCCTTCCTTCCTAGATTTTATTTATGTATTCATGAGAGACACAGGTAGAGGGAGAAGCAGGCTCCATGCAGGAAGCCCAATGTGGGACTCAATCCCGGAACTCCAGGATCATGCCCTGGGTCAAAGGCAGAGGCTCAACCGCTGTGCCACCCAGGCATCCCACCTCCTTTTCGTTAGGGAGCTTAATTCTGGGACAAAGAAAATCAATAGCAATTTAGGAGAAACACAGGAAGTGGGAGAGGGATGCTAAACTATTTTACAGGGAGGGTGACTGGTAATTGTAAAATCATGAATCTCGGGGTGCCCAGGTGGCACAGTGGGTTAAGTACCCAACTCTTGGTTTCGGCTCAGGTATGGATCTCAGGGTCATGAGATGGAGCTCCAAGTAGGGCTCCATGCTGATTGCAGAGCCTGCATGGGACTTTCTCGCCCTCTCCCTCTGCACTTCTCTTCTCCCAAATAAATAAAATAAATCTTTAATAAAAGTAAAATTAAATCATGGATCTCTCAGAATAGCTAGCTTCTGCCATATCTGTGAGAGCTGGGACAAGGCACAGCCCCTGAGTGTGAGGATGAGGACACGTGAGCTTGCTCTCTGGAATGCTGGTCTTCATCGAGAGTCTGTTCAGTGGTACTTTTTTTTTTTTAATTTTAAAATATTTTATTTATTTATTCATGAGATACACACAGAACGAGAGGCAGAGACACAGGTAGGGGGAGAAGCTGCCTCCATGCAGGGAGCCCGATGTGGGACTCGATCCCAGAACCCCAGGATCACAACTTGAGCCAAAGGCAGACACTCAACCGCTAAGGCACCGACGTGCCCCTGTTCAGTGGTTCTTAATGCCAACTGTGTCCCAGGGCCACCTGGGTTCCCTCGGAACAACGCGGACGCCTGACCCTATTTATGATTTAACTGATCCCCTGTGGGTCCCTATTTGCAAAGCCTGACACGTGTCCTGAGGCTGAAATAGTATTAAGAACCATTGATTTAGGCTCCTGATACTTAGCGGTCTCCTTAATTTATTTCCTATTCTCCATAGATACATTTTTCAAAGGCTCCAAATTAAGAATTTGGTGAATCCCAACACCAGTGCCTTGACTGGTGAAAAACAAGGGGAAAACCTACAAAAACGAGATGGCTTCAGAAAAGAAGACTACATAAATTATTTTGGAAAAGATTTTTCCTCCTTGTACAATTTTCAGGGGATTATGACACACGCACGCACACAGTCAGGGAGATGGGTAAACAGGAAGGAAAAGATTGACTTTTATTGCTCCCTGGTTGAAAGTTAAAAACATTTTTTTTTCCTTTATACTTCGACTTCTTCCTTTTCTCCCTTAGCACTGCGTCAAGCTGTTTTTAGGAGGCATAGGTGGTTGGTTTGGGGGGACGATGAAAAGCATGACATCATCATGCTATTTTGGTAGAATGAGAGGAATATGCCCTGTTGGGTCGGCTTAGGGTTTGGTTCTCTGTATTTAGGAGCTGAATTGCGTCTTTTTCTAATTTGGCTGCAGCTCTTCACTGGAGACGGGAAGGATAATATTTATTCAAAGCAAATTTGCAACCTTCATTTTCAGTTTTAGGTCCAGACTCTAAACTGCCATTCTGTTCTCACCGGCTGCAACCCCGAGGCTGACCAAGAATTGCCAAGGGGCTGGGGTCTGCGGGCTTCCTCCAGGGGCTCCGGTCCCCCCCCCCCCAACCCCCAACAGTTTGTTCTATTTTAGGTCAACTGTGAGCTATCGGTTTGGAAAGCAAATCCTTCACCTGAACTTTTTTGATGCTGATAAGGGCCCGGTGGCTAGCAAGAGGGATTTAGACCCGCCTGGAAACTTCTTCTCCTCCACGTGTCAGCAACTCCTATTCTATCATCGCCCCCCCCCCCCGCCCCCCGCCCCGCCTCCGAGGTTTTGAAATGTTCCCTCTGAATGCAGTATGTTTACAACATTTCTCCAATGCAACTTCTCCCTCCTAATACACAGCATTTTGAAAGGACTCCCCCCTCCTTTCATCCCTGGAGACAAAAGCACACTTTTTGTGGGTATGGTGTCAATGGTTGCCCTGTAGGTCTGTCCTGTTGTTTTCTAAACGAACTCAGATATTGTTTTATTGTCAAAGGAGGCATTTGTACTCTGTTTCTAACCTATTTATGGGTCCCTGATAGATGGTTATTTTTTGGCAGGCTCGAGATAAGCCCGGGTCAAGGAAACAGCTTGCACTCATCTTTTCAAGTCTAGCTCGTCTTTGCCATATCATTTCATTATTTCCTTTCCTGTTATCTTCAAACATTCCCTCAAAGCAGAGCCTGACAAGAACAGGAAGGTTGGCAAAGGTCTGGCAAGGAGGTTGTTTTTCTGTGTTCTGAAATGGACCGTCCCCTCCCCCACCCTTTCTTCTTTATGACCCACTCCCCAGGCCCTCTCCAAAGCTGATGGAAAAAAAAGTTAAGAAGGCCTTTCCCTCTTTAAAGAAGGGTCTCTAAGAGGTTTCTAATCAGCTCACTGTCAGCCTGTTTCCTCTGATCAACTTAAATAGGTCCACTTGAAGTTCACAACTGCCAAAACCAGTGTTCAGACTGAAAGCATGGGAGCATTTGAGAAGCATTTATGAACTTCCACCCAAGATTATCCAGGAGGCCGAAAGCCCAGGGAGAGCGCCTGGCCCACAGACCCTTTCTTCTTGATTAAATTAGCGTTTCCCACTAACAGGAGGAGGAATTCCCATTCCACAGGCTGATTCCCCTGCTCTTTCTACCTCCCCCAGCCCCCATTAACATGTAAACTTGATTCCGGAGCCGGGCTTTGGTGACCCAGGCCCCCTGTAAGCCCACCATAAACATCTCGGTACAAATGAACCTTTTAACCTCTCCTGGATGGTTCTCTGTCTAACTTCATCCATGAGCAACCAAAAAAGTAAGACACGTTGTCTGTGGTGGGCAGGAAGTTGGTTTCACACTGTGTCCGCTCAGGTCCTTTGCTGAGATTTTCCTGCTCTGTCTTCAGAAAAGAACGGCTTTGTTAACCATTAGCCACTGACAAGAGTGTGTCCATTTCAGCAAAATTAATAAGAGATAGCATTTTTCTTCCTTCTAAATGGCCCATGTCGGTAATTAACATCGCCTTTCATTACTCAACTTGAAAGCCGCCTTCTCAGGCTCCCCTTGACCTTGCCCTGGCTTTGTTAAACTGTGGCTTCCAGCCTGTGAGAGACCTAAATGCAGAAAAAGTGCCTGAGACCCTTGCCAAGGTGCCTTGGAAGAATCATTTAACAAATGCTTATGTGCCTCCTGTGTTGGGCTACCAAGTTGAATGGTTTTTTTAGGCTGTTGTGGAAAAGCAGCTGGGAAAAAAGATAAAGTAGGGTTGTTTAAAGTAGCCCCAACGTAGCAGAAACCAGTGATCATGGGCCAGGATGGGAGCAGAGCCAGTGCGTGTGGGAGAGGGTGGGGTGGCAGGGGGGCTAAGAGGGGACCCAGGTGGATGTTTTACAGAGGAGATGAAATTAAAATGTTGGGAGTTCATTGCCAAAAAGGGATGTAAAGATTCAAATGATTTCCTTGTTTTTGTTTTTTGTTTTTTGTTTTTTTCCAGAGAAAGAGGAAGACTACTTTCATAGAGAAAGAGGATTTTTTTTTCTTTTTGGTGGCTTTTTTTTCCCATGTATATTTGGCCAACGAGGTGTAGCTGTTGACATTTTAATAAAGGCCCTGGATTCTAGTTTAGACAATTTGTCTAAAAAGGTGTAAAATGTTTTCCTGTCATTTTTCCTCCCCCACCAGGCCTGTGCCCCAGGAGGATTCTTAGTCACAGAGGTGGAAATGTCACCTTGGGGTGAGTTAAGTTAGACTTTACATCGTTCATAGCTTTAACCAACCTCCATGTTGACAAGAGCTATTAAGAAAAACCCAAATGCCCCATAAGAGGGGATGGATAGAAAACTCTCTGATGCAGCTTATGATGGCATCTAACAGCAACCATGACAGTGAGGGTTTTTAGCCAGTTATGAAAAAACAAAAATGGCATGTTCCCATTTTCGTAGGAGAATACGGATATATACACTGAAAAGTGCAGACCAGATGACTCAACACTAAATAGTCAATTAATACAATTAATGGATGAGCGCTGGAAAAGCAAGTGATTTGAATTTTTTCACCCCTGTGATCTTCAGCATTTTCCAAAATGCCTAAGGGTACACACATTACTTCTGTAGTCAGGTAAAATGATATTAAAGAATAAAGATGCTGAGGGGGGAAGAAAAAGACTTCTTTATCAAGGTCAGAGTTTAGACAGAGCCGATTATGAGAATGTTGGAACATTCTCCCCTCCCAAGCCACTTTGGGCGTCCTCAGATTTAAAAAAAGGAAAAACATACTACCCTGCAATCAGGAGTCTCCAAACACAGGAGTCTGTTTTAAGGAACAATGACTGTCATTCAGTAAGCTCGACGGGAGAGCTCTCTTAGAACTACTTGGGTTGAAAATTTGTTAGTTGATTCTTCTAGAAATTTTTGTAGTGGAAGAATCATCTCTCTCTCTCTGTGATGAAATTGAGCTCCGCTAGTTTCTGGGTTCTGCATTGTTCAAGGGTCAGAAATCTGTTGCAAAGTTGTGTGATCACTTTTTTGGGGGGTGGTGGTGGTGGTGGTAAATCCTTTGTTATTGTCTTCTTGCTCAAGCCTAATGATACAAAAACCTAAAGGCCAGTTATTCATCCAGGGACAGGCCTCGTGTGCATGCACAATGAACCTTTATTTTTATCTATTATTTTGCAATTTTCTTTTACTCAAATGACATACATCAGATAAGCTAATTTATTTCACAATTGGTGGTAATTGTGCAAAATATCTCAAATTGTGATGCAGTTGTCTGCAGGTCTGGCGCAGAGGAAATAGCTTCGGCTTTTATTCAAATCCCATCCCTGATCATTTGCAATAGAAAAGCTAAGTTGGGAGGTGCAGGGTGTGGATAGTGGGGTGGAGACGAGGAAGGGAATGCAGATAAATGGAAAAATGCAAACGTGTAGCTTAGGTTGCAATTGGTGCCGGCTCCTTGCAGCATTTTCTGTCTCATATGCCTCACAATATGAAAATACGCTAAATTCAAGCAACAGCCCCTGCGGGCATCCTTCCCCCAGATCTCAATCGTTTTTTGACGTCTGAGTCACTCAAAATTGTAGGGCCCCAACACATAAGCAGAATGAGAAAAGCTGTTTGCTGGGAGCACGCAGCTTTGAAAACTGTTTTGGGCCTTGAGAGCAAGTTCCTCCTGTTTTTCTCCTTACAAACACTCAGAAAAAAAAAAAAACAAAATCAACACACAAACAACTCAAGAAAACACTGTCTTCATGATGAAAGGATTCAGGGCTGTCTGTCCTTGAACTTGGTTGCTGATTGAGAAGCCAGAGGTGATTTGGGGCAGGAGGGACAGCCCCGGATGGAAGGGCCAGTAGTCAGTACAGAGCAGCTTGGTCTCCCCCAACCTGGTCTGGGTGAGGGGGGCGCCTGAGACGTGGTGGGAGGCCTAGGATGGGGCGGAGCTGACTGACCACATCCTTGGGAGTGTTCAGGCTTTGAAGGAAAGAGCCCCCTCAAGTCTGTTTATACCGACTAGTGTTCCTAGATGCTCAAGACATATTTCTCTTCTTTCCTTGCCTTGCTTCCCAGATCAAGCAATTTTATAGGAAATACACATTAAGAACATGAACCAAAGCCAACACTGGGTAGGATAGGTGGGGAGAGAGGACTAGGGATAATGCACGGTTGCTGTGGTTGACCAAACGAGTTAACTCCGAACTTCCTGGCATTAGATGCAGAAAAAAAGGCCGGTTGGGAAAAGATATATGCCCTTGCATACTTTTGGTTCTTTGAGAGGAAAAAGCACATGACCACAGGGAAAAAGCAAAGCCTTTCTACCACTCAGTAGTGAAGAAATTTCTACAGTGTGACTTTATATAGAAGATAGTATAAATGTGGTTGGAAATGTACTCAAGAAGTTTTTCTGAGCACTTTGCTTTTCCTTTCAGCTTTCTGGCACCTATATCCACGCAACCTTAGTTATTAAAATTCATTCACTGATATTTCGTCCTATAACTTCTCTTATAGAGATTAACAGTACTGTTAAATTCATTAAACAGGGAAGCCAGTAGGTGGAGGTGGCTCTGATGCCTGAGTAGAGTGAGCAAACCAAAACCCAAGCTTGTAAATGCTTCAAGGTTAAGAAATGGAAGCCAAAGGACAACCAGTCACAGATACCCGACTAGGCTTTTCCAAATAAGGCAAATACTTAAACTATAGCCAATCGAATTGTTTCTTTTTGCTCTGTTTCCACAATGTCTGTGTATGTCTCTCCTCTATCCTGTAAGTGGATCACTCCAATTTGGCTCTGCCTGATTTGAGTCGATTTCCGTTAAAGTAAACTCTTAAAATTTTTAATATGCCTCAATTTATCTTTTAACAAACCAGAAATCAATAATTTGTCTGTATGCCTCTTGTAGACAGAATTGTGCAGTGTCCCACAGAGTGATCATTTAACAATAGTTGCTGGATGCATGAATGAAAATTTAGTAATCTCGTGTGACATCAATGAACAATTAGAAAGTGTCATGAAAGCATTTTAACTTACAGTAGTAAAATAATCTAGGCAAAACCTAATACAAAGAAAACATAACATTTTATTGAAGGACAAAAGAAAACCTGGATAAAGAAACACATACCATGTTGGGTGGCAGACTCAAAATTGTGAAGGTGGTCAGTTCTTCCCTAAGTAATCTATCAATTCAAATTTTTTTTTAAGTTTTTTTTGTTTTGTTTTTAATTTTTATTTATTTATGATAGTCACACACACACAGAGAGAGAGAGAGAGAGAGGCAGAGACACCGGTTAGAGGGAGAAGCGGGCTCCATGCACCGGGAGCCTGACGTGGGATTCGATCCCGTGTCTCCAGGATCGCGCCCTGGGCCAAAGGCAGGCGCTAAACCGCTGCGCCACCCAGGGATCCCGTAATCTATCAATTTAATGCAACTCTCAGAAAAATTATAAGGAGATATTTCATGAAACTTGACAAGCCCATGTGTAAGTTCACATCAAATCCAAGATGCACAGGTGAATCAAAAGATTATTAGAAATGAGCTAACAGTATAGATTTATCCTACTTTATATCAAAACATACTTTAAAACGGTGGTAATTAAAACAATGCGTTTGAGAATAGAGAAATAGACCAATGGAGGGAGTCTATACATGGATCCATGTACCATTTAGTGTGTAACAAAAATAACTCTTCAAATTATGAAGAAGAGATGACCAATTCAATAAATGGTGTCAGGACAATATGAAGGAAAGAATATTTCTGTCAGGTTTAATTCGATTGGTAGTGAAATGGAACAGAGAGGCCAGGTAAAAGTTGGTTGGGCGAGACTTTTAATGGGACGTGCTCTCGGGCTCTCGGGTGAGGTTCCACGGCCGCAGGGGAGGGAGAGAGGGTGGAAGTCCTGGGCCAGGGAAGTCGGGGGGGGGGGGGGGGGGGGGGGGGGGGGGGAGGGGGGGTTGGGGAGTGTGGGGGTTTTTAAGCCTTATTGGTTCCCGGTGTGGATCCAGGTGGGTCCCTTGCCATATTAGGCAAGGGAACACCGTGTCCCTAGGTGATGGGCTGGGGGTGGGGAAAGTCCAGACGATGGGGGGGTGGTCCCTGGCTGGAAAGTCCCGGATGGAAAGTTTCGATTTACTGGAGATGACGTGGTGGTCGTGGCTGCTTTGGCGGGATGATCAGCCATCTTGACCCAATTTGAGATGTCCACCATTTTGGGTGCCCTGTCTCTCAGCCAGCCCAACAAGTTCCATCTCCCAATGAGTGTAAAACACTTATTTTACGTGGATTTAAAAGCTAAATCTAAATGAAAAACTATAAAAGCATTAGAAGAAAATAGCAAAACCACTTTGCAATTTTCAGATGGATACTGCCTTTTTAAGCAAGGTAAAAAAAAACCCACAGAAACCATACAGGAGAAAGCTTTTTAAAGCTACATTAAAAATCTGAACTTTTAATACAACGAAATGTGTGACACATGAACAATGGTTTGAGGTAAAATGTTTGCAAGATGTATAGTTAGATAAAGATTATTATCCATAATACATAAAGAGCTCATACGAATAAAAACAAAAGAAAAAAAGTGGGAAGATGGGGAAAATAGAAACAAGTCATTGCCTTAAAAATGACCAGTTCAAATGTGAAAAGATATTTAACCTAATTAGTAACTAGTGACCAATGATCAAGGTTTCACCCATTAGACTGGAAATTAAAAACAATTCTGTGGCTTTTAACGTTGATGTAGTATAAAATGGTATAGTCTTTCGGAGGTCAATTTTACCGTGTATCTTGAAAGTAAAAATGTGTATTTGGCAGTGTGTATCAAAAGTAAAAATGGTATCATTACTTCCAATTCTATGTCTCTGAGAGAATTCTTTGCACATGTGTACATAAGGATTTTCAATGCAGCATTGTTTATAATAGCAAAAAATTAGAAACCATTTATATGTACATCATTAGGGAGATAAGTCATGATATAGATAATATATACAATATGGCACAGTAAAAGAGAAGAAGGCAGATCTATAGTACTCATACGGAAAAATTTATAAGTCATATTTTTATGTGATAAAAGTGTACATACAGCCATACATATGGTTTAATTCTATTTATATACCTTCTGTATGTGTTCATGAGTGCATGGATGCCTGTGTGCACATGTCTGTGTGTGCGTGTGTGCATGCATGTGTGTGTGCTCATGTTTGTATGTGTGCATGGATGCACATGTACAAGGACATGGAAAAAATTAAGAAGCTACATACTAAACTATTATAGTGGTTACTATGGGGGAGGTAAAGATGGCTCTTTTTTGTTCTCCACATAATTCTGTATTCTCTGAACATTTTTTTAAAAGATTTTTATTCATTCATGAGACACAGAAAGAGAGAGAGGCAGAGACATAGGCAGAAGGAGAAGCAGACTCCTCACAGGGACCCCAATGTGGGACTTGATCCTGGAACCCCGGGTCGCGCCCTGAGCCAAAGACAGATGCTCAACTGCTGAGCCACCCAGACGTCGCCCCCCCCCCCCCAATATATATATATATATATATATATATATATATTTAAAGTAAGCTCCATGCTGGGCCAACATGGAGCTTGAACTCATGATCCTGAGATCAAGTCCTGAGTTGAGATCAAGAGTCAGGTGCTCACCTGACTGAGCCACCCAGGCACTCCCTTCTCTGAACATTTGAAAAAATATATTCATTCTTTGTTCAGAAGTAAACATTGATTTAAGAAGCACCATATAAATTGCTGGTGCATTTTTTATAAAGAAGACATTTAATTCAAACTTAAGTGATGTAAAAGACCTCAGGAATTCTTAGTCATTAGAACTCTTTATGCCTTCTTTTATAGAAGAATTTCCCTTAAATATCATGACCTCTGCACCCCCACCCCCCAGTGTCACCCTGGGGCCCTTCTCTCCCAATAAGGCTAAGGAAGGGGCTAGGGAAGACTCCCAGGAGATGTATCGACAATTTTGTAAGTTACGGAAGGATCAGGGGATTGAGGATAGTTTTAAATCCTCTACCCATAGCTCTCATTTTAGCTGGTAGATTTCCTTCCTCACTACCCAAGCTGATGTTTTAAAGCTTTACCTCTTCCTCTCCTGTGCTTTCCTCAGGGTTACGTAATTGTGAGAAGAGGCCATGGAGGGAAGGGATTTGGGTAGCTCACACCAGAGTAATCAATTTGAGTGATTGAAGCCTGGTTAGTTGGAGTTCATCATCCTTCAAAGGTAACAACCACATTTCTTTAAAAAAAAAAAAAAAAAGAAAGAAAGAAAGAAAGGAAAAAAAAATAGAAAGAAAGAGAAGAAAACATCCCAAACCCACAAAAAGCTACATTTGGTGGCCTGGTGCATAAATCAATATTCAACAAATCTCCCCATCCCCCAAATGTGTAATGCTCACAAAATGAGACACTTTTGTGGGCCTCTTGGGTATCTTTGTTTGAATGACTCTCCTTTTTTTTCTCATGACCTGTACTCTCCACACTGTATTTCAGACAGAGAGGCTTTTCTTTTCCCTGCATTAGGAAATTCATTTGTGTTTCATTCATTCCGTGCAATCCTACTGCTTTTCTGTTCTGAGCAGTAGAGTTTAGAGTCTAAAAAAATGTTCCTTGAGCAAGACAGCCCTGAAACCAATTCCCATCCCAATCCAGGCAGTGTTTCCCTCACAGCTCATATGCAGTCATGAAAAAAAAGAAGAGGTAGCTGATCCTGTAGCCACTAAAGTCACACTTGATTTATATCCCTGTGAAAATGCTTACCCATATTCATTCAAATGCATTTTTAAGTTAATACTTTTGCTGGAGCCTGTATATTTGTGTGTGTGTGTGTGTGTGTGTGTGTGTGTGTGTAAAGGATATTCCTTTAAACATATTGAAATACCTGTCATTGTTTGAGGTGGTTTGTATACAGATACACTGTGATGCCAATTGCACATCACAGAGAAGAACCTTTTCATACATCAGGATAAAGACCTATATGCAGCCATTGTCTCATACTCTTTTGTGTGACTCAGATCATCCCTCCCTTCTGGAATGTATCACTCTTGAATTCTGTATTATTCTGGTGGGTCAGTCAATGAAGGACTTAGAATTCTACTCCCACCATGAGGTAACAGGGAACCCAAGCAGGCCAGACATAAACCTTTCTCAGAAACTGATATGGATGCTGAGAAAGGATAGTCTTTCTAAGGCAGATAAAGTCCAGAGTAGCTGAGAGTCTTCTCTTACCATGTGGGTGGAATCTGCTTGAGGATGATGTCAACACAGAAGAAAGCAAACCAAGAAATAAATAGATGGGTGGATGGATGGATAAATAACAGATAAACAGATAGATACCTGATGGTGTAATTTGAATTTGAAGGCACTCATATCTGAAGAGTCATCTCTCTGACTGCTCAACTGGTGGGAGCTCTACATTTCCTGTTTTGCTTAAGCTAGTTTGAGTCTGATTTTTGTTGCTTTCAACTTCAACACATGTAGGCTATTTCGTATACTTACTGTGTGCTCTATTGGTTGGAGGGGATATTGCATTTTATTTGAAAGCTGATTCACACACAGTAGATACACAGCATAGCACCGTGGTATAGGATGAATCTACAATTAAGGGGTCCCATTTTTAGTTTTTACTCTATTTTAGCAAACAGTGTGATTCTAAGGAAAAGAAATCCACTCAAATAAGCCTAGGGAAAAGAACTTTACTGATGGGCCTTATTGATCTTTCAGACACCTATTTAGGAAGTAGGGCTGGAGCTTGTGGGTTCTGGAATTGAATATTGGACAGTCAGGAGCTAAGGCCCCTCTTCAGGGTCACATGAGCTTTTGCCTCCATTAGATGCAACTCCCATCTTCCAGCAACTATGGCCAAAAACCTTGATGTCTTTGCCTCGTCCTTGGGGTTTTTATTGAATCATGGATCCCTTTTATACGAAGCTGTCTCCCTTTGCTTCCAGGGCTGCAAATCTAGGAAGTGTCCACGTGATGCTGTGTCGTTTACAGTCTCTTGAAGCTGTCGGGAAGTGGGTCAATCTGCCCTAGCCCAGTGATGGCAATTCTATTCACCTGGAATCTCAGGCCCTTGGAGGGGTACTGACTCTTGACTTTTACTATCACACTTCCTACTCAACCCAGAAAATCTTGTTGGCTCTCCCTCCAAGATATACCAGAGTTCTACCCCCGCCCCCAATGGCCACCAGCACAACTGCCTTAAGCACCAGGGCTATTGTATCAACGTCCTAGCTGATCTCCCTCCTTTTGCCATGTCTTCCTCATCAGAAGGAAGTCAGAAAAAGGCTTCGATAATATCAGATCTTGTCGCTCCTCTGCTCAAATCTGTCAGTGATTTCCAAGGCCTTGCTGACCTCATTTCCTATGCGCATTGCTGATATTTTCTAGTATGTTTCATTATTATTATTACTGTTATGATGTTTTAGTTTTATTACGGTATGGTTAACATACAGTGTTATATTAGTTTCAGCAGTGCAATACAGGGATTCAGCATTTCTATACGTTACTCAGGGCTCACTGTGATGAGTGTACTCTTAATCTCCATCACCTATTTCACCCATCTCCCCACCCACTTCCCTGCTGGGAACCACTAGTTTATTCTCTATAGTTGAGTCTGTTTTTTGATCTGTCTCTATTTTTGATTTGTTCATTTGTTTTGATTCTTAAATTCCACATATGAGTGAAATCATATGGTATCTGTCTTTCTCTGATTGACTTAATTTTGCTTAGTGTTATACTCTCTAGCTCCATCCCTGTCATTGAAAATGGCAAGATTTCACCCTTTTTTTATGGTCGAGTAATATCCCATTGGATGTATACACCTCCTCTTCTTTATCCATTCATCTATCCATCTTGTTCTCTCCATCTCAACCACATGGTCCCCTGCCATTTCTTTATTATCTCTGCACTCAGGGCTTCACACCTGTGTTCCCTCTGCCTGGAATATTCTTCCCTAGATTCCCATGTGGCTAGGTCTTCCCTCTCTTTGGAGCTTTAGTCGAGTCACCTTCTTGGGCTACCCTGTTTTGGGATCTCCTCATTGCTTTCCCTTTTCATGTTTCTCTAGGTGAAAGAGCTGATGATGGCTTACATGGAGGTGGTGGTAGAGAAGAATAGAAGGCTATTAGAGTTACTTAGTAGAAGTCAAGATCCATAATGCAGTCTTTCACAGGTTTGCCGTTGCACTGATGGGATGTCCCTGGGAACTCACTCCATGTGTCTCCCTTGTGCGGCAGGCTATGGAAGGACAGTGAAGGGGAGGATGGTTGTTGGCTGAACATGACGGCTCTGAGATGAGTGAATAAGTGAGATCCAGGGTATGGCAGATAAGTTTGCTTATCTAGAGGGATGAGTATGTTCCCCATTTGACAACGAACAGGGGTAACAAAAGTACCAGCTGCCACTGGGACATGCACACCCTTCATTAGGAATTTCATGCCAGAAGCCACTTGCAGATTTTTGGGAAGGTTCTGACAAGATGGAAGATGAATTGATGTAGTGCAAGGACATACTGCAGACCTGGAGCTTCTGGGTGCTGGTTTAGACGTGATGGGAGGAAGGGCCTTCTAGAAATTGACTGGCAGAATGGAGACTAAGTAACGTGAGCAGTTGTCTTGAAGAGTAAAAGACAGAAGCGAGGCGAAGAAAGAAGAGTTGAATGAAGGTGTGAAGGGAAACTCAGAAGAAAAGGTATACTAATGCTTCCTGGAAAGTTGAAACAGATTGTATTAGGGAAGATGTCCTGGAGAGGAGTCAAAGCCTTCTTTAAGAGCTAGACCTGCTTTCTAGGTATTGAGGGAACAGATCCAGACTCAGTGACTGAACCAAAGGATCTACACCAGGGAGAAGTATCTGGTAAGAAATTCTGCGGGACAAGATGGTTCCTTACTGGATGGAGGCAGACTGACCCAACAGATTTCTCTTGGACCAGGAAAATCAAGTGATGAGAGACTAGAGCTCAGGGTGCATTTGAACAGCACGAAGACAGCATTGTTTCACCTGCCCTGGGGCCGCAGGTGCACTTCGTTTTTTTTTTTTTTTTTTTTCTTTTAAAGATTTATTTATTTATTCATGAAAGACAGAGAGACAGAGAGAGAGAGAGAGGCCGAGACACAGGCAGCGGGAGAAGCAGGCTGCTTCTGGGGAGCCTGATACAAGACTAGATCCCAGGACCCTGGCATCGTGACCTGAGCCAAAGGCAGATACTTAACCACTGAGCCACCCAGGTGTCCCCCCAGGTGTACTTCTAATAGTGCCTGTGCCACAGTTCTCCTGCCTTCAGGCTGCCTCAGTCCTCTGCATGCTCTTAAAGCCAAGACCTGTCACTGAAGATGATTTGTGTGTCTCGTCCTTCAACGTCGAAGAGTCTAGTTAACAGAGGAGATTTTCTCCATGTTTTATAAGCTTAGTGATGGTTTCTAGATACCACACAGTATGTATTAGGAAGAAAGAGACTAGACCCATTAGAGTAGGGATGGTTACTAGTGAAACACTAGTGACTGCGTTTGCCATCTGAAAGAAGGAATGTCAGCAGAGTTTTCGAGTGGGAGGGGTGTGGTCAAATTGAAAGAGCCCTGGAGTGGGATCCCAGAGGACATAGGCTTTACCACTAATAAGCTGGGTGACCTCTTGCTTGGCCCCTGTTTCAATTCGCTTCTGAGTTTATGGAGTGCTTCTATGGAAAAGACTGTTTTGCCAGGCTCTAGAGGATACAAAACAAGTCAGGCATTGCACCTTCCCTCATGGGCTGGCAGCGTGCAGAGTTCAGAGCTCCAAAGATGAGTATGCAACTAAGTCTCCTTCTAGTAGAGCAGGGCTGGGACGCTTGCTCTGTTTGGGTAGAAATTAAGTGCTATTGAATGCCTTTGATGACTGTGGATCTTGATGAGTCTCTCCAACTCCATGAGAATGTGCAGCTTTCATTTTTTTCTGCCAGAAACAAGAGTTATCTTCATGGCTTCCTCATGCTGTTAAGGTAGGACCAGGTGGAAGGTGCAGGGTAGGGAGTCTGGGAGGTAGGTAGACTGTCTCCTTGCAAGCAGACAGAGCTAATGAGGGATGTTCAAGGAGCTGGAGCAGGGACAGAAGAAGACATGACACAAGTTCTGAAAACCTGTTATTTTATATCTAAAATTTGCAGACCCAGTTTGATGCAAAAGAAAGGAAGTGTTTTTACGTTATTTCCATTTCAATTTCAAGGAAATATTATAATCGAGTAGATGTCAAATACTTTAAAACATCAGTGAAATTGAAAAATTCCTAAAGAAGTATAAATTATTAAAGTTGACTTAGAAGTAATAAGCACCTGAAGGATCCTATAATTTTTAAAGAATTTGAGTCAGTAGTTAAAAATCTTTCCAGAGAATAAACACCAGTACCAGATGTTTTTACAGGTAGTTTCTACTGTATATTTAAGGATCAGATAGTTCCAAGCTTACATAAACTCTTTAAAAGAACAAAAAAAGAAAGAACATTTCCCACTCATATTTATGAGACAAATATAATCTTGATTCCAAAAGCAGAAAAGGACATTTAGTAGAAAGGAAAATCACAGACCAGTCTCATCCATAGATCTAAAGACAAGAATTCTAAACAAAGTATTTGCAAACCAGAGCTAGCCATGATTAATCAGCATGTATTTTTGAAAGGATTGATTTGGCATTATAAAATGTATCTTGTAACTCATCATATTTACAGTTTAAAGGAGAAAAGTCATTATGATCATAATAGATCGAGATAAACATTTGATAAAACTCATTAATCAAACCTAGCAAGTTAGGCTTAGGATGGAACTTCCTTAATTTGCAGGGAACATCTTATTAGTAGAGAATATGAAGAGCAATCCCTTTAAAATTAGGGATAAAACAACGGTGGCTGCTCTTATCACTGCTAATGAGCATTGCTCTAGAGTATAAGTCAATGTAGTAAGACAATCAGAAAAAATGTTAGGATCAGAAAGAAAAAAAAAACAATCACTTTTTGCAGATGATTATGATTTTCCCTATAGAAAATACAAAATAATCTAAAAATTATGAGAAATTATACACACACAGACACACACACTGTTCTATCATTTGGGCTCTCTACAGGAAACAGGTGGCATTTTAAGTGCAGAGTTTAATGACTGCAAAGATGTGTACAGGTTATAGAGAAACCAGCCAAGATGGTCAGACTCCAGGAGGTATGTAAAATGAGAGGACTGAGTGGACAAAATAAGTAGTTACCAGAACCTGGAGAGTTGCAGGTCTAGGCAAGAGTTGCAGGTGGAGGCATGTGTTTGTTTCAGTAGAAGAGTAGAGTTTTCCTGACTGGCTGCCTGAAAGAGAAGGGGCTAGGAAATAACATCCAGTCCCACTCTCCTCCTGCTCTCTGGCCATTGCTTCTTATTTCCAACCCTCCTGGGAGTCAGGACATAGGGACTTGTTGATGTAGTCTCGACAGTGTGTCACCTGGACACAGGGCATGATAGGGAGGATGGAAGGTGCACTTAAGGGCAATGGGAGAATACCCAGCATACATCTAACAAATGCTGTGCAGATCCTTTATGTAGAAAATTATACAACTATACTCAATTGTAGTAAAAACAATTAAATAAATGGAGAGATAACCATGTGCATGGTAGAAAGACATAATAACAAATTTCAATTCTCCCCAACTGATTATAGATTTAATACAATTTTAATTAAAATTCCAACAGAATATTTTTTGCAGAACTTGATTAGCAGATTCTAAAATTTAAATGGAAGACTATATTGATTAGAATAACCAACACATTCTTTTTTTTAAAGATTTATTTATTTTTTTGAGAGAGAGAGAGAGCATGAGCAGGAGGGGCAGAGGGAGAGGGAATCTTAAGCAGATTCTATGCTAAGTACGGAGCCTGTTCTTAGGACTCTGGGATCATGACCTGAATTGTAACCAAGAGTTGGGTGTCCAACCAACTGTGCTACCCAGGCACCCTTAACCAAGACATTGTTAAGAAGAACCAGGTAGGACACATAACTCTATATGATGTCAAGTCTTTTTAGGTAGTTTCAGCAATTGAGGAAGTGTCTGTTACAAAGGGAGACCATTAGAAGAAATAATCTAGCAAGAGGCCCATCAAACAGAAATCTGAGGGATGACAGTGGCAGATCAGTGCAGAAATGATGGCTTATTCAATAAGTGGTGCTGGGATTAGTTACATATATGGAAAAATCATCACAGCTGTCCTATAGTCCATATTCAAATGATAATACTGAAGCCAGAGGGAAGATGGATTAAAGTCCAAAATGTAAAAGGTAAAACTTAAAATTGCTTCTAAGAAAATATAGAAGAATACCTTTATGACCATGGGAGTAGAGTAGGATCTCTTGAGCAGTTAGGGCACAAACATTAAGAAAAGATTGATAAATTCAACCACAATAAAATTAAGACTCTCTATCCTTCAAAAGACATCAATGAGAGAGTGATAAAACAAGTTATAATCTGGAACATGTCAACACATAGCTGATAAAGGATTAGTATTTTGAACATATGTAGAAACATTTACAAATTAATAAAGAAACCATAACACTCCAATAAAAGGGAAGGTGATATGAATAGGTAAGACACAGAAGAGGACACGAGTGACCAATTGAACACATGAAAAATGGTCAGCCTCTTTCATTATCAGGACAATCAGCAATGAGATATCATCATACACCCTCCAGAGAAGTCGAAATTAAGATGTCTCACAATACCAAACATTGTCTGGAGTATGGAATAAAGGAACTTTGAAACTATGCTGTGTATGTGCTAATTGGTGAAACCACTTTAGAAAACATTTTTAGAAAACAATTTATTAGGAATTAGGTCCAACACATGCATACCCTATAAGCCACTAATTCAACCACTTTTGACTTACAAAAAATGTCTTTTTCATGTGGTTCAACCTCATATACATCCTAAAGAAACTTCTGCACTTGTTAATTGGGAGACATGTATAAGATGACTCATAACAACACTGCTTGTGATAGCTTTAAAAAGCAAAAATCTAAGTCTAAGTGTCCTATGACAGTAGAGTGGATAAGTACATTGGGGTGTGTTAAGTAATGGAAGACTACATCAGTGGAAATGAAAAGCCTATACTCAACACAAATCAAGTCAAAAACAGTGTGTGCAAAACCAAAATAGAACAAAAATGACAAACAAAAAACTAAATTGTGGAAGAACTTACATAAGATTCAAAAACAGGCAAAACTCAGTAGTATGTTATACAGAGATACCTTCACATCTTCACATATTATTTCTAAAGACAGTCGAGGAGTGGTTTATGTAAAATTCAGTAGTTACCTCTTAGGAGGAAGGAGGGCCATATGTTTGGTTGGAGGCATTCATAGGGCTTCAGGTTAATCAGCCATGTTTGTTTCTTAAGGTGAGTAATAGGTACATTGGTGTTTGTTTCATTTAATTTTCAATGATAATTCTTTAAAACGTACATATGTGTTACATGTTTTTTTTTGCATATGGTATATATATAAAACAAAAAGTCAAAAAAATTAGAGATTCCAAGAAGAAAAGAAATACATTTGGTTTAACTTCCTTTTTATGTTGTAGCTATTGAAATGAGTGACCCTTCTAGGACTTATTTTTTTTCATGTTATGCTCTTGGTATTTGATTATTCTTTACATTATTTGCAAACCATTTATCTTTCCTCATGCCTAGAATTGGTCTGTAGCATAGTAGGCACCCAATCTTTCATTTTTGATTGAAGCAATAAGCTAGCCAAATGAGAAAAAGCAAAAATTTCCTAATAATTAAAAATACTGCAAATCAAAACAATGTGTCATTTTTATCCTAGCAAATTGATGAAATTTTTAAAAAAGGATCAATCTTTGCAAGAGTACAAGAAATCACAAATTGTTGTTGGAAATCTAAAAATTACAAGTGGTGGCTAATTTGGCAATGTTTGGAAAGTCCTAAAAACATTTATTCTTTGATGTCATAGGTCTACCTATAAGAATTCATGATCCAAACCATCAGAGATGAGTGTAAAATTTTCCACTTAGCTTTGTGTATTTACAAAAAAGGCATATGCTTGACAATGATGGTCTTTTTAAATAAGGTATTGTAGGGGCACCTGGCTGGCTCAGTCAGTAGAGCAGGCCACTCTTGATCTCAGGGATGTGAGCTCCATATTGGATGTAGAAATTACTGAAAAATAAAATCTGAAAAAAAAAAAAACAAGCAAGCAATGGTAAATCTATACCCTTAAAGGAATAGTATATAAGAATAATATGGTGTAAAATAGATGATGAAATAAAATGTTCTGGATATATTAGTACAAATCAGGTTTAAAAAGTATGCAAATTTATGTGTAGACAAAGGACAGAAAGGATACACCCAGTTTCTGGCCGGTAATAGATGCTAAATAAATAAATGAGTAATATGGGTACCTGTGTGGCTAAGCTGGTTAAGAGTCCAACTCTTGATTTCAGCTCAGGTTATGATCTTTGGGTTGTGTGAGCCCTGTGTTGGGTTCCATGTTGGATGTGGAGCCTGCTTAAGATTCCATCTCTGCCCTCCCTCCTCCCCTACCCTGCTCTCTCTCTCTCTCTCTTCTTAAAAAACAGGGGAGAGGTAATAAAGAGATAAAGGAATGAGTGACATATACCAAAATGCTAACTAACACTGCTTGCCTCTGTATGCTAAGATTGGGGTTGATAATAATTTTTTTCCTTTTTGCATGTAGGTACTTCCCCAAATTTTATGTTATGTTCATGTATTCCTGTTGAAATAAGGAAAGATCCAAATAGTTAGAATTAAAATTGAAGACTAATATGTGTATACCCATCTTGTTTTGCATCATGACTAGTACAACATTGTCACAGATGAGCCTGCTGAATGTCTTTGAAGCTAAGGCTGACATTAGGATCTGCCCATTGCCACTCTTCTTATTTTTTTAAAAAATATTTTATTTATTTATTTATTGGAGAGAGAGGCAGAGACACAGGCAGAGGGAGAAGCAGGCTCCATTCAGGGAGCCTGATGTGGGATTCGATCCCAGATCCCCAGGATCATGCGCTGGGCCAAGGGCAGGCGCCAAAATGCTGAGCCACCCGGGCTGCCCCACCACTCCTCTTAAATACCTGTTTATTCAATATCCTTCAGGTTTGAAACCTTTTAAAAGAAATGATTATGTGTTCCTGCCCAGATGCTGAAAGTGCCCACTTTAAGGTATTGTTTGGCCAAAATTTAACTAGTTGGCCCATGTGTGCTTGCTCTTGTGGGGCTGCCAACCCATAGGAGCAGAGGGACGGTTGGGAGGCAGTCACAGACTCAAGGATCCCCCTCTGTGTTTCACCCCAAGGCTGAAAATAGCCCCTGGGCTGAGAGTTCCGGCTCAGGACCCCTGTGGGCTAGGGGGTCTCCTTTAGCAATTGGGTGTGCCTAATATTGGTTAGAAAAATTTAAGAGTCTAAACTTCCCTAAACTCCCTAACCTGAATGTCCTTGGGTAGACCTTGCAGGGCTGATTTCTTTTTTTTTTTTTTTTTTTTTTTAATTTTTTTTTTTTTGCAGGGCTGATTTCTATTAATGTGACTATTATTGTTTTCAAATATATTCATGGCAAGACTTGAAGAAATGTTGGATTCTTGTTGAGAATCATGTTATTAGAAACATTACTGTGCTGTTGGACACACAGATCCAGGAAACTTGGCAAATCATTCTGGATCTCAAGGTCAGTCTTCTTCCTACAATGTCCTGTGCACACCCTTGGGTGCTGCCTTCCTTCTGGCATTTTTGTGGGTTTGGGGAAGGATCAAGTATTTCTATACCACCCACAGGTTTCACGCTCATTAGTTCCATTATAATTGGAGTCTTCCAGCAATTTACTTAGAAAAGAAGAAGGAAAAGACAGGGTCTCTGTGATACTCAAGATTGCAGGTTGTCTTGAGTGATAGGAATTTAAGAACCCCAAAACACATTATTGTTGCATGGTTTGCTAAATTATGCCAAAGGTTGGAGAACTATCAAAAGCTTCCCTCTTGAAAGGGTTGCACTTGTACTAAAAATATCTCAAAACACTTGACTTTCCTTTGATGCTTTTAGAATATCTTTCTTGGGTCTTAGAATGAATCCCGAAGTAAAAGCCAAACTCAGGTAAACTCTTGGAGTCAGCTGATAATTTAAAATTGGTGCCTAACAACCTTCTTCTGGAAGAGCTAGGAATTTTCTGTTATTTGCATAGGCATGAAATTATTTTGGGCATCAGGGAAAGATAACTGCCATAGCCAGCCTGGGGTAAAATGCAAACTGAAAAACATACTTGTCTTACGGGGAAAATACGAAAAACATTAGCTCCCAAATGCCACCAACACTGGAGACTGAGTACACTATAATAACTTGCTTTGGTGAACATCAGGAAGATACATTTGGGCGTCTCACCAGAGTCTTGTGATCCGCCATCATGATTTCCAGGATGAAAACTGAATGGACGTGAAGAGGGGAGAGCTTTCCAGTGAGTTTTTTAAAAAATGTAACATTTATCACATTATCTGAACCTAGGAAAATGTGCTGAAGTACAGTTGCTATGGCATGGTTTCATCTCTCTGCAGCTCTACAGGGAATGTAGTTAAAGCCAGTTCATGAGACCACTGTACTGCTGGGAACGTCTGATGAGGAAGCAATGGATATGCGGAGCTGGGAGTGTGGAAATCCATAGGCATTTAACTTGAGACCTCAAAAGGAGCCAGCTCAGAAATTAACAAATGCTTATCTCCACTCAGAGGGGTGCAGCACAGCAAGCAAGTCTGGGTGAGCTGAATGGCCCACTTTCCTTTTTAATCTGGGGCCATGTTTTGCTTCTAGTGGCTGTGGATGGCCCATCTGAAAGGTAGGAGTCCAGGTTTTGCCCGTAGGCAGATATTTGCAGCCACATCTGGCTTTGTTTTGCCATACTGTTAACCAACCCCCCCTTCCCCTGCTACATTTGTTTTCTTTTTATTAAATTTCCCGTCTGGATCCTTGCGTCTGCATTTCTAATGTCAACAACTGCTTTTATCACAGATGATAACTTCCTTTTACAAAAAGGCTGTATCATCCTACATGCATTTCAAATTACATTTTATGAACAAGCACTGAAATAGGGTATTTGGTAGTATGCACAATTGGGCATATTTATAGTAATCCAAATTTAAGTTGCGGGAGCTGAGAACTAAGTTGGTTGCAGTTTTCTTAATAATCTATTTCTTGAGAGTGTTGTTACTTCTCACCAGAACTTAATTAAGTTCACATTGGGATGTTTATGAAGGAAATCATGCGGTATGCCCAAACATGCTGTAAAAACAATTATCAAAACACTAGAGATTCTTTAACACTCCAAAGTTTTCATAAGCAAGATCATTAAGTGTTCCAAAATGGGTTGTTTGTTAATAGGCTGGAATTAGGTTACAAATATATGGCTGAGGAATAAAAAGAAAAACCTGATCAGTCTTCATGGCACCGGACTTAGTCACACCTAAGTTTTGACTTTTCCTAGATTTAACTACTAATAGCCCGTTGTTGGCCAGAGCCTCACCAATAATATAAACAACTGATTAAGACATTTTGTATGTAATATGTATTATATATAACATATAACTCTTGGTTTCAGCTCAGGTTGTGATCTCAGGGTCATTAGATCCAGCCTTGCATAGGGCTCTGCACTCAGCACAGAGTCTGCTTGGGACTCTCTCTCCCTCTCCCCCTCCCCTCCAACACACACACACACACACACACACACACACACACACACTCTCTCTCTCTCTCTCAAATAAATAAATCTTTAAAAAAGAGAAAATCATAAGGAAGAGAAAATACATTTACAGTGCTGTATTTATAAAAAACCCAAACTCATGTATAAGTGGACTCACACAATTCAAACCCATGTTGTTCAGTGCTTAACTGTACTTCACCTCTATTCTCTTGGAAGAATGAAGACTTAGAACAGTGGTAGAATTTGGATGGATTTGCTCACCCAGAGCTCAATCTCTAAAGAGTGAATACCTGTGTTCTGTTCTATGGCATGTGGCGGGAACATTCCTATCTCTGTTTCGGTTCCACCATATTCTATAAAATAACTTAAGCAGCCTTTCCTGAATACTTGCTCATTCCATACGGATTTCCAAGTTGGGTATGTTAAGGAGATACAAAATAAAGACACAGCTCTTGCCTTCCAGTTATTTACCCCCTAGTGGGAAGAGACAGAATGAGCATATGTAAAATAATACATAAAACACCGTGTACCTGCTGAACTATATGTGTAAATGTTGTTAGGTACTGGGTTGGAAAATCTAAGTCAGTCAAGTGGATCATGGTAAGAATTAGGCAGAAGGAAAGCACATAGCTTCTGGACATGGTATTTAAACAACAGTATTTAAAACAAAAATACTACAAGGATGACATTGAATGAAACCTAGAAGTTCAGGTATTGATCCTGGAATAAATTAATCATTTAGCCAAATATTCATTCTGGTGATTGGAATTACTCATTAAACTTGACTTAACATTGTTATTAGAAACTCCAAGTTCAGGAATGAAAGTGACGGGTGTTGCAGTTTCCGGGAGCCTGGTTGCTCGACTGATGGTGAAAGCTCATGCTGGGCTGACTCCACCTGAGCTCGGAGCTTCTTTTCCTCATATTGGGGAAACATAGGGAGCTTTGAACCTTGAGTCTTAGGGTGGGTTTTGGAGTGACAGAAGAATTTCCAAAAAAGAAACTGGAATACTGAACCACTAGCCTACCTGAGACTAGTGTGTCTCCAGGCTTGGAAACCAACAGTCCTAGAAAGACAAAGTGAGAGAGAGAAGCCACTGGTGTTGGTGGCCAGAGGCAGGAGTGGGAGGGTGTGGGTCTCATTCTCATGGAGTGTCCCAATGGTCATTTCTCTTAATGTCATTGGACAACTTCCATAAATTACAAGTTAGGGTTCATGTTAACATGATTAAATATGAAATTTTCCTACTCCTTGCAATGAGTAAGGAATTCAGACTGTGCGGAGATTAACATGAATGTACAATGGATTTTGTTACCTAAAATCTTCTGCCCTCAGAGAAATGACAATCTATGGGCATTAAAACATCTCAATATGAAAGTTAATGTTGAGGTATTGGGCATCTGATTAGCTAAGTGAGAAACAAAGTCAGGCACCTGGTGGGGTGACATGAGATTAGACTCAGCATCCTAGGCCTTTGTGTTCCACCTGTCACTTACCACTGGCTGTGTGGTTCTCCCAGCTTCCCCTATGTTATCTTTGCTCCTCCCAGGCTTGTTGCAAGGGTCAAAGGAGATGATTTATTTCATTTCCCTAAATAGTTCTGCTGAAACTCAGGCACACCAAGGAGCATGTATATCACTGATGGGAAGTGCTCTTGAACCAAAGCTTCCAGGGAGAGGCAGACACTTAAACAGGATGCCAGTCCCAGGTTAGGACCATAAGGAGGAAATGATGAACTCCATCTAGAGGAGATAATGTGTATTAATACACTATACAAAACCAGATAGGAAATCCTCTGAATGTGGGGAGCTGCCAAGATGTGTTGATTCTATCAGCTTATTTTCTAATGATAGAAACAATTCTTAACATCAGGAAGACGGGACATTTCCAGCTGAGGTAATGCTTATTATCTGATAGATATCTAGGAGGAATCTACAGAAGTGTCATGGGTAATCCCATTCTCTTCTATGTTACATCAGTTCTGACCCTATGAACTACCCTTAAGAAAGTTTTTGGGGAAATCTATCTTTTTAAATTAAATGTGGTACAGCATTTGAGTTTCTTGCACTGTGCCCTTCAATTGAGTCTACTGCTAAGGTGAAGAATACAAAAGTTGTTTCTTGAATTAGAAGATCTGAAGCAGATACTGGGTGGTAGGAAGGTATCGTGTGTAGTATCATCCGTATACATGTACACACACGCACTCCTTGCTAAGTATCAGCCCATTAGCATAACAGTGTCACAAGATATCACATGGTTCCTTTGGTCAATCATTCAACAAGAAGATTTACTAATTTAGAAAATATGAGATCAACTCTGGGCTTGTTGCTTCACTGTGCTTCTGAGTTCTCCCAGGGACTCACGGAAAGCATTTTCTTTGATGAATTTGTGGCCGACCATTAGTGGCAGTTGAGCTTTACTGTCTAGAGGCCATATTAGGACATGGGGTTAGGACCATTCTGGGGCCAGGATGACTTGATGTGAGTGGGATAACTGAGGGGCTGTTGCTAGTGTCTGCTGAGAAGTGAAGACACTCTTGGAGACGGAGGGGCGATAATAACAAAAAAGTTGATTTGGAATTTGCTGTTGTTTCTGAGCTCTCCTGTTGGGCCGGGATAGGGGTTAAATTTGTTCCCTGTATTAAGGAGAAAAATGCAAAGAGAGGCCAGAAGCAGAAGAAAGAAGCGGCAGGGAGATCGAGCAGTTTCCTCTGATTATCTCATCATCCTTGTTTAATTACAGAGGCAGAAACTGAGCCTCCGCTAGAAAAACAACAAAAATCAGTGGTACTTGGGGCACACGCACACGCAGCTTCCGGATAAGGGCTGCATCTGCATCTGACCTTGAGTAGAACTTCTCTGGGAAAGGTGGAGGAACAGGCCAGCTTCTTCAGAGCACGTGGAGGCCTTTGCAAGCCACGCCCATTAGACCCAGGCTCACCTGTGGGAGTCTGCAGGGCCTGTCTTTGCAAGCATTTTTATTGGTTCACACTCCCTTTGTCTTCTTGAGTGAAGGGTTGAGGAACTGGCTGGTCCCTTGTACCTTAGAATCGAAGTTTCTCCACTATCTCTGGGCTTAGATGCCTTTGTGTTGCCTTTTGTGTTTGAGGAATGCTGTGCAATCATGGCCTTGCTGTGTAAAGTTCCTTTTCCAATCCTCTCGATGGAGTGTTTTGACTTGAGGTTGAGAGAAGTCAAGGGAAGAAACCTCACAGTTATTGTTCGTAAGAGTCAGGATTTGGTCTTTACTAGCCTGTTTAATCCAAATTCGATGTGTCTCTGAGCTCTTTCTCTGGGCAGTGTTTTCGGCCACTCTGGGGAGCCCCATCTTGCAAGACAGACACATAAATCCTGTCCAAAGTTGACCTTTGGAAATGTTTCCTCCCCTCAAATGTCAATATTTAAAAGAAAAAAATTCTCGGTATATACATGATGCATGCATGTAGGATTTTTTCCTAATGATTCATGGATTTGAGAAATATCATCTTCTGATAGATTTTTGATACATTTTTACAGCTCCATTGAGAGATTATTTTAGTTAAAAAAATGAATTTTGAGGTGACATATGGTAAGGTATATGTTCATTCAAACATTGGAAAGAATCAATGCCTCTGGCAACCTCTGGTGGGCTCTTGGGCAGAGTTCACTGGGCTAACATGGAGGCGACTTCCCGGCTTTACCTTCTGTGTGTTTTTTGCCTTAAAGATTAAATAATTTGTCATCACTTGGAAGCTCTGAGTTGGTTGATTTGGGGTAGGTAAGTATTTATCTTTTGTTCCTTCTGGGTAGTACAGCCTACTGCCTTTGCGTGTTGTTGAGTGGTCAAAGTCATTATTGTCAAACAACCCTGTGACCTGATTGTTTATATACCTACTGTAACTATGTTTTGCTTGAATTTCTGAGGTTAGTCAAAGCAAATATATGTACAATCTAAGATGGCAGTGTGTAAACTAAAACATGTTTTGTCAAAATTGCTGATAATACATTCCTTCAGACAAAAGCCTTAAAGAAAAACTAGCTACTGATACTAGTGGACGGGTTCTTCTGAAAGCCAAAGAGGAATGACAGGACCTTTGGGTTACATACCACTTACTCTGTAACACACAGGTGGGGTCCTTTCCCTGTCCCAAAAGCATGGTGGGTTCATTTGCTACAAAGAGGTGCTATTGGATGAAATAGCAAATATTCTAAATAAATACCAAATCTTCTAAAATAAGCATTAATTTCATAACCCATCAGGTATTGCACATGGCATCATCAAGTAGAAATATTTAGTTTCAAATGAATTATACACACTAAATTTTCTATATGTATGTAAATCTAATTATTGGCAAAGGTATATAAAGTGTTTAGGAAACCATTTTGGGCGGATGATATTAGATAGAACTTTAAAAATCCCACTGACCTTGTTTTACCATAAAAAACCCCCACAACTTTAGGCTTGGTAACATAATACCTGTAATTCCAAAATGGATTGTTCATATTTTAGGATAAGGGGGAATTTGGTCTATACTAAAAGAAAGGCCAACCACCAACTATTCTAGACATTGTATAAATAAACTGTTGCTAATAGTTGGCTTCAGTATTTTTTTTATTTTAATAAATCCTGCCCCTCCATATGAAAACTGCTAATTACAACAGTCTGAGCCATACTGTAGAAGCCAAAATCATTCTTTGTAAGTCTGAGTCTCTTAATAAAAACAAGCTTCCATTCTTGGAAGTGGGCAGGAGTGGATGCTCTCCACTTTGGGAGGTACAACTGGACTTGGGAATCCCTGTTTTAATCCCCAGAAGGTCTCTTTTTTCTTGGGCATTTTTCTTGACTTGCTCCCAACATTTCCATGTCAAGTAATATGTGGGATTTCCTTACAGATCTTCATATTAAAAGGAACCATTAGGCAAATCGTTACCATTTAATCATGCCTCTGCTTTACCCGCACCCCCCGACCCCCCGGAACTCTAGCAGAGTCACAATTGTCTGCTTTGTCCCTATCATTATGTACCTTTATTTCTCTAGGATGCTACAGAAAGATTTGTTTTTTTGTGCCTGAAGTTAGTATGAAGTTAGTATATACTGCTGCCAGGAAAGAAATGGCCTCTTCTTTATTTGCAATATTTTAGCCAACGTGCTGATTTAGCACCCCTGCAGAATATATCTTTCTGTCCTTGGTTTTCCTATTACATTTGCTTGTGCCTCAATTATAGCAATTTTCTACTTTATATTTATAGTTATTTATTAATTTGCCTCTCCCTCTACTATATCCTTACATCCTCAAGATAACATAATTTCTTATTTGGTTCCATAGTATGACAACAATGCTTTGCACATAGTAAATACTCAATAAATTTTGTTGAACTCAAGAATGCATTAAAAATGATTGTCTGATTTTATTAGGCTTTCTTTTTTATTAGGAAATTTATTTTTTAAAAAAGATTCTTATGTATTTATTTATTCATTAGGGACACAGAGAGAGAGGCAGAGGAAGAAGGGAGTCCTATGTAGGACTCGATCCCTGGACCCTGGGATCACACCCTGAGCCGAAGGCAGATACTCAACTGCTGAGCCACCCAGGTGTCCATATTAGGAAATTTGTAAGAGGATCATTGTATTTCCATGCCTTAGTATATCTAAGAAAGGTGCACTTACAGTTAGTCCATTCATAGAAAGAGGCCTCTCTTCCTCTGGGCTAGGGGTATGATACCAAATATCCCTTCTCTGATCTGGTTATGTCATCTTTCATTCTGGACATCATTCACTTTGTACTGGCACTCTCCTCATTTCCTGCTCTTGAGTTCCAGGTGGCATGGTGGAAGGGTTCCAGGAGTTGGAAACAGATGGGAGAAACTTTCAAAATGCAAGACCTGCGCGCATTCTGGTCATTGGAAAGTGGGGTAGGAGTTGGGCTGACTTGGGCATGTGTGTGTGGGGAAAGGCCTGAATACAAATATAAAGCACTTAGCCTGCATCTGCAAAGTAGTGAGCTTTCAATAAACGCTAGCTTTTATTAGTCTTGTCACAAATCAATGAATTATTGAAAGGGATATATCAGAAAACGATCAATAGCAGTACTTCTAACTTCTGATCATACTTTAGCTTGACATTCAATCAATGCTATCAAAACCTGTACTGGCTCAAAGGATTAGATGAAACTGTTCTGTGATCTAAGTGGCTTCCTAAAGGAATGGGGAGCTAAAAAAATCAGGCAGGATTGGACTTTTCAATAATGCTTATATACTGACTTGCAAAAATAATATTGGAACATTTAAAAAAAACTCACACACTTTGCATCAGAGTCCGGGAAATCAGTTTTCCTTTTGCATTTCCTCTTGAGTGCATGTACTGTATTTTTTTTAAAAAAACTTATAACTTTACAAAGTATTTGGAGGAATATGAGGGCAAGGGAGCCAGTTTTGGTTGGGGATCGCTTTCAGCATGCTCCTTTTGTATAGCAAACTATGTCTTACTGTATATGGTTAATGTTAGGAGAAATAGAAGGTCTCTCCAGACATCTTTTCATATCCCAGACTCAGAGTTCCTGTGCCCGAAATCCCATCTGGCATATTTTACTACTTGAATAAACCCTTAACTTCAGGAGTAAGAGTGAAGCCTTTTGGATTTACAAGATAAGTTGAAAGAGATTTTGGAGGAGAGGAAGCCTATCCCTATTCTGTAAAGTTTTTTAGGTATTTTCAATTCTCTATGACAATTGAGGTATCTTCCTTCTCCAATTGTTTTCTTTTTAAAAATTTATTCATTTATTTATTTATTTATTTATTTATTTATTTATTTATTTATTTATTTATTTTAGTAATCTCTGCACCCAACACGGGACTCAAAATCATGATCCAAGATTGGCTCTGACTGAGCCAGCCAGGCACCCTATTCTTTCCCCAATTGTGATTTCAGATTGCATATAGACATCCCAGCTAGTGTTTCACAGAAGAGGACATCTCTCAGTTTCACAGCTCAGTGATACAAAGGGTCACGTCCCCGTTATACGAACAGCATCTTCCCCTGGAACGGCACCTCTAGCTTCAGCTTGTCAGGATTCTCTGCAGCCCTGGGCACTGGGCACCATTTTCCCTTTGAATCTTTCTTTTTCTCTTGGCTTTTATGATATTGGTTTCTCCTGATTCTATTCTTTTTTATTTTTTATTTTTATTTATTTATATGAGAGACACAGAAAGAGAGAGAGGCAGAGATATAGGTAGAGGGAGAAGCAGGCTCCATGCAGGGAGCCAGATGTGGGACTCAATCCTGGGACTCCAGGATCACGCCTTGGGCTGAAGGCAGGCAGTAAACCACTGAGCCACCCAGGCATCCCTTCTGATTCTATTTTTATATTTAATTTTCCACCTTAATTTCCTTCATTGGGCTGTTCTTTTTTATATCTCTGAAATTACTATTAACCCATTTAGTTATTGTCATGGGCTGAATTGTGGCCCCTTCCTCCCCATCCTAACCCCTGGTGCTTCCGAATGTGACTGTGTTTGGAAATGGGGTCTTTAAAGAAGGTAGTTAAGTTGAAGTGTGGTCATTAGGATGGGCCCTGATCCATATGACTGGTGTCCTTATAAGAAGAGGCTGTAGGAGCACAGACCCACACAGAGGGAAGACCATGTGAAGACACAGAGAGAAGATGGCATCTACAAGCCAAGGAAACAGGCCTCAGAAGAAATCAACCCTTGCAATATCTTGAACTTCCATCCTCCAGAGCTGTGGGAAAATAAATTTCTGATGTTTAATCTGCTCCATCTGTGGTTCTTTTGTGATGGCTGCCCTAGCAAACCAGTCATTCATTTGATAAATATTTAGAAGGCCCTGATGAAAAGACCCATGAGACACAGTTCAAGGACAAAATAAATGTGTTGTTTCCTGGGAGAAGACAGATGTATAAGGATGGGGCATAATTCAGAGATATGTGCCCTGAAAGCATTGAGAAGAAATGCTGCTCTATCTCCCTAGCTGCTCAAGGCAAACTTTTGGGGGCATGACTCCTCTGTTACATCTCACATTCAGTTGATCAGGTAATCAGTTTGGCTTAGATGGCTTAAAAATATTTCCCCAATGTGGCCATTTTTCCCCACTCATCTTTTTCCTGGATTAGTGCAAACCTTCTGACTGTTGTTCTGTGTCCATACCCCTCAGCCATCCTCAGCACAACAACCTGGAGATTCTCAAGGTCAAGTCCAGTCACGTCCTGCCTCTACTGAAAGCACTGTACTGGATTCCATTTCACTGACACTAAAAGCTGTGAGTCCACCTGCCTCCTTTGTCTGCCCAACTCTGTGCTGATCCCAGCCCTACCTCTGGCTATGTGCCTTTCCTTCAGCTGTTTCTTGTGGCTAGTATACTCCCACTTTCCATATGTATTTGACCAACTCCCTCATTTCCTTTAAGTCTTTGCTCACATGTCACTTTCTCAACAAGGTCTGTCCTGGCCACTTGATTTCATCTGACAACCTGATCCCTTGCCCGCTGGCCCTGTTTCCCCTTGGTAATCCCATCGTTCCATAATTTACTTTTTTTCTTCCTGGGGCACTGAAAATCCTAACATGCTTTATATTTTGTCTATTTACTGTCAGTCTCCTTCCTCACCACTACCTAAGAACATAGATTCCATCAGGAAAAAGCTTGGGATGCTTGTCTGTTTTGTTCAGGGAGGCATCATGGAGAACAGGTGCGTGGATGGGGCTGGATACACACTGTGACTTTTGTGATTAAGACGCCGGATCCCAGTGGCGCAGAGGTTTAGTGCTACCTGCACCCAGGGGTTTGATCCTGGGGACCCTGGATCGAGTCCCATGTTGGGCTCCCTGCATGGAGCCTCCTCCCTCTGCCTGTGCCTCTGCCGCTCTCTCTCTGTGTCTCTATAAATAAATAAAATAAATAAAATCTTAAAAAAAAAAAAAAAGACACCGGATCCCATCTGTTGAGGGGAACACATGCAGAGGGAACTTGGTTTCTTCTGATTCTATTCTTATATTTAATTTTCCAACTTAATTTCCTTCATTGGGCTGTTCTTTTTTATATCTCTGAAATAACTATTAACCCATTTAGTTATTGTCATGGGCTGCATTGTGGCCCCCTCCTCCCATTCATATGTTACTTATCTGCAAAGGGCTGAAAGCCCCAGGGGCTGTGAGTGGTTAGTGGGGGAGGAGTGAGTGAGGTTGGTGGGCAAGTCCAGGTTCCTGAAAGAGCTCAGGGCAAGATGGAGGATTTGGATTTCGTCTTGGAGTCAGGAAGAATCTTTGGAGATGTTTTGCAGGTAAGCAACAGGGATAGATTAGTAGGTTGAAGTGATTATCCTGGTAGCAGAAGGAATGAGACAAGGCAGGGAGGCTGGGTAGGAGACTGATGCAAGAATTCAGATAAATAAAAATGAGGCCTTGGGATGGGGCCCATCTCCTTGGACACTGTTCTCAAAGGCATGGTTTGAAACCCAGGCTGGCAGGGCTCCTCCTGAGCTTTAACTCCTTCCGTGGTTTCCCTTGACCCCACAGGGTGAATTTCAATCTCCCTAATACTTAAGCCTTCGAGATTTGGCCTCTCCCTAGTGCTCCTCTTCCTAGACTCTGGGATCTAGGAAACCAATAAATCAAACCAACCAACAAAAAGCCCTCAACTAACATTTATTGAGAACTCATCAAGTCCAAGTGATGTGCTAACATGTTTATACTTAACTTACTTAAATCTGTAAAGCCTCCCTATTGAAAGTTTAAGGAATGTGCCGATGGCCACAAAGCTAGTCAGTGGTGGAACTCAAATTCAAAGTCAGGTTTGTTTGATACCAAAAGCCTTGTAATTCTCAGAAAGCACAGATTTACTTCACAACTCTGATTCTTGTATTTACCCTTTTATTCTTATCATACTCAACTGTAATAGATTTATTTATGTATCTACCTATTCTCCTGGATTGTGGATTCCTTGAGACCAAGGATGTGTCTTATTCATAGGGTGACCACACATCGCCATTTTCCCAGGACGATCCAGGCCTACACCTGGATAGGTTTTAGGCTCCCTCTTCTACTCTTAAAAGTGTCCTGGTTTGGATGAGGAATTATACGGCTACTTACTTCCTCATCTTTGTTCTCCCAGAGAATGCATAGTTCCTGGGATATAGGAGGTGCTTAAGATACGTCTTTGAGTGAAGATGATGAACTCTTTTATTCTGTGAAGATGGTGTAGGGACCATATCATCATTTGAGTTATTGGTATATGAAGAGGAAAAGATGAGGATATGCTGACTGTCTCTGGCAGAACACACTCAAATCAGAATCTCATCGGTTAGCCCCACAGCCATGTGGCAGCCATGGAGGCAGGATGTTGGATCTCTCTTTAAGAAAGCCTGTATCCATTGTAAAGAGGTATTAGAGCCTCCAGCATTTTCTGCTTTCAAGCCATGACCACGCATTCCCTGGACAGTTGCCAGGCAGTGATGGAACTAGGCAGAGACTCCAGGGCCTGGCCCTTGGTGCCGGACGAGGGACTCCAGCAGTCATCTCTGGCTGAGACTCTGTAAGCTCTGCATTGTGGGTGTCCCGATTCTGCTCCTCTTTCCTGTCACAGGTGTCAGAACTGCATTCTGATCTGGGGGTTTCTGCTGCAGGAGTCTGATCACACCCTGTATCTTTCACAAGTGCTCCTCGAACAAGCCTCTCAGAGTCCTCCCTTTTTAGTGTCTGCTTTCTGAAGGACCCAACCTGATACAGTTGACACTAGGCCTGAATCAAAGGAGAGGGGTGCCAGGATGGTGTTTGGGACTGAGTTACTCACTCGACTGGCAGTGATACCTGGAGCAGGATGATCTCTGGCACAAGGTAGTGACTCAATCACTAAAACACTGGGAACATGGTCACTTGGGAAAATATTCCAGCAGTGGTGGCAGCCTTGGCTGGAGAAAGGATGCAGGCATGTGAGAAGTTAGAGATACAAGATATACAAGGACCATGGAATCGGCTGGTTGTTGCCAATATGCATAGATGCCTTACAGTGGGCTAAGGAGCAGCTACAGATAGTTAGGGAATAACCAAGGGTGAAGGTCAGAGGGCCTCTTAGAGAGATCTGTTCCTGGAGTCAGGGTAGAAAAAGCAGAAGACCAAACTCAGGACTTAATGGGCTTACCTAGGTTCAAAGACAATCGCCATTATGCCAAGGTCAAGGCCTTGGCTGGGAACATGTGGGACACTTACAGTTGGGATAGGGACATGTATGCCTCCAAATATTTTGGCTCCTCAGACTCCTCTGAACCCTTAGAGCTGCAGAGATGGTTTACCCTTTCTTATTACAAACTAAGATTCCCCTTGTGTGGGATCACACCGCAGAGTCCTGTCCCCACAAGGCAAGAAGGGCCTCCTTAGCATCCCTGTCTCCTGGTAAGTTAGAGAGAGAATATACTCCTGTTCCCTTGACTGCAAAAATTAGCCAACATCCTTTGTCAGGAATTTGGATTGGATTTTGAGAATGCTTGATCCAGAGGGGTGGAACATAAGACTGGATAGGAGAGAGTTGATGGATTTTGGAGCACTTTCTCAGATATAAGACTTAACCCCTTGACCCCTTGGCAAAGACCCCAGGGGATGGTACAGACCTGCCATTTGGCTGGTTCCTAAAAGCCTGGAGACAGGCCCCTGCTGAGCAGCATTAGAAGTCCCTGGCTCTGGGATCATTGCAACAGGTGGATAGTGGCCTGGAATGTGACAACCTGATAAGGGAGATGGTTGTGCGGTGGGTTGCAGATTGGTTGCTTTGTGCTTGAAAAGCACTTTCACAGACAAGTTGTTTACCTCTCTAGAAATCAGCTACCCCTGGGAGGAGAGGGACAGTCCCTCCAGGGCCCAAGATGTCAAAGTATCAGAATACAGGAAATAAAAGACATGGTTAATATAACTTCAGGAGGCAATATTGTTTTCTTTTTACTATTTTGAGCAAAAGAAACACTTTCAGCAGCTTCAACTTGACCTTCCCCCACTATGACCAAAGTTTAGCCAAAGACCTAGTGGCAGGGTGATTCAAACTGGCAAGAAAGTCAAGACCAATTATGTATTCAGAGTTTGGACAAATGATCACAGGGCAAGAGATCCATGGCATTAATGACATAGGAGTAATAGGTTCTATTATATCTCCACTTATTTCACTCACTTGACCATGGTAGGAACTGACTAGATCCTAAAGAATGATTGTAGGCTGCCAAGTGTTCAACCAAGTAGTAGGGACCAGAGCTGTGTGTCTGAGGGGATATTTCTGCTACCACAGAATAAGGTGGCCTTGGGGACCTCGTGTGCAAACTTTGATTTGACAAATGCCTTCTTTCCTATCCCAATCAAGAAGGATTAGAAAAAGGTAATAATTGTATGGAGCAGCTAACAATATACAGTGGCTGATTTGCCCTCAGGATATGTTAACTGTCCCATGTACCTTGTCATAATATCCTGACCACGTAGTTATCCTTGAAAACAACATATTACCCTATGACATCAACACTAGTAAGCTGACTAGGCAGGATAAACAAAAGGTGGCTGGAAACATGCTCCAGAGGTCGAGAGATAAACTTTTGAAGATTTAAGACCCTGCCATGTCAGTAACGTTTTTATTTTTTATTTATTTTTGTTTTTTAATTTTTTTGTCAGTAAAGTTTTTCATGGTTCAGTGGTCAGACACATATTCTCTCTCTCTCTGGGTTTGTGTATACACACACACACACACACACATACATACACACATATGTATATAAATAAACTATCTCTATATGTTCTCTCCCTATATATATTCATATTGGTTCTGTTTTTCTGGAGAACACTGACTAACATAGGGCCTGTAGAACTACCTGAAGGAAGAGGAAGGAATTCAAACTTGGTTTCTAGATGGGTTGGCAACTTTGTGTGGAAGAAGTGTTCTGAGGTAAAACTCAAGAGGAAAGGCCTAGAAAGGCAGCAAAGACTGAAAAATCAGAGGCAAAGAAGTCTTGGAGATAAAGGCATATAGGTGGACATAGGGAAGTAGGAATAAAGTCTGAGGAGTTTTATATCACAGATTAACAACCTCCAGGAAGCATTCAACATGGAAGGGACACTGACCCAAGTAGACAAAATGACATGGCCAGTTGACATTAGCCTGCTTTTGTAATCAGCCATCCTAGAACTGGCATAATGGGCACATGGATGAAGTGGCCATGATGGCAGAGATGGAAGATGCACATAGGCCCACCATTGTGGACTCCCACTTACCAAGATTGATCTAACTATTGCTGTCTCTTCCAGCCATATATGATGCTGGGCCCCTATATGGCACAATTCCTCGAGAAGACCAACCAGCCACTTGGTGACAAATTGACTATGTTAGCTGCCTTCTCTCCTGGAAGAGCTCATGATTTATCTCAAGAATAGACCCATATTTCAGGTATGAAGTTACTTTTCTTATTCATAAAGTTTCAGCCAGCACTACTATCTGGTGGCTTATGAGGCTGTTGATCAACAAGCACAGAATCCTATACATCACAACATCCACCAAGGAATCTTTCATAGCAAATGAGGTTCAGGAATGGGCCCACAGTGAAGGATCCACTGGTCTTATGATATGCCACACTGTCCAGAGGCTGCTGACTGGGGCTCCAGCTTGGAGGCCGTACTCTGGTAGAGTGGCATATATTCCTTGCAGACAATGCTAAGACCTACTGATTTAGAAACCTCTTTCTGGCATTCTGTCTCCAGTAGGAAGAACACATGGGATCCAGAACCAAGGAGTGGTGGCAAGAGTGACCCTACTTGTTACCATTCACAATGACCCAGTGGGAAACTTTGTGTTTCTTCTTCTCAGGACCCCTCAGGGTTAGAGGTTCCCTGCTAGGGGACTCAGCAATGTTCTTATTGAATTACAAGCTATGACTTTGGGCCTGGACAAGAAAAGGAGTCACCATCTTGGCAGGGATAATTGAACCTGATCAGAAGAAAGAGGTAGGGCTGCTAATACCCAGTGGAGGCAGAGAGGTGAATGACTCAGGTGCCTCTTTTGTATTTCTTAGCCCATGAACAGACAAGTGCAATCATCCCAGCCTGAGAATCCTATGGCTCCCCAGGATCCTAGAAACTAGAGTTTGGGTCATACCACCAGCAAAGCCACCATGATCAGTGGAGGTAGAGGTGAGAATTCAAATGGATAATGAAGGGGAGAGAAGGGGAGTGTCAGGGGCAGTCCTGAGACCAACTGTAGTTGGTACCACTAACTCCCTCTCTTAAGGTTTCCCTTAAAAAGAGAGCCTAGGGGATTTTTGGTAGAGCTGCTCTGAAAAACATGTATGGAGAAGTAAATCCATGAGGCAGAGGGATGGACTATGGCAGGCATTGGGGTGTATTGTTTAGATCTTCATTAAAGAAAGCAAGCCCGGGACAACAGGAATGCAGTCAAGGAGAATCCCCAGCTGAAGCATCTTTAAGATCTGCCTCAGCTGAGCCAAGATGACACATTTCCCAGGCAGCTCCCAGCCACTGACTGGGCACAGTGATCATGACTGTCCTGTGGGACTCTTCCAATAGGTAATCTTTTTTTTTTTTTTTTTTTTTTTTTTAGAAAGAGAGAGTGCAAACATGAGTTGGAATAGGGTGGGGGAAGAGGGCAAAGGGAGAGGTGGGAGACAATCTCAAGCAGGCTCTATGCCCAGAGCAGAGCTCCATCTCACGACCCTGAAATCATGACCCGGGCTGAAATCAAGAGTTGGATACTTAACCAACTGAGCCACCCAGGCACCCCTCCAGTAGGTAATCTTTGCTCCAGAGCTCTCTATCAGGTCAGCCATGATCTGAGGCTCTCTCTGCTCCAATCTGGTTTCCTACCCCCTCCCCTATTACAGGTGTCAGATCTGAACCATGGTCTGAACCACCACCCATCTTCAGTCTCCCCAATGTGTTTTTCACAAACATCTTTCCCCTCATCCTTGAAACTTCTTGCCCTTCGAACTCAAGCTCACTGTCTGCTTTCCTTGAGATCCACTGTCACAATGCTCAAGTCAGCTGGTTATAGTCAGTTTAGCCACAGATAACAGCAGTAAGATGTAGTAAGTGGCTAGCAGAGGCATGCTGACACATGGAAATATTTATGGCCATTTAAAAAGTTGATTCACAAAGTAGTACCAGATTTTCTTATTACAGTTTTTTTTTCTTTTTTAAATTCAGGGGCTGTTTTACAGTCAAACTATTCTGGAAGTTGAACAGGAAAACTAAATTGGAGGTAAATGTAAGTTAATTACAGATGCAAAATTTTTGTTTTAAATTTAAGCATCCACCCCACTTCTTTTACCCAGAATTGGGTTAGTGTTCTGTGGATTACACACAAACCTTTCTTGCTTATTATGGAATTTACTTTTCTTATTTCTGAAATGTAGGGGCAACAAACCCAAACTGTTCTCACATTTAGACTAAATACTTTCAATGGCCGAGCCACTTCCTCTTAAAGGCTTGCTAGTCACCCCAAATTAAAGATGGTTGTGGATAAATTCCTTGCCTTCCATTTCAACCTCTCTTGCCTTTCTGATTTCCTGTACTGTTGTGGCACCATGATTATCAACATTCAGTAGGTTCAGACAGTAGCATTGCAAGTGGCTGCCATTCTGCTATATTTGGGATCCTTGACAAGAATCAGTCTGTAGGCTCCTTACAATGCTTGTGACAAGAGTGGAGGTGGGCAGCTCTGTTTTGTGTTTCTCATTCAGATACTTTAGTGTATGAAATCAGTTTCCCAAAATAACTTTTATACAACAAACATTGTCATTTACTTCAGATCTTTTAATTGTCTCCCCATCATCCAATTTCTTTTTCCTTTATAGCTTCAAGCCATGGTGTCTTGGTCCATTTGGGCTGCTATAGTGAAATACCACAGGCTGGGTAGCTTGTAAACAACGGAAATTGATTGTTCACGGTTCTGAAGGCTAAAAGTCCAAGATCAGGGCGCCAGTGTGGTTGGGTGAGGGTTCCCTTCTGGGCTGCAGTTCTTACATGGCAGATGGGCTAGGGAGCTTTCTGGGGTTGGTTTTTTTTTTTTTTTTTTAAGATTTTGTTTATTTATTCATGAGAGACACAGAGAGAGAAAGGCAGAGACACAGGCAGAGGGAGAAGCAGGCTCCTTGCAGGGAGCCCGATGTGGGACTCTATCACACCCTGAGCCAAAGGCAGACAGACGCTCAACCTCTGAGCCACTCAGGCATCCCTCCCTGGAGTCTTTTAGAAGAGCACTGATCTCATTCACAAGACCTCCACTCTCATGACCTTAGTTATATCCTTAAAGGTCCCATCTCCTGGTACTATCCCAGTGGACACAGGCTTTCAACATATGAATTTGGGGGAGGGGGAGGGTACAAACATTCAGATGATATCACATGGACTTTGAAATTTGTTGCATCTTTACATATCAATCTTCTCCCTGTTTCTGTATTTATGAGTTTTTTCCCATCTTACATTCCAGCCAAGCCAACATCCTCAACATCCCCTGCCTTTTGTCTTTTGCTGAATATTTCCAGACTGTTTTCCAGTCCTTCTTGGTTTATCAATATCTCTTTCAGTCTTTGGATGTCCTTCTTAAGACCCCTTTTCTCCTAAAGGTCTATTCCAACTGCCTCCAAATTATTTCTTTTTCTTTAGTCATTATCTTTTTTTAAAAAATATTTTATTTATTTATTCATGAGAGGCAGAGAGAGAGAGAGAGAGAGAGAGAGAGAGAGAGAGAGAGAGGCAGAGACATAGGCAGAGAGAGAAGCAAGCTCCATGCAGGGAGCCCGATGCGGGACTCCATCCCGGGACTCCAGGATCGTGCCCTGAGCGGAAGGCAGGCGCTAAACCGCTGAGTCACCCAGGGATCCCCCTTTAGTCATTATCTTAATGCTTCCTTATTCTTCAGCTTGTTTGTACAAGTGTAATGACACATGTACTTGGCCAGAACATAAAGCTTGAGAGAAGCAGCTGGCAAAATCACCCATTTCTTGTTTTATATAACTACAGCCAAACTACCGTAGCTTCATTTATCATCACAGGTGTGTGTGTGTGTGTGTGTGTGTGTGTGTGTGTGAATAAATGAAAATATGCTTGAAAAGCACCATCTTTTGGGGCACCTTGGGGGCTCAGACAGGCAAGCATCCAACTGTTGATTTTGGCTCAGGTCAGGATCCCAGGGTTATAAGATTAAGCCCTGCATTGGGCTCCACACTCAGTGGGGAGAGTCTGATTGAGATTCTCTCTCCCTCTCCTGCTCTGTCCCTCCTCCACTCTCTCTCTCAATAAATAAATAAAATCTTAAAAAAAAAGAAAAGCACCACCTTATATTTGTAGATTGAAGGATATTTGTCAAATATTTGTCTTGTTTATGGGGATTATCTCGTTGTTTGCTGTCAGAACTGAGGGCTCTATTTAAGTTAACAAATAACTATACTGTAGGTAACGAGAGCATGAATACTTCTCCGTTCTGAGGTGTCAGATGCCATGTCCTCTGTAGTTAGAACACATCCATGAGAACCTGCACAAGGAAGCTTCTGAAGCTTTCATTTATACCAACGTGTTTGTATGTACTTATTTATTCATACTCCACCAAGTCAGGCCTCTGGCATCCTATATTGCCTTTTTGTTCTCAGTTCTTGCTAATAGACTGAATATTTGTGTTTGTCCAAAGCTCATGTCGAATTCTAATCCCCAATGTGGTGGTAACATGGCTCATGAGCAGAGTCTTTATGAATGGGATTAGTGCCCTTATAGAAGAGACCCCAGGGAATGCTTTCACCCCCTCCTCCATGTGGTAACACACAGAGAGGAGGGTCATCTATGAACCAAGAAGTAAGTAAGTCCTCACCAGACACTAAATCCTCCAGCATTTTGATCTTGGACTTACCAGGCTCCAGAACTCTAAGAAATAAATTTAGATAGTTTATAAGCCACTCCGTCTATGGTATTTTTGTTATAACACCTTGAATGGACTAAGACACTGTCAAAATTCAGTAAATGATTATCTCTAAATTTTAATTCTATTTTTAAATTATTTTTTATTATTTTTTAAAATGTTTTTTTTAAATTTTATTTTATTTATTTATTTATTTATTTATGATAGTCACAGAGAGAGAGAGAGAGAGGCAGAGACATAGGCAGAGGGAGAAGCAGGCTCCATGCACCGAGAGCCCGACATGGGATTCGATCCCGGGTCTCCAGGATAGTGCCCTGGGCCAAAGGCAGGCGCTAAACTGCTGCGTCACCCAGGGATCCCTAATTATATATTTTTTAAAGGTTTATTTATTTATTCATGAGAGACACAGAGAGAAAGGCAGATACATAGGCAGAGGGAGAAGCAGGCTCCCTATGGGGAGCCCAATGTGGGACTCAATCCGAGGACCCGGGATCATGATCAGAGCCAAAGGCAGATGCTCAACCACTGAGGCACCCAGTTGCCCTTATTCTTTTTTTTTTTTTTTTAATACTTGATTTATTTTTTCATGAGAGACACACAGAGAGAGGCAGAGACACAGGCATAGGGAGAAGCAGGCTCCCTCCAGGAAGCCCGATGTGGGACTTGATCCCAGGACCTTGATCACGACCTGAGCCAAAGGCTGATGCTCAACCACTGAGCCACCCAGGTGCCCCTAAATCTTGATTCTTGACTTCAGTTGCATGTAACACTCTCTCATTCTGCACACTGGAATTGTCTGAAAGTCAGCTTCAAGCCAAACAGGAATGAGAAAAATCTAGATTCCAGTGTTTGCTCATAGCCATAGCATCTGCATCTCGGGAACAGAAGGCAGAAGTTTTAAGTGTTCTGTCAACCGCAATCAGATGAAAAGATCAGTTGTTCATAAGACAGTTAGGTGATGATGGCTCTAAAGTTGGCTTCCGTATAACTGGTAAATACACATTTCCTTTCCTGGTTTGTTCCTTCAGTGAAGAAGTCACAATCAGAGTGCCTTTTAGTCTAAGTGCTAAACTGTTCTATTAGCTTTTTTGTCTATTGTAATAATTGTTGCATCAGGCAAGGATTAAATTGGATTTGTGTGTTGTGATCTACTTCAGAGCAGGAGAGGAAATGTCTCTCTTCTGAGAGTCATCACTCTGTGGAACACTTAAAACTCTAGTAGACAAAATGTCCGAGAACATTCCATAGAGGACTCTTAATTGGTGATCTGCCTCCTTGCCATTTAGAATTATAAAGTGGGTATGTGTTCTGCAGCCTTTAGTCTCTGGACCTCTTTTAAATCTTGATCCCCAAATCCTAATGAGATAAATAGCCTCTTGTTTTTACAAGTATGTGAAAGTTGTTCCAAAACTTTTAGATTTCATAGACTAATACATTTTCAAAAAATGTTTTGCTTGAACACCAATAAAAAAAAAAGAATAACAACAACAACAAAAAATGTATTGCTTAAGAACATATGCTTAAAATATTCTTTCTTTTCTTTCTTTTTTTTTCCCAGCCAGGTAAGGACAGTTTAAGAGTCTACCCCTCCCCCATGTGAGTTAAAGTTAAATGTGAGTAAAAGTTAAATCTTGATTAGTCTAAGGCTGTAAATCAGCATCCCTGACAGTGATTGGTTTAAGGATAGACACTCGATCTTATTCTGGACAACGATGTGCATGGGGAAGCCGGCTAGGGGATATGCTGTCATTTTCCATTTGCTTCTTTTCTTCCAGAACAATTTTCTGTCTTTGTCTGCCTTTCTGAGTGCCCCAGGAGGCTGGCTTCTATAGATTTCATGAAGGCTCCTTCGTCTGCTGTTTTGCTCTGAATTTAGCTAATGCAGGAACTGACAGGAGCTAAGAGTTTTTATGACTCTACTCCCCTCTTCCTGGCTGCAATCTTGCCAGCAGTTTCATCCCTCTGAGACCTAGGCTCTGTCGGGCCACCTCCCTTCCTCTGAGACAGCTCTCATTACAGGGGTGGGAACTTCAGTCCTTCTTGTCCTTTCAGGACCTGAAGTAGTAATAGTTCCCTGATATTACTAATCCTTGACACTTCACCATCTCTTGTTGGTCTGTCCCCTGAACTCTGCCCACGGTCGCTACATTGTCCCTCCATCAAATGCACTTTGGTTAAATTCTGTGAGTGTAGCAGCTCTTCCCTGCCCAAATCTTGACTGATAGAGGGCCCTTTTGGTAATGGTTGTTAAAAAGAGACACAGAGGAAGACCCAGTTCTTTATGTACTGGAGGTTGCTGTGTCTGCAGGTGACCTCAGGACCTTTATGGCTGCTATTTTGAAAAATGGAGGAGCTAGGTTGATGGAAACAAACACTATAGATAGTAAAGCAGGAAGATGGAAGCAGTTATGTCTTTGAGGCTGCTGTGCCTTTGAATGAAGCAATTTTGGAGATGCTCTGCATTGAGACAGCATGCTGTACAACCTAAGACATTTCCATCTTGTTTATGCCACTTTGAGTGGTGGTCTTGTGTTTCATGAAGTGGAGAGTTTTCTCAAGGCAGATGAAACACTTGAACAGGGTGCAATAACAAAATGAAGGAGTGAGGGTGGGGGAATCTGCTCAAGTAGAGTGAACAGAGATACATTCAAAATGCCTTGGATAATGGAAAGAGATGCACAGTGTTCATCGAGAGATGAGCAGATGGGAAAAGGATCAGCACTATTTCAAACAGAAGAGAGAACATTTTAATTCTAAACCCATAGAAAGAACAGAAATAGAATACATGGCAGGTAAGAAATTTAAATAGAATATTTGAGACACGGGTCTTATTTTTCTCAGTGTTTGGTAAGTAGCGGTATAGATGGTGTCTTTATCTGTGGGTTTTTGACAAGACATGTTTCTGGTAAAGAAGTAACAAAACACTCATTGCTGTCTTATAGGAGGGATTTCAGCCATTTTAGACATGGGGTAAAGTCAGTGAAACTTGGCCATAGCTTCCTGTTCCTACAAGACTGCCCACAGGAAATTGTGTCCAGCTTCCCCAATTTGCCCTCAGGGCAGTATCCCCATTCTGTTCTCGGCCTCACCTGCTCTTGGCAGCTCTGTTGTGGCCCTGCTCACAGGCCCCGGCTTCTTTCCCACCCTGGCCTTCCAGGTTGGCTTGCTCTGTGCTCTCTGACATGTGATCTTGAGCCAGGACTTCTTCCTCTTCTTTACTCTTCCACCTGGGTTTTCTGCCCAAGGATTCCCTAGAGAATTCTCCCACCATCTTTGAACCATCATTGCTGTAATTTTTGTTTTGGTAAGCTCTTCCTGTCAGAAAAATATTGTAATTTTGAAAAACCAATATTCTCAAATGTATTTTAAGTCAATTTTTAAAGTAATCTCTATACCCAGCATGGGGCTTGAACCCATGACCTCAAGATCAAGAGTCTCATGCTCTACCCACTGAGCCAGCTGTGCACCTCTATTTTAAGATGGCTTTCATTTCAAAAACTGTTGTCTATGAAATTATTTTTCCTAAGTTATACATGCTGCCTGAGCTGACATATGGGATAAATTCCCCTAATTCTAAGCCTTCATCTTTCCCTGCCCTCTTGCTTCTTTTCACTTCCTTTGACTCCCTGCCTTCTCAATTCTGACTCCCTTTGACCCCTTCCTATCCAACCTCAGAAGGGAAGTGGAATGGAGAAATGAGAACATAGGAGGAGAAAGAGAGACCAAAATGGTCATTTTCAGTGAAAGTCAGACGACTTAAGAGAGAAGATCTGCGAGGCTTGCTGTTTCATGATCCCACTAACCTAACTTCAGACCAGTGGGAGGAGTACAAGTGTGGTATTCCTTCTTGGGTGACTGTTTGCATGAGCAATGCTGGATTTTGCAGCCATGGGTGAAAATTATTCTATGAAAATTATAGAATAATCCCCTGACTCACCAATTTACTAGGTAAGTCAAGGAAAACGATCAATTCATCCCCTGAAAATAAATTCTTTTTATTGGAAGATAGTGCATATGTTGGCACTGAAGAAATGCTTTCTGAAGAGGTGGGTGCAGGCAGGCCAGGAGCCACTGAGGTCTGGAAGCCTTTCCAACTGTGCAGTTGGCAAGTTCTTGAACAAGAACACATGTGCTGAGAATCCACAGAGTCAGATACTTTCACTGTAGGGGAGGATGTTAAAGGTTATAGCTCTCAAATGGGAAACTTGCTCCTTGCCATGCATCATGCAAAATGAAAGCCAGCCCTGAGAGCCCCAGTCACAAAGATCTTGGGCACTGTCTTGGATTCCTCTCTTTTACCTACCTGGCTTTGGGACCTTCAAGAATTTGCTTAGCTTCTCTAGACTTTCAACATCATTATCCATAACACTGACATAATCTTGTTCTGCTCACCTCTTTGGGTGGCCGGGATCAAGAGATACAAAATGATTTCATGTTGTGAAGTGTAGCATTCTACATACACACATGGTACCATTGAGATTTTTCTCTGACGTGTGACCCATTTACAAGCTTCCTCAGGACTATGATCTCTACTGGCTCTTTTCTTTTTCTTTTTTTTTTTTTTAAGATTTTATTTATCTATTCATGAGAGAGAGAGAGAGAGAGAGAGAGAGAGGCAGAGACACAGGCAGAGGGAGAAGCAGGCTCCCAGGACCCTGGGATCACACCCTGAGCCAAAGGCAGACCCTTAACCACTAAGCCACCCAGGAGCCCCAATTTCCCTTGGTTCTTTAGAGGATCTCCAGCTGCCATTTCATTTCTCTGCCTCTTATGCTTAAAATTCTCTCGGGTCAGGCTCCCCCACCCTCAGCCCCGCCTGGAGGTAGGTAGTGACCTCCACCTTGCACACTCTGGGCTCAGTTTTCTACCGCATGAGGCTGCACAACATCCAGGAAAAGTGTGATGCCTGAATATAACCTTGTATGGTTCCCACTATACTGCTCATGCTGGACCTGGCCTTTCCTTTCTTCAAGCTTTCCTTCTATCCCCTTGTCCCTGCCCTTGTTCGGCACACACGACCTATGGCCGGCTCCCCTCCCAGTGAGAATACTCAGCTCACTGAGTATTCTCGGTTCCCCTAAGTCCCTCACTGGCCCTGGCACAGAGATTGTGCAGAGAAATATTTGCCTTGATTGTTGAATTTATTGCTATGCTCTAGATCCTAAAATAAGATGAGTGAAAGAACGTGTTTGCTAAACAGGAGCTCTCAGTACAGTGAGTGACACAAATGTGGACACAGAGAATATTTGCCATTTGATGTGATAGGTGTGATCAAGGGGGGAAGTCAACTCTGAGGCTGCATAAGGCTTAGGAAAGATTTCTTGGGAAAGGGAACATTTGAAGCAAGTTGATGAACCTCTGCCAAAATCTAAAAAAGCATATTAAAACAATAACGGAAAAAATAAAAACAAAAAAACAAAAAAAATAAAACAATAATGGTAGGTAGTAGAATAATGGAAAAATATGTGAAAATGGTAATACTGGTGGCCTTTGGTTTTTAGCTTGGTGAAAATTTTTTTTCTATTTTGATATCTCCAAATATTCCATCATGAATTTATTATTTTTTTATAAAAAGTTAAACAATAACTTGGTGGGAATTATTCTTTACGTACACACACACACACACACACACACACACACAAGCACAAGCCTGCAAAACAAACAAACAAAAACAACAAAAAAGGCCCTGATGTATATAACTTCTTGAGCAATGCAAACACACACACACATGCACAGGCACACACACACACACACATAACCACATATGCACACGTACATATTTTATCGTAACCCAAGACAGACTGGAGCATCTCACTGTGAGTTTTCTTGTCTGTTTTTGGAAGTCAACTACAGGTCCTGGAAATAAAAAATTTTTCTTGAAATAAATTTTCTCAAAAACAAGAAAAAAAGTAGAGGAGAAAAATAAGGAATCCGAAGAGAAATCTTTTACTGAGTTTATGAGTTGAGTGGGTAGCAGGCATGGGATAGGAGAGAAAGAAAATAGGATTTTCTTGTGATGTTCCACTTGTAAAAGTCAGTGGATATTTTTACAGGTACCAGCTAGTCCTTCCTGAAAATCCTCTAATGGGGACAGGCTGTGAAGTGGCAATAGGAAAGATAAATGCTTTTCTGGAGAGTAATTTTAGTGCAGTGTGGAAAATGTGAAGAGAAAAAAATTAAAGATCGAATGGAAAATCCATCCACAGGCCAACCCACACCACAGAAGTGCTGAGGACCATGTGTCCAGATTGGCCCCTGCGCCAGGCAGAAGCCTCTCCTTGGGCCAGTGCCCCCCGTCCTGTGTAGGGACAGCCTGGGGGGGCATGCATTTACTCTACATGCCCTGCCAGTGGCTATTGTTTTGGGGGAACAGAAGAATTGGAAAGGATAAGAAACCAAGACCACCACGCTGTGACTTTTCCCCTTACTCAACAATGCAAGTATATTTTTCTATAATGGTCTTGTAGATGTTCCCAAAGGGAGCATTCAGAATGTAGGTACTGCTGGTTAGAGGAGGGGCTGCATTCAATTTCTGATCCCTCCCCATTCAGCTTCTTCTTCTCCCCTAGTCAGTTCTCTTGTGATAACTACAAAGGGCACACAGACATTACTAAGACTTACGTCGTCTTCTGTTTTTTTCTCCATGCTGAGAAGATCCCCATTTAGGGCTCTTCTGAAGTTCAGCATTTTCCATGTTCCTCATGGCAAGCTTTAGTATTTCCAGTTGCCCTAATTGCAGTTGCCAATAACCACCCAGCTCTGGGAAGCTGAAGGGGAATGGGTGGTGCTGCATGTAATGAGCTACACCCTGTTAGAAAGGGGGATCTGGAGCCTTCTCCTTGGCCCCATTGCTCACTTAGCTTCCTTCTCTCCTTAGGGGCTTCACAGTAAGGGAATCTGAAGAGACAAAATATTCTGGAGAATTGCTAAGGGCTTGGACTTCCTTAAATACCTAAGAAAAATATGAGACCCCCTAACTTCCTTCCTGAGATGGGCTCACTGGATGATATGATCTTGTTTCAACAAGAGTGGCCAATGGATGAAACCAAGAGTCACATCCCATATCTGGAGCTGTGCCATTTTGAGCATAGAGGTCTTTCTCTTCCAGTCAAAGGGAAGTTTTACTCCCACACTGGCAATCAGTAAGTTCGAATGGGTGACTCTGAAGAACACAAACAATAAAATCTACAGCAATAATTTCATATTTAATCTAGAACAGCAGACAATCCCAAGGATTTAGTTAGCATAAAGGAGGTGGTCATGGGTCCAATGTTAAGCCACTTTCTGGATGTCCCCATGATCTTGTTTGGTGGAGACTGTGCAGGTAATGATAGGAATGTTCACTCCTTTTTAACTCCCAGCACACAAGCTTGTCTGTTTCTTAGTTTTAATTGTTGTCTTTTGAGAGGTTTAGTCAGATATGGTTAGAACCTGGCTTGGAGGAGGGTTTGTTTGTTTGTTTGTTTGTTTGTTTTTTAGTTTGGCTATAATTTAAAATGGTAGAAAAGGGTCAAGGGAGTGCAGACCAGATTGTTATTTTGTCCTCTTGTTGCCAAGAATCTGATCTGATAAGGCAGTGATTTGAGATGATTGCTTTTGAAATCATGAACTCAGGTAAGTGTCCTTACAGAAAGCTGGTATGAGCCTCGAGATTGCAAGAACCCACTGTTGCCCAACAGATTTAGGGTAACCAGTAGGCCTAGTTTGTCCGAGACCCTTCCTGGTCTCAACAGTGAAAGTCTCGAGTCCTGGCAAACCCTTCAGTCCTGAGAAAATTGGGTATATTTGGTCACCTACTTGGAATTAAAGTTTGAATGAATCCGACTGCTAGACACCTGGGGACACACATTAGATACCTGGTTTTTGCTTTCCTGTTGTGACTGGGATGGACCCTGCTCATGATTGCTTCATCAGTGGGCAAGTGGGTGGAGAAGGCAAGGAGAAGAAGAGCTAGAGAAAGAGACTAGAGATAATTTTTTTTTTTTTTGCACTGAGACTGCGCTTTCAAGGCAGCTATTTCTAATAGTGACCAAATTTACATAATGAGTGAGAAGTGAGAGCAACAGAGGTCAAGCCTAAGCTAAAGAAAGCAATTTCTGCTAAAGAATAATGGGATGAAAAGTGAAACTCAGTGTAGAGAATCTTCCTGAAATTTCAGCAGACTTAGACCCTTTTTTCCCTTGTGTGTCTGCATTTTGTACCTTATTCCACATCAGCAAACATAAACATTCCAGTCTATGTATGTGCATACAAACTCCTGGTGACGAGAGACATGTCTTTTCATCCTGGTATTTCCAGCCTCAAGCATCGTGCCCAGTACATAGTGGGTACTTAATAGATTGAAAAATGAATGAATAAATGCAAAGCCAGGGGTATGGGGATTGTTCAAGGAAGATGGAATATTCTCGCCTTCTCTTTCAGCTCCATTGTGGACTAAGATACAAGCATTTGCCATGCATGTTTTATTTTTATTTTGAATTCTCCCTTAGATACATTACATGGCAATGCAGTGTGTTTATCTTTTCTTTGCTGATTTCGATAAAATTATTTTCCTCTGGCAATGGGTAGGAGAGAAAGGCTGGTGGTATCTTCTCAGGTCAAAATGCAAATATCTGTCCTGCCTTCTGGGAAGAGATTGGGCAAGTATGTGTCCATCGAGCCAATCATTAGCCTTCACTATCCTTAGGAAATCCATGGAAGTAGGGGATGTGTTCCATCTTCTCCAAATGCTCTCCGTAACTGCTCACTTGGCACCATTACTGCCCCATGAGGACACCATCCCTGATATGTCTGGGACACTGGTAAAATGCAAAGGAAAATGTACAGAGAGCTCTCATGCCTTTTTGGGGAACTGAAGAGAGCTTGTTAGAGTTCTTCCCTCCCTCCTTCCCATCCGCCATCTCTTCCTTCTTTCTTCCTTCCTGCCTTCCATTTTTCCTCTTTTTGGTGTGGGTTTTTTCTTTTTTTTTAATTTCAAAAGTATTGTATGCTTTGTCTACAGAAAGGCTAAAACTCTCGGAACGAGGAAGAATCACCTTCTCCAGAGGAACTGCCTTTTATTCTGTAGCACTAGATGTGAATGTATATTATCTGTCTAGCTCTCTAGAAGACTGAACTTGCTTGATTCCAGAGCTGTGGTCAGCCTCAACAGTGAAACTTTGCCTTTGTGTTGTTTCTGTGTTTGTGACTCTGACTCTATTAGGCCCGAGAACCTTTTTGTAGTTTGCTTCTCACTTGGTGCATCCTCCACACCAGGACTTTTTCTTTTGCCTTTTGCCAGTTGCCAGGCTCCCCTGAGAGCTGCTGCCTGACAGTCCAAGTATAAGCCCCACCTTCTGTACGGAGAAGAGAAGGAGATTCTGCCTTTCTGCTTAAGGAGATTCCTTGCAAATCTCGAAGCTTTACAACCATTTCTCATCTGGAGAAATGGAATTGAATCCAAATAGTGTGTTCTATTTTTTTTTTAAAGGGGATAGAGATAGAGGGAGAAGGAGAGAATCTTAAGCAGGCTCCACCCCCAACACAGAGTCCAACATGGGGCTCCATCCCTGGACCCTGATATTGTGACCTGAGTCAAAAGCAAGAGTCAGACACTTAACCAACTGAGGCACTCAGGCACCCCCTAAGTGGTGTGTTCCTAACGGGTATTTCTCCCCACCTCGACCTTGTCAGAATTGATGGCACTGCCCACTAAACCCTGTGAGTAACAAAACTGAAATATTCCAGGGTTTCTAAAGAGGGAGATTTTTCCTGAGGGCAAAAGTGGCAGGACATGTAGGCTTACTTTTTGAGACTTTGGTACCACTGAAGCCAGGTTATACAAACTGGAGTTCAAACAAATGCTATGGGGCAAGAGAAAGGCTATAGATTTAAAGATGAACATGAAATTAAATTATCTGGTTCATAAAATTATTTTATTTTCAGATTTATGTCTCTACCTGATTGCCCTCACACAGAGCTGTTCTCCTGCTTTCTCAGGACAGTGGGCATTATTGCTTCTACTTCCAGAAGGACTCACATGTTGAAAGATTGCTCAAAGTAGAGAACCAAGAGTAACATCCAGAACATAAGAGGTGTTCCTAAAAAAAAAAAAAAAAAAAAAAAAAAAAAAGAAAAAGAGGTGTTCCTTCTTGCAAAGGAATCTTTGGGGTTCTGTTTTATTCTCACTGATCCTGGAATGTCCCCTCCCCACAGGGAGCAACAGCTCACTTGTATCCCAGGCTTGTACCCTGTGTCCCCAGCAGGACAAGCATCAGACTCCAGCAGAAGAAGTCTAATCGCCACAGAGAAGGTGCACAACCCCCTCAAAAGAGGAAGTGTTGTATAGTATATGACCCTTCCCTCCTTTCCAGAATGTTGGGTATAGATTTTTTTAAACAGAAATCTGGAAATGGAGAAATTGCTGTGCATTTGTGACTCTTTGTTACCTAGAAGTTAATTTATCCTTTTCTTGTAATAAAATCATATAGATGATGTTACCTTGAAGGGTTATTGAAGTTTTCAAACTCTGAGCAGACCATTGAGATCTTCTCTCATGAAGCTATGTCCTAGCGGATTAACCTCTTGAGAAATTAGGAAAATATGGCACCAAGCAATGACCTCAACACTAAAACAAAATGATGAGGCCCTGGCTACCTTTGACCTGGGAAGTTCTGGGCAAGTCTGTTCTCAAGATGGTGTGCTTTTGTTTTAAGTTGGCCTAAAGACGGTACAAATATACTTCATAATATTAAGCTTCCATTGCTTTGGTGGTCAAAAGGAGAAAGGAGTTGTTTTGAAGGCATAATCTGGTTTATACCATGGTAGATTGCAGATCTGCCCAGACCAGTTGTTTTGTACCTTCAGTTAACAATCCAGAAACTGCAAGGGTCTGAAGCTGAAAAGAGAACAACACAGCCCTCAAAGTTGGTGTGAATCTGACACCAAAACAGATTGTGGCCATAGTAAGAAAAAAATGCATTAGGCCAGACATGTCTGAAATATGGGAACACTTTGTGGAACCACAGTGAAGAGAGACCAGACAGAGGCATTCTCCATGTCCCTGTGGTAAAACCCAAACTCCAGTTTGTGAGGAGAGTTGGGTAATAGGTTCATTATTCTTGCTAATTGTCACTTTGAATTGTCAAACAATGTTAAAATGTTAGGATTATTTGGAGGCATGAATTAACAGATACTGAGTTTCGAAGAAATTGTGAGGGACATGCTCCTTTGTTAAAAAATTCTGATATTTCTTAAGTGGTTCATCTCCACTGGGTTTCCTATAGAAACAGCTGATGATTGAAAGCAGCATCCAACAATTGATTTGAAGAATGAATGATATGGCCCAGAAATAGAGCAGAAAGTGAGCTACAGGATATATCCTAAAAGTGGGAATTGTCAAGGAGTCTGCTTGGAATTGGGTATTTCTGGGTCCACATGTGGTCCACAGGTACGTATCATGAAGTGTTCATTACATTTTGAAAACAAAGTGTCCGAAAGATTATTGAAAAAATTAATGAAAACCTGAATTTATTTTAAAAAATTTTTAAAAATTTATTCATGAAAGAGAGAGAGAGAGACAGAGGCAGAGACACAGGCAGAGGGAGAAGCAGGCCCAATGCAGGGAGCCTCATGTGGGACTTGATCTGGGGTCCCCAGGACCACTCCCGGGACTGAAAGTGGTGCTAAACTGCTGAGCTACCTGGGCTGACCAAAAAAAACCTTTTTTTTTTTCTTTTTAAGATTTTATTTATTTATTCATGAGAGACAGAGAGAGAGGGAGAGACACAGGCAGAGGGAGAAGCAGGCTCCATGCAGGGAGCCTGACAAGGGACTCAACCCTGGGTTTCCGGGATCCCTGGGCTGAAGGCAGTGCTAAACTGCTGAGCCACCTGGGCTGCCCCGAAAACCTGAATTTATTAAAAGCTTTGACAAGTGAGTAGTTTTTGTAATGAGTTGGTAGGCATAAGGCAGGACAAACTTTCCCTAATTGGACTTCTCTCTAAAGAAATCTACAGAATTAAAATAATAATAATAAAAATAATAATAATTAGAAGAAAAATACTTTAAAATGAACTTAGAATGACTAACTTTAAGGAATTTCTTGGTAGTCTTATGACCTTGGACAGGGACTTACTGCAAAATCATTCTTGCGATTACTGTGGGGAAAATTGGAACGTCAAATATCAGTCTAAATTTTAATATTTCTTTTTCTAGGTTTCTATAATAAATTGCTAACGTAGCGCTATTTAAAATACTTGGTTATTAAATAGAGCATTAAATTGTACAATAATAATAAATGTAACATCATTTTTTATAATCTTCAGAGGACTATTACCAAAAATGCTTAGTTAAACGACACAAAACCCTTGAAGGTTGGCAGTGCACACATATTCTCTTTTTACAAAAGATATAAGAAATGCAAGTTTTGGACTTGCCTAAAAAGCTGGGAACTGCTCGGACCAGGACCAGTTCTGAGCCCTGGATCAGTGCTTACTATGTTTCAATGATTGAAGAAGACATTTTGGGTTTTAGTTTTCTCCTGAATGAGACCTAAAACATTAAAAATATTCTTTGGTGTTCCAGCTTACAAAATATGACATCATTGTTCCCTGGCATTTTCTGGTGAATCAAGGGAATGTAATTCTTCATTTTAATCTATAATTTATTTTAATTTATAAATTCTAGGCCCTATTTTGTATTCTATCTTTGGAACTGTTTGGTTCATTTCATTTGCATTAGATTTCAATCTGAGAGAATTCACATGTTGCTTCTATGAACAATGAATAGTTTAGGCCTGCATCACTGATTGAGCATATGCTGAAAACAGGTGAAGTCGGCAAAGAATTGAGAATAAACTCCATATATTAAAGAGCTTTTAGAGCAATGGGGATTCTTATTGTCAAAAGGACTTTTTGGGAATTGTTTTTTCATTTAAAGAGGTTTTGCCTAATAGGCAGTGAGGTAGATAGAGTATGGAAAGGTAAGGTGGAGATGTACACCTGAGAGGCACCAGCATAGGGTCCATCCTCGAGGGGGTGAGGACAGACGGAAAAGGTCAGAGGAGCCTGTGCACCTTCGACTAGCGCATGCCCACGTGTGGAGCAGTGTTTCTCCCCTGGCTGCACAGCACAATCATCTTCAGGGATTTTTTAAAAAAACATATAGTGACATGGGGGCCTCCTCCTTGGGGCTCCCAGCTCAAATACCTAACATAGGACAGGTGGATGGGAAGTTTGTAGACACTTCTCAAGTGGTTCTAATGTGCAAGTGAGGCTGAGAACCACTCTGATGAAGTCAAGAAGGGAGAAGGGAGGGCGGACCCGGTGGCACAGTGGTTTAGCGCCACCTTTAGCCTACGGTGTGATCCTGGAGACCCGGGATCGAGTCCCACGTGGGGCTTCCTACATGGAGCCTGCTTCTCCCTCTGCCTGTGTCTCTGCCTCTTCTCTCTCTGTGTGTCTGTCATGAATAAATAAATAAAAAAATCTTTAAAATAAAATCTATAAAAAAAAAAAAGAAGGGAGAAGGGAGGACTGAGAGATACCAGGAGAAATAAAGAAGAATAGCACCTTGTGAGCCAAATGCAGAAAGTGTTCTGAAAATGCGTGTTCTGCACGCTATGGATACAAGAAGGAAGAGGAGGACGTTGGCCATCTGTGTTGTCAGTGTGGAGGTCACTGTCAACTCTGACAAGGGCAGTTTCTGTGGAATAGTGAAGTTGGAATCTAAATGGGCCTGATTCAGGATAGCATGAGAGAAGAGAACATAGGCAAGTCTTCAGAGAAGTTTGGTTATAAAGGGGAACGGAAATTTGAGAATGTAGTTGGAAAGGTTGGAAAGTAAGGGAGTTTTGTTCACTCGTTTGTTTTTGTCATTTTAAAGATGGAAGAAATGGCAGCAAATTTGTGTGTCTGAGGGGGAACGACCCAGTAGGGAAGGGGAAATGATGCAGAGGAATCCTGAGCACAGGGGATGGGGCCTTAGGGAGGGGAGAGGGCAGCTCACCCATGAAACCAGGAAGATAGGCAGCGTAGGTAAGAATCAAAGCAGATGAGTTGCTGGTGAGAGCACCCCAAAGTTCTCAGCAGCAAGGACATCGCTTGCAAGTGAGCAGAGGGCAGGAGACACTGGAGGTCTGAAAAGAGAAGACATTTGAAATAGGGCCTCCCTGAAAGATTGACAAGGAGCGTGAAGGACTCATTTGAGCTGTCATGCTCATTTCATGGAATTAAGTGACACTCATTGGTGGTCATGGTTGACTATTTTTTCCCTACACGTCCCATTCTTGGGAACTAGGTGTGGAGGAGGCCGAGAGCTGAATTGAACTAGAGTTGAATGGACACAGTAGACAGTTAATACTACCTGGTGACGGAATCAGTAGAGTAGCGGCAGCGTATATGTAGTTGTCTGACAAAACAAAAACAAAAACAAAAACCCATTATTAAGTGCTTTAGAATAGAAGTTAAAAGTTACCTGGGAGCTGAATCATACCTGTAGACATGCTTTCTTAAAAATATTTTGAATAGGGGTGACAGTATTGAGAAACCAGGAGATTTTACATTAAATAATACAGATTTCTGGCTTCTCTTGGCATCCCTGGGTCTGTTCTCAAAGAGCAGAGCCGGTTGGGGTCCACGTGGCTCCCTCTTTTTGGTGGTGGGTAGTTTAATTCTTTCCTCACCCTCATTTCCTCAGGTATCTTTCTGATATCTGCTCAGTGTGTTCATCTTCCAGTCAAGGAATATTCCAGCTCTCCACACTGATGAATTCATGAAGCCTCCATATGGGGAATGTGTCTGAAGACATCACTGTCCCAGTTGGGGGAGCAAAGGCCTGGCCTTGCGTGCCCTGTTTCCTACAATAGATCAATATTTGGGAACCTGGTTTCTGATTTGAGTTCAGCCTTATTTTGAGAATTCATCTTATTTTTCTGGGTGTTAGGCTTCTTGTTTTTATAACTAAATGGTCTGGACAAATGACCTGTAAGGTATTGATTGTCTGTGATTATTGTGAATTTATTATGAAATGTCTCTGAATGTAATATGTCGTCTAGCTAAAAGATCCAGAACTGGCCGGAAGGGGAACCCTGGCTGGTCAGCCTCCTGTCAAACGCTAATGCTGAGTCCATGACTTAGTGGTAAAGGGCATTTCTGAAATACTGGACAAGCTCCCTTGGCTTACGGCTCTCTATAAGCTGTAAAATGCACACTCAACACTTGATACTTTTCATTAAGATGAAAGAACTCTCAAGTGCAAATGACAGAGTGTGTTGATATATGATTATAGTCATAACACTGTGCTTTTTTGTCCTCAGAAGAAAATTTCCTAGTCATGACTTTAACCTGACATTCAGACAACAAAGCTCCCTGATTACATTTAATAAGAAAATTTAATAACCCCCTTATTGTGTATTTTTGCTGCAGCCTTGGATTAACCTTTAACAAATGAAGCTTTAGTTGCCACACAGCCTCCAGAATGTTTCCCTGTGATGAATGTGTCTAAGTCCATGTGGGCTTGAGGATGCTGGGGGCTGGGAGAGTCACACTGTGGTTGGAACGACCCCTAGGAAGCCAGATCTCTGACATCCTAGCAATGACTTCCAGGGCCCAGAGTCCCCTGATGGCCCTCTGGCACCAAACTACAAAATCTAGAAAAAACTCATTCTCTAGAAATATAAGTATTAGGCACACACCTGAACAGTAGAGTAGTCCCCAGTAGATTTCTTTATAAATGGTCATCTATTTAAAAATTGAATGATGGGGGCACCTGGATGGCTCAGTGGTTGAGTGTCTGCCTTTGGTTCAGGTCATGATCCCAAGTTCCTGGGATTGAATCCCACATCAGGGTGCCTACTTCTCCTTCTGCCTATGTCTCTGCCTCTTTCTGTGTCTCTCATGAATAAATAAATAAAATCTTTTTTTAAAAAATTGAATGATGACTTGCTGTGGGTTCCAACATTTTTGGGGGTGGCACTGTGACTGAGCAGCTAGTGTTGTCATGGAAACAATGTATATAACACAGACAGGAGAAAATGGATTAAAAATGGATAAAAAATATCCCTATATCATGTTGTATTTCGTAAGTGTTATGGAACAATGCGTATTTACTGTTCAGCGAAAGGTAGTCCAGGTGGATAAGCTTGAGGTGTATTTGAAAGAATTTAAAGGAAAACCTGCAGAAAGAATAGATAATGCTGTGGGATCTTTCCAAATTCTTCTATTGCTCTTTCCTCTGGTTTTGTTAGATGATTTCACAGCAAATCCTCCTTCCTGACTTTGCCATACTGCTCCCTGTTTATCAACGGGAATTTTGATTTACTATCATTTTTTTAAAGATTTTATTTATTTATTCATGAAAGACACAGAGAGAGAGATCAAGAGAGAGAGAGAGAGAGAGAGAGAGAGAGGCAGAGACACAGGGAGAAGCAGGCTCCATACAGGAAGCCCAATGTGGGACTCGATTCAGGGTCCCCAGGATCATGCGCTGGGCTAAAGGCAGTGCTAAACCGCTGAGCCACCCAGGCTGCCCGATTTACTATCATTTTTATAATGATGATTTTGAAGATCTTTTAAAGAAATGAATGTGTAATGCAATTTGTATTTTTTTAAAGATTTATTTATTTATTTGAACGAGAGAACACAGGTGTGAGCATGGGGAAGGGCAGAGGGAGAGGGAGTGATAATCTCAACCAGATCCCCGCTGAGCTTAGAGCCCAATGCGGGGCTTAGTCTCCTGACCCTGAGATCATGACCTGAACCAAAACCAAAAGTGAGATGTCCAACCGACTGAGCCACCCAGGTATCCCCAAATTTGTATTTTTTTGTTGTTAAATTGGATAAATATAAAGCTTGAGTTACATTAAGTCTCAAATATTTAGAGTTTAATATTATGATTTTTTTTTGTTTACAGGTAAATGTAGAATTTTATGATTGACACAAAATGACAGTACTTATTACATGCTTCAATGCCTTTGCATGACACAAAATAGTTTTCCAGTATATATGTACATAGTATATATATTATATATAAAATATGTATGTAATATATAATATACATAGTTAACACATGTTGGAACAAAACCTCATGTTTTATATATTATGTACTAGATCTTATGTGCTAAAAGTTCTTTTTTGTACCATTGGGTCTGTTTGAAATCAAGATCTCTGACTTCCAGATATATATTTGATTGAGAACAGATGTGTCCCTGGACATTCTGGGTAGATTATTTTTGGCTGTGGTGTGTGCTGCTCTAGACTCTGCACCCAAATCCCTTTTCTCTGCTCCCCCAGGGAGGTGACTGTAAGTTTCAGGGAGGGATCAGCACAAAGGTCCCAAGGCCTGGAGAGGACAAGTTATGGTTCAAGTGAACGTGGAACATCCCCCAATAAGTGTCATCCTTCCAGGCAAAGCAGACAGTGAGGAAGGATCCAGCCTTTGCTTGAAGGGTCAGCACCTCTGTATCTGTCCTTGTCACACAAACCAGGGGACTATTACACATTCCCAGCCACCCTCCTGATTGTTAAGTGGCCCCGTAAAGAGAACATGGGGAGAAACAGTCATCTTACATGAGCAGAAGGCATTCTCCAGTTGCTGGAGTGATCCCATCCCAGTGTTTGGCTTGAGGTGGCTGAAGGTGGAATCATGAAACAAAACGGGAGGGAGGCCCAAGTGGACACAAAACAGGGATAGAACACTTAATATTTCTTTGTCAGACTCTCTCTTAGTTGGCGGGGACTCTTGACATGAGCTGACTGAACACTTAGTTTAAAGTTAGGGATGGCAGCTTGAGGGGTGTGGAAGAGATCCACTGCTCAACGGGGGTGCTTACATTTACAATGCTGATGCTCCAGTTCGATCGCAATGTTCTTCAATATAGGAAACACTGCCCCCGTAAATGGCAATGCTTGATCATCAGGTATCATCACTGATGACGCGTGCTGGCGAAGCAGTCTGGTTGAAGTAATAGAAGCATTAAGGAAAAAAAACTGTTAATAATGATGTATATACATATAGATATTATCTACAGATAGATAATTATCTATCTATCTATCATCTATCATCTATTGATATATCAATATATCCAAAAGCAGGTGCATGTCATAGATTTGCTGTTCAATTGGCCAAGGACAGTTAAGCTTAATTGATGTGAACTTAGGCCCTAAAGTGAATATACTCTTGTATGGCACTAGGTGTTGAGATGGTGAAAGGAAGCTATCTAATCGCTAAGTTGATGACTAATGCTTTCTTACTATACCATTTTCTAGATTGTGAGTACTCATAATGAAGCATGGCTTTCATTTCTTTTTTAATCAAGATTTAACACATTTTTTTTGTTTCTTAAAATGAAAAAAGTAATTCATATATCTTTTACTGGAGATCTGAGTTTTTTTTTTTTTTTTTTTTTGTCTCTCAGCTTAACATTCAGCATTTAGCTAAGCATGCTTCTTGTGCCTGTAATCCTGAAGGAAACATATTCCTATTAGATTACCTACACTTTGACTGATTTTGATAGGTACTATTCCAGCGAAGGTGAAGAAAAGCTCTGTAAAGAGGTCTGTGAAAGCCCGGGTTCCCTGGCCCCCATGGCTGTTTTTAGTAATAAGTGAAAAGCTTACAGATCTGGCTTCTGCCCCTAATATTTGACAGACTTAAGAAACTTCTTTAGGTGCCTAATTTCCTCTAGGAAATGGAGCTTAAAACTCAAAACTTTAGGCATTTAAGTGTCTCTATTGACTTATTTTATTTTGCTCTTTCTTTCTTTTTTAAAATATTTTATTTAAATTTAATTTGTCAACATATAGTACAATGCTCAGTGCTCATGCCATCAAGTGCCCTCTTTAGTGTATCTATTTATTTAAAAGCAGTTGTGGGAAACCAAAGAAGGACATTTGAGAATTCTCTTTATAATCACGTATCAAATATTTTTTTTTATAACCCTTTACTGAGGTAAATTTCAAATACAGTAAAGTGAATGAATCTCAAGTCTATGACATTATACGTATGTATACAGCCACATGACCACCACAACAGATCAAGATTTAGACCTTTTCTATCACAGACAATTCCCTTTTTCATTTAATGTCACTGCTCCATTTTTACTATTTTGATTTCTTTGAATAGATTAGTTTGGTCTGTTTTTTGACTTTAGATAAAAGGAATGGTATATGGTGCTTTCTTTTGTGTGTCTGGCTTCTTTCACTCAGTGTAAAGGGTTTTAACTTTACATGCAGTTGTGTTCATTTTTTGTTTTTTATTTTTTATTTTATTTTATTTTTTTTTCATTTTTTGTTTTTTAAAAGCTTTATTTATTTCTTTGAGAGAGAGAAAAAAAAGTCCATGTGTGTGGGCATGTGGGTGGAGGGAAGGGCAGAGGGAAAGAATCTTCAAGCAGACTCTGCACTGAGATCCCAGGATCCTGAGATCATGATCTGAGCTGAAACCAAGAGTTGGAACTTCTGGACTGGGCCCCCAGACGCCCCCCCTTACTTTTTCTATGTATACAGTTCTATGAGCTGCCACACACATAGATTACCGCCGAGTCAGGATGCAGTCCCAAATCTCCCTTGAGAATCAAATGCTCCTCCTTCTCAATCCCTGGTAACCAATGATCTGTTCTCTAGCTCTGTAATTTTGCCGTTCCCCAAAATGTCATAGGAATTATGCCTATGTAAAATTTGTTACTGTTTTTTTTTGTCACTTAATGCATTTGAGATTCTTCCATGTGTAGCAATAGTTGGTTACTTTTTATTGCTCAGTGTATTGCACTGCATGACTATATCACGATTATCCATTCTGCTGCTGCTGACCATTTGTGTCCTTAACTGTCTTTTGTCTTTATGAATAAAGCTTCTGGGAACATTTCTGTTCAAGTTTTTTGTGGATACACAAATGAATGGCTTTTCAGTATGTATCTAAGATGGAATTGCTAAATTATAACTAAATGTAAGTTTGACTTTATTAGCAACCATTAACCACGTTTCCAAACTCTCATCAGCAATGTTCAAAATATCCAACTCCCCTACATCCTCACCAACACTTGGTATTACCAGTCTCTTTAATTTTATTATTCTGGTGGGTGTCTTTTGATATCTAACTGTGGTTTATTTTCTCTAATGACTAATTATGTTGAGTATCTTTTCATGTATGTATTAGCCATTCTTATATTTTTTTATGACTTTACAAACTTTATCAACATAAAAACAATGTTTTTATTGTTGACGCACAAGAATTTTTTATGTATTTATCATACAAATTTTATGTTAAATATATGCATCGTGAATTTTTTTCCCTCACTGTGGACATTGACTTTTCATCCTCTTAATGATGTCTTTTGATGAGCAAACACTTTAAATTTTGATGAAGTCCATTTTATCCTATTTTCCATTTATAATCGGTACTTTCTGTGTCTGAGCCTAGCAATTCTTGTCACAGTTCCCAAAGGCATCATTCTATTTCTTCTGACAGTTTTATAGCTTAGCCTTCATTAGGTATTAGGTCCATATCCATTGAGAATTATTTGTGTGTGTGTGCTCACAGTGTGAAGTTAAGAAGACTTTCAGTTGATATCCATAGTTGCTCCCAAACTAGATGGAGGAGTTTTCTTTACCCTACTGAATTTCACTAGTGCCTTTGTTGAAAATCAAGTGAGCATATGTGTATGGGTCTATTTTGGGGCTTTGTATTCTCTTCCATTGATCTAGTTGTCTGTTCTTATGCCAATACCACACAGTTTTAATTTCTATAATTTTATAGCATGTCTTGAAATATGGTAGTACAAAATCCTCCTCATCCTCCTCTTCTTCAAGATCTTTTTGGCTATTTAGATTGTTTTTATTTCATGTAAATTTTATGATCTGCCTGCTTATTAAAAAAAATCCTGAAAAAAAAAACCCTGCAGGGGTTGTAACAGACATTGCATTGGATCTATAGATCAGGTTAGGTAGACTTGACATCTTAATAATATCGACTCTGTCTATTCACAGGTGTGGTAATTCTTTCCATTTACTTAGACCCTTTAAAAATTCCCTTAGCAATGTTTATAGTATTCAGGGTAGAGGACTTGCACATCTGTCATTAATCATATTTTTAGGTATGTGATGATAATGTAAATTTTTTTATTGTGATAAGAAAGACATAATGCAAATTTTACCATTTTGGCCATTTTAAAGTGTACCATTCAGGGGACCTGGGTGGCTCAGTGGTTGAGGATCTACCTTTGGTTCAGGTTGTGATCTCAGAGTCTTGGGACTGAGTCCTGTGTCAGGCTTCCTGCAGGGAGCCTGCTTCTCCCTCTGTCTATGTCTCTGCCTCTCTGTGTCTCTCATGAATAAATAAATTAAGAACCTTAAAAAAGATAAAATGTACCATTCAGTGGCATTAAATACATTCACAGAATTGTGCAACTGTCACCACTCTCCGTCTGTAGAACTTTTATTGAATATTAACTCTGGCCCCTTTAAACAATAACTATTTATCCATTCTTTTCCCCAGGCTCTGACAACCATAGTTCTACCTTGCATCTCTATGAATTTGACCACTGTAGATGCCTCATATAAGTAGAATCCTACAGTATTTATCCTGTGTCTGTTGTATTTCACTTAGTGCAGTGTCTTCAGTGTCATCCATTCTGTAGCAAGTGTTAGAATTTCACTCCTTGTCCTAGGCAAAATAGCCTTCCATTGTACATATATATCACATCTTGTTTATGCACTCATCTATCAATGGAAATTTAGTGTATTTCCATCTTTTGTTGATTGTGAATATTGCTGCATGAACATTGGTGTCAAATATCTGTTCAAGTTTGTGTTCAGTTCTTTTGTTTATAGATCAGAGGTGGAATTACTGGACCATATGGTCATTCTATGTTTAATATTTTGAGGATGTAAATGATATTTTTAAATTTTAGTTTTTCAATTGTTTTTGTTAGTATTTAGAAGTAAAACGGATTTTTGATGTTGACTTTATATCCCACGACCTTGCCAAGTTCACTCACTAGTTCTAACATGTTGTAGATTACTTTGGATTTTCTACATGGACAATTGTGTCCTCTTTTTTTTTTTTTTTTTTTAAGATTTTATTTATTTACTTGAGAGATAATGAGGGTGAGAGAGAGAGGGAGAGGCAAAGCAGACTGCCCACTGAGCAGAGTCTGACGTGGGACTTGATCCCAGGATCCTGAGATGAAGGCAGCTGCCTAACTGACTGACCCATCTAGATACCCCTCATATCATCTTTGAATAAAAACAATTTAGCTTTGTGTTTGTTAACGTGTATGCTTTTTAATTTTATCCCTTATTTCACTAGTTAGGACCTCCAGTGTAATGTTGAACAGAAATGGTGAGACTGGACATCCTTGCATTCATAACTGTAGGGGGAAGGAGTTCAATATTTTACTATTTGGTGTTCTTAGCTATAGAATATTTTTTGCAGATACCCTTTATCAGATTAAGAGAGTTCCCTTATAGTTCCAGTTTGTTAAGGCTTTTAAAAAATATCATAAGTGGGTATTAAATTCAGTACATTTTTAGTGTTTTGGATTATATTCAGATTATATTCAGATACTCAGTATTGAGTATCTACTATATGCTAGTATATAGCAGTAAACAAAGCTCATAAAACTAGCTACCCTCTTGGAGCTTACATTACACTGTATAAAGACAAACTAAACAAAAATAAACATACAATATATATCATACTCAAAGGTGGTAATTAATGTAAGCAAAAATAAAGCAGTGACTTTACTGTTCATGTTCATCTGCAGCTCCAAGTTCTTCAGTAGAGTGCCAGTCTTTATAAGAGGTTTGGTTGTTTTAAAAACAGCATGATAAGGGCTCCTGGGTGGCTGAGTGGGTTAAGCATCTGCCTTTAGCTCAGGTCACAATCTCAGAGTCCTGGGATCCAGCCCTGCATTGGGCTCCCTGCTTAGTGGGGAGTCTGCTTCTCCCTCTTCCCTGCCCCTCTGCCCACTTGCATATGCACGCTTTCTTGCTCTCAAATAAATAAATAAAATCTTAAAAAAAAAACCCCAAACACAACATGATGTTTAAAGGAAAGCCAAGTATTTCATCTGATATATTCTACCATAGAGCTAAGAATCTATTCCATGCCAAGGAAAAATAGGCTGTGATTAGCTTTGCTAATAGTCAATTTGACCTCATTTTGTAACTTCTTAAGGAATTTTGAAGGGTAATTGTGGCTATTTGCAAGTTTTGCTAAACGGAATAACTTTACTCCATCAAAAGATGTGATTCCATCTTTTGATGATCTCAGAGCAAAGAATAGTCCTTTAAACAGCCTATGGAAACACATCTCACTGCCTTTATTTTTCACATGTTGGTGTAGATGGGTAAAAATTTCATATGGATATTCATCAATTCTTAGAACTACAATTAAAAATCAGTTATTTAAGGGAATGGTTCAGTGTTTCCATTTTTTTTTCAGTGTTTCCATTTGTAAAAACACTTGAGATGTTGGTGTATGAATTATTTCCTGACCCAAAGTCTCAGACAGTGGATGTATCATCTCCTTCTTCACTGGTTTAAAAACAGTAGTATGTGTAAGAGCTGGGCCCAGAGCCAGGCACATAACAAAGGAAGAAACAAATGTTAGTCCCTTCCTCTTCCCTCATCATCCTTGCCCTCCTTGATCCCACTTCTAAATGTCATAACTGGATATTTGTAGCTGTGGCTAGATCAAGAGATGCCAGATAGTGAACATAGGTGAGGCTTGAGATAAGGCAGAAGTCTTTCTGAGGTGTCAGAGTGGAGATAGTAGGCAAGTTCAAGATCTGGAAAGAGAGTTGAGCTGGTCTCCTAGGCAAATGTGGTCAAGAGAAGGTTCAAGTGATGGGTGGTAGTTGATATTAGGGACCAGCATGGTATCAGGAAACAGGCAAGCAATGCATATCAGCTGAAACAGTAGTTCCATTCATATGAACAAACATTTATAGAATTGCCCCTGTGTGTGACTAAGTGCTCTAAGATTTCTGAGTTGGGAACAGCCTAGCATGTGGCAAGTATAACTGATGTTTGGTTGGTGACCTTGAGCAAGGACAAGTCTCTGCTCTGGCTTTAGTAACCTGCTTGGGCAGATAAGTCTTACAGTGAGAACTGTATTGGAGGTGGGATGGGAATGATAAATTTCTGCATGTGCTGATGGTTGTACCCAAAGACAGGCCCTTGAGAGAGCCGCAGTTTAAATGCTCCATCTCAGTGGCCTATGCCTATTTGTGGCTGCCTCCCTCTGGTGCTAGGTTTTTTTGTTTTTTGTTTTTCTTGGTTCTATATGTCTCTAAAACTAGAGTTTAGGTTGGAAGGCACATGCTATTTTAGTTTGGCATTTGACAATCATAGTATCAAGTTTCATTATTTGATTTGTATACTCTACTTCTCCCCACTATGAAGCAGCCATTGACTTTAAGACATTACAGAATAGTATGCACATGGAAGAAAATAGTTCTATTTTATTTTTTCTTTTCTTTCTTTCTTTCTTTCTTCTTTCTTTCTTTCTTTCTTTCTTTCTTTCTTTCTTTCTTTCTTTCTTTCTTTCTCTTTCTTTCTTTTTCTTTCTCTCTTCTTACTGCTCGCGGCATAAAAAACTAACCACTTAGGAAGGAGTAGAACTGGAATAATCCCATGGGGGAATCAGCATTGGGTTTCTTGGAGCCCCAGGGCCAACAACCTTTTTTTTTTTTTTTAATATAGTGTGTTTGTCTAGGAATTGGGGCGAGAGAAGCTTGAGTGTTGGTTTATTTTATGTTTCCAACTAGGAGTAATTTATAAATACTCAAAATTTTGCAGGGAGAAAAGCCCTTTTATCACTAAATGATTGATCTCTAAGAGATGTTTGGATGCGTGGAGACTTCAGATTCTTTGAACTTTTTGCATACAGAATTTTTTTTTAAGACTTTATTTATTCTTGAGAAACACAGAGAGTGGGCAGAGACATAGGCAGAGGGAGAAGCAGGCTCCCTGCAGGGAGCCTGACAGGTACCCCTCCCAGAAGTCAGGATCATGACCTGAGCTAAAGACAGACTCTCAATCCTTGAGCCACCCAGGTGCCCCATGCATGTAGAACTTTTTATTCAGAAGCAAGTGCCAGCGTTTGGGAATTTGTCCCTGGTAAAAGCCTACTATTCAGACTAGTGCTGCATCCTTATTATAAAATTCCCCTTCATTGCGTGTCTGCTGGAACCCTAAGGAGTGGTGCTCCACCTCCTAGTCACCTGAGGGGGGTTGGGGTGGGGTGGGGTGATAACCAGTCTACGAACGAGCGTCCAACTGCACACTCGCCTCTAGGCTGAGAGGCCTCTCCGGTAGTAAGGCTGACATTGTTTCTTGAAGATGGGGAATTATTTGCAAAATCTGATTTAGGACCAATAAGCTAAATTTAAGAGTATGAAAATAGATGGAAAGAAAAGCATTTGGCGAGCAAGTTTAACCGTGGGAAGGGAAACCCTCCGGTGGCATGGACCTTCCTTCTCAGAAGAGGAGCGGGAGGGCGAGGCCTGTGCCCTGGGGGGGCCCCCTGCGCCCCCACCCCCTCCTGGGCTCCAGGCCTCCAGCCTCGGGAGTGCCCATCCTGTCCTGGTGACGTCACCCCCCAGGGTTTGCCCCTGAAGCCCGTGTAGCCAGGACCAGGCTCAACATTCTGCATCCCCGGCCCGCACCGAGGGAGGCCTGCAGAGCGTTTCCAGGGGCACTTCCGTTTCAGCTTGTTTCTATTTTAAAGCCTGGAGACAATTAAAGACCAGTGTCTGGTGCCAGTATTTTTTTTTTTTTTTTTCCACAGTTCATGCTATTCTTAGAAACAGTTGAGTCGGTGGTGGAGTCTCAAGGCTCTGGAATCTTTTCCTTCGTGTGGCAACAACTTATTTTTCCTGTGGAGTTTCAGTGGTGCTTTTCTTGGGCTCAGCAGTGAGGCTGATGCGGCCTGGATTGCATAGGCGCTGGGAGCGCGCGTGCACACACACACACACACACACACACACACACACACACACACACACACGACTCTTTGGAAATGAAGCGGGACAGGGATGGGGCAGGCGAGGAGGAAAGAGCGGGACTGGCTCCTGCAGGCAGCTGCTTTATTTATAACTCCTAAAATGGTGTTTGCTCAAGTCTCCTGAACTTTTGTGGAAGTTCAAATGTGGGCACTGTGATCAAAATGCTAGAGTGATAAAAATTGTATTTTTAAAATTATTTTTAACTGCCTCTGAAGCTAAGGCCTGTGTTTTGGTGAAATAAGCTGCTTTTAATATGTTCGTATGGAATTAAAAGGTCATCCAGCCAGATTTTTGTGGTGCACTTACTATGTATGACACAAGGTTATTTAAGGTATGGTTTCTGTCTTCAAGGAGAACTAAGATATGCACATGGATTTCTATAATAAAAATAACCAGGGAACACAATTACCCAAGGACGTGCATTAGAAAGGCCATTCGCATGTTGAACTAAGAACTTTACAGAATGACCTAACGTGAAACAATATTTCCTTTTGTATATGTTTGAAGGTCTCCCAAATAAAAATGAAAAACTATGAGAGCAAAAGAAAGAATAATATCTATTTTGAAATAATTAAAGTTGAACAGGAAAAAAAAAACCCTGTAGAGTGCAGCCAAAGTCATATTTTAAATGAATATTTATAACCTTAGTTACATCCACTAGAAAATGAGAAAGATTGAAAACTCATGAGCTAAGTGCTGAACACAATACAGAAAAAAAAAAAAAAAACCAAAAACCAAAAAACAAAACACACACCCACCACAGAGCAAGCAGAAAGAATGCAGAAGGAAGGAAATCATAAAGATAAGGTTAGCAATTAATGAGCTAGAAAACAAAGTAATAACACAGAAAATCAACTAAAGTAAAAACTAGTTCCTTGAAAAGGGTGATAAAGACTTCTGGGGAAAATGACCAAAGACAGGCAGAGGGAAGGCATGAAAGAGACATGACGTGGCTGCAGATGGAGATTTAAAAACCTGTCAGAGAATATTATGGATGAGTTCCTGACAATATGTTTGGAAACTTAAAAATTGGATAATATCCTAGGAAAATAGCAATGACAAAAATTAATGAAACAAAAAAGATTGAATATGCCACAAAAGAAGGGAATCAAGTTAATAATCTATGGCTTACCCCTGGCCCCTTCCCCTCTTTAGAAAACAAGCCAGACACAGCCAAGATTACAAAATCTTCAAAGAACAGATAAGCATTACTTGGTATAAACGTTTCTGAAGAATGGAACAGGGACAACTCCCCACATCATTTTATATGTGGAACCCTGACAATAAAACTGAACAAGAAAGATAAAACAAAGCAAAATCAGAGGCTATGGATGATTGTGAACATGAATGCAATGATCTGAAATAGAATATTAGGAAACCAAATCAATCAAAATATTTTAAAAAGGCATTTTTGCCCAATTGAGGTTTATCTCTAGTGTTGGAGGATGGTTTATGTCACGAAATCTTGTAATTGGCCTCATTTGTGCATTTAAAGGTATACGAATGTTTCTATGAATTGCTTCAAGTTTTATGTCTATGTAAAATATGAAATACAGTCAAGCTTCTTTTCTGTCTCTGGGGATGAATATAATAGAGGTGCTTCAACTGTCACTAAAATGTCATATTTCTTAAAATAGAAAAAGATCACTGGAACAAAGATTTAGTTAAGGGTAACATTTCCTAGAACCAGGGGATGAGCCCATTGCTAATTGCCATTTTTTTTTCTATTTTCTTCTGCATTGTGTGACTATAACATAACTAAGCATTTTTAATTTCAGAAAAAAAGGACAAAATCCAAAGTGTGATGGACCCACACTGTTCTATGCATGTTTTCTGTTTTTGTTTGCTTATGCACTAGAAAGTGTTTAGTTTATAATTTAATTTGCTTGTAAGACTAAGAAACTGAAGAGAATGTTTTCTGGCCTTTGGTGTTCCATAAAATGTGTAGTCACTTTTGTGACTGGCATTTTTGACTTCTTGTTTTCCACCTAAGAACAAAACGTGGCATAGATATATGCAATAGAAACCAATCTTCTCATCAGTAGCTGCCATGGCTGCACCAGACACAAACCTTCTGCTCTCTCTCTGTACCTTTTTACTTCCACTCATCCGCCCATGGTCATCAAAGTGCTTCTGAGGTTGAGTTTATTTCTCTGTGCTTTCTAAACTCTTAAAATTTCATCCTTGTTGTCTCTCTCTTTTTTTTAATCCTATCATCTCTCCTTTCACAATTATCTCCCAACAGGGAGGACTCACTGGTCACATATATTAGAATGTGTTACCTAATCGTTGAGGTGAAGCTGTAGGCAAGTACATTTGCAGTCAGTAGTATTTGTACACAGTTGACCTTTGAAGAAGGGGGGGAGGGTTAGAGACTCCCCAACCCCTCCCCCATTGGGAGATCTGCAAAGAACTTTTTTTTTTTTTTTTTTAGATCTTATTTATTTATTCATGAGAGACCCATAGAGAGAAGCAGAGACACAGGCAGAGGGAGACGCAGGCTCCCTGCGGGTAGCCCGATGCGGGACTTGATTCCAGCACCTTGGGGTCATGCCCTGAGCAGATGCTCAACCACTTAGCCACCCAGGTACCCTTACACAGAACTCTTGACTCTCCTAAAGCTTAACGACTGGTAGCCAACTATTGATGGGAAACCTTACTGATAACATAAGCAGGGGATTAGCACATATTTTGTATATGTCTTATGTCCTGTATTCTTAAAATAAGCTGGAAAAGAAAATACTATTAAGAAAATCATAAGGAAGAGAATATATTTACCGTACTGTCCTGTTTGTATTAAAAGAAATCTGCATGTAAGTGGACCCACGTGGTTCAAACCCATGTACTTCAGGTTCAAACCCAACTATATGTACAGATACTATGTAAAAAGAAGGGGTCCCTCAATACCTGCATCTGCGCGGCCAGCTGTTGGTCAGGGGCTCCACCACCTGCGGGTGCAGGGCCTGCCAGTCATGGAGCTGAGCACCAGCAGTGGTGAGATCCTCCAGGGACTGCAAAGGAGAGCAGGCCCCTGCTGAAGAGGCTGCGACCGAGGAGAATTTCAGGGCAAATGGGCTGCTCATCTCCTGAGTTCCCTGCTATTCCGCCAGAGGTCTCGGGCGGCAGGTGCCCAGGAGGATGATTGGTCGGCGGCTCCCACTGCTCTGGCCGCTGAACAGCTCAGAACAGCTGCTGAGGGTGGGTTTAAGCTATCTTCCCTAGACTTTTAAACAGAAAATGGAAATAAAGTTGATGGAAAATAAAATTTCTAAAAAAAGAAAAAAGAGAGAGAGATTAGCATTGGGGGAACGTGGCAAGGAATAGGACGGTATAAAAATGATAAATGTATGGGATGCACGGAGACAAGAGCATCCATCTCTTTTGCCTGCAAAAATGAAGGAAGGTAACATGAAAGAAAAGACATTTGGGCTGAAGAATGGATAAATTTGGGCAGGCAGAGGGGCAGGGTAGAAGTATGCCTGTCAGGGGTGACAGTGAGGATTGCAAGGACCAGGCCAAGAAAACAAAATGGCAATGCAAAAGAATGATTTGGTTTGAATCCCTCCAACTGGGAGACCCCAGTCTCCTCCCAGGAAACCCGTGCTATCTCTGTGTTTGCGCCAAACAATTCCATCTATTAAGCCCAGAGCTATTTCCTGAAGCTTCCCGGACCTAGCCTTGGAGATCACAAAGAGCAAGTTCCTTCTGCTGGAGACATGTGAAGACAGCTGTCATGATCTGGCACTCCGCACACGCACCAACGTTTTTCGCTCAGGCCAAACATCCCTGTAGCCTCAACTCTTTGTTTTCTCATCTCTTCTGGATGGTTTCTGGTTTGCAGTTTCCCTTCACTGCATGCATCTTTGAACACCTAACACCCCAGGAAGGACAAGGTACGGCAGGTACTGGAGTGATGTAGAAGGGGATATGCCCACCTCCATCCGCCTAGATTTTAAGTATCTGTAATCACAGACTGATATCGTCTTAGCTTTTAGATCAGCGACATTTCCCTGGTAACTGAGAGTTCACTGTCAATAAAGGCAGATACGTCTCTTTTCATTGATTTATTTCCATGTGATGTGTGTGCTGGGTTGTCAGTAGTTTATGTAACGTTGGCATGTGAATTAGAAAGAGTGACCCTGTCTGGGTGGACTCTTAGGAAAAAGGCATCCCTGTGGGCTGATGTAGGCGATGGCCACTGTCACAAGCTAAACAGTGCTGGGTTTGGGCTCCTGCTTGGTCCCTCGCTCTGGAACTTTGTGCAGTACACATACTTGCCAGCTGAGCGCCATGCCTGATGGATCCATTTTACTGTGAATGTAAAAGTTTTTTCCTTCCTCCCTCCCTTTCTTCTTTCCTTCTCTCCTTTTAGCTTTTGACTAAAAGACCTTATATTCCTGGTCCTCATATTTCATTTTGCTATAGTACATCCATTTTTCTGCCTTTCAAGACTAGTTTTTTGCCCTCTTATTTGCATATATTTGCATTTCTTCTGCATCCCGTTACCCGTTGACCTGATGATCCTTTCCTTTGTGCTTTGGAATTGTCTGTTTCTGACTTTCCCCTCTCTAAGTGGTAGTTAAGTAAATATCTTTTGAGCTGAGAACTTAAAAGCTCTCTAGACTTAGGGTTCAAGAAAATTGCCTCTGAAAACTGCTGTCTGATTTGCTACAGAGATTAACAGAAAAATTAAAAAAATGTAAAGATCCAAGGTGAGAAGAGACAAAAGCTAAATAAAGACCCCAGTGTTCTCATGGATCCTGTTCTAGTCTCGGACTCCCAACTGCACTGTGGAGGGGAAGCTCCACTAGGCTTCTGCTTTCTCCTGCAACTTTTGAAGCTTTTTGCTATCCACCTTCTCTGTTCCCAGGGGGCAGCTTTGATGGTGCCCACTAATATCTTGGGGGGTTTGGGGGATTCACATAGGGCAGTGAGTTAGCCAACAGCTTAAAACCCTGCAGGGAGCAGACACTGGGCTAGACGCTTCCTCCTCCTATACCCTGTCGTTGAGTATTCAGACCAATCTTGGGAGATATCACTCCCATTTTACAGAGAAGTAAACTGAGGCTTAAGGAGGTGCTCCATCTGTCTGGCTTCTAAGTGCCAGGTCTTCTGGGTTCTGAATGTGAGCTCATTTTCACTAATGAAAATATTTGGTCCATTTAAGTTCACTTTTGTTTGCTTTTGGCCAATTCCTAAAACATTGATGTCCCAAACTGGAAAGAAGTGGCCACATAGTCAACACTCACAGTCAGGGACAGTAAAGTCACCCATCACTACCCCCAGTCTCAGCACGGTTGTAACAGTTCTTTCCTTATTTGTGACAGGAGATAATATTTTAAGTATAGTAGCAAAGGAATGATGAAAGAGCTCTCTGAAGGTGAAAGTGTGGAGAAAACACTGAAGAGGGTCTAGGAAGAGGGTTTTGCCTTTAACTCTGGAGTTTTAAGAAAATCTCTCCTCTTGAAGTAGGATCATTTGAATTCAATCCCAATCAGTGACAAGATGATGGACTCTTGGGGCGCCTGGGTGACTCAGTTGGTTGAGCATCTGCCTACAGCTCAGGTCATGACCCCAGGGTCCTGAGATCGAGTTTCACATTGGGCTCCCTGCTCAGTAGGGAACCTGCTTTGACCTCTGCCTCTGCTGCTCCCCCTGCTTGTGCTCTCTCTCTCCTTTCTTGCTGATAATAAATAAATAAATAAATAAATAAATAAATAAATAAATAAATGCATGCTCTTGAAGGCCAATTTCCTCCAACCTGTGAGAGAAAAAGAGCCGGGTGGTAGGATCCGACTAAGACACAAAGTCCAGACACTTCAGGAGTGTGGGAAGGGCACTTGTTTTATGCCTTTCTTTTTATGTCTAATGAAGGGGCATTTTGCATTCATTCCTACTGCTGTGATCTAGACTGCCCTGCACAGAACAGATGGTCTTTATGGTTTTAATTTTTTCTCAACTACCCTCCCATCCCACAGTTACTAAGGTGACTCCATCCTGCATTTGCCAAAACTAAAATTGATTATAAGCTGTTGACCGGGATCTTTCTGTCTGCTCCTGCTCCCCTGGAGAATGTTGCCAGCCAAGGGTTTGCAACTGACAGGTTTGTTGGTAATGACTGGGTTGGTGGTTTTCTTCCTGGTGTGGACTCGAGCTCCTACGTCTTCCTTCAGTTTTCTTAGGATGTAAGAGGGAGGAACCACCCTCAGCCTTTGGACTGATGGCATGACCTTTGCTCAACAGACACTCAGTAAAACAGAGGACACTCTCCCGGTGAAGGCCAGAGGGACAAGAGGGCAGCAGGAGAAGGGACGTGTTAATTGGATAAATCTGTCAAATTTCTGTACTTCCAATTTCCTAGCTGTTCGTTTAGGTAAAGTCTTTTCTTTTCCTCCTCAGCTACGTCACATCAGGCTCTCTCAGTCATGGTTAGGTCTCTCTCATTTGTTAGCTCAACATGTATTTCTTGAGTGTGCTGTGATCCAGATATTCTACACTGAAAATGCATGGAGAAGACCTGCCAGGGGACCCTTGAGGAATTTGCCTTTTTATTGGTGAGACAGATAAACTTTAAAGTTAGAGGCTATGTCTGCCACTACTAACTTTATTCTTCATTTGATTTGTGGTTTATGTCTTTCTTCCATCTTATTTCAGATTCCAGCTTTCTTGGGAAGACTTCCCAGATTCACCTCTCCTCTGGGCTCAAACATGCATGTGTTCGTATTGTGATGGGGCATGTGGACCTGGTACTTAATCCACCCTGTAGGATTTGGGGGAAAGACCAGGGATGCCCAAAGGGACCTGGGTCTGCTCCCCGATCCCACACCTTGGCTATGTGACCATGCTTCGGCTCTAATCCCCTGTCCATTGCAAATGGAGGGTAATATGCTTACCTCAGAGAGAAGTCCTGAGACTCAAGGGAGACAAGATATATAAGATCACACACCATATGCTATCTGCTTTATAGTAGTCAGTCTTTAAAGTTTAGTTTTTTCCTTTTTTCTATATATTTCCTCATTTATTAAAGGGTTAGTCTATCATTTCTAATTTCTCCTCTGTCTCCACGAGGCTGAGATTCTGACATATTGTTATTTGATGATTATAAAAATAGGTATCTTATGTGTCTGTTTTATTTTTCCAGGAATATTATAAGTGTCTTGAGAGTCGTTACCATTTTGGCATCCCTCACAATGGTCAAGGCAGTGGAGGGCTCTCTGTATATCCAGTGGATATCATTCACATATGTGTCATTATATATACATTGTGTCCATTTGTCTTGTGTTCCATCATGAAGCACAGATTCTTTGAGATAATTTCCTGGCCCTATCCTTTTAATGCCTGCTATGCTTGTCTGAAGAGGTATTTGATAAACCTCAAGTATGGATTTTAACTATGAACCATTCTTCACCATAGGGTCATGTTTTCTTTATACATCAACTCTAGCATTCCTTATATTCACAATAATTAATCTTCCATAGAGACTTTCATTTAGAGTGAAATGTTCCTCAGATATCCCGTTCTGATAATAACATGATTCCAAGAGGTCGTCATTTTATTCATCTGATATATTTGTGAAGAGTGTACCCAAGAGCTGTTGAAATTCAAGTGCTTGCCATAATTGAATTTCAAATCTTATCTCTCTATTATAATCTGATATATTCCTACTGTGCTTTGGCTCCGAATATAATAAAAATCACATTTCAGGAATCCAGATTTTACCTCAAGGGATATTTCTGCTCTTGTTAATGAACAGTTTGTGTACATTGAACTCTTCAGAAGAAGTTTAGTTAAGTGGGCCTCGAGTCTCTTACTCTTTGAAAACTCATTATAGTACATACTAAATACAAAACAAACAGCACATCTTTTGTTATTAGAAATTCTCCCTGGGGTTGAATGAGATAAATATTTAAAAAATGACACTTGGCCATTGCGCAGAAAACAATTCTATCAGCAAACACATACTCGCATATTGTTTTCATAGACAGCAAATAGGACGATGGTATTACAGCATTTCCTTGCTTGTACTCAAATCATAAAAGTACTACCTCCTTAAACGAGATCTTATCCCCTGTTAACAATTTAGTTAATAAGTAGTTAGTTTAAACCTCTCCTAGCACTTAACACTTGATTTAAGTAGGCTCTTGGCTCTTGGGAGTCTTGAAGATTTATCTGGAGACTTTCAAAAAAAAACAAAAAACAAAAAACAAAAAACAAAAACAAAAACCAAAAAACAAAAAAAAACAAAAAACCCCCACCAAAACCAAAACCAAAAAAACCCCCAAAAACTAAAGTTTAGGAACACCTATGAAGAGAATTGTCACATATGAACCTTTTTTTCCTTTCTTTTTAAAAGAATAACTAGAAGTTTGTTGGAGAAATAATCAACATGTAGATCACATCTCTAAATTGCTTTGAAGTCACCTAGCTTGTGTCAAGGACTGATTTTGAACTCCTTGGCTTCTCGTGGCTATAACTGATAGCTTGAAAAGATTTTGGTTCATTGTGTGTGTGTGTACCAGATTGAAATAAAATATTTTGGGCTAGTTGGAGATATTAAGGGTTAAATTATGCACTTAAGAAAAAAAAGACTTTGTTTGAGACAGAGAGCATGCGACCTAGCACAAGCAGAGGGGAGGGGCAGAGGGAGAGGGAGAAGCAGATTCCCCAATAAGCAGGGAGCCTGGCATGGGGCTCGATCCCAGGACCCTGAGATCATGACCTGGGACCTGAGCTGAAGGCAGATGTTTAACAGACTAAGCCACCCAGGCTCCCCTGAGTTATGAACTTTAATCATGCTTAACTCTAGATTCCTAAAAAAAGAAGTGAGCCGTCTTTATAAGGTAAAAGAAGGAAAGATCCTGGCTCACTCTCATCTCCCATCCCTCTCTGTTCTCATGACTTGAGCATTCTTCCCCAGAAGGGAGCAGGCTCAGGGCTTTGAAAGTCCATGCCTTTTGGGTCAAGACTTGCTTGTCCTGAGCACCCATGGTTTGGAATCTTTTGGTCTTCCGAGAAAAATTTTCAGGGTTGAGTTATATGGTCATTTATTTCTTACAACCAACTCTGTGATTAAGAACTATCATTTCCCCCATTTTATAGATGAGAAAATTGAGACTCAGGTTCAATAATTTCGATACTAAATATTGAAGTTGAAATTTCTTTTTTTTTTTTTTTAAGATTTTATTTATTTATTCAAGAGAGACACACACAGAGAGAGAGAGGCACAGACATAGGCAGGCTCCACGCAGGGAGCCTGACGTGGGACTCGATCCTGGATCTCCAGGATCACACCCTGGGCTGAAGGTGGCGCTAAACCCCTGAGCCACCCGGGCTGCCCAGGAAGCTGAAATTTCTAAAAAAGTGAATCTTGCCTCAAATCTCTGATTGTAATCATTTTGCCACAGGTGACACACAATATATTTGAATTGAATTTCCCCCTAGATCTTCATCTTATATCAAGACTAGAAGCACCTGCTCTTAAGAGTTTTCAAAATCTTGGGCAGCTCAGGTGGCTCAGCAGTTTAGCACCGCCTTCAGCCCAGGGTGTGATCCGGAAGACGCAGGATCAAGTCCCGCGTCAGGCTTCCTGCATGGAGCCTGCTTCTCCCTTTGCCTGTGTCTCTGTGTCTCTCATGAATAAATAAATAAATAAAATCTTAAAAAAAAAAGAGTTTTCAAAATATTCATTTTTTGTTGTGGGATTTAAAAAATACAAGCCATATCACACTGTATGTTTTCATCTATAACTTGGCTTTTAAAGGCGAAAACACATTTTAGAGATTTTTTTTAGTTCAATTCAAAGGTTGGGCTTTATTATTTTTTAAATGGTTGCATAGTATCCTATGTTATGGATATACATTAGAATAGTCAATCCCTTTTCTACTGACAGATGATGATTAGACTTAAAAAAAAAATAAAACCAAAGTGCTACAATAAGCATCCTTGGTTGGGTTCTCTATGCAGACTCCTCATTATCTTTAAGAGGATAATATGCTAACATTCTGTAGCATGATCCTGAAAGCACTGACTTCACTGTTTCTTGCCTTTCCAAAAAAAGAAATTCAGTGAGAGTCTCAGGAAAGTCTATACAGGTGATTGATTTTTAAATTCTTGCCCCTTACTGCCATAGAGTGGCAGAGTGCATCTGACCCAACATGAGACTTACCGCATGGCCACAATGAGGTGAGTCCCTTGCCCTTGGCCAAAAGCTCACTGGTTCTTCTGCCTGGAGGACAAAATGACTTGCCAAGGGATTTCCTCCACCATCCAGCTTTGGTCTCCCCTGAACACTGGCCAGTGACCTTTCTCCTGTATGGACCACTTTAGCTCGGGAGGAAACCCCTCATGTATATTCATCTTGTGAATATTCCTATATTATGCAAAGAATACTGGCTCCTGACCTTCTCTATCTAATTTGTGGGTGATTCAGAAGCAGCATCAGTGGGTTTGCTCCCTGTGATTTCACTGAAATGTGCGAGCAGATCCTTGGCTTCTTTTGAAGTCACATTTTCATGGAGAATCACACATTTCCAATCCTTATCTTTACACCTAGAAAATTTTCAAGCTTCACTAAAATTTTTTTTCATCCAATGAACAATTCTTTACACTGGCTGGACCACTTACTAAAGCATTTTTTCCCCAACTGTTATTGTAGAGAATAAGCAGGACTCCTTTATACTATAGATCTGTGCTAACTGCAGAGCTTTGCATCCTACTCTTTAAATTTATCTAAAACGGCTTATTAGGACGCTTGACTTTCTTAGGTATTGTCACTTCTTTAATTCTCACTTATGTTAGTACTAATAAGTCTCTAAAAACTGGTTAATTTGGCCACTTCTCTTAAGAAGGACAGTTTTATTTGCTTTTATGCCACTCCTAAGGGTTATAATCTATGTAGAACATTCTGGTATCCTAGATTTGGTCATTTCTTAGAGAGTCATAGGATTTGCAAGCCAGGCATCGGTATAGCATCATTTACTTGCCTTAAGAAACTGGTATGTGAGTCCCCTAACAATGGATTAGAGCTCAGTTCAGCTCACTCTAGGTCAGCACTCTTCCACCCCACTTCCAGTGAGCTGAGTTGCTGAGCTGGAACTTGGTCAACAGTCACCCTAGAAGGACATCCAAGTTCTTTTGGCCAGTGGCTAGGGTTTTTAGAGGGGGGAGAATGGCGGTGAAGGGAAGGAAAGAGTCTATGGAGATTATAACACACAGCAAGCCCTAAACAGAAGTATAGGGCTCCTATAGATGTAGTGGCTTGGGTATTGGGCTTCCCTAGAGCCGCCCTGGGGGGCTGGTGCTAGCAGGCACTTTTCTACCGGTGGGAAGTATTGGAGGGCTAGAGGCACAGAGAAAAGGAGGCCAGGCAGTAGGAAAAGATCATAGAATCAGACACTACTGTTAATGCTAAATTTAGGAGGCGACACAACATCCTAGAGCAAAGGGAAAAACATATAATAGCTGCTTCCAATAACTTTGTTTCTGAGTCTGTGGGAGCTCATATGGAGGTGAGTGTTCTCTCTTCAATATCAACAATGTTATAATTGCATCGAAAGATCCATTTCCCTCCAGCTTGACCACAAAAGGAAACTATTAATGATATGACTTTGCGGCAATTCTACATTCTCAGCATCTTCTAATGATGAGCGTTTGCTCTCCAGGCCACAATGACTTCCACCACTTTTGGACAGGGGAAGAAGGCCTTTCCAGAAAGCATACAGCACTGTGTCAGGGTGAAAGTGTGGGCTAAATGTAAATGTTTCTTTAATTAGTGTGCAATCAAAAATCCAATTGTGCAAAGCACGGCCTTTGGGGCCTCTCCAGATTCTTCATTATTGGGTCTATTCTCTGTGGCTCTTTGGTCCCAGAATCCACTTTTCTCCACTTCTCCTTCCCACTGAGTCTCATGTACAGGATATAGCATATCCTGTATTCACCAGTTATGGCTTTTGAGGTAAAATTTAAAAATGACACATGGCTTCTCTGAGACTCTGGGAAGTTGAATATATTGATTTGCCTTTACCGTGTGGTAAAAGGGCTCTGCTTCATCTACCTTTTTAATCTTCTGATTTTGGCACCAAATAGAGGTGACAGACAAATGAGCTCTGAAAGGAGAGTTTTGGTACTGTAAGACAAACTGCCGGGGGGCGGCGGTTTACATACCCTTCTGGGCAGTGTAGGGGTAAAGGTCTGATGGGAACAGACAACCTCCAAGTGTCATGACAACGAATGGAAATGACAGCTGGACCCAGGCAAGGAGGCAGAGCAAGAGGCTGCTCAGTTCTGGAATGTGGTTTGTGGGTGTGGCACAAGGGAGGAAAGCCATTCTGCCCCTACATTTTCTCCTGCCAAGTCCCACAGCACCTGAAATGCTGAAATTTGAGATGGTTAAGTACTTTTGCCCCCGTGTTCTTCCCAAAAGAAGGGAACATGCAGATATTGAGATATATTGTCACTAACACTTTGGTGTGAATTTATTTCTCAGCCTTAGTAGCTGAAAACATCATGGAAAGTACTTAGAAATTTATCAATGAAGCTAAAGCAGCCCCTTGTTTTTGCAAATCACATATCCTTGGAACACAGCCATGTCCATTAGTTTATATATTGTCTGTGGCTGCTTTTGCCCTGCAGACAGGCCTGAGTAGTTGTGAGAGAGACCACATGGCTCTTGAAGCCCGAAATATTTATTATCTGACCCTTTACAGAAAAACTATGTTGACCCTTTGTCCGAAGTTGTGATCGCCAATAAAGTAGCCCCCAGTAACATGTGCCTGTTCAATGGTAAGTGCCTTAAATTAAATGTAACAAGTTATATCCTAACATATATTAGTTCTTTATATTAATCCACTAACAACCCAAACATATGAAGTTCTTTGATCCCCATCACTTTCTTTGATTCAAGAAAGAAGTCATCTCAGGGAGTGATAGTTAAACTCATTTCCTGTCTCTGGGCAGCATGGTGTTGCCTTGTTTCCGTAGTAATTGTCCATGCAGAATTCCCTCCAATATATTCATGATCGAATGTGTAAAAGTGATTATCTCCTTTTTCATATGTGACTCTAAAAGCTATAGGCATTCTAGTAGTTCCCACATATTTCCCCCAGCTCCTGCATTTCACAGTTCCTTGCTGGCCTTCTGGTGAGAGAAACAGACTCCCTGGACCACGAACCAGACTTCACTCATTGGGCAAGGAGGTCGCTCCGGACCTTCAGCTGAGAACCTGTGACCGTGCCATACATGAGAGCCCACACTCTGCCATAGGCAGTGCTGGAGACATCGCTGCCATGAGAAGTGAGCTGTTTTCCTCAGGCAAGATTTTCGAGGCTGGAAAAATCATTGCCTTCAGTCTGGGCGATGCTTTGGCTTTCTGTGAGACGATATGTGATGTATTGAGAACCGGCAAAGAAAGGAGTGGGATCTGAGAACCATGTACGTATTAACCGCTGAGCCACCCACGTGTCCCCTCTTTCTTTCTTTCTTTCTTCTTTCTTTCTTTCTTTCTTTCTTTCTTTCTTTCTTTCTTTCTTTCTTTCTTTCTTTCTTTCTTTCTTCTTTCTTTCTTCTTTCTTTCAAAGATAGATTTATTTATTTATTTATTTATTTATTTATTTATTTATTTATTTATTTATTTCAGAGAGAGATTGCGCACACACACAAGTCAGGGAAGGGGCAGAGGGAGAGGATCTTCAAGCAGAATCTCCACTGAGCACAAATCCTGGTGGTAAGTTTCTACACAGGGCTTGATCCCACCACCCTGAGATCATGACCTGAACCAAAACCAAGAGCTGGACACTTGAGGGACTGTGACTCTTCCTTTCCTTTTTTAACCTTCTACTCTACCTTCAAAACAACAACAACAACAACAAATCCAAGAATGAAAGAGGATTAGTTTTTCCACCTTTCTATTTTTTTTTTTTAAAGATTTTATTTATTTATTCATGAGAGACAGAGAGAGAGAGAGAAGGGCAGAGACACAGGCAGAGGGAGAAGCAGGCCCCATGCAGGGAGCCCGATGCAGGACTCAATCCTGGGACCCAGGATCACGCTCTGAGCCCAAGGCAGATGCTAAACCTCTGAGTAACCCAGGGATCCCCTCTACCTTTCTATTTTTGTTTTTAAAAAATGACAAATCTCCAAAGACAGATACTGAGCTGAAAATGTATTACATTTCTATGGAATGAATCCTTCCTGCATGACTGCTAAACTCCCTGACATGAGAGCCACTTGGTGTTCTTCTGGAGCAGGGGTAGTGTGGGACACCAACCCCTCTCATCATATCTTCAACAGCTAGAAACATAGATTCAACTGGAATGTTCTTCAGAGCCAATCAGCTGTATGCAGGTCTCAGAAGCTCCTCATTACTTTGTTCCCTTCATTCCACTAGAGCAGCTCCAAGTCATGACAACCAGTGAGGATAATTGACGTGAAAACACTCAACCCCAAGTGCCCAAGCTTTCCCAAAACAATCACAGAATTGTTCTGGGACCTGTTGATGCAACAAGCCTCATGCTGAGAAGTTTGGTCCATAATTAGCAAGCAGCAGCTGTCAAGCCCATCAAATGGTTTTAGGTGATGAAGTGAATGAGATAAAGCAGTTTCTTCTTCTTCTCTGGCAAGGAAGACAGTCGGTTTTTGAGTGGAGCTGACACTTCTGTAAAGGAAACTAAGTGAATTTGGCTTCTATTTCACACTTGTGCTTTCCAGACTGCTATCGAATCTATGAGGCTCATCTCTCAAGCCCGGCTGCCCTGGACTCAGCTGGTGGGGCAGCAAAGCCTTAATGAAGCTCAGGGAAAGCAAGAAAGGCTGTGGGTTGTAAGCCCCATCTGCTCTACACTTGAATAGCCCTCAAAAACCTCTGGGAATTCTCAAAATAGAGAATGTTTTGCACTCCCTTGATGCTAAAAGGAAGTTTGATATGTGATCGTTTTAACCTTGATGTTGACTTTTTATATTGGGGAAACGTGAAATGGTGTTGGGTGAAAGAAACGTTGGTGCTAGAGGAGTACCATTCACTAGATGACTGTGATTCATATAAATGTAGATTTTTCTCTGCATTTAATGAAAACATACCCTTGTAAAGAGAGGGGCAGAGCAGCAGATGAGGAGAAACTTGATGGAAATTGTCCAATTTCTGTGAGTCTTGGCTGTCTCACCTGCAACTGGGAATATTCATTAAATAATTAGAATCTTATCCAACTCCAAAAATATGTGAATAGATGGATGGTGTCCTTTACCAAATATTGTAACATACATAGTTACACTCTTGACATGGTTTCATACAAAATCTCTCTCTCTTTTAAAGCCGTATTAATATTTATATGTTTGGAGATGCCTGGTGGCTCAGTGGTTGAGTGTCTGCCTTTGGATCAGGGCATGGTCCTGAAGTCCTGGAATCGAGTCCCACATTGGGCTCCTGTTGGGGAGCCTGCTTCTCCCTCTGCCTATGTCTCTGCCTCTTTCTCTGTGTGTCTCTCATGAATAAATAAATAAATCTTTAAAAAAATGTATATGTTTGTACATATGGATATGATAAAACCTTATGGACACACTGATGCATTAGACTTTTTCCCCATGTATCAATACCAGTTAGAAATACATGAATCCAGGGCGCCTGGGTGGCTCAGTCAGTTAAGTGTCTGATTCTTGATTTCAGCTCAGGTCATGATCTCAGGGCCCTGAGATTGGGCTCCATACTGGGCATGCAGCCTGCTTAAGATTCCATCTCTCAAGTACCTGGGTGGCTCAGTGGTTGAACATCTGCTTTTGGCTCAGGTCATGATCCTGGTGTCCTGAAATCAAGACCTGCATCGGGCTCCCAGTGTGGAGCCTGCTTCTCCCTCTGCCTGTGTCTCTGCCTCTCTCTCTGCCTCTCATGAATAAATATATAAGATTTTTTTAAAAAAAGGAGATTCCATCTCTCCCTCTGCCCCTCCCCCTAAAAAATACACATGTTCACAATATGACTCTCATGTCTCTAAGTTGAATGAGAATGGGAATGAGTTACTTAGCATTACATAAACTGACATCCACATAGTCATTGATATTAATATCGTCTTGGTTATACCAATGATAACTATAATACTATAAATGAGTTCCCTAAAAAAGTAGAAATTCTGTTGATACTTTCTGCATGCTAAAGGAATTATGATGGGAACTCTTTCAAAATAGGAAAATTTCCACTTTAACTCTCACTGAAAATTTAGTTCTTTTTTTTTTTTTTTTTTTAAAGATTTATTTATTTATTCAGAGAGAGCGAAAGAGAGGCAGAGACACAGGCAGAGAGAGAAGCAGGCTCCATGCAGGGAGCCCGACGTGGGACTCGATCGCGGGTCTCCAGGATCACACCCCGGGCTGCAGGCGGCGCTAAACCGCTGCGCCACAGAGGCTGCCCCCTGAAAATTTAGTTCTTAAAAAGCCTTCAGCCTTCTGTTGTTACAGAAGTGGGAGAAAACATGCAGTGCATAATTGTGCATTGTTTATTATACTTTCCAAATCGTGCCATCTCTTGTAGGCTTTAAATTACAACCAGGTGAAGTGGAATCAAACTGCTGGCATCAATAGCACATGGGCACCTGTGAAATGAATTGATTATGAATACGTATTTGGGAATTTTGTTTATATTTCTCTCTGTTTCAGATTATCTAGTGGCACAAAAGAACAGCTGCTGCATGGCCTCTGGGATAATGTAGTAAAGAAAAAAATATCTTATTTATATATCTTATTTAACTTAGAAAATAGCCAATTAAAAAAAAAAAGAAAATAGCCAATTTGCTGGTTAAAGGAATTAAGTTTTTCTTTTCCTTTTTTTTTTTTTTTTTGAGATAAAGTGAATGCCTGCACATGAGTTGGGGGGGTGAGACAGAGAGAGACTCTCAAGCAGACTCCACACTCAGCCCAGATACCCACATGGGTCTTGATCTCATGACCCTGAGAACGGACCTGAGCTGAAATCAAGAGTCAGACACTCAACCAGTTGAGCCACCCAGGTGCCCCTAAAGTTTTATTTTTCAATTAGTGCACTAATAATCTAGACTATTAAGAATTGTAATGCTAGAGTTGGGATAACTTAATGTAAATATTTAGGAAATAAATCCTTCTATTATTTTTTTTGTCTTTATTTTTCCTGTTATATTCCCAGCTTATATCACTTGTACATGGCCCATAAGAGGGAATTCAGTAAATATTTGTTCGGTGAATAATTAAAGAACAAATGAATGAATTTGTGAAGAGTTGCCTATCAAGTCTTTGTGAACCTCAGAGTTACATTTTTATAAAGCTGCCCAAGACCAAAAAGATGAAGAACTTCTAATCTACGTGGGGACTAAGGGAATGGAATGTTTTCTTGTCATCTAAACAGCCCACAAGATTGTCAGTCATGGAGGAGACTCAGATTCACTTATGCGGACTCTGTAGAGAGGGTCAGCAAGATTGTGCTGGAATCTGCATATCAATTCTGCTTTTCTCTGAACCATGGAATTCAATATCCCTATTGGGACTGAACAACATTTGTTTTTTTGTCAATTATTTCAAACAGTTTGCTGAATACCCACCATGTGTTGGGCACGGTGCTAAGTTCTAGAGATTCAGAAATGAACGACATAGGTCCTGTGCTTCCACTGGGGAGTTCTCAGTTTGCCACGAGAAAGAAACACATAAAGAGACTCAGTCATGAGCAGAAGATTTGGAACCTGGCCCTGGCCTTTTCTAGCTACGTGGTTGACACTAAACGTTGCTTCTGTTTCTTCATGAACAAAGTGGGTGGTGGCGTACACGTGTATTGCTAGTAAATGGCATATTTGAACTCTGATCTCTTAGAATCCCAAGTCTGCTGTATCCTTTTTATTGGGAACAGCAGTTTATTATTATTTTTATTATTTTAAAGGTTTAGTTTATTTATTTGAGAAAGAGAGATCATGAGCAGGGGAGGGACAGAGGGAGAAACAGACTCCCCACTGAGAGGGGAGCCTGATGTGGGGCTTGACCCCAGGCCTCCAAGATCATGATCTGAGACAAGGCAGATATTTAACTGACTGAGCCAGCCAGGCAACCCCTCTATTCTGTATAGGTGTTTAAAGTAGGCTGTGATGGAATTATCTTTTACCACCATGTTTGGGTCCCTTCTTGATTGAGATGGGCTCCCCATCACCTCCTGTGCCCAAAGGACTCCAGGCTGGTTTTTCTGCTCATTTATGGGTTTCTGCTTCTTGTTGCTATACACTGGGGTTTCTCTCTTTTTCTCTTTCTCCTTCCACTGTGAAAACAGATCACCGTCTTGGTACTACTTTTCTAGCCTCCTGAAGCGAATTTGCAGCTTGTTTGAAATTTCTAAGATTCTCAAAAGAAAGCAGGGGTAGCCATCCTTATATCAGATAAACTAAAATTTACCCCGAAGGCTGTAGTGAGAGATGAAGAGGGACACTATATCATACTTAAAGGATCTATCCAACAAGAGGACTTAACAGTCCTCAATATATATGCCCCGAATGTGGGATCTGCCAAATATATCAATCAATTAATAACCAAATTGAAGAAATACTTAGAAAATAATACACTTATACTTGGTGTCTTCAATCTAGCGCTTCCTATACTTGATAGGTCTTCTAAACACAACATCTCTAAAGAAACGAGAGCTTTAAATGATACACTGGACCAGATGGATTGCACAGATATCTACAGAACTTTACATCCAAACTCAACTGAATACACATTCTTCTCAAGTGCACACGGAACTTTCTCCAGAATAGACCACATACTGGGTCACAAATCGGGTCTGAACCGATACCAAAAGATTGGGATCGTCCCTTGTGTATTCTCAGACCATAATGCCTTGAAATTAGAACTAAATCACAACAAGAAGTTTGGAAGGACCTCAAACATGTGGAGGTTAAGGACCATCCTGCTAAAAGATGAAAGGGTCAACCAGGAAATTAAGGAAGAATGAAAAAGATTCATGGAAACTAATGAGAATGAAGATACAACCGTTCAGAATCTTTGGGATGCAGCAAAAGCAGTCCTAAGGGGGAAATACATCGCAATACAAGCATCCATTCAAAAACTGGAAAGAACTCAAATACAAAAGCTAACCTTACACCTAAAGGAGCTAGAGAAAAAACAGCCAGTGGATCCTATACCCAGCAGAAGAAGAGAGTTAATAAAGATTCGAGCAGAACTCAACGAAATCGAGACCAGAAGAACTGTGGACAGATCAACAAAACCAGGAGTTGGTTCTTTGAAAGAATTAATAAGATAGATAAACCATTAGCCAGCCTTATTAAAAAGAAGAGAGAGAAGACTCAAATTAATAAAATCATGAATGAGAAAGGAGAGATCACTACCAACACCAAGGAAATACAAACGATTTTAAAAACATATTATGAGCAGCTATACGCCAATAAACTAGGCAATCTAGAAGAAATGGACGCATTCCTGGAAAGCCACAAACTACCAAAACTGGAACAGGAAGAAATAGAAAACCTGAACAGGCCAATAACCAGGGAGGAAACTGAAGCAGTCATCAAAACCCTCCCAAGACACAAAAGTCCAGGGCCAGCTGGCTTCCCAGGGGAATTCTATCAAACGTTTAAAGAAGAAACCATACCTATTCTACTAAAGCTGTTTGGAAAGATAGAAAGAGATGGAATACTTCCAAATTCATTCTATGAGGCCAGCATCACCTTAATTCCAAAACCAGACAAAGACCCCACCAAAAAGGAGAATTACAGACCAATATCCCTGATGAACATGGATGCAAAAATTCTCAACAAGATACTAGCCAATAGGATCCAACAGTACATTAAGAAAATTATTCACAATGACCAAGTAGGATTTATCCCCGGGACACAAGGCTGGTTCAACACTCGTAAAACAATCAATGTGATTCATCATATCAGCAAGAGAAAAACCAAGAACCATATGATCCTCTCATTAGATGCAGAGAAAGCATTTGACAAAATACAGCATCCATTCCTGATCAAAACTCTTCAGAGTGTAGGGATAGAGGGAACATTCCTCAACACCTTAAAAGCCATCTATGAAAAGCCCACAGCAAATATAATTCTCAATGGGGAAGCACTGGGAGCCTTTCCCCTAAGATGAGGAACAAGACAGGGATGTCCACTCTCACCACTGCTGTTCAACATAGACTGGAAGTCCTAGCCTCAGCAATCAGACAACAAAAAGACATTAAAGGCATTCGAATTGGCAAAGAAGAAGTCAAACTCTCCCTCTTCGCCGATGACATGATACTCTACATAGAAAACCCAAAAGCCTCCACCCCAAGATTGCTAGAACTCATACAGCAATTCGGCAGCGTGGCAGGATACAAAATCAATGCACAGAAATCAGTGGCATTTCTATACACTGACAATGAGACTGAAGAAAGAGAAATGAAGGAGTCAATCCCATTTACAATTGCACCCAAAAGCATAAGATACCTAGGAATAAACCTAACCAGAGAGGTAAAGGATCTATACCCTAAAAACTATAGAACACTTCTGAAAGAAACTGAGGAAGACACAAAGAGATGGAAAAATATTCCATGCTCATGGATTGGCAGAATTAATATTGTGAAAACGTCAACGTTACCCAGGGCAATTTACACATTTAATGCAATCCCTATCAAAATACCATGGACTTTCTTCAGAGAGTTAGAGCAAATTATTTTAAGATTTGTGTGGAATCATAAAAGACCCCAAATAGCCAGGGGAATTTTAAAAAAGAAAACCATAGCTGGGGCCATCACAATGCCAGAGTTCAGGTTGTACTACAAAGCTGTGGTCATCAAGACAGTGTGGTACTGGCACAAAAACAGACACATAGATCAGTGGAACAGAATAGAGAATCCAGAAGTGGACCCTGAACTTTATGGTCAACTAAAATTCGATAAAGGAGGAAAGGCTATCCACTGGAAGAAAGACAGTCTCTTCAATAAATGGTGCTGGGAAAATTGGACATCCACATGCAGAAGAATGAAACTAGACCACTCTCTTGCACCAGACACAAAGATAAACTCAAAATGGATGAAAGATCTAAATGTGAGACAAGAGTCCATCAAAATCCTAGAGGAGAACACAGGCAACACCCTTTTTGAACTCAGCCACAGTAACTTCTTGCAAGATACATCCACGAAGGCAAAAGAAACAAAAGCAAAAATGAACTATTGGGACTTCATCAAGATAAGAAGCTTTTGCACAGCAAAGGATACAGTCAACAAAACTAAAAGACAACCTACAGAATGGGAGAAGATATTGGCAAATGACGTATCAGATAAAGGGCTAGTTTCCAAGATCTATAAAGAACTTCTTAAACTCAACACCAAAGAAACAAACAATCCAATCATGAAATGGGCAAAAGACATGAAGAGAAATCTCACAGAGGAAGACATAGACATGGCCAACACACACATGAGAAAATGCTCGGCATCACTTGCCATCAGGGAAATACAAATCAAAACCACAATGAGATACCACCTCACACCAGGGAGAATGGGGAAAATTAACAAGGCAGGAAACCACAAATGTTGGAGAGGATGTGGAGAAAAGGGAACCCTCTAGCACTGTTGGTGGGAATGTGAACTGGTGCAGCCACTCTGGAAAACTGTGTGGAGGTTCCTCAAAGAGTTAAAATAGACCTGCCCTACGACCCAGCAATTGCATTGCTGGGGATTTACCCCAAAGATACAGATGCAATGAAACACCAGGACACCTGCACCCCGATTTTTCTAGCAGCAATGTCTACAAAAGCCAAACTGTGGAAGGAGCCTCGGTGTCCATTGAAAGATGAATGGATAAAGAAGATGTGGTTTATGTATACAATGGAATATTACTCAGCCATTAGAAATGACAAATAACCACCATTTGCTTCAACGTGGATGGAACTGGAGGGTATTATGCGGAGTGAAGTAAGTCAATCGGAGAAGGACAAACATTATATGTCCTCATTCATTTGGGGAATATAAATAATAGTGAGAGGGAATATAAGGGAAGGGAGAAGAAGTGTGTGGGAAATATCAGAAAGGGAGACAGAACATGAAGACTCCTAACTCTGGGAAACGAACTAGGGGTGGTGGAAGGGGAGGAGGGCGGGGGTGGGGGTGAATGGGTGACGGGCACTGAGGGGGGCACTTGACGGGATGAGCACTGGGTGTTATTCTGTAAGTTGGCAAATTGAACACCAATAAAAAATAAATTTATTATAAAAAAAAGAAAAAGAAATTTCTAAGATTCTTTCCATAGTTGCTGAAACAAAAGTGAAGGAGGGCTTGTGTGTGCACATGTGTGTTTCTAAATGTTGGGTTACAGCAACCCAAAATTGTTGTTTCTTTATGTGGTCTTCTCCTACAGGTCCAGTTTTTCAAAACCACAATTTTTCTTGTGGTTTTTGCTATTTTGTACAAAGGAAAACACATCGGGTATATTGCGGAGAAAAATAAGACATGAGGTAGGTGTCCTGGGGTGAAGACTGTTAGAAAGAGAGAGTGAAGGAGAAGGACTTATGAGGGAATGGGTATGAAAACACTAAGAAAGTTGTCTTTGAGTAATGAGGTTGATAAATGTGGTAATTAAAAAAAAAACTAGATTTTTTGACACTACTCTCATTGACAGATGGGGTCTATGTCCTCTATCCTGAATTTCGGGCGGACTTGTGACTTGCTTATAGCCAGTAGAATACTTCATGACTTTCACACCTAGGTGGAAAGTGCCATGTAGCTTTCACTTTGTTGACTGGGACACTGTCTGTTGGAGCTGTTGGAGCTGTTGGAGCTCTGAGCTGGCCAGAAGCCCAGGCCACCTGCAGAGGGCACATGTAATTGCTCTGGTTGAGGTCTCAGTGGACAGTCAGCATCAGCCTCCAGATATGTGAATGAAGGTGCCTCCAGAAGATTCCACCCCCAGCTGAGGTGTCCACCCTAGCTGTAGAGTTTTCCCAGTTGAGATTCTAGATATTGCTGAGCAGACATAAACAATTTTCATTGTACTCTGACCAAATTCCTGACCCACAGAATTTGTGAGCATAAAGAAATGGTTGTTTTAAGTAAGCTGTTAAGTTTGGGGGTAATTTGTTATGGAGCAATGGGGCATGGGAATAGGGATGTGGAAAGGGAGGGAGTGACAGCTGGCATGACGCATTACTCTCCCTTTTCCTTTGGCACCACATATTCTGCCACGGATGGTTTTGCCCTGAATAAACACTTGGGCAGAAAAAAGAAAATTGGGGTAAGGGTCCCGAAGAGGCCTTAGCATCAATTTCAAGGGGGAAGAAGGAGATAGAGAGGAAGTTCTTGTGGCCAACAGCTCCAGGCAGCCATTTTAGGCAATCCAACACAAATCCAACGTAAACAAATCGGTGGGTGCCTCTACAAAAGTTCCTTTATATGAACCAAAGTTTCAGGAATGGCGATTCTATTTTTGCAGACTCAGAGATATTCATCAATTTCCTGGTCCAGATTTTTCGAAAGGCATGTTTCTATATGGACTATGGGAATAGCTGTTCTCTCGAGTGTCTGACAGTGGAGAGGAGCGGCACAGGTGAAATAAAATCAGGGATCATCTGTCCGGGCCAAGTTCGGTCCACAGAACCTAAGCAGAGAGAGGGGCTATCATCCCAACCCAGAGCTGGGCCCAGCTATTGACAGGGAGGCACTTGTGCTCCAGAACCTCGCATCTCGATGGGCAATGCGTTTCCCACAGGTCATTGAGCTACCCTGCTTCACAAATAAAGAGTATATAGAGATTTGGTGCCCACTATCCCCAGCATGAAGTTTTCCCCTAGGATATAATTTATAGATTAATCTTTTAAAAAAATAAATAAATAAAACGATCTCAACTGCAGGAGAAAGGCTTCCAACCCAGTAGATTTCTTAAATTGTTCTTATGAATACACTGTTTTTCTAATTTCTTCCCTAGATTTGTGTATGATATATTATTACACCAGAATGTGAAACCAGCCAAATGAGCCCCAGGAAAGAAATGTTGCTCCAAAGTAAATATAGGAACTTGGTTAATGCCACATGATCAGATATCTTGCAAATAAGACACCCAATTAAAAAATCATCGTATATGGCATTGGGAGTTATAGATTATACTAGATAGTTCCCTGCCCCCCATGCTGAAGTGGAAATCTGATATACTTATTGAGCCTTCAGAAGAATTCTGGGAAAATGGAACTTTGAACCTGTATAGGGAGGCGTAAGTGATGATGTAGAAATGTGGCAGAAAACTAAGGAACACAGAGGAACAAAAGCAGATCATAAATCTTTAATGTAGCACAAATGTTCAGCAAACTATTGTAGCTGCATGAAGGGATGTGGCATTTGTGGACATGAGGCAATTCTCAAATTTTATTTAGCACCAGTCAGAATGAGACTGCCAGGTTAAATTTGATTAAAGCATACATATATATTTAAAAGGATCTTCTCATGGAAAGGAAATGCAAAGTGAAACAGCGGGCTACTTATTTTAAGTAAAACAATGAAACTCCACTAAATGAAAGAATTAAGGATGGTGTGGTATTTTTTCTTTCCTTAAACCTCGCCATACTGTGATTTTTACCTTGCAAAGTGTATAATTTAAGAGATGCATTGATAAGTTTACCTTTTAATAGCATCAGAAAAAAATAAGTATAGGGTAGGAAAATGGAAACTATGGAAGACAATAAAACAAACTATGAGAATTGTATTATTGCATAGCTCAGAATAAGTCTTTGCCTGGGATTGGAAAAATTGTTATGGTAAAACTTTTTAATATTGTGATATTATTTTACTTTAAAGAACCAACGTAGGCAACTTGGGATATATATTTGGTTAAATATTAGGAAGAGACTGTCTTCAAATGAAGATTATTTGGCGCAAAAGGAGATTCAAGGATTTTCTTAGAGAACCCATTCTAACCGTTCCCCCCTCCCTTTTCTGCTAGAGGAAAGTTAATGTAAATCTCCCCTTTTATGGGGAGTGACCAGTTTTGTTCCTCGCGTCTTGTAGATGGGATCCCGCTTTCCTGACTTTGAGCATCTTTACATTTTTGGAGACATTGAAGTTTTTACTTTGTCTGGGGTCTTAAAATGATTGATACACGTCCAGCAAAGTTGTAGTCCTTGGTTTTAAAGGATCAAAGACTGAAATGGAGCTGATTTCCTACAATGATTCTATGGCCTGGGGAATTACCTGAGGAAAAACCTGACTACTGCCATTTATTGAACTAATTAAAAATAAAAGCATAGCTTTCAATAAAAAGTATATCTCAGAGCATGATACTAATTAGGGCTTTTTATTTTTTTTTTTTTGCCTTATAAAAAATGTAACCTGATCTTTCTCTTTTGAAGGCATCCAATGCTCAGTAAATTTTGTTAATTGATTTATTAAATTTTTCAATTCTGGGAGATCTCACGTTCAGACTTTTTTTATATAGGCTCACATTGATATCTTTGTGTCACCTCCGATCTCAGATTGGGTTTTCTTGTTACAGAGCAACAAAAAGAGTAGAATCCGTGTTGGAAGAGAGCTTAAAAGGTGATCTGCTCTCATCTCTGTCTTCCAGCAAGTGTACTGTAAGCCAATAAATGAAGATGTACAGTGTATACACCAGGAGGAGTTGTCTGAGTTTAGGTCATGGGCAGCTAGTGAGGTTAAGATGAGGCAGAATTAGATCGTCTAGCTTCACAATCCAGAAATCCAATACTTACCTATTTCAATAATGATCATGCTGTGGGGAGGAGGGCACAAACCCATAATGCAAATTTCCATCAGAAAGATAACTGCTAGAATTACTTTAGTCTAGAGAGTGTGTTTCCAGTGACCTTTGATTATAGGCCCTCACCCTACCACAGCTGTGTGTTGAGAGCCTACGGGCCTTCTATACACCTTTTACAGGAGCTTTTAAGAGGATGTTTGAAGTAGGTGATATGCCCCAGCAGTCAGGTCTGTCAAGACCTTATATCCCATCTTTTAATACGGTGTTTGAATGGCTTTACTGGTCTTGGAGAAGTGTGTAACCTTGTGTAATAAAACCATGGGCCTTTGAGGAAAGAGCCCTCTCTGGTTTTGACTCATTCAAAGTTTCTAAGTGGAACACTTTTTCATGAAGATTTTCAGTTGTAATCAAGGAGCCTGAGCTCAGGTTTTCCTAAATATTTGTAAGTAAGAGAGAGACAATCATAGGACAGATTTTGTCTGGTGCATGGAGCACTTTTGAAGTCTTGGGTAAGACTGGACGTTTTGTAGGCTTTCCATTGTATGTCAGGGAAATTTCCAACAAGACAAGCAGCTAGATGAAAAAGAAACTCTGGCCTATTTGGAGATGAAAGTCCTCAAACTATGACATGCCAAATTCATTGGAGAATATCACCTCAAAGGAAATATTCACTTTCTTTTGAAAATTCATTACTATAAAGCCCATTCACTCGCTATGTCATTAGGCCAGTTGTGTGATTATTGAGAAACAACTAAAAATAATAAATGACTACCTACTCAAAGGCATGTTAATGTTGGGTGATCTTTTTTGTTAAAATTGTGAGATATATATACCCTAAGTGCCCGGCTTCCCGATGAAAAGACGCAATCTGTACCCATTGGTTTCTAACTAGGAGAGCTCCGGTCCAGCTATGGTATGGAGAAAAGTTGAGGCTTTGAAAAAAATTCTTGGAAACATGGAAAATATTTTACATTTGAACTTCAGAAGAAAGGTCTATTCTGCTCTGGTTTTGGCTCACCAGAGTGGTCCTGCCCTTTCATAAATGGCAAAGTTACCTTGTTAACCAGCACTGAGCAAAGCTTGGGCTCTGCTCTGGGCGGGGAGCATTTCCCCCTCTTCACCCCAGGCCAGATCTCATTTTCATGACTGAATCTTGTGAGATCTTGTCGCACTAAATCCACAGCTCTAATTCACTCAGCCTTGGAAAGAGGTACAGCCTTCAGAAGGAGTACAGGTGAAAGCGGGTGACAGTGGATGAAATAGACTGTTTTCCAAAAGACCATCAGGCTCTAGTCTGGTGATGCTTTTCTGACATTCCCCAGATCTTCCTCCTTACATTCAGTTTGGTGGCACTCTGTGCCTGTCATCAGAATATGGTGTACGGTTTCGTTCTTGAAACAGAAAAACAAATGAAAATATTCACGTTCTACTTACCTAGTCAAAATGCATATTGAGCCAAAAATAATTGCCTGCATTCAAAAGAAAGAAAAATCATCTTAGGAAGACATGAATATCATGTCCCACTAAGCAAGTAGAATTTCTGTGATCAGACACGGCTTACTTGAAGAAATGTCTTCCCTCTCCAACCCCCGCCCACACACCCCCATAAAACAAGGAAGTCAAACATAGGGACCGAGTTTTTTTTTTTTTTAATATAAAAAGGGTCCTTTCATTAAAATAGACAAAAGAAGGCATGTTATAGTAAGAATAAGGATTTGAAAATGGAGAGACCATTTCCACCAAGAAGTCATCCTGGATTTGGCAAGAATAGCACTGGATTTTTTCCCCTCCATCATTGTATGTCTTCTATTTAGTGCTGCATGTTAAAGCAAAGCCAAAGAAAATATATTACATAGGCCTTGATTTCAAAGGTTTAGGAAGCTCACATCCCAAAATAGCAGAGAGGGAAGAGAACTGAAGCATTTGCAAAAGTCAGATAACTATCAGACCCAATATATGTAAATGGGTCAAGTTTCCCTATCAAAACAAGGCTAAGGCTTTCTTCCCCCCTTGTCCAGAAACACTTTTCCTAACGGAACAAAGAAATTCACAGAGAGTTGTGTATGAATCAAGAGTTTGTAACTGCAATCACATTTTAATGTCTTTACTTTTTAAAAGGAAGTCTATGAGGAATCCTTTCTACATAGGAGGATTATTTTGTAATAGGCAAAATCACCTCTAAAATATGTGAGTCTTGGTTTTTTTTATGTTCAAAAGGAGACTCTTCTGTACCCTCCGTACCAAAGCATTTCTAAGTGGGTAACTGATTGCTTTCTATTAACTCCTTCCATTTAATTCAGTTTAATGCTGGTTTCACTTTTGATTATGTTTAAGGCACGTCTACACTTAGGGACATGGGAGTCAGTGGAGGCTATGCCTTGAAGTTGCTTACAAACCAAAAGAACCATAACACATTCAGCTTCTGTGTTTACTTTATATATGGATTTCCAGGTCTGTCTGTGATAGATTCACAGACTTTTAGAGACCAAATTTTAATCTACAAGATATTGAGGAAAAGAGACACACACGATTCAATCAATAGAACAAATGTAGCCTAATATACAGATGAATTAACCTCATCTAGACTGATAACCATAGTGCTATGTACTTCTACAGAAGCTAGAAATTGGGACAATTAGTTCAAAAGTCAATAAAAGTCAGATCACTGGGAACCAGAAGACACTTGTGCATATTTCTGAAGCTTGCAATTAAAACTTGCAGCTTGGTGAAGGATCTTTTGGAAACATTTCCTTATAAAATCAGTGGCCAGTCTGTCATTCCCAAAATGTGCTAGGATAACATTGAGGAGGACAAGGAATAGGGCCTTCTCTGCTATGGGGAATCTGAGCCTGATGCCAGCGAGAGGGACCCAGGCTGCTGGGGTCTCTTTAGAATGAAGCAGAAAGCCACCACTCTTAGCCTCTGAAGTGTGTGAGCCACAGGAACTCCAGGTCTGGGGCCAAAGACCAGCAAGTTCTGCTATGGAAAGAAGCTCCAAATCAACCAGAGTTGATAAGTGGAAGCAATTTAACTTTGCTCACTACCAAACTCACAACTGCAACTAAGAGAGGAGTTCTTCCTTTCAAGGAATCCTGGGTAGAATGTATTTGGTTCAATGAAATCTTAAAAATAATAATAATAAAAAAAAGTCAAGATCCCTGTGGTAGGTATCGGTCATTGGTTTCCAGTTACTCAACCTTTTTACAAGTCTTAAGGATCCTATAAACTTTGAAAGTTGTAGTAAAATATTTATAGAGCAAGTCAAACAAAAGTATAAAACAGTAGTCTAGGTGACATTTTGACATGACTAAAATTCCTTTCTACCTCTCTTCTTGATTCGTGAGGGTATAGGTACCCAGCCTGCTGAAATTTCAACTCCCTTCACCCCCTAGACCCGGAGCTGGGTGATTCCCACAGCCGCTATGTTATTTCACTTTTCTTCTTTCTAGTGTTTACATTAGAAATCCAAGAGACGATTTTGATGAGAAATGACAGTCCAAATTCACGGTGCCACAGCAGAAATCTCTCAGGTCATTACCCCTTCTGAATTTCCAAGGAAGGGGCGTCAGAGCCACTTTTCCACTGGGCAGGAGAAACCCTAGAGTAGCAATTGCTGTTTCAGGTTTTTAGGGCAGTTATAAAATGGAGGCCTGAGTAGTAAAATCTGCCACCCCAAAGCCCAAGACACTCTTTATTTGAGCTGTCACAGTGCCCTGGTGGAACTCCACCTGGAGCCTTTGTGCCTTCACTTCCCCGGCCAATGCTTAGGGTCCTTCCTTTCCTGGCCAGGGTGCAGGCCCTCTAATGATAGGTTGCTGTTTGCCAGCGGCTGCAACACCCCTAAACAGTGGGGATTGGTTTTAAGTAAAGTATTACGGGGTTCATAAACATGCGCGAGGCAGGAAAATGCTATCACACATAAATATGTGCAATATTATTCCAGGAAAAACATATGAATGTTTTGGAAGTCATAAGGGATTTCCTAAATAACTATGGTGCATGGCAGCCAAGAGGTTTTTGCTCAAAGAAAGCCCAAGATCATAACTGAAAGTGTGTTATGAGGCAAGAAAAGGTCAAGAACCACGGGCAAAAATAATGTCTTGTTTGGTCCTGCTACCATAACTCTAGGGGTGAAATTAAGTTCATGTCCCTTTATGCAAAAGTATGCTTATAAAGTAATGAAGTAGGTGCCTCGACAAATATGTGTGAATGAATGCATCCGAATAAACGTGGCCTTCAAATTAGCCCACTGTAAAGATGCTAATTACCATGACATATGTTTGCTTAAACTTCTTTTTGTGGTTGTTTAAACCATTTTTCTGAAACTTTGCTCAACCTCTCTTTCTCCCCAGATTTCTAAAAACCATTTTCCCCCTGGATGGTGAGACTCACCACTCCTCTGAGACTCTTGAGGTTTTGTATGTATTACTCTTGAAAATATATTTAACTCTGTAATTAGTTATTTTCTGGGTTTATGCCCCATACAGGAATGCATCCTGGCACAGAGTAAAAGTGTACAGAAGAGTGTGTCGAGTGAATGACCTTAACAGGTACTTTATGACCCACAAAGAAAATTTGCCTAATGTTTGAGACTTACATTTGTCTTACACCAAAGCAGTGTCACCCGATTTGATCACCTATATTCACCAGCTCTGTTTTCAAATGACGTTTGGTTGACTTTAAGAATCAAATGCACCTTCTTGGTGTAAAGATTTATAACCATTGAGACTATTTTAAAGGAATGTGCTGTTGGCTCTGGAGGCAATCCCAAAGGAGGAATTTCCAAAATATTTTGAGCCATGACTGCATCATTGTGTAGTGATGCCCAGTGGAAAAATATTTTTTAAAGCAATAGAGCCATTCTGTAAAAGTTACTTAGAGTTGCTAGAAGCTGAGAAATAAGGTTGCTGTTGTGGCAGATTTCCTTTGTTTGGGAAAAATCAGCAGAATTTCAGTTTGTCTGTGAACAGTCATTTGTTTAATGAGAGTCGACGTCAATCTAACTCAAGGTATGGTAAGATGAAATGTGATGTGTTCTATTTAATATAAACCAAGTTTAGCTTTAATAAGGCATCGTCCACTTGGCTTCTTTGAATATGGATTTAGAGGTTAGTGATTGTCTCTAAAATTGTTTGAGGAAAATGTATGTGTATGTGTGAGCTTGTGTGCATTTGGACACTTGTACATTTTGTCAAGTTATTTGCTTAAGGACATTGCAAAACCCAGAAGGTAGCCTGACCCTCTCCTCACTTCACATTGAGGAAGACTGGGAAGAGAAACTGAACCAGGTTTATTTTAGCCCAGTGTTTGGTGGGTCAGAGCCCCAGGCATGGTGTTATTAAGACCAGTAGATGGAAATAAACAATTGATTATTGTGGTTGGTGTTTGAGCTCGGAAACTCTGTTGCAGCTGCTTCCTCTCGTAAGAGGGAGAACCTGAACCTCCCCTTGCCAGTCATCTTGGGGTGAAAGAAGCAGGCCTGGCACTGAGGTCTGGGGCATTGAGGCCAGAACTGGATTCAAGGGTGTGAAAGAGACCTGGGGATTTTTTGAGAAGAGGTTGAGCCTGCTTGCTCGTGAAAGTTAGCCAAGAGGGGAAGGGAAGGTCTGAGGTTGGCTTTTGGAGCTGTGAACCCCTAGAAGAGCTAATTTTATTTTATTTTATTTTATTTTTTAAAGATTTTATTTATTTGTTCATAGACACAGAGAGAGAGGCAGAGACACAGGCAGAGGGAGAAGCAGGCTCCATGCAGGGAGCCTGACATGGGACTCGATCCTGGGTCTCCAGGATCACACCCCAGGGAAGAGCTACTTTTAATAAGCATGCAAATGTTTCTCTGAGTGCAGTTGTCTCGACCTTGACTCAAATTAACTCTTCAGTAAAGTTTTATTAAACAATCTGACTGTTCCTCACTGTGCTTTGGGGGAATTAAAGGCAGAGTTGGTGTCTGCACTTGACTTGCTCTGGGGAAGGCAGAGAAGCCTGGAGGAAGCCAGCTTCTGGCCTGCCCACAATGACTTGTAGCATTTACAGTCAGGATAGCTGGATGGATGATAGATGGCTCCTGGGATAGATGGATGGCACATCCAGCATCTCAGGAATTCTCCAAACTGTCCCTGGATAAGAACCAGGGAGAAGATATTTCTTGAATTGTGGGATCGGGCCCCAGAGTGCTGGCCTTTTTCATAATTCCAGGCAGGTGAGGTTTTGGACATATTGATTCCTCTTTTTAAAAATTTTACTTATTGGTGATCCCTGGTGGCTCAGCAGTTTAGCACCTGCCTTCCGCCCAGGGCATGATCCTGGAGTCCTGGGATGGAGTTCCACATCAGGCTCCCTGCATGCAGCCTGCTTCTTTCTCTCTCTCTCTTTAAAATTTTTAAAATCTTAAAAAATTTTATTTATTCATGAGAGACACAGAGAGAGAGAGAGGCAGAGACACTGACAGAGAGAGAAGCAGGCTTCTCCCCACATGGGAGCCCGCTGTGGGACTTGATCCCCAGGATCATGACCTGAGCCGGAGGCGGACATTCAACCGCTAAGCCACCCAGGTGCCCTGGGACATATTGATTCTAATTGGAGTAAGTGTAACACCATCCAAGGTAACTGCTTTGAAGGAGATAGCACTGTTCTGTCTTTGATACCTGCTGTCCAATCAAAAAGGTAAAGATGAAAACAGTTAAATTTCCTATTTTACCTGTATTTAGAGCTTCTCATCATGCAGGTGAAGTAGTCACAATTTAACTGAGAGGTCAGTTCTCACTGAGCTATTGGACACTCTACACTACAATCCTTCTGTCTCTGCCCTTAAAATTTCCCATTGCCCCACATCTAGTCTTCTGGAGGTCAGGGATGTGCCACATCTGTCCCTTTCTCCATCTCTGTGGTCATCACACTAGTCCCCATCACTGTCCTCTCTCGACCTCTGGTAAATGACTCCTGGTAAATGGCTCCTGACAACATAGTCCTTGGAAGACAGCAGAGAGATTTTTTAAAAAGTGTGAGCCAGAATTTGCCATTTCCTGCTGAGAATACTCCAGGGATCCCCGTGGACTTAGGAGAAAGAACCCCAAGCAAGCTTTGTTCTCTTTTCAGAACACCCTCCTCCATGGGATCCCCGCACCTTTCCTTTGTTCCCACCTTATGGCCTTTGCTGCTGTTGGGTTTCCCTTCAGACACTTGCTGGAATGGTCCTTTCTTGGGCATTTGACATGACAGTTCTTTCTCTTTAATCACTTGTCACCTCCTCAGAGAGGTCCTCCTTGACCCCCCGTCCAATATCCTCCTTCTACCCTAGTTCCTTCTATCACATTACTCTGTTAGTGATGTTAGCATAACTGCGATGACTCAATTACCTTTTGTTTATCTGTTTCATGTTTATTAGCTCCATGTGTCCCAGTGCTTTTCTGTCCTGTTCACTGCGGTGTCCCTAACACCTAGCACAAGGTTGGTTTCATTACATAACTGCTAAATAAATTTTAAAAATGAATGTACACACAAACACTGGAAAGGCACAACAGTAGAGTCTGTTACAAGATAAAAAGTCTTATTGCTTAGCTGAACAAGAGTATACATGAGGTCTAGAAGGGTGAACAAAATATATAGGTTAGAAGGGTGGACTCTAGGAGGATTCACTCACACACATACACACACACATCTCTTCATTTCAGGCCCAAGATGTCCCTGAAATCCATTCAGAGTCCACTTTGGTTCGCATTTGGAGGTGAACTCTACCTCGATCAGCACTCCCAACCTGCTCCACAATAGGCAACGTGGATCCTTATTCTTCATTCCTCAACTATGGCGCTCTGCTTTCTCTGGATCTATTAGGGAGCCTCTCCCAAGGGCCTTCCAGCCTCCCTCAGTGTCCTTATCCCTGCTGGTCTGCACTTGGAGCTCTGCCCACTGCCACTCACTGTTCTATCTCCTTCTGTCTTTGGCCTTCCTGTTAAAGTCTCACCCATTCCATTCTGTCTGTTCCTCTACCCGTTGTCCTGGATGGAGCTGAAAGTTCAGTTCCATTTGCTGTTGGGAGCATGGGAGTGAAGGATAGCAAGTCCCGAGTCTGGGCCATATAGAAGGCCCCAAAATTTTCCACCTGCTAAGGACAACTGCTCCTATCTGAATATACTCAGAGTCTCTTTTGTCCACGTTAAGTTGTATTACAAAAGACCCCCGGTGTGACCATCAAGAAGGAAAAATGCATCCCACTGCACTGATAGGAACACAGAAGTCCCTCAAAGATGCTAACTGCTTGATTTTTTAAAAATCTGCACAAACATTGAGAACTCATGAGGTGCTTCATAACTATGATCTGACACGCTCCACATCTCTGGATCTCCAGGGTACCTGGCAGAGGTGAGGAAGTGCGGGCAAGGCAGTCTCCCTCTCCACCTTAGGCCCTGGAAACCAACTCAACACAATTAGGTTGCATTTTCGGTAGAACTGAGGAAGTGTCATCAGCAATTTTCGAGCATATAGAATCCCAAACAGGGAGTGGTTTGTGTGTCATCTTATTAGTTTGATTGCATTACCAAATCAGAAGATTGTCTGGCTTACTTATACAGATTGTTTAAAAATAAAAGACAATTCAAAAACATTTTTACTTTGCAAGAAACCCTTTGAGAACATGATGTCCTAGGAAAGGATTAGGAAGTAGGTCTGGAATCGTGCCTGGTTCCGGTTGGCCAGCCTGCCACTGAAATGCTGAAAGAAGCACTTTATGGTGCCCGAGTGTCCTCCATATACGATGAGGTGGGCGGAGGGCCTTGTTAATGGTGATGTTACACTCATGGCCTTCTTATGTTCTTATGTCCTGATTCCCAGGAACGCCAACTTCATAAAAATATTCTTCTCCCTTAAACTACCCATTAACCTTTCTAAGTTGGCTAATGATTAATGTCATTAGCTTCAGGATGGGATGACAACTCCCCAAGAGGGTATGGCATCCACAAAGGGGGCGGCTATAAGAACTCTAGATGTGTGGGGAGATAATGGTTTTACCCCTCCATCAGTGCCTTTTATTGCAGCCATAATTATGCATCTGTTCGGTTAGCACCTGCCCTACCAGTAGGGAGAGAGAACCCAAACAGCAATGTCAAGTTTATCAGACCTGCACGAGGTGGTCATCACAAATAACGTGACGGCCTTGTGTTTGAGAACCAAAGTTCGCTGTTTCTCAGTCTGTTCTGATTCCTTTTTAGCCTTGGCTTCTTTCTATCAGGTTAAACTTTTCTGATATTGCCATTGCCACAGGTCAAAAATAACCATATATCAGCAACCTCGTAAGGTTCAGACCAATATGTTTTGTTCTCAATTCATCTAGATTATAAGTCACAGGTCAAAGATAGCAAGTGAGGAGAATAAAATGCAAGTGAGAGAAACCTCAGAGTTAAGGGTAGTACATTTTATTTATTTTATTTTATTTTATTTTATTTTATTTTATTTTATTTTAATTTAATTTAATTTTATTTTTAACGATTCAATTTATTTATTCATGAGAGACACACAGAGAGAGGCAGAGACACAGGCAGAGGGAGAAGCAGGCTCCCTGTTGGGAGCCTGATACAAGACTCCATCTCAGGACTCTGGGATCACGACCTGAGCCAAACTCAGACGCTCAACTACTGAGCCACCCAGGTGTTCTGAGGGTAGTACATTTTAGATCATAAATTGCTCTGGCAAAGACTATGTGGTTTTTGCACACTTTTGCACTAATGTTATATGCACATGGCTTTTGAACAGTTTCAACTTCTTTGGTTTGAGACATTTAAGGTAATGAGTTCATAAAGTTTCATGTCATGATAGCGCCTAAAAATAGTTTCCATGGTATTTTCATCAAGTTATGAGTGATAGGAGGGTTGTGTTTACAAAAGAAATGGTTGCAGTCTTAGAGGTCATGTGTGACCCTGCAAATAATGAAGGATGACTGCAATCAGGAAGACTTGTTTGAATTAGTAGCAGGTGTACTTCGAGACAGCAGACGTCAACTACCTGTCCTGCTGTTTAGTGATGGATAAGGGAAATGAGAAAGGAAGAATTAGCATTGCTTACTTATCCCTGTGACTCATCTTTCCATGTATTTTTTTCTTTCCATTCCCATAAAGATCCAGTGGGACAGGCATTGTTACCACCATAAGTGACAAATGCTCTGAGCAGTGTTTAAAAAGTGTCAAGATCCAGGGGCACCTGGGTGGCTCAGTCAGTTGAACATCGGAACTCTTGATTTCAGTTCAGGTCATGGTCTGGGGGACATGAGATCCAGCCTGTGATAGGCTTTGCACTCAGCAGAGAACCTGCTGGAGATTCTTTCCCTCTGCCCCTGCCTCTGCTCTCTCTCTCTCTCTCTCAAATAAATCAATCTTTTTATTTTTTATTTTTAAATAAAAGAGTGTCAAGATCCATATGACTAGATGTCGCAGAGCCAGAATTTACACTGAGGTCAATCTTTTTTTTTTTTTTTTTAAGATTTTATTTATTCATGAGAGATACAGAGAGAGAGAGAGAGAGAGAGAGAGGCAGAGACACAGGCAGAGGGAGAAGCAGGCTCCACGCAGGGAGCCCGACATGGGACTCGATCCCGGGACCCCAGGATCACAACCTGGGCAGAAGGCGGCACTAAACCCCTGAGCCACCTGGGCTGCCCCACTGAGGTGGGTCTTATTCAAAGCCTCACTATTTCCTTACCCCAGAGTGACTGGATGACCTGGTTCTAGGCTGCTCTGGGTTTGGTTCCAGCATACTGAGAAGTGTCCCCAGTTGGGACTATGCATACTGCCAGCACTACCCTACCTCACTGGTCCTCTCAACAGGGATTTAAGAAGGCCTCCTCCAGTAAAAAGCCCCATGTTTTGGTGCTGCATTAACATTTTGCTCTCCTGGCCCTACTGCTCCAGGCGTCCTGACTTTAGAGGCTGCTACTCCCAGGAAAGCTTAGAACTCAGAGTAAATGAAGTATATTTTTTCAGTGGTGTCTCCGATGGCTGTGTAGGCTGCATTTTCTTGTCAGAAATCCAGGATAAGAGGGATTTCTGAATCACTTTTGCACAAGACAAAATGGAATAGTGTTGGAACCTTAAACCACCAAGTTGTTTTTGGGTCATGTGATTGCTATAGGTTGATGAGCTACTAAAGCAAGTAACAATTATGCCAAGCACTTGAGAGGAGGACGGGAGAGAGGGAATAAATAGTTTTGATGCTGGCTTTTACTGTTGTGCTGATTCTCAGAGTGATTCTGTTTTAATCAGCGCCCATGGTCAGGGTCATGGATAAATACCACTCTCACATGTACGCACAAGTACTGAACTTGGAAATAATGAAGACTAATGTGGTAATTTAATACATATTAATCTGTTTGCTTACTTATTCTGCACCTGTCACAGCCTATAAACCCCAGCAACCTAGAAGCTGCTAATTCCACCCGGTTGCTGGACACACAAAATAGAGAAATGCCAATGAGAAAGCACGGAAGCTTAGGTTGTCTGTGGATGGTAAGCGGATCCGTTATTGCTCACGTGGCTTATCTCTTCATTCTGTTCAGGCTTGAGTCAGCTGCTGGCACAGAATTTCTTCCAAAAAGGGAAAACAAACATATATAATGTAGCGTTCACAGCATAGTTTTAGCCATTTGCTCCTTAGGTGACTAGCTGGGACAGGTTCCAGTAGATTCAATTCAATTCAGTCACTGAGTAGAGGGTTTGGCCTGGTAGGAATTCAGTGAACATTTAAGTGACAAACGCTGAGTTTCTATCCTTATATTATCCAGAAGAACTGTAAGTATTTATGCTGTTTTTCTGGAGATGATGGGCATAATGGAAAGAATAAGACATGAGGCATTTGGAAAGCAAAACTAGTAAGGTTAAAATAGAGTGAACTAAGATAATCGACAGCCAAGTTAGTGAATGCAGACCCCAAAATGGTAACGTCAGTCCAGTTGACTACATTTTGGGGGGCACATATTTCATAGAGCTGAGCTCCAGAGCAGAAAGGGTGTGGACAGTGGAGTTTAGGTGACCTGCAGGAAATAGTTTAACAGTTCAACAGTTCAGCTTTTCTTCTCTCCCGCAGGAAGGCTAACCATACCTGCCTTTGGGGATTGTTGTAGAGATTCGCAAAAAGGTAAGCAAAACCCTGTGTGATGCCTGCCACAAAGCAGGGGTCATCACATGGTAGCCTTTCCGATCTTATCTTTGTAGAGCTTGAAATGGGTCTCAGAGATGGATCAGAACTTCATAAGTGGCGAGATTGGGTCAAAGCATCTTCCATGCTGATGTGTAGAGTTCTTACTCATTTATCATCACAGCTGCATAATTTTGCATCATGTGAATATTCTACAGCCTGTTTATTTAAGTTATTCTCACTTTCTGGCTGCCATGAGCAATATGATGTACACATTTCCTAGGGCAGCTGCAGGAAATTATGCAAATTGGATGGCTGTGAACAACAGAAATGTATTCTTGTACAGTTCTAGAGGCAAGACCACAATCAAGGTGTGGGCAGGATCATGCTCTCTCTGAAGGTTCAAGGGGAGAACCTATTTCACACCTTTTTCATAGCTTCTGGTATTATCAGCAGTCCCCAGTGGGCCCCAGTTTACAGAATCATCCTTCTTTGTCTCTGCCTCCACTGTCACATGGGATACCCCTGTGCAAACACATCTGTAGCTTTTCTTCTCTTTTCATTGATATTGGATTCAGGGCCCATCCTATTTCAGCATGACCACATCTTAATTTAAATAACGGTATTTGCAACTACCCTATTTCCAAATAAGGTCACATTCCTTTTCTTTGGCGGGGGCGGGGTTAGCATGGCGGGGGGAGCATGACCAGGGGGAATGGAGGGGCAGAAGGAGAAGAGAGAGAATCTTTTTTTTTTTTTTTTTATTATTATTTTTTTTTATTGGTGTTCAAGTTACTAACATACAGAATAACACCCAGTGCCCGTCACCCATTCACTCCCACCCCCCGCCCTCCTCCCCTTCTACCACCCCTAGTTCGTTTCCCAGAGTTAGCAGTCTTTACGTTCTGTCTCCCTTTCTGATATTTCCCACACATTTCTTCTCCCTTCCCTTATTTTCCCTTTCACTATTATTTATATTCCCCAAATGAATGAGAACATATAATGTTTGTCCTTCTCCGACTGACTTACTTCACGAAGAGAGAGAATCTTAAAGCAGGCTCCACGCCCAGGTCAGAGCTTGATGTGGGGCTTGTTCTCAGGACCCTGAAATCATGACCTGAGCCAAAATTAAGAGTTGGATGCTTAATTGACTGAGTCACTCAGGTGCCTCCAAATAAGGTCACATTCTGAAGCTCTAGGGAAGACATGAATTTTCAGGGGACACTACTGGACCCAGTCCATATGGCCATGAACATTCTTGCACCTGCCTCGTGGTGCACCTGTACCTGGTGCTTTGAGCCACCCCTATGTGTAGATGTTCTTCCACTGAGATCACTGGGTCTTCTTTTTCTTTTCTTTTTTTTTTTTTTAATTTTTATTTATTTATGATAGTCACAGAGAGAGAAAGAGAGGCAGAGACATAGGCAGATGGAGAAGCAGGCTCCATGCACCGGGAGCCCGACGTGGGATTCAATCCTGGGTCTCCAGGATCGCGCCCTGGGCCAAAGGCAGGCGCTAAACCACTGCGCCACCCAGGGATCCCGAGATCACTGGGTCTTAAAGTCTGTGCATCTTCACCTTCACCTTCACCAGATTAAACCAGATTGCTTTTCCATTTAGTTTTGCCAAATCACTCTCCCGCAAGCAGTGGGAGCTCCCATTGCTGTCAGAGCTAAAAGAAGTGTCACTGAACCAGTGTTTGTAAAGCTGTACATAGGTATGGCTTAATTTACCTGATTCATGCCCTCATTTGTTTTCTCCTCTGTAAACTATCTATTCATATCTTTTGCCAATTTGCTTGTTGGGTGGTTTGTTTTATCCCTAACCTTTGGGAGGAACTCTTTTCCCAGTTACATTAGTTTGGGAACATTTTCTTCCAATTTGGGGCTTTGTTTTTTACTCAGTGGGATCGTTGATGAAAAGAAGTTCTTAATTTTAACATAGTGAACCTTAGCAGTCCTTTCCTTTAAGGTTGGGGATTTTTGATCTTAAGAGCCCCCTCCCTCTACTTTGAAGCCATAAAGATCTTTTCCTCTATTTTCTCCTGAAATGTTAAAGCCTGTCTTTCACATTGAAGTCTGCAGGCCACTAGGAAGTGATTTTTGTGGAAAGTGTGAAATCGGGATCCAATTACATTTTTTTCCCCTCTAGGGCTGACCAGTTACCTTTATATACATTACACGCTTTCCCTTTCCCCTGTGCTTTTCAGTGTCGCCCCTGTCATTTTAACAAGTACATTTGTACTTCACACGTGTAAAACTGTTTGGGCTCTCTAATCATTTGTCTTCCAGTTGGTCCTTTGAGTTGTTTCCAAGTTTTTTCTGTTATAATGATTGTGTGCGACTCACAATTTTGCATGGATGTATTTGATAACCTCTGCTGTTTATTTCCTTAAAATGAATATCTAGATGTGATTTTGCTACATCAAAAGAATTGTTTTTTTCATCATGTATGGACACCTTCCTCACCCTGCAGCCATGTGTGTGTTCTTACCAAACTCAGGCTCCTACCTGAGGAGGAGCCAGCACTCCCCATTTGGGCAGCTTCCTCACCTCTCTTGGGCTCCCACAGCCCCCCTGGGACCACCACAGAGAAAGAAGAGAAAGGAAGCCAAGAAGAAGAGCTTAGGTGTATTTATGATTTTGGTGATAAGTTGAGAAATTTCTCTCACAAAGGCTTTACCAATTCTTGCTTCCACCACCTGAGTGTGAGGGCTCAGGTGACTGAGGGGAAGCTCCATGAAGGCAGAGGCTGGTCTTATGCATTCCTGTATCTTTCACACACTCCCTGGCATATACCCCATTCACAGTATGTATTTGTCAAATGAATGACTTCATTTCTCATTTTCACCAGCTAGATTTTATCATTAAAAAAAAATCTACTTTGTCAGTCTGGTGTCAAGATGGTGCCACCTCTAGCCCAGGTGGAGCAGAAAGCAGAACCCAGAGTCTGTGACGTCCCTGGGGCTTCCACCAAACCTTCACTTTAGCAGTGCCCTCCCCATGGCCCAGCACACCACTCTGTGAACTCGATTTCTGCAGTGATTTCCAACACCCCAGATCAGAGTTCGTCTTCCCAGGATTTCTGCTTCCCAAGTGAGACAGAAGACCCAAGTGTGCCCAGCGTGTAACTGGTGACATGATTATATAACTGGCACCAGATCTGCTTTACACCATCTTGGGTGAGGGCCTGAGCCACAGAATCTAATAGATGTGGTTTAAATGCTGGCTCTACTATTCAGTAGCTAAGAAACCTTGGGAAGTTGAATCTCTTCCACCCTCGACCACAGTTTCCTCATTTGTGTAATGTGGATAATAATGCCTGGCATAGAATAATAACATCCACACACTGTTACACACAACAATTAGGAGCCTGATAGGAACGTCAGCCTCCCAGAGCCTCAGATGGTCTGTTTGCATCAGATTTCTTTACTAACTTGGTGGAAATGGAAATGCACTTCCAGGGGCGCAGAAGTTAAAAAACGAAACAAAAAAAAAAAGCTTCATTTTTAATTTGGTTGAACAAACTGCCTCTTAAAGTTGTTGTTGCTGTGACTGTGGGCTTTGATCCCCATAAAAATCTCCTGCCTTGCCCAGGAGTAGTGTACTGGGGCCAGTAATGACTTCATAAAGACAAGTGTTGGGATGGGGAGCAGGAGCTAACTCACTAATAAGCTTAGCCCCCCCCAGGCAGGCTGCTCCCCTTCAAAGCTCCAAAACATCCGAGGTCCATCTCCCCCTCCTCTGTGGTTTTGCCTTAAAGCACAGTTCATCAAAAGCCACTATCCTGGACTTCCTGACACACAGCTAGATGATAATAAGGTAGGGAGAGTATAAACGAACCCCAAAGACATTGCTCATTAAAGCTGAAACAGAACATAAGAAGAAATCAAGCTAATAAACGGTCTCCTTGCATAGTAAAATAGCTGCTATAAGAAGTTGGAAGAGATTTTGTGAGCTGTAATATCCTTAGGAGAAATTTTTTTAAACTTTTTTTTTTTTTTTAAAACAATCTTTCATCTCTGGCTGAAAGAAATAAAAATTTTCTTTCAATGTGACCCATTACAGATGAGGAACTCATTAGCAAAGCCGTCTTCTCTGCCTCCGAGTGAAGGCAATAATACATTTAAGAATAAGAGAACAATTGTTTTTCATTAGTAGAGAAGTGATACGACTTCTAGGAATTTGGGGTTGCTGTCATTTTGCAGACTTGGCAAGACTGGAAACTCATTTTGCTCCTCAAAGACTCACTTAGCTTTTTCTCCCCCGCTAGCATGAGGATGACGAGCAGTTCCTAGAAGCATAAACATTAACAATACTTGGCATCGTGTCGGTCTCGAAGCTTCCGAAAGATCTAAGTCTAGCCCTGCTCCCCGCTCTCGTCACACTATGTGTGGAGTCAGGAGACTTTGCTGGAGACTTGGAAGGAAAGGAGGAGGAGCCCAAAGCAGACAGAACAGTGCTTAAAGCCCTTTCCTGTGCCTTTGCCCCTCCGTCCCCTCTGGGCTGCGTGTCTGCTGCAGCAGCCCTTTCTCCTGGATTGTTCTGGGAGCATCCCCTTCTTCTCCCTCTGCCATACAAAGCCCTTGGGTGCTTTTCTATTGGGACTCTCAGGTGCCTTGGAGTCCAGGGCCCAGAGGCAGTGATGCAGGGAGCGGCTACCACCTCTAGGATGAGAGGACTGAAAGGAAGGACTTAAAATTATGAAAGCGCAGCAGCTTCAAAGTGAGCCTTGTGGAGGTGGCATCTCTTGGAGGGGCTGAGACCGAGTCCTGGGGAGGGGGCACCATCCAGACGATGCTGGTGTCTCTGAGGCTGGAGGTATGATGGATCTGGTTCTATACGTATTGGAAAATCTGGGTTCAGTGGCTGCTGGGGGGGCGGGTGGGAACTGCCTCTGCAGGGGTGAGGTGTTGCCCGGGAAAGGCTCCCAAGAGCAGGAGATGGGCAGGGAGGAATGAGTCCCTTCCTGCCCCCAGCCCTGCAGTTTCCTGCCCTCGTCCCCTCTTGGTGAGACCTAACCCTGAGCAGATGGCCCGGCACCACAGGAGGATTAGGAGCTGAAAGGCAACGATTTAGCAACTGGGGCGCGTACCCAACACCATTAGGGCACTCAGTGGAGGCACGGGGCTCCCTCAGGCCATGGGCCAGTCCCCTTTCCTAGCAAGCACCTGTGGGTCTCAGGAACAGCAGCGACAAGATGCCACCACACCATAATCTGAGAGAAACAAACTCTTACAATTTAGATGCTCTATTTGGTTGCGTTTCTCTACTTCCTTCGCCTCTTGCCCATCCATTCATCTCACCTCTTGCTCACTCTAATTAGCCGAGCATCCCTAACCACAGGGTTCATCATGTCACTTCCCATCACTTACAACCCTCAAGTCTATTCTATAGAATAGCTGATAGTCCACTCTTACTGCACACTTTTATTCCCTGTCCCCGCCTCCCGTCCCACCTAAAATCCACGCTACTCATGATATTCTTCGTAACAACATGCTTTGTCCTTCCAGCAATTCCTCCTCCTTCTCCCCAGTCCCCCATATTTCCCTTTATTTTTATAATTTAATTCCTCCTTAATTCATCCAGTTGTCATTGAATAAAAGGTAGAGGCTCTTCTCCCCAGAAAAAGACCGCATTAAGGAGCTGCATGCGGTTTTGGAGGCTGGTGGACACCCCACAGATCTGTGCCCCCGACCCTGCAGGGGTCAGCTATTCTCAGATTGGCATGTGCCTTCAGAGCCTCGACGGGCGAGCCTGCCCCAGCCCACTCACCTCCCCTTTGTGCTCTGCAATTCACAGGTGGCCCCTTTGCTATGTTAGAAGAGTTTGGGTGGATTTTACTAATAGTTCCACGTGTCGATTTACCAACTCCTTGACTAATGTAAAGCCTTGCTGTTGTACCTCCCTCCCGCCCTCCCTCCTCCCTCCCTCTCTCCCGCCCCTCTTCCTCTCTCCCTTTTTCTCACCTGATTCACACAGTGTTTGCGTCACAACAAGCACCAGCAAATCCGACATTTATGGACACCATATAAGTTTCGGTACTTTCCTGCAAGTGGTACAACTATGTTTGTTTAAGAATATTCCGCAAGTCCTACTTTTTTTGCTGATCACACAGGCACCTCTCCCGGTTTTATGGTATTTCAGAAAAGCCCAAAGTGGTGATTTTTGACATCATGTGTTATGTGTCTTCTTCTAAGTCCCCAAATGATAAACGAGAAGTTTATTTCTGAGTCAAGAGGGTAGCACCCAAGAGGGGCAGCAAATCCTTGCTGTGCTAGGTTTTGCTCCTGTGCCTGCTCTGGCTGTTTATTATTCTTTCTTTCTTTCTTTCTTTCTTTCTTTCTTTCTTTCTTTCTTTCTTTCTTTCTTTCTCTTTCTTTCTTTCTTTCTTTCTTCTTTCTTTCTTTCTTTCTTTCTTTCTTTCTTTCTTTCTTCTTTCTTTCTTTCTTTCTTTCTTTTCTTTCTTTTTTTCTTTCTATTTATTTAATTTTTTTTAGGTTCATAGCAAAATTATATCCTTTTTAAAAAATTTCTTTCTTTCTTTTAAAAAGTTCTTTATTCATTTATTTAAGGATGAGTGAGCAAGAGAAAGAGCATGAGCAGGGAGAGGGGCACAGGGGGAGGGAGAAGCAGACCCTGAGATCACAACCTGAGCCAAAGGAAGACACTTAACTGACTGAGCCACCCTGGTGTCCCTGCTCTGAGTGTTTTCTGAGGCAAAGGCAGGGGTGGGCTCTGTTTCCCTGAAGCCCCACTCCAGGCTCTGCCAATATCTCCCTGGCCGTCCCCCTTGCAGCTGCCGCAGCTGTGCCCAGAACCTTCTGTGTTAGGCTTGCCTCTGCCCCTCTGAACAGAGCCCCTCAGCAGGGAGAGTGCCTGGAAGAACCAGAGGGAGGGGACCAGAATGTCGTGACCATCAGGGAAGTTCAAAGGCAGCACAGTAAAGGCGTGACCCCTCGTACTTCCTTCTCCACGATGCCAGGGCTGTGTCTGGGTCACAGAGGCCTAGCTAGCATGCGACTGTGGAGGAACTGGCTGTGTGAAGGGGCAGGGAAGATGGGGGAAAGGAAATACTTAAGGTCTGCTTCCTCTGCTTACTGGTGCCAGATCCTTAGGTCGGTGCCATCGAGTCTTCTAAGTGCTCTTGGCATTGCCTGGAGCCTTTTGAAAATCCCACAGCGGCAGCAGTGGGCTCCAGGTGGGAAGCACCTGCACTCAGCCCCCCACCAGCCACATGGAACTGCACTGGGTGCCTTTGCCCCCAGCCCTCTTGCCTGCTTCCTGCATCCAGCCCAGCTCACTGCAGCCCGCTATCTATAAGGATGTGGCTCTGGTACTTGCCCTGCCATCCCCTCACACCACAATCATGACACAGCAATAGTCGCATGGCCATCTGGCTTCAGGCCTGCAGATTGGCCTCTGCCTTGCAGGGGTCTTGAGGCTTTATGGATGTGAGATTGTTCTCCTTCACGATCATTTCAAGTATGTTTCTTAGTTGATCATAATGTTTTCTGAGACTCAGAGAGGTTAAGTAGCTTGCCCAAGATCACACAGCCAGCAAGTAGTAAAACTAGGCTTCTAATGCTTGACACTTTAACCCTCCTAGGGAGATGAAACTTATTAACTGTTCTTGCCATGAGCCATCCTGTTTTGGATGTAGAGGAATGACTCCATTGTGTTAATGAGCCAGGAAGCAGAAGCTACTGCTGTTTCGTACTTCTTTTCTCATATATATATATATATATATATATATATATGAAAGAGAATCTCCAGTCAACTCCCCACTGAGTTCTAAGTCAGCTCGGGGCTTGATTGCATGACCCTGAGATCAAGACCCTGGCCAAAATCAAGAGTCAGACACTCAATCAAGTGAGACACATAGGTGCCCTCTCCCATATTTTAAGGTATGAGTCCTTTTGGGTGGCATTTGAGGCTGGTGTCCCAGGTCAAAGCAGAGGAACTTGTGGAGAGAGAGGTGGGGAAGTGGCAGGATGACAGCAAAAGAGAATACTCTCTGGCCCCTCATGAAGGATGCATCCCAGGACCCCCAAAGAAAGCTGTGCTGTCTTCAGCTCTTGGGCTCTGGGCAGCCCAGGTTCCCTTCAGTGACACCTGATGCCGGTCAGGCCGGCTCCACTGGCCCCCTCAAGCTAGACAGGAAAGAAGTAAAACAGATTTGGGTGAAGACAGATGATTGGCCCCTGCTACTAAGCCATGCCTGCTGACTGTGGATTCTGAGCAAAGTATTGTGGACATTCTGGGGGAGCCCTCTAAGGGTCCGTAGGGTTTGTTTCATTCAGGGCAGAGGTGGAGTGCAGGGGTCCCCCTCTGCTTCCCATCAACTCCTTTGCTCCCCTCACCTGGGTGTCTGAGGGACGTGCCAGTGCTGTCCCGTGGTGATGCCCCTGGTATCTGTGACAGGACCTGCAGAGCAGAGGACACACAGCACTAATGTGTTGGGCTGGCCAAAGGAAATAATGCAGTGAGGCTGGGCTGCACCACTGAGTGGGAGCCACAGTCCTTAACCCGGAGAGAATTAAGGGGAGAAGTAGCAACAGACCCCCGTATTCATAAGCTCATGTCACAGAGAGGTCGTTGGAAGGCCTTGGCCCAACCACCATTTCATTTTGGGAAATGCCGCCCAACTCCAAAGTTAGCACAGCAAAACTATCCGGATGGCTTCGATGCATACATCAGGGCCGCTCAGCAGCCCACGAGCTAGGTGCTCGGCTATGGCTCAGGCTGTGATGGGGTAATGTGGTCAGCACCGGCTGCCTTGAGTTTTGAGATGCTGAGAAAGAGGAAATGCCAGAAATGGTGGCTGTGTGGTTTCTCAGAGCCACTTTGTGCAGAGACAGAACCACAGGATTCAATAAGTCGGAGACCTGGGTGTTCCAGCATCCTGGAGGAATGAAGGAACCTGATGGACTTTTGAAGGAACCTGATGGACTCTGTCACCTGCCCTTGTAATTAGCTCTGGGTTATTTATGGTCTTCTGTTTGCTTTACCAGCCTTTGGGCAAGTGATCAGACTGGCAGGATGCAAATATGTGTGGCCAGATGTGTCCATGTTGGGAGGATTGGTCAATAATTTTACTCATTTTGTGATCCTCTGGGAAGCTAGATCTTTTAAATAAATACCTCAAATTGCTTCTGTTTTCTAGTACTTAGGGAGGGATTTGCTTGCTCACTTATCACATTTTTTGGTGCCCACTTAGAGCTATGGAGGGTGAGTGTGGTCCACATAGAAGCCTGGAGAAGAATGAAAGGAACAGACGTGCAAGTCCTCCTACCACATCAGTCTGAGCGAGGAGGCTGGTGTGAAATGCGCTTCTGAGTGTGAGCAATTTTGTCTGATGGGGCAATGCCATTGTGCTACTTAGAATAACCTTGAGGACATTCTATTACAATTCCCTTTACTTTGTTCTGTTTGTTTTTTAAGTAGGCTCCATGCCCAGCGTGGAACCGGATATGGGGCTTGAACCCAAGGACCCTGAGATCGAAAGTCAGATGCTTAATTGCCTGAGCCACTCGGCACCTTGATTTTCTTTACTCTGAATGAAGGTGAATAATGAATGTGTAACTAAACTATTTGTCAGTTTATAGGTCCTTAAGGAAAGAACGTAGTAAGGACACTGTATCAGGAAATCTTCCTCATTGTCTTCCTAGCTGTGTGAGTTTTAACACGATTCTTAACTTTTCTGGGTGTTAGTTGGCTCATCAATACACACACACACACACACACAGACACATACACACACATATATGTATGTATATATAAGTGTGCATACACCTGTATTCATATCACACACATATAAAAACCAATTGCAAATATTATTGGGTGGAATCATTGACTGAGTCTGTGTTCTGATTAGAAATTAAGGACTAGGGCTGTCCAAGTGGCTCAGTGGTTTAGTGCCACCTTCAGCCCAGGGCCTGATCCTGGAGACCTGGGATCGAGTCCTACCTCAGGCTCCCTGCATGGAGCCTGCTTCTCCCTCTGCCTGTGCCTGTGTCTCTGCCTCTCTTTCTCTCTCTGTGTCTCTCATGAATAAATAAATTAAATCTTAAAAAAAATTAAGGACTAAAAATTTACGTGTACTGGGCCACCTGGGTGGCTCAGTGGTTGAGCATCTGCTTTTGGCTCAGAGTGTGATCCTGGGGTCCTGGGATCGAGTCCCTCCTCAGGCTCCCCACAGGGAGCCTGCTTATCCTCTGCCTATGTCTCTGCCTCTCTCATGAATATATAAGTAAAATCTTAAAAAAAAAATTATGTGTACCTTACCCGTGTTTGTGGAAATTGAGACTATGTCCAAGTTTCTAAAGATCAACATTTCTAAATATTCTTTCCTTTTAGGAAATTAACTAGAGGCTAGTAAAGTTATGGAGTGTGAGTAAAATATTAGCCTTGTATATTCTACTGTTGAATTTCCAGGGAAAAGTCATTTGCTCATGTGTTTGGGAGGAACAGAACTGGGTATCTGTGAGCATAGACTTTGGAGTTAGATCAACCAGAGTTCAAATTATGTTTCTACTGCTAATAGCTATATGACTTGGGGCAAGTCACTTGATTTATCTGAACTTATCTATAAACTTCCTTATCTATACATTTCCTTATCTATAATATAGAGATAATAGTGCTCACTCGTGGGTGGTTGTGACTGGAGACTGTCTACTGGATAGTGCCATGTCTGTTTGTGTCTGGTTACAACTGCAGGGATCAAGCTGGCCTCTTGAAGATAGTGGAATTGAAACATGCCAAGAATCCAGGTCCCTGAGGACATTGTTGAGCTACTGAATTAACAAACCTTGAAGCCACTCAACTTTCAGACTTTTTGGGATAGGGCATCATATGATTCCTTCCTAGTTTAGTCTAATTAAGCTGATACTACTTGCAGGTAAAATCTTCCTAACTAATACAACCAAAAATAGAATGACTTCACCTGAAATGACATTTAAGATCTTTCTGCAACCAAATCCACAAACGACTTAGAAAACCTTGCTAAATATAGTAAAATTTGGACTAAATCCAGGCAGGATGCCTTAGGTACATCCTACATAACATTAAGGCTATAACAGTTGAAGAGAATCTCAATCTCTCTCTCTCTCTCTCTCTTTCTCTCTCTCTTTTTAAAGATTTTACCCATATTACCCATTGTAACAGTCCAGTGAACAACAAAGTTGGCTTGAACTGTTTCATGTCTGTGGGAACACAGAAGGAGATTTGCAGTCTTGGTGCATTGAGCGAGAATGTAATCAAAAACTTAAAAAGAACACTTGGGAAATAACATATCCCAGAAACCAAAGGAGGAGGTTGTCAGGAAGGAAGCAACAATCGCCACCATTACCACTGTCAAGGATAACATTGGTTAGCGAATAGTGAGGGCTTGCCACGTGCTAGACACTGTGGGGCAGTTTCCATGTATTATTCTATTAATCCTCAGAAGAACCCCATGACATAAGCCCTTGAAGTGTCCCTATTTTCTGATGAGGGCGCCTAAATGCTGGAGAGTTCAAATCCCACTATTCATAAGAGTGGACCTGGGATTCAGAGTAAGTGCTTATGATGTCTAGTGGTTTAGCCATGGGATAATCCCCTGATAGGCAATGATGCAGAATGTCAAGCAGGAGAGAAAACTGTTGGACTTGGCAATTAGGAAGTCACTGGTGAGAGAAACTTCTCATGTCGAAATGTGAAAGGAGAGTGGGAGGGGACAATGGTTCTTGCAAGAATACTATGCATGGAGATAGGATGTTCTTGGCTAGAGGATAGATGAGGACATAAAAAGATATTTTTCCATTGGGTGCCATGAGAATTGCTACTGTATTTATTAGTCATAATTATGGTGGTTTGGGAATTACATGCCCAGAGTTCACCCTGATGTCACTTAGAAATCAAAGTGTTTTTACCCCCTGCCCTCCCCAAGCAGATTGTTCTTCCATTTCTTATTGAATTGTAAATAAGAAATTCAACAATTCTAAGTCTGGTTAGACTGGGAAGTCAGGAGAGCTGCTGGTCAGTAGTGCTTGGAATAACAGGCTCCCTCTTACCATGGATGTTGAATGACCATCCTCTGGTTAACCAAACAATTATCCAATCAAATTGATAGTATTTAGTCAAAATGGAGAGCCCCTCAAACACTAGCCCAGCAATGATTTACGTGTATGAGATTTCTCTTGTGGGGTGGACTGTTTTAGGCAACGCCTTCTAGTTAAACTAATCTCCGTGTATTAGGAAAACATTCTGGCTGGGTTGCTGGTTCTCTGAGCCAATTACAAATGCCAAAATTGCTGTTGAATTGCTTTGGTATAAATGCCAGTTCTCTTCTGAGGCTTCTGAAGAATTAGAATCCTTCTGGTATTCCCAACTGTGCTCCTGACCCTTGGGAGATGTGTCCACTTGGTAATGGGGAAAGAGTCCCACCTCCTTAGGATGAGATTAAGGAGAGAGATTGGAGACTGAGTCATTACCAAACTGCTTGTTTGCAGAGGGTTTAAATGAATCCGAAGACCTGGCTCCCTGGTTTCCTTGGATTGTGTGTTACTAGGAACCTCTATACTTCTGTAACCCCTTCTCCATTATCTGGAAACAGTCCATGAAGAAGTGGAGGGCAAGTTGAGGGCATACTTGCCAATTATACAGGAGGTTTCAACATGATGATGTAAATAACCAAATAATTATACTTCCCCAAGGCATTGTTAAACTTGTCCTTTAAGAAGAAGGCAGAACTTTTAGCTTCTTTGTTGATGAAACAAATTTTGCTGTAGCAGGCAAGCTTCTTGAGGCCAGAGACCAAGTCTTTTGGCTCTTTTATAGCTACAATAATCATTGCCATTCATGAACTATTTCCAGGTTTTTCCCCTTCTGGGCACATGGTAGGATTCTGCTTCCTGCTGCCTTGTAGGTGGGTGGGGCCATGATACTAGACTGGCCCACGAGATAAGATAGGAAAAACAGATGGCAGATTTTAGTCTCCTATTGTTTAGGGGAGCTTTAGTTTCCTATGATTGAATGAGCCAATTACAATGATGTTGTACATCTGAAATGAATATAATGTTACATGTCAGTTATACCTTAATAATAAAATTAAAAATTATATGAGAATTATATGAAATGATTGGGTTTCCCATTTGAGATTCTGCAGAGCTTTCTTTTCTTTCTGGCATGGTGATCAGTAATATTCAAGACTATTTTACCCACTTGGGTACCTGCATGTTTATGAAGGATAGGTTCTCCACCCCAAGCCTCCTGGTAACTTCCAAAAGAAACGTAGTATGAATGAGAAATAAACTTTGGTGCTTTTAAGCCACCCCAAATTTGAAATTGTTCACTACTGTAGTGTAAATCCCTATGAGTACAATGTAAGATCTAACCTATAATTCAAGTGTATATTACATCTGTGTTATCTAATATACTCTTAGGGCCACTAGACTATAACCACCTTGAGGGTAGACATGGCATGATGTCCATTTTGTATTTCTGTCATCTAGCAGAGATACACAATGTTTCTTTTTCTTTTTTTAATATTTTATTTATTTATTTGAGAGAGGGAGAGAGACAGTATGAGTGGGAGGGCCAGAAAGAGAGGGAGAGAGAGAATCTCAAGGAGATGCCATGCTGAATGTGGAGCCCAATGTGGGGCTTGATACTACAACCCCAAGATCCTGACCTGATCTGAAACCAAGAGTTGATAGCCTAACTGACTGAGCCCCCAGGCACCCCACACAATGTTTCTTGGTGAAAGTTATTGTATGAATGTTTGGATACCTGAGAAGATGGGAAATGTGAAGAGAATGAATAACTGAAATCAACCATTTCTCCTAAATTTAAATTAAGCTAACAGTTTCAGTTCTATTCTTATCATGGCCCTTCAGAAGAATAGCTTTTGAGACCTAAAATCTCACCAAGTCTATTTCTTTTGTCCCTTCATCTCTGCAGTCTCTAGTGGAATCATAGTAAGTCACAGTAAAATAAGCTTTGGTTGGGGGGGTGGGGGGAGAAGAAGGAAGAGGAGAACAGAAAGGAGGAGGAGGGGAGAAGGGAAAGGAGATGGAGGATGGGGAGAGTGAGGAAGGTGAGTTGGGAGAGAGAGGAACAGATAGCTGCATGGTTGAAAATGAGCTATGTTTAAAACAAAGGTGGGCAGCCCGGGTGGCTCAGCGGTTTAGCGCCACCTTCAGCCCAAGGCCTGATCCTGGAGACCTGGGATCAAGTCCCACGTTGGGCTCCCTGCATGGAGCCTGCTTATCTCTCTGCCGCTCTCTCTCTCTGTGTCTCTCATTAATAAATAAATTTAAAACAAAACAAAACAACAAAGGCATATTTCTCTCTTAGACAATTGGAGCACTTTCAAAATCCATTCTGGAGATGGTAGTGGTCTAGTTTTCTGGACCTCAGATATTCCACCTAAAATGTTTACCATTCATAGACACCCAATAACTTCTTAATTAATAATTCCTTTTTTCCAAATTTGGATAAGATGGAGTCCATCAGGCTCCCTAGTTTGGTTGGTTGGAAGAGTGAGAGAACAAGTAATACCGTTTTGAATGGTTATATTTCTAGCTCAAAGTTGAGAATCACTTTAATTGACTTACACAGCCAGAATGCAGTTTCTATTGCACTTTCTGAAATACTGACAATGACTTCAAGGCTCTCCGGTACTCCCTTTGAATGAATAATAGCCTAGAAATTGCTGTGGCTCACTCCCTCACTTCATTCCGGCCCCCGGTGGTGCTACCTGCCATACCCTCACCTCTTGAACATACTCTTTGATTCTTCTGACCCCAAATTATGTTATCCATTACACTCATTTACTGGGCTGTCTACTTCTTTTCCTTAGAGCATAAGCTGCAGGAGGGCAGGAGGATCATTTCTCCTGTTCACTGCTTTAACTCTGGCACACACTCACCACTCCACACAAGACTTGTACAATGAACAAACAAATGAATGAATGAATGAATGAATGAATGAATGAATCCATCTATCCATGAATTTCTTGAATCACAGAATTCACATGTTGATAGAAGTGAAAGGAAACTTAGACTTTTTTCAGTTCAAAGCCTTATAGGTCAGCACTTGTGGGTCATGTCTAGGACCACATAGGTGTGTGGTAGAGCCAGATCCAAGACTCATAGTCCAGTGTTATTTCCATTTCAACATGCAAATACCTACTACATAGCTGCTGGAGGGTGGGTAGGCGGGAGGATGGTGGAAACATCTGGAATGGATAAGGGAAATGTTAGGAACAGAAGCTTGTAGCATGTCCCATCTTCCTAGGCCATTAGCAAAGGTGGTGACAAAAGATACGAGGGTACAGGAGGGGAGGAGGAAGACAGATATGCTGGGGGCACCAAATGGAGGGGAGGATTAAGAAAGAAGCTGTACTTTTTTTTTTTCCTTTCCATCATAAACTTAGCATGCCTTTCCTTCTTCTTGTGGCTCTTTTTAAAATTATGAGCTACTGAGTATTTTAAATGAGCTTTCTGTTATGTCATAAATATTCAGACCAGGAATGGTAATTGTTCCCTGTGATTAATTCTGCTTACTCGGTAAAGTTGTGCAAGGTTTTCACTGGAGGGTATGTCTTTTATGTTTTTAATATTACTCATGTATAATACAATTTGTCCTCAACTGCAGTTGAGACAGTGGAGTTAGGTTAAGGGCTTCTGGGGTCTTTTTTTTTTTTTTTTCCTGCTGGCAATATTTGGAAGTACTTACATTGGATGGTTTGTGTTATCCCCCCCCTGGGCCGAGATGAAGGTAATTGATGGGGCTCAGGGCCAGGAGTTCCTACTGGCCGCTCTAGTCCTATTGGTCTGAGGTTAATGGAGGAAAGCACCATGTTGAAGGTTATAGCATTTCCCTTTGCTTCCATTTTAATGATATTTGCCTGCCAGTGTTTTCTCTTTGAAGAGCAATTTAATAAACAATCACTGGCGTTTCATGTTGAGGGCAAGATGTGCAATGGCATTCATCTCCCCGGGAGTTCTTCCTCAGTAAGTGATCGGATCAAGCGCTCTGCAGAAAATACAGTGAAGTGCTGGTGGCTCTGTGGACACCATGGGTTCACCCTGCACAGGATGACGATGGGCTGGGGGTGGGGGAGGGGGATGATTTTCCGAATGATTCTGGACTCTTACTTTAAAAATACTTTCCAAAGAAGTCAAATGTGAGCCTGTCATTACACTGGGGATGCTGAAAGGGAGGTCTGGGGTGGGGGGTAGTGGGCACACGAAGTTCTGGAATGTCATCTTCAGCTGGCTGTGTGTTTCTGGGTAAGAAGGAAGCTGAACAGCCAAGGGTTTTCATTGTTGAAGATGACAATTGAAGCTCTTAGGCTTGACAAGGAAGATTGTTATCGAATAGTGCTTGTTAAGCGCCCACATGAGTCAGACACTGTTCTGGGTGTTACACAAAGCAAGCCCAGGCAAGGAGTTGCGTTACATGCATCTATTTTTGATTAAAATCACATGTAAATTTATACAGCCAATTACTGTGGGCCTTGGGCTCCAGGGAAGGTGCTAGGCAGGCCAGAGTAGGGCTGAGCCTGGGCACCCACACTGAGGAGTGAGGAGCTTGACAGTCTCCCAGCTACTCCTGTGTTGTGATAAACAACAGCAATGCTCTAGGAATGCTGTGTTGCAGTGGGGAGTGCCCCTAAGGGAGACTGAGGGTGGCATGACACCAGGCTACGGATGGGAAGGTCAATGGTCATTCATCTGCAGGAGTGGTGCTGCTCTGTGTGAGGTCATAGGGGCCCACATAGCTGATCTCAAAGACCATTGCAATGATGATTTCTGTGGGATCAGAGGTTGGCAACATATCAGATGTGGCAAGCCTCCATTCTTCTTTATTCTTTGGCATATCTGGATTAGAGAGAAAGTATAACCAAACATCACTATTTAGGGTTCCTTTGCGAACAAGGGGTGTGACTTTTAACAGCGGGGAGGGCTGGCCATGGCCAACATGCAAATACTCCTCGGAAGGGATGGCGATGGACACCCAATGGTGGTAGCTCACCCACATGGTTGATCATGGCTGTTCCCCTGGTTGTTGACATGCATGCTATAAGTTTCTACATCCCGTTCATCTTTTAAGAAAATTCCAACACAACAAAAAGATATTCTAAGCCTTAGCCAGTGATATGCTTATTATAAGTAATAATATACAACTTATCACAGAGCAATTGCAGAATAATGAGCAATGGTTCCTTGTTGATGGTGGAAATGAGTTGGAACTTATGGGTATGAAAGCAGATGTGGCCAGTGCATGTTAGGGATGGAACCAGAGATGCCATTGATCTCCTGGAATAGCTTTATAGAGATTGCTGTCATGCAGACAACCTGGCTCTTACCCAGGCTGCCACCTTACCTCAAGGCTGGTGCTTTGTTTGGCTTATTCATGCCCAGTATCTAATGCAGAACAAAGAGTTAGGGTCAGGAAGACCTAACTTCCTTTCATCCTCCAACTGCCATCCACTCTCCCATTTTTATGCTTAAGAATACACTTTGAGATTGTCCTCTACGATTCCAATTAAATGGAAGAAGAAGAATGGTTCTTCCTCTCTATAATCCTGGTTTTTGTAGATTCTTCTATAGCAATAGTGTATGATGTGTTCACCTGTGTTAAATAGAAGACAAGATTGTTTAACGAGGAAGTTCTCTGTAGGGTCATCAAAGGCTGAGTTTCATGGCAAACCTGGGGTAACTGGGTGTGGTAGAAGGTAGAGCTTGAGAGAGAATTCCAGAAATGTTCATCCAGGTTCTAACCCCAGCTCTGCCATTAACTAGGTGTGTGGCCTTAAACAAAGTGCTGGACTCCTTCAAGCCTCCACTTCTGCATCTGTAAAATGGGCCTAGCATTAGAACCCACCAAAGGTAAGTGAGGGCCAGGTTATTGTAAGGATTAAATGAGTGTAATTGGTTAGGACACCTGGGTTGCTCAGCGGTTTAGCGCATGTCTTCGGCCCAGAGCATGATCCTGGAATCCTGGGATTGAGTCCCGCATTTGGCTCCCTGCATGGAGCCTGCTTCTCCCTCTGCCTGTGTCTCTGCCTCTCTCTGTGTCCCTCATGAATAAATGAATAGAATCTTTAAGGAAAGAAAAATGAGTGTAATAGGCAAAACACACTCACACAGTGCCTGGCATGTGTAAGTACTGGATAAATGCCACTAGTATTCCACCTTAACCCAGAACCCAAATAGGTATACCTCCTTCCTTCCCTCTTTCCTCTGCTGGTTGAACTCAACTACAACACAGACAAATGTGTAGTGGGCCCTAATATTCTTCCTGAGGAGTTGCATTTACTGGGTTTACTAAAAAAAAAAAAAAAAAAAAATACAAACCCTCATGCCCTTCATAAAAAAACTAACAAAGAGGCAGACAAACAAATGTTGAATGAGGAACCCTGTAGAAGTCTTCTTCCTCCGGGACATACAGTCCCCATTCCATGTCAGAGTAATAAAGTTAATTGGGAAAACATGTAGATCTCCACATTTGTCTAGTGAGATGGAAAAGACAAGAGGGATTCTGATTTATCAAACACACTCTTAGCTCTTTCATATAGCTTCGCATCAGAAACAGCAGGAAAACTTAACAAAAATACCCGTATCTGGACACTGCCCCAGAATGTGTCTGTGATGTGACCTGGCACCTGTCCGGCCAAGTTCTCCAGATGATTCTGAAGCACAACCAAGTGAGAACCACTGCTATATGCAACCCTAAATTTAACAAGGCTGTACACAGTCTTCCCTGGCTTACACAGACCTGAACAGAGTGCCACTGAAGTGAGTTCAGAACACAGAGACACTTTCCCACCGGGTACCAAGGCCTCCCACACTGCACTGCTGCAGGGGCCTGCCAGCATGCTGCAGGGTGAGGGCTGCCCCTGATGAAGGGGACTTGCTGGCCCTGCAGGAATCGGTCACATGCTCACCGTCCCTGCTCAACAGATGCCTGCCCTTGCCCAGTTGCAGAGTCCAGCAGGTCTGCTCCACGGCTCTCACTCACCTCCTTTCCCTTCGGGAATCCCAGATTCATCGATGCACATAGTTACTAGAAAAGTTTAGTCAATCAAAAGATCATTTCTTGGCCCTGGACATGAATGGGATGATTTTATGCCATTAAAGCCCCAAATTAAGACTCTTGATGAGAGGAACTCCTTTGAGAGGTGGTGCTTCTGTCCACACGAGAGTCCTGGCTCCTCATAGGGTTCTTCCGGAAACTTCCAGGCAGCTCACGGCAGTTAGTTGGAGGCCACCACCCTCATTAGGTCATGTTTACTGAAGGTGCTTGTTTTCTGTCTCTCCATTCAATGGGTTGCAGGACACTGACAGGACAAAGCGTGTTGTAACTGACCACCAGTGGAGCTGGCTCTGTTTGGGGATTACGGTTGCCATGGGAACTGGCTTTGCTGAACTCACCACAGCAAACATGCAGTGAATGGCTGGGTCAACACCCCAGATAAAAAGAGGGTTATGCAACTGTTTGCTGAACCCTTGGCAGGATTTTTTTTTTTTTTTGACATTTCCCAGAGTATCCCCATATTCACAAATTCCAAATGTAGAATTCTAATTTAAACCCATAACAAGCATGTTCATTGTTTGCAGGAAAGGGCTGTTGCTTTGGGAAATATAAATGAAGGTCTGTAGAAGATTTGAACTGGGTGTTGCATCAGTTTTGGTAACGGCTAGCAAACATATTTGGCGAAAAGCTTTCTCTGGACAGGAAAGCAGGGAAGCCACTCATGTATTTCTAATAATCTACATAAATAATTTCATCTACTTAGGTTCCAAACTTCAGTCATTAAATGGTTTTACTCTCATCTCAGCTAAATAGAATATTGCAAATGAATTTTAAAATGCAGAAATAAGCTTTTGAAAAAAAATTCAGAGACAGGCTGGAGCCTCTCTTTGTGGAAAAGCAAATTGGCAAACAGGACAATTTATTTCAGACAGTGAGTACAAAGGAGCAAGGTTCTGGGATCTCCTAGTCCCTCAAACCGTTTAATTCTAGGCAAACAATTAGATGGTAACATAATCCAGGTGGCCAGAGTAGTTTATGTTTATTTCTGTCTCTGACTGGAAAGAAAAGTATCTCACAGAGTAAGATAGTAACAGTTGTTATGACTCATACCTGGCTGCCTGACCAGCTTTTCCTTCTTCTTCTGTGACTTTCTCAGACTTGAGTTCGGACTCCTGAGGGTTTTCTTTTTGAATTTCTTCCTCCTTCCACTTCTTTCTCTCTTTTTTCCCCCAGGTGGATCTAGTTTGGTGTTTTATATGACAAAGGTGCTAAAGAGCTGGTTGTTGTCTTCTTACACAGATCCTTCAAGCTCATTCCTCAATGCATGTTTCCTGTCCTTTTCACCTGTTTGCTCCTCAAATCCAAGATCTTATCTTCAAAGACACTGGCCACTTTTCTTTAAACTCAGTCTTACCATCCTCTATTGATAGCACTTTGTTCTGTCTTTATGTCCACCTGGGAGAGGGAGACCAATGAAATAGGTTGGGAGACTGCATATATACATATATATATATATACACACACACACATATGTAAATATATATATTTTTTATATATTTAATATATATATTTTATATATTTAATATATATATTTTATTGCTTGTGGCCTAGATAAATTGTTTTAGATAGAGTGATTGTTAGATGTAGCAACGTCATTATTAACCACATAATTTTGAGATGACATCCTTTTTATTATGTTATCATTTCCCATTTGGATCTTGGATACAGCCAGTTCTTTCTGGGAAATTCTGGAGAAAAAGAGCGAACATAAGCGCTAAAGAATATGTGGTTTTTCCTGAAGCAGATATGTCAAATAGCACTTATTATTTTTAACTTTTCATTTGGCAATATATAAATTCACAAGAAGTTCCAAAGAAATGTGTAGGGAGATTTGATGCCCCTTCACCTAATCTCCTTCAAAGCTAACATCTCATGTGACTATCAAATATCAAATATAATATCAAATCTAGGAAATTGACATTGGTACAATCCACAGAGTTTATTCAAATGGAATCAGTATATAGGCACTTGTGTGTGTGTGTGTGTGTGTGTGTGTGTGTGATTTCGTTAAATGCAGCTTTGTGTAGCTACCACCACAAACAGATTACATCACTGAAACATCACCATAAGGCTCCATGGTGCTACTTTCATGGTCACATCTACTTTCTCTCCTTACCTGGGAAAACTAATCTGTTTTCTATCTCTATAATTATATTATTTCACCAACATATGATTGGAATCATGCAGTTTATATCCTTTTGAGATGGACTTTTTCACTCACTCAACATGATTTCCTTGAAAGTCATCTAGCATATTGCATGTAGCAATAGTCTGTTCCTTTTTATTGCTGAATGGTGTTCCATGATCTCAAGGTACTAGTTTATTCAACCATTCACCCATTGAAGGACATTTAGGTTATTTCCACTTTTTGGTTCTTATGAATAAAGCTGCTTTAAATTTTATAGAAGTTTCTACCTAAAAATAAATCCTCCCCAACCTGGGAATAATGCTCAAGAGTGCATCTGCCAGGTTGTATGGTAAGTCCATTTTTAGTTTTAAAAGAAACTGCAAACAATTTTCTAGAGTGGTTGTGCCCACCAGTAATGTATGAGTAATTGAGTTTTTCCTCATCCTTGCCAGCATTTAGTGTTGCAACTGCTTTTTAATTTCACCCATTTTAATAGGTACATAGTGACATATCATTGTGAGTTTAATTTGAGTTTTCCTAATGGTTAATGATGTTGAACATCTTTTTATAGGCCTATTTGCAGTCTATATACCCTCTTCAGTGAAAAAAAAATCTATGCAATCTTTTGCCTATTTTCTAATTGAATTTTTTAAAATGTTGAGTTTTGAGAATTCTTTTATATATATAATTTTAGATATGAGTCCTCAATAGGATGTGTGATTTGCAAATATTTTCTGCAGTTCTGTAATTTGTCTATTAATCTTAACAAAGTCACTTGCAGAGCAAAGTTTAAAATTTTGATGTGGTCCAATTTATAAATTTTTCTTTTTTCTGGATTCTGTTTTTGGTAATATATTTAAGAAATCTTTTTGTAGTACTAAGTACTAAAGATGTTTTCCTATTTTTCCCCCCAAATTTTGTATTTTTACAATTGATATTTAAGTCCATTGTGCATTTTGAATTCATTTTTTAAAAAAGATTTTAAGTAATCTCTATACCCAGCATGGGACTTGAACTCACAACCCCAAGATCAAGAGTAATATGCTTCACTGACTAAGCCAGCCAGATGTCCCTTCAATTCATTTTTGTATAAGGAATGAGATTTAGGTTGAAGTTTATTTATTTTTTTTCCTATATGGATTTCCAATTTCCCAGTCTTTAATTTACTTATTTATTTTTGGAAAGTCTACTTTTCTTTTATTCAATAACTTTTTCATCAAAAATTAAATGGGCATATTTGTGTGGGTCTATTTCTAGGTCCTCTTCTCTGTTCTGATCTATGTAGTAGTCTACTAGTACCATATTATCTTGATTATTATATCATTTAAGACCCTGATATCACAAAAAGTGATATTTTATTTGTGAGGTATATTGATCTGTAGGTTTTTGTTTTGTTTGTCTTTCCTGATTTTGGTACCAGGGTAATACTGACCTCGTAAAATGAGTTGCAAAGTGTTTCTTCCTCTTCAATTTTCTATAAATTGGTATGAATTCTTTTAATGTTTGGTAAAAGTCTCCAATAAAACTATTTCTCAGGAGCTTTGCAATTATAAATTCAATTCCTTTTTGTTATAGGACTATTCAAATGATCTACTTAATCTGGGCTGAATTATGATAGTTTGTGGTTTTTGAGGAATTGGTTTATTTATTTCTTCTAAATTGTTGAATTTATTATCATAAAGTTGCTCATGGTATTCCTTTATTATTCTTTTAATGGTTAAAGGATCTATTGTGGTTTTCTCTGCTTCTTACTGATATTGGTGATTTGTGTCTTCTCTCTTTTTATCTTTGTCTTGTTCGAAATTGGGTTTCTCCCAAAGGACCAACTTTTTGCTTCATTATTTTTTTTATTAGTTTCCTTTCCAAAATTTCATTTATTTCTGCTCTATTTTTACTATTTCCTTCCTTCTGCTTGCTCTTCTTTTTCTAGTTTCTTGAGTTAGGGACTTTCCTTTTTTCTAGTATAAGTATTTAGTATTATAAATTTCCCTCTCAGCATTGTTTTTGATGTGTTTCCAAGATTTTAATATGTGTATTTTCATTTTCATTCAGTTCTATGTGCTTTTAAGAATTTTCTTTGTGAAATTTTTTTTGAGTCATGGATTATTTAGAAGTGTATTGTTTAATTTACATGTGTTAAGGTTTTTCTGTTGTACTTCTGTTATTGATTTCTAGTTTAACTCCTATTATAGTCAGAAATATACTCTGTATGATTTTAATTCTTTTACACTTTAAAATTTGTTTTACAAATTATGATATGGTCTATCTTAGTGATCGTTCCAGAGACTCTTGAAAATAATCTGTATTCTGGGCATGTGGGTGGCTCAGTCAGTGAAGTGTCTGCCTTTGGCTCAGTTCATGATCTCAGGGTTCTGGGATTGAGTCCCATATCACACTGCCTGCTCAATGGGGAGTCTGCTTCTCTCTCTCTCTCTCTCTGCCCCTCCCCCTGCTCATGCTCTCTCTCAAATAAATAAATGAAAACTTAAAATAAAAAAAAGAAAAATCTGTATTCTGCTGCCGTGTGGAATGTTCTATAAATGTCAATTAGACCCTATTAGTTGACAATATTATTGAACCCTATATCCTTGTTGGTTTTCTGTCTAGTAGTTCTATCAATTGGTGAGAGTGGGTTGTTGAAGTCTCCAACTATAATACTCTGTTTCTCCTTTCAGATCTATTAGTTTTGTTTTATGTATTTGAAGCTCTGTTGTTTGATGCATAGACTTAGTTTTTAATAAACATAACTTAGAGACAACATTTAGTTGTTCATATTCTGCCAATCTGTTTTTTAATTGGTGGGTTTTGATGATTTACATTTAAAGTAATTATTGATATTAGGACTTAAGTCTGCCCTTTTTTTATTTTCTGTTTTTTCTCTGTTTCTCATTTCTCTATTTCTTTTTTCTTGTCTTATTGTAGACTACTTGAACATTTTTTAGAATTCTATTGTGATTTACTTAGAGTGTTTTTGAGTATCTTGTTTGTATAGTTACCTTAGAGGTGTATGTATATATCTTACTACAGCCTACTGGTATTGATGATTTACTGCTTAAAGTTTTGAAGCCATTTAAGTCCCTTTACTCTCTCCATGTTAAAAATTATTTTTAAAAAACCCCACAATTGTCTTCAGCATTTGCTCTACATACATTAAACACCACATAAGATGGTGATGTGTTACAATGTTTGCTTTACCTAAAAGTGTAACTTAAGAATATCACAGGGAAAGATTAGTCTATTATCTTTACTTCTAAATTTTACTCATTTGAATGTTCTTTTTTCCCTTATGAAGGTCTGGGCCTCCCAGACTTCCTCTGTTATTATTTCTTTATATTTTGAGTGCTCTTTTTAGCCATTCTTTAAATGCTAGTGACTAGTTCAATTAGTTTCCTTCATTTGTGAATGTCTTTATTTTCCCCTCCTTCCTAAAAAAATGTTGCCAGGTAAAGAAATCACAGTTGATAATACGTATCTTTTAGCACTTGAAAAATACTGTATTACTTCCTTCTGACCTCCATGGTTTCAAATGAGAAATCTGCTTTTGCTCAAATTGGTGTCCCTCTATGGGTAAAATAACCTTTCTCTCTGAATATTACTAAGAATTTTTTTCTTTATTTTTTGTCTTCAGAAGTTTAATTGTCATGCCTTTTGTGGCAATCTCTTTGAAGTTCTCTTTGGGTTTTCTTAGTCTATTGGATCTATTACTTTACATCTTTCACCAAATTGAAGAAGTTTTCAGCCACTATTTCTTCAAATATCTTCCTAGTTTTATGCGATTTCCTTTTGTTCTGGCACTTCAGTGATACACATTTTTTTAAAAATAGATTTTTTTTATTATTTTATTTGTTCATGAGAGACACGGAGAGAGGGAGGCAGAGACAGAGAGAGAAGCAGGCATCTCACAGGGAGCCCAATGTGGGACTGGATCCCTGAACTCAGGATCATGCCCTGAGCCAAAGGGCTACTCAACTACTGAGCCACCTAGGCATCTCAAAATGATATACATTCTTTTGCTTTTATTTTTGTCTTATAAGTTCTAAGGATATACTCAGTAAAAAATTTTTTTAATTAATTTTTTTTGAATAAATTCTATTGATCTGTCTTTAGCTTCACTAATTCTATTATCTCCACTTTACCACTGAGCCCATCAGTGAATTTTTTTCAGTTATTTTATTTTACAGTCCTACAATTTATTTGCTAAGCTTTTCTATTTTTCAGAATTTTAAAGATAATTTATAATTATTTATCAAATCATGTTTACAATGGCTACTTATAAATCGTTACCAGCTAATCTCATTATCTGATTCATCTCAGTGTTGGTGTCAGTTTCTCATTCAAGTTGTGGTTTTCATGGTTCTTCATTTGATGAGTGATTTTGATTATGTCTGGATGTTTTTAAAAGTTTGGGTAAAATGGTATATAACATATAAGTTTCTGGGAAGCCTGGGTGGCTCAGTGGTTGAGCGCCTGCCTTTGGCCCAGGACGTGATCCTGGAGTACCAGGATCGAGTCCCACATCGGGCTCCCTGCCAGGAGCCTGCTTCTCCTTCTGCCTATGTCTTTGCCGTGCTCTCTGTGTGTTTCTCATGAATAAATAAATAAAAATCTTTTTAAAAAATCTAAGTTTCTGGTATATAGCACAGTTATTTGATATTTGTATACACTACAAAGTGGTCACCACCATAAGTTTAATTACCATTCATCATTTTTATTATTTATTTATTTTTTGGAGGTAAGATTGGTATATAACAGTATATAAGATCTTCTGGACATCTTGAATGTTATGTTTGGAGATTTTTTATCTTATTTCAGCTTCTAATAAGCAGCCATCCTAGTTAGACTTGGTTCTGGGCTATTTTGGTGAGGTATAGTTTCAATGAAAATCTAGTTTTCACAGTCTTACAATGTAATTCTCGTTGACTTCATTCTTCTGGCTCTGCTCAGCTCTTACTTAATTCCTGTAGGGCTGTCCAGTGTAAATGGATGGGTGGTTCTGGAAACATTGGGTTTTGGTTGTTGCTGATGATTGAGCCTGCTACTGCATCAGGTATGGATTAGGGTAGGTCTTGCTGAGGTACCTTTTCCTGATTCTTTGTCCAAGAGAGAGCAACTTTTTCTATTTGTCTATGCCTGAGGGTGAGTCCAGGTTGCAGATCACTGATGCCCAGTCTGTGATATATGGACCATAGAAAAAAACTGTAAGAGACTCATTGTGATGTTGATCTCGAAGGCTTGAGGTCCCTAGCCAGTGCATCTTCTTATTTCAAGTCTCAGAATTGTTTTTTGATTTTCTGATGAATCAGTTCCAGGGTATTTAGTTATATTCAGGGGAGGAGCAGGGAAAAGTGAGTCTATGACATCTTGTCCCTGAACTAGACAGAACTTGCTATTTTTTAAAGTGAAGAGGAAAAAACCCCTTTCTTCCTTCAATAAGAATAATACATTTTATTTGTTGAAAAACTAAAAAGACAAGCAAAAAGAACAAAATAAAAGTAAATATGAGTGTTTTCACAGATATATACATTATTAACCCTTTAATGTATGCCTTTCTTGATCTTTTGTGCATATATAATTTTTGAAGAGTTATCGAGTTCTGGACTTACTTTTACACTAACATATCTTAAGTATATTTACAAGTCCATATGTAATCTTTTATTTATACCAACCACTTTTAGTTTGCAAAGAAGACACACAGCTAGGCTACTTAAGGAATGAAAGCTAAGATTAGGATATGGAGGAATGAAGAAAGTTGTTTTTGTAGCTGTTCAGACATTCTGGGGATGAAACTTCAAGAAAAATTGGAACTATGGTTCATCTTTAGGATATAAGGCCAGCTCAATGGACCTCCACCTCTAGTGATTGGGTCTTTTTTTTTTTCTTTCTGCAGAGATCCATTGTTCTCTGCTACTTTCTGCTCTCAGTTCCTAAAGGAAATAATCTGTTTGGGTCAGTGTTGTTTTGTTTGTTTGTTTTGTTTTGTTTTAATCATTTAATATGGAGCATGTGTACTGGACAGTCTTGAGCCAAGCCACATGATAGAAACTTATGTAATAATACACTTACATAAGTTCATCTTGATCTCTCATGGCTCAGCCCCAAGCCTGATATATTGTGACCCATGTAGTGGGGTTCGTATAACACAATATATGATTTACATGAAAAAAAACCCCAAACTACCTGGTGGTCAATTTTTCCATAATGAGTTGTGGGAGGAACAACACACAGAAAAGATCCCAGGCCTGTGTATTCCAAATACATAGAACATTTGGGTTGATTGCAATTTTTTATGTTTTTGAATTATACTGCAGCAAACAGCCCTGTGGCTAATCTCTGCACTGGTCTTTTATATCCTCATTAACATGAGTGACTTTCACAGGTCATAATAATAACAATACAAATCATAATTGCGAATGTGACATCTAGACGTCAATCTGTCAGTTTAAAAGAAATTTACTCCTTTTGCTATATTTTTGCTGAATTTTTATGCCTAAACATCACATTATAAATAATTGAACATATTTCAGAGGAAACTAAGGATCATAGCAGGTATCTAATGGTACATGACTAGATTAGTGAAAATTCTATGGGTAGATTCCAAGTCTGGCAGCTTCTGGTCTATAGCATGCTGACTTTCTCCTCTTAGAAAAAAGAGCCCTCCGGGGTGATATATGCAACTGATGAATCACTAAACTCTACACCTGAAGCTAATAATACACTATAACTACACTAATGTAGTTAACTACATTGAATTTAAATAAAAAAGGAAAAAAGAAAAAAGAGTCCTCCAGAAAGCCAGGCAATAGCACTCTTTAAAAATCCTTTGGATTATTTATGTTTTAGGAAGAGTTTCAACAATAAACATAAAACAAACAAACAAAAAAAGAGTTTTTCTGGCTGACTCTTGATTAAATAAGAATGAAATTAATGAGAAAATTATTTCCTAAATATTCTGGCAAATTGAAGATTTCCTCTAAATATGAAATTTCTCTTGGTGTCCTCTCGTGTATAAGTCTATGAGTCACAGCTGCTTGAATTCCCCCGGAAGCTGTAGGATTCTCCATTTGCTGCATCATTAACTCCTCTGGTCATATATAGCCAGGATCCCCAAGGGAGCTCATGATGATTATCCCAAAGTATCTACTTTTTGGGAATCTCTGGTGCTTTAGGTATAGAAGCTTAACAAATGAATATTTCAACATATTACATTGTGTTTGAGGTAGAAATCTTGAAATAAAGAGAGAAAGAAAAACTTTCTTCATGAGCATGTGTTCATGAGTGTCAAATAAGTTAGCCCCAATTCAATTCTGAGAGCTGAAGCTGTTTTTTTGGTGAAATTTTTACTTTCATGGAAAGGTTTGGTATGCCAGAGTTCATCTACTGGTTAGAAGAAAGTGAGAAGTAGCAATCCCAGTTGGGTACACTAAATCATTAAAAGAAAGTTTGTGAGAGACAGGCTAAGGGATGGGTGAGGAGAACCTAATATTTTTGAGCAACTAGTATGTGCCAGTTACTTTAAATTGTCACCTCTCTCAATCCTTAAAACAACTCTTTGACTCCATTGTTTCCTTATCCATCCATTGTACAGATGAGAAAACTTGAGATTTTGAAAGGTTTGGTGTTTCTTGAAAGGCCCTTAGCTAAAAAGTCATAGGAAGAGAAGTAAAATCAAGGTTTGTGGATCTCTGGGACTTGAAACTTTCTTTCCACAACATAAAACTACATCCTGTAGGTCCTAGGACCTTCAGGTCCCAAGACATATTGGATTCTGGAAGTATAGGCTATCTCTTTAAATTCATAGAGCATGAATCTTCCATAGGGTTCTGTTCAGTTGAAGTCTAATCAGTCCCCCTTTAAAACACATGCAGGTCAGAAATTTGAGTCTTCCGTGTCGTGAGAGCATAGCAACCTGGGACTTGTTGGGTTTGTTGCAAGGCTCAAGGCTAATGTGCCTCTAAATCCCTTAAAGGCACATTAGAGGGTAATTACAACAAATAAACGCTAATGGGAGAACCACATCTGTTTTGTTGATTTGGCTTACAGAAGAATTCTGGGTTAGGAGATTTAGTCAAATTGCTTGACCCTATTTAGCCACCCCTAGCCCCAATCCAAAGCATACCTGCAAGGGTCCCATTGTCTAATGGAAAGATCTCTTGACCTCATGTGTGCATAGGAAAAGCACAGGCAGCCACATACTGATTCTCATCCTGTTTCTGACACAGTGACCTGGCTGATGACTTTAGACAGGCCATGCATTTTCCTGACCCTGGAAAGGCCATAGAATGTGCCTAGGAGGAGGAATGTCAGGAATAGATTTTTATCTCTGCTGTCTCCCAAGGGACCCAAAGTGTTTTGCAAATGAACTGACAAAAATCCATTTGAGACAGATTTCTCTGCTTTAATTGCTCCCAAGGTATCTGTAGTCCAGGTGCTAATGGAGTGTAACTGTCCAGGTGGTCAAGCTTTTCTTTTTTTGAAAAGTTGGTGTAACAAAACTTTCACTTGGGACATAGAGAACCCATTATTAATCTTTTAATGCATGGAGTAATTGAAAACCTGTTCTTATAGGCTTTCCTTATTATAGGATGTTATTCAGTCTCTCTGTGGTAAAGACAGTGCTGCATGATCACTGAATTCCATTTAATTTTTCTCTTCCTGAGTATGTAGGATGACTACAATTCTTAACCTCCTTTCCAGTTAGAGTGGACCATGTTACTAGTTCTCACCAGTGGGGTATAGGCAGCAGATCTATAATCATTCCGAGATCTGATCTTAGAAAATTTTACATCTGAATATTCAGACTGCTCTTCCCCTGACTCAGTAACCAGAGAAGCCAAATGTTGAATTTATCTCATTAAAAGATGAAGGCAGCCTGAATTCCTGAGTCACCTGATGGAGGAGAGAGGCCCTGCAGAGTCAGCTTCCCTGGCAGACTTTATGTAAATGAGAATCAGACCTTGTCTGGTGTTAAGCCACTGAGATCTATGGATTTATTGATGCCGTGGGATAGCTCAGCCTGTAGTGAATAATGCAGTCTCCTCTTCATATGTGCTATACTCTGTACTTCCCCTGAAGTCTCACAGAATCTTGGCTTTTCATCCAGAGCTAAAAGTCTTAAGCACAAACATCCATCTGAGGCGTGACTCTCCTCTGCCAGATCCTAGTCAAGGGACTTTCATGTCTTCCTCTAACCACCATTTAGAACACCATTGGCCTTTAAATATTCTCTACATTGAGCTATAGATGGAATGGTGTCTGCTATATGACCATCATACTAGGCTTCCAATCAACACCCCCTCATCCCTCCCCCCCCCAACTAACCACATCTCAACTAGCCCACAGAAGAAAGCCACAAGTGCTAAAGGATATTACAAGCATTTGGACAGTATTCCTAAGTTAATATCATCATGTTTGGGCTTGTTCTCTTCATCAGTGCTCCCAAACTTTACAGATATTAAAGCGTCTGCCCTCTGCTTCACCTGATTCTATTTCTGCTCACCATTTTGGACTCTAGTGGTCTGGCATTGTTTTCTTTGTTTCCTCTGATGGCAGCATCTTCTGTTGCCTCAGGAGAGGATCCTACCTTAATTCCCAGCTTGACAGAATCTCACCATGATTCTGTCCTGGCTTCTCTGTAGTGCCCTGGCCAGACCCATCCAGCCCTGCCTTTCTCAGCTGACCTGACCAGAAGCTGGAACAATTTAGGATTAGAAGAGGCAACTCATTCTACACAATAGGCAAGAGTCAAGTCTAGTAAGATACATGACAAGAGATCCATCAGGCTTTAACATTAAGGATTGGAGGAGGCTGGGGATCCCTGGGTAGTGGCTCAGTGGTTTAGCGCCTGTGTCGGCCCAGGGCATGATCCTGGAGTACAGGGATTGAGTCCCACACTGGGCTCCCTGCATGGAGCCTGCTTCTCCCTCCGCCTGTGTCTCTGCCTCTCTCTTTCTGTGTGTCTCTCATGAATAAATAAATAAAATCTTAAAAAAAAAAAAAAAAAAGGAGGATTGACAGAGGCCATCCTGTCCTGGGAAAGTCTTTTTTTTCCTTCAAGATTTATTTATTTATTTGAGAGATGGAGAAAGAGAGCAAGTAAACAGTGGGGGAGGGGCAGAGGGAGAGAGAAAGGGAATCTCAAGCAGACTCCCTGATCAGGGAGGAGCCTAATGCTGGGCTCAATTCTGGGACTCTAAGACCATGACCTGCATTGAAATCAGGAGTCAGATGCTCAACAAACTGAGCCACCCAGGTGCCCTTGGGAAATCTTTTTAAAGATAACTGTGCAGAATTTTAGGAAATTTTAGATATATTCTCAGAGGGTACCTTACCTGAGAGACCTTCCTTGATCATCTTTTCTATTTCATTCTTCATACCCTTTCTCTTTTCCTGTACTATTTTTCTTTTTAGCACTTTATACTACTTAATATATGTTTAATTTTTCAGCTCCTATCAATAGAAAGTAGGTTTCTTGAAGACAGTAGCTATTTGTTCACTGCTACAGTTGCACACCTAGGACAGTACCTAATGCATGCTAGGTTCTCAATAAATATTTACTGAATATTGAATAAAGAGCAGGAGAACTGCTCTTTAAAGAACTGGAAAATTAAGTCAAGGAATTATGTAAGAGTAAAGTACAAAAATCACAAAGAGTGAAAGAAAAATGAAGAGATAAGGAGGATAATTTCAGAAGTTTGGAAATACATCAAATTTAAGTTCCAGGAAGAGAAAAGAGAAAGGATGAAGTGGGACAGGGGAGTAATTCTCAAAGCAATTGCAGGAGAAAGTGTCCCATATCTGAAAAAAGACAATGATATGGACATTGAAAGTGTTCACTGCATTCCAAGTAGAATAAATGAAAAGACACATTATAGAGAATCCCAGAATACTCATGAGAAGACAAGCCCTTTAAGTATCTAGAGAAAAATATCAGATATCTATAAGACTGGCCTCTGCGTGGACACAGGTGACACTCATGCAAGAAGACAATGGAACAATATTTTTACATTTTAAGCATCAATTTATATAACTGTTTTTATCATTATTGTGATTTTTGTACTTTACTCTTACATAATTCCTTAACTTAATTGTATGAGTGTGTGTGTATATATATATATATACACACACACACATACAATGGAATATGACTCAGCCATCTGAAAGGATGAAATCTCACCATTTGCAATGACGTGGATGGAACTGGAGAATTGGAGGATATTATGTTGAGTGAAATAAGTCAATCAGAGAAAAACAATCATCATAAGGTTTCACTCCATATGTGGAATATAAGAAGTAGCACAGAGGATCATGGGGAAGGGAGGGAAAACTGCATGGGAAGAAATCAGAGAGGGAGACAAACCATGAGAGACTATAAACTATAGGAAACAAACTGAGGGTTGCTGGAGGGGAGGTGGGTGGGAGGATGGGGTAACTGGGGAGGGCACAGGATGTGATGAGCACTGGGTGTTATATGCAACTGATAAATTACTGAATTTTACATCTGAAACTAAAGATGTGCTATATATTGGCTAATTAAATTTAAATTAAAAAAAAGAAAATCAAAAGACAAGAGGTTAGAGCTAATATCAGAGTTTAGCCCCATGGAAGAATATGATATCATCATTAAAAATACCTATTAATATTGTATACCCCACCACTAGCTGTTTAAAACTGTAAATGTGCTTGTGTGGAAGAAGGGAAGGTGGAAGAGACAGAGAGAGAGACAGAAAAGAGAAAGAGAGATAAAAATGATTAAATCCTTAGTAATCTTACAATTAATGCTCACAGTCTTAGATCTTTAAAAAAAATAATTTGAAATTATACCAAACCACCTTAAAGAATATCTGCATAATTGATAAATTTGTCTTGTTTATGGATGATTCATTGTTATGAAGATTTAACTCATCAAATATATCTACTCAATGCAATCCCAATGAAATTCCAAAAGCAATTAAAAATTTTTTTTCCTTTTTAAAAATATTTTATTTATTAGAGAGAGAGAGAGAGAGAGAGAGAGAATGAGCAGTAGGAGAGGGAGAAGCAGGCTACTCACTGAGCGGGGAGCCTGATATGGAACTTGATCCTAGGACCCCAGAATCATGACCTAAGCCAAAGGTAGACACTTAACTGACTGAGACGCCAAGGTGCCCCCAAAAGCAATTTTTATGTTACAAAGGTTACCTAACAATTTGTCAAAAATAAAACGAAACAAAACAAAATCTGAACTGAAGCTAATTGTAAAAATAAATTCCATCTAGATTATGTATAACATCTAAATGTAAAGAGAATAGAAATATAAAACTATTAGAAGAAAATATAGACAAGTATATCTGATTTTTTAGAACAAGGAAAGCATTCTTAGTAAGATTCATAAAACCATAAAGGAAAAGCATGAGAATTCTGTATCAAACAAAGAAAACAGTAATACTTAAAAAAATCCTCCGTGATATAAACGACATTATTAATGAAGTTAAAAAGACAAACAAGAGCACTGCCAAATATATTTGCAACATAGGTATAAGCTGAATTATTACTTCAAAGAACTTTTACATATCCATAAGAAAAGAACAAAATGAATATAAAAATAAACAAAGGAAAGAACGTCATTCAAGGAAGATCTTGAAATCTGAAAACAAGTATACAAATGAGAAATGATTATACTAATGGAATACTATTTTTTCATACAATTTGGTATGTTGCAAAGTGACTCATATGCAAAACTAGAGAGGATGTGGGGGTTTTGATGAGAGTCGGCATACCAGACCTGGTACCATGACGGATATCATTGGCTAGAGCTTCCCCAATGAACGAAAAGAACAGAAGGACCTCAGCATCCTTTGTCACTGAGGATCCCAGTAGCCCTAACCATCACTGCCACCCACAGGACCTCTGCATTCTTGGTCCTGAAGACTTCCGGAGTTTTCACCAACATTAACCTCAGCTGACAGAGCTTTACAGAAACTAGAGATGGTGTCATTGTGCTGTTCCCAGCACTAGAGATGCTGTATCCCACTCATCTGGAACCCTTGCAATCACTTGTAGGTGAAAGTTTTAACTCACTGATTCCAGTTTCAAGAGGCTGGTCTCTCAAATGTGCAGGCATCAATGCAGTCACTAGAAACACAAGAAAGCAAAGAAACATGACAGCAGAGGAACACAATAATTTCTCAGTAATTAACCCCAAAGAAATGGAGATCTATGAGTTACCTGAAAAAGAATTCAAAATAATCATTTTAAGAAACCTTGGGAAATTCGAGAGAATACAGATGGACAACTCAGGAAGACAATGGATTACCAAATGAGAAATCCAACAGAGATTGGAATCATAAAAAAGAATCAGAGATTCTAGAGTGAAGAACATGAATGAATGCAATAGAGAGCTTCAACATCAGCTCTACCAAGCAGAAGAAAGAATCTGTAAACTTTAAGTCAGAGCGCTTGATTTTTCAATATAGAGGAGAAATAAAGATATAAGAATGAAAAAAGGGGATCCCTGGGTGGCGCAGCGATTTGGCGCCTGCCTTTGGCCCAGGGCGCGATCCTGGAGACCGGGAATTGAATCCCACGCTTGGCTCCCGGTGCATGGAGCCTGCTTCTCCCTCTGCCTGTGTCTCTGCCTCTCTCTCTCTCTCTCTCTCTCTCTGTGTGACTATCATAAATAAATAAAAATTAAAAAAAAAAAAGAATGAAAAAGAGTGAAGAAAGCCTATGTGAATTATGGGATACCATCCACAGATATATATTGGCATTATGGGAAGAGATGAGAGAAAAGATCAGAAGTCTCATTTAAAGAAACCATAACTGAAAACTTCTCAAATCTAGGGAGAGATATGACCATCTAGGAACATGAAGCTCAAAGATCCCCAAACAGACTTGATTCAAAAAAGATCTTCACTGAGGCTCATTATAATGAAACTCTCAAAAATCAAAGAAGAGAGTATTCTGAAAGCAGCAAGAGAAAAAAGGGTAGTTACATATAAGGGAATCCTGATAATTTGATCAATAGGTTTCTCATCAGAGATCTTTCTGTCTCGAAGAGTGGGATGCTTTAGTGAAAATGTCAGAAGCAAAAAAGAGGGGTGCCTGGGTGGCTCAGTACTTAAGCATCTGACTCTTGATTTTGGCTCAGGTTGTGATCTCAGGGTTGTGGGATCAAGCCCTACGTCAGGGCTCCATGCTCAGTGTGGAATCTGAGATTCTCTCTCTCCATCTCCCCCTGCCCTTCCCCCCATGCTTGTGCTGGCTCTCTGTCTAAAATAATAAATAAATAAATAAATCTTCAAAAGAAAAAAGAATGCCAAGCAGAATACTTTCTCTGGCAACATTGTCCTCCAGAAATGGACGAATGAAGACTTTCTCAGGCAAACACAGCTAAGAGAATTTATCACCATTAGACTTGCCTTACAGGAAATGCTAAAAGGCATCTTCAAGCTTAAAACAAAGGACACTAATCAGTACCATGAAAACATTAAAATATAAAATCTGCTGGCAAAGGTAAATATGTAGTAAGATTCAACATACTCTAATATGCAGTGGTGGTGTATAAAGTGCTTTGGACCCTAGCACATATGTTAAAAGACAAAAGTGTTAAAACTAACAGTAGTTACAGTATTTGATTTGTGGACCTACAATACAAAAACATGTAAATTGTGACAACAACATAAAATGTGGACTAGACAGTAAATGTGCAGAACTTATCTATGAAATTGAAGTTAAGCTGTTATCAGGTTAATAGACTGTTATGTATTATGAAAGCCTCATTGTAATCAAAATGCAAAAACTTATAACAAATACACAGATGATAAAGAGAAAAGAATCAAGGAATACCACTATGAAAAGATCATCAATTCACAAAGAAAGAGAGGGAGAAAGTTAATAAACAAACTACAAAACAATCAGAAAACAATGAACAAAATGCCATCAATAGGTCTTTACCTATCAATAATTACTCTAAATGCGAATTATTTAAATTCTCCAATTGAAAGTTATAGAGTGGATGAATAAAAAAAAGGAAGACCTGCAAGCTGCCAACAAAACACTCATTTAAGCTATTTTGGATTTTATTTATTTATTTGAGAGAGAGAGTGCACAGGGGAGAACAGAGGGGGAGAGAAAGGGAGGGGAAAGAATCTTCATCAGACTCCATGCTGAGCATGGAACCTGATGCAGGGCTCCATATCACGACCCTGATCAAGACCTGAGTGGAAACCAAGAGTCAGAACTTAACCAAGTGAGCCACCCAGGTACCCCAAATACTACTTAAGCTTTAAGGCTTAAGTGAAGCTATGGAGAAAAGTATTCCATGCAAACAGAAACCAAGAGACAGAGATAGCTATACTTAAATCAGACAAAATAGCCCTAAGTCAAAAAATGTAATAAGAGACAAGAAAGTCATTATATAATAATAAAGGGGTCAATTCATCAAAAGGATGGAATAATTATAAATACATATGTACCCAATATTGAAGCTCCTAAATAGATTAAACAATTATTAATATATCTGAGAACAGAAGTAGACAGCAATGTCACAATAGTAAGGAACCTTGATACCTCACTTTCAACAATGAATGGATAGATCATACAGACAGAAAGTCAATAATGAAATCATGGGCTTGAACTACACTTTGAGGCCAAATGAACCTAACAGATGTATATGGAACATTCCAATAGCAGCAGATACACATTCTTCTCAAGAACTTACAGAACATTCTCCAGAATAGATCATATGTGAAGCCACAAAACAAATCTCAACAAATTTAAGAAGACTGAAATCATATCAAATATATCTCTGACTACAATAGTACTAAAGTAGAAATCAACAACAAGAAGAAAGCTGGAACATTTGAAATATATGGAAATTAAACAACACACGCCTGAACGAACCAATGAGTCAAAAAAGAAATCAAAAGAGAAATAAGGGCAGCCCACGTGGATCAGTGGTATAGCGCTGCCTTCAGCCCAGGGCCTGATCCTGGAGATTCGGGAATGAATCCCTCATCAGGCAGGCTCCCTGCATGGAGCCTGCTTCTCCCTCTGCCTATGTCTCTGCCTCTCTCTCTCTCTCTCTCTCTCTCTTTCTCTCTCTCTATGTCTCTCATCAATAAATAAATAAAATCTTTTTTTAAAAAAGAGAGAGAAATAAAAAAATATCTTGAGGAAAATGAAATGTAAACACAACATCTTAAAACTTATGGGATGTTTAAAATAATTTTAAGAGAGAAATTTATAGTGATAAAAGTCTGTATTAAGAAAAAAGAGGGGATCCCTGGGTGGCTCAGCAGTTTAGCACCTGTCTTTGGCCCAGGGCATGATCCTGGAATCCCGGGATCAAGTTCCACATCAGGCTCCCTGCATGGAGCTTGCTTCTCCCTCTGCCTGTGACTCTGCCTCTCTCTCTCTCTCTCTCTCTCTCTCTCTCCCTCTCATGAATAAATAAAATCTTAAAAAAAAGAAAAAACAAAGATCTCAAGTAAGCAACATAAACTTACATCCCAAAGAACAGAAAAAGAACACGCTAAATCCAAAGTTAGCAGAGAAGAGGGAATAATAAAGATATGAGCAGAAATAAATGAAAGAGAGACTAAAAAAATCAATAGAAAAGACCAAGGAAACTAAGAGCAGCTTCCTTTAAAGATAAATAAAATCGACAAACCTCTAGCTAGACTAAGAAAAAAGAGATGATTCAAATAAGTAAAATTATAAACAAAAAAAGGAGACATTAGAACTTATATCACAGATATACAAAAAATCATGAGACTACTATGAAAATTGTAAGCCAACATTAGATAACTTAGAATAAATGGATATGTTCCTAGAAGCATACAACTTACTAAGACTGAATCATGAAGCCCAAGCCCAGATGGCTTCACTGGTGAGTTGTTTCAAACATTGAAAGATTTAATATCATTCCTTTCAAATTCTTCCAAAAAACTAAAGAAGAAGGAACACTTCTAGACTCATGTTATGGGCCAATTTTACCCTGATACTGAAGCCAGACTTAGACATTATAAGAAAAGGAAACTATAGGCTAGGATCCCTCATGAACATAAATGCAAAAATCCTCAATGAAATATTGGCAGAATGGAATTTAAGAGCACATTAAAGGGATCATATACCATAATCAAGTGAGATTCGCCCCTGAGTTGCAAGGACGTTTCAACATATGCCGATTAATAAATATGATACACCACATGGACAGAATGAAAGATAAAAATCCTATGATTATCTCAATAGATGCAGCAAAAGCATTTGACAGAATTCAATATCCTTTCATGATAAAATTTTTACAAATTAGGTATAAAAGAAATGTACCTCAACATAATAAAGGCTGTATATTACAAGCTTACAGCTAACATACTCAATGGTGAAAAACTAAAAGCTTTTCCTCTAAGATCAGGAGCAGAATGAGGATGTCCATTCTCAACACTTCTATTCAATATAGTACTGGAAGGTCTAGCCAGGACAATAACTCGAAAAAAAAAGCAAAAAAAAAAAAAAAAAAAAAAAAAAAAAAGCATCCAAATCAGAAAGGAAGAAGTAAAATGGGCTCCATTTGCAGATGACATTATCTTAAATATAGAAAACCCCAAAGACTCAAACAAAAACTGATATAACTAATAAATGAATCCAGTAAAGTTGCAGAATAAAAAATCAACACAGAAATCAATTGCATTTCTATACACTAACAACAATTCTCTGAAAGAGAAATTAGGAAAGTAATTCCATTTCAATAGCATCAAAAATAATAAGATACTTAGGAATAAATCTAAGGAGGTGAAAGATCTATACACTGAAAACTATAAGACTGATAAAAGAGATTAAACAAAACACAAATCAATGGAGAGATAGCTTATGTTCATGGATTGGAAGAATTAATATTGTTAAAAAGTCCATGCTACCCTAAGGGATTTACAGATTCAGTGCAATCTCTACCAAAATTCCAATGGCATTTTTCACAGAAATAGAAAAGAGTCATCCTAAAGTTTGGATAGAAGCACAAAGACTTCAAAAGGCAAAAAGAATATTGAGAAAGAACAAAGCCGGAGTCATCATACTTTTTGATATCAAACAGTACTAAAAAGCTATAGTAATCAAAACACTATGGTACTAGCATTAGAAATAGGCACATAGACTGGAACCGAATAGAAAGGAACCGAATAGAAAAGCCCAGAAATAAACCCACACATATATATCCAATTAATTGAGGACTAGGGAGTCAAGAATATACACTGGGGGAAAGGGAATCTTTCTATAATGGTGCTAGGAAAATTGGATATTCACTGGGCTTCTAACACCATTCACAGAAATTGACTCAAAATAGGTTAAAGACTTAAACATAGGATCCAGAAACAATGAAATTCCTAGAAGAAAACACAGGCGGTGAGCTCCTGACACTGGTCTTAGCAGTAACAATTTTGGATAAGACACCAAAAGCACAGACAGTAAGGGCAACAATAAACAGATGGGACTACATCCAATTAAGGAACTTCTGCCCAGCAAAGGAAACCATCAATAAGTGGAAAAGGCAGTCTATAGAATGGGAGAAGATATTTGCAAACCATATTATCTGATAAGGGGTTAACATTGAAAATATATAAGGAACTCATTTGACTCAACAGCAATGAAACCCCAAATAATCTAGTTAAAAAATCGGCAGATGATCTGAGTAGACATTTTTCCAAAGAAGACCTACACATGGTCGACAGGTGCAAGAAAAAGTGCTTAATGTCACTAGTCATCAGGGTGATGCAAATCCAAACCCCCTATGAGGCATCACCTCATACCCAGTAGGAGGGCTATTATTAAAAGACAAGAGATAACAAATGTAGGCAGGGATGTGGAGAAAGGGGACCTTCATATACTGTTGGTGGGAATGTAAAAGTGGTGCAGTCACTATGGAAAACAGTGTGGTTGTTCTTTGAAAAATCACAACTTGATCTATCCTATGATCCAGCAATTCCACCTTTGGGTATTTATCTGAAGGAAACAAAATCAGGATCTCAAAGATATACCTGCAGTCCCATGTTTATTGCATGATACTCACAATAGCCAAGACCAACAATCTAAGTGTCCATCGGTAGATGAATGGATAAAGAAAATATGTCGCACACACACGCACACACACATACACACACAGAAATATTATTCAGTACTAAAAAGGAAGAAGATCTTGTCATTTGTGACATCGTGGATGAAACTTGAGGGCAGTATGTTAGGTGAAATAAGCCCGACAGAGGAAGACAGATACTGCATGGTATCACCAAAATGTGGAATCTTAAAAAAAAAAAAAAGAAAAAAAGCGCCGATTTCCTGGAAACAGAAAGGAGGTTGGGTTCCAAATCCTTTCTCTTGCCAAACCAACTTCAGTAAACCATCATGCTTCATCCCCACCTTTGCTTTCTTTAAACTTGAACAAAACTGAAGATACTTGCAAAAACCATCAGGGTGCAGACTCCTCATGAATTTTCCACAATTTTCTACCTGGCCATTTTTAGTTGTTTACTTCTCACCTAATGTGATGACAGTGTGTGTTTTAAGCAATTCACTTTAATGTAGTTTTCTAAAACACTCAACTTTTTTTATAGAAGAAATCCTCTTTTGATATTTATTCTTAATCAGTTTACCGCATACAAAATTAAATCACATAATTATACTAATACAAGTGTTATAAAAGGTATTAGCTAGCAGAATAAGCAAACAACTCCCCAGTTGGAAAGAGAAGAGGCCAGGCATCACCCCCAGCTCTGGGTGCCAAGGGAATGGGGAACCCCAGATTTGTCATGGAATGGATCAAACAAGCTGGTTGAGGAAGCTTCCAGTGTTTGCTGGTATCACAGCCAGCCCCAGGAATGCTGCATGCACCTGTTCAAGGGGTTTTGAGGGAGATGAACCTTAGAAAGAGGGCCCCCACGTCTTACTAGCAGCATGACTCGCTGGTGAAGGGTTGCTGGTGTCAGAGCCAAGTTTTAGGTTCCCCCCACTGCCTGGCAAGCCTCCAGAGCCCAGGAACCAGCACACACCCAGGCCTGGATGGGGACACCCAGGGCTGCAAGGGTCTCAAGTCCATGTGCTAACTCAGACCCACAGAAGATGACCAATAGAGAAGTAGGAAACCCAATAGCTTCTAGAGTAGATTTATCACCCCGACTGCATGCAAGGCAGAAGTGGAACAAGAGAAAATGTGGTTTTGGTTCTTGCTTGTTTTTGTCATTATTTTTAGTAATGTGGCAAACGGTTGTGAAGCCACTGGCCGGACCCAAAGCCTGAGAAATACCTGTGACTTGCATCTTGCTGGGGGCTCTCCTCTCTCCTATCCAGCAGCTTCTGCCAAGAGGAGCCCATGGGCCCTGGGCTTATCATTCCCTTAACTAATTTTTCTTTGTTCTAAATCTATGTATGCATCTATCTTTTCTTAATCAAAGTTCAAAAGCAAAACATTTTCTTTACTACTTGCCTTACTGTGCATGCCTAAGAAAAGGGAATTCTGCAAAATTCTAAACAAAACAAAACAAAACAAGAAGTTCTAATCTGCCCATGAATCCCCAGGATATTGCTAAAATGCAGATCCTGATTCAGCACTTGGGGGCGGGATGAGGCCTAGTATTCTGCATGTCTATTGAACTCCACGGGGAAAACGCAGAGGCTGGTTCGTGGGCCACACCTTGAGTACCCAGGGCAGAGGTGAGGCATTTCTACCAATGAGAGCAGACCCCGAGTCAGCATCAGTGGGGTGGAGATGCTTGCTAAAAAGCAGACTCCTCCTGGGAGGTCCCATCCCAGACCTACTTGATTAGGTTCTCTGGGAGCAGGCTAAGACTAATCATCTGGGGACATTTTCTTTTTAAAGATCTTATTTATATGAGAGAGAGAGAGCACATGTGTGCAGAGTAGGGAGGAAGGAAGGGGAGAGAGAGAAGGAGAAGCAGACTCCCCACTGCACAGGGAGCCCCAATGTGGGTCCCAATCCCAAGGACTCTGGGATCATGACCCTAGCAAAGTCAGCCTCTTAACTGACTGAGCCCCTCAAGCCCCTCCTCTTCCCCCCTTTTTTAATGCTCCTGCTCATGTCCAATCATCCCATTTTGCCTCTTCCCAGATTGTGACTTCATTGGTTTATGATGGGACGGAGGCACTTTTAAGTTCATTAAGATACTCAGGTGATTCTAGTGTGCAATCAGAGCTGAGAACCCCAGGTTAGGGCAGTGGTTCCCCCCAATTATCCTGAACATTAGAAACAACTGGAAAAAAATTTAAAAAACAACTCCTAGTATCTGTGTGCCACCCTCAGAGAATGGGGTTTTGTGGGTCTTGGGTGTGGGCCTAGGTGCTTGAAAAGTTTCCCGTGTGATTCCAATGTGCAGACAAGCCTGGGAAGTGCTGGGTTAATGTGTCCATAGTTGAGCGCATCATCCAGGCAGTTGGATGGATGTGAAAGCTTGAGAGCCTCTGCTCTGGAAGGAAAGTCATAGACAACTCTTTTGTTAGCAGAAGGGGAAATTTGCCTGCAAGGACTCCAGTTACAATTCTATGAGCTGTTTTAGAAGTACACAAGGTCTGCTGGGCAGTCAGGAACAATAGATGTGGGCAGCCTGGGTGGCTCAGTGGTTTAGCGCTGCCTTCGGCCCAGGGTAAGGGCCTGAAGACCCGGGATCCAGTCCCACTTCCTCCATGGAATGGAACCTGCTTCTCCCTCTGCCTGTGTCTGTGCCTCTCTCTCTCTCTCTCTCTCTCTCTCTCTCATAAATAAATAAAATCTTAAAAAAGAAAAGCATGGCTACAAAACATGTGTTTGATTCACTGGGTGCAAGACGTGCAGGTAAGCAGTAGATGACACAAGGTAGGGAAATTGGACATGTGCTCTAACTCTTCCAAAGAGACTTACTCCAATGTGCTTGCATGGCATAGTGGTTGGATTCTAGGAATTATTGATGTGTTAGAAGATTAGTACAGAAAGTATCTGAGTGTATGTAGGTGCTATAATCCATTTATGGGTTACCTGTTCCATTGTCATACTGGAAAGTAATAATGTTCTGTGGCTACATGTATTTGTTTCAGATTTCTGTGTTCAGAGGAGAAAAACAAGCACATAAAAACTGGTATACATCCATTGTTTCTTTTTTTTAAGATTTTATTTATTTATTCATGAGAGACACACACACACACACACACAGAGAGAGAGAGAGAGAGGCAGAGACAGAGGCAGAGACACCGGCAGAGGGAGAAGCAGGCTCCATTCCATGGAGGAAGCCTAACGTGGGACTCCATCCCGGGTCTCCAGGATCACACCCTGGGCTGAAGGTGGCACTAAACTGCTGAGCCACCTGGACTGCCCACATCTATTGTTTCTGACTGTCCAGCAGACCTTGTGTACTTCCTCTAGAAAAACATTCCCTCTTTTGAACCAATAATTTTGTGTGGGAGTTCAAATGTCATATGTTCAGCCTTGTGTCATAGGACCTGCACTCATTCCTCAACCAGATCTTGGCCAAGACACTGAAAGTCCTTTTATAGGATTTCTCAAACCAGAGCTGGTTTCTCTCTCATTGTAAAGTGACACGCCATGGGCATCTCTATGCTGTGGAGGGAATCTGCCTGCAGTGGGAGAGAATTAGGACAACCCAATGAGAGAAGCCAGATGAGTCTGGGAAGGGGGACACCCTACCTCCCATCCCTGAGGTCCTTGCAGACACCTGCTTATATTCTGTCTTCAGTTCTGTGAGCCATTCTGCTACCATTTCAATAAATTACTTTTTTTTGTTTAAGAGTGTTTGAGTAAGATGTCTGTCACTTATAAACCAAAAAGTGATGGCCAGTCCAATATGGCACCATTCCCTTAGAATATTGCTTGCTTTACATGTGCAGGAGGAGGCATCAACTTTTTAAAGTTAGCCTTTAACAAATGATAAGTCTTGATGACTAAAAATATGATCTTCCAGGTCATTGCAGGGCACAGGATTTTTTTTTTCTTTCCATTAGAGATGGAAAAGGAGCAAGTGAAGCAAAAGAGAGACTCTCAGAATGTGAGAAAGGCGAAAAAAAAAAAAAAACCCTGTTGTGTGGATATCAATGGGGAGAAGTAAATCTGTGGGTTTTCCATGATGCCTATCATAGCCATCAGGTTGCACAATGTAAGATCAGAATTATTAAACAAGTGTCACTGGTACAGCTTGCCACGTGCTGGGTTTTATCAGGCTTTCAAGGCAAAAAGCACCAATAGTTACATCACACTTTGTAACGTACCGTATTTTCAGAAATAAGTATATATATTTAAGATTTTATTGATTTATTCATGAGGGACAGAGAGAGAGAGAGAGAGAGGCAGAGACATAGGCAGAGGGAGTAGCAGGCTCCATGCAGGGTGCCTGATGTGGACTTGATCCCGGGACTCCAGGATCATGCCCTGGGCCAAAGGCAGATGCTCAACCACTGAGCCACCCAGGGATCCCTGTTTTCAGAAATATTATGTCATTGTTCAGATGAGGAAATTTACTTAGAAAGAGACTAAGGCTCCCCCCAGATCCCAGCTCCAGAGAATTGGAAGCAAGACTCATATCCAGGATTTTCTACATCCAATCCTGTGGTCTTTATCGATGCACCACTGTGTCTGCCTCTAAGGAATAGATCCTATCACTGGTGAGACATCAGCAATCTAGTCTACTACGGAAACACTTCCAGGAAAACATTTCCCCAATGTTGTGATGAAAGCCAACAAGAAAGCAGGAATTCCTGCCACTATTGAGTGACGGATGTGTGTCAGATAACAGAAGAGGGCAGCAACAGTGATAGGAATCTCTGAATGAGTGTTTGTCTCACTAGATCAGTTCAATGGAATTATGCAAAGGCAGCTTCACAACCAGAAAGACCACAAGACAAGGAAATCAGGCATCTGGATCCTAATCCAGTGCCATTAGATGCTTGTATAAACCACAGACAGACAAGCTTCTTAACCTTCCTGGGCCTCAGTTTCTTCATCTGTAAAATGAAAGGGTTGGACTTGATGATCTCCGAGGGCTCCTCCAGCCCTATAATTCTATGTTATTTACTAGAGTGCTTGTAGCAAATATGCTACACCATAGTTTATAGTGCACTGTAATTATAGGGTTCCGAGTAGGAGAGAACACTGAATCCTAAATCAGCTCAACGTCTAATTCCTGTTCAGTCACGTCAGGCCAGATTGTTTTTATATACATGAAATTTATGGCACTGCCCCCTTTTTAGAGGAGGTGGGGATGCTTCAGATAACCTGTCCAGGTGAAGAAGTCCAGAAAGCTGTAAATAATAATGAGAACAAGCACCAACTAGGACACCTTACACTTTTCAAGGCATGCTCATAGTAAATGCAGAAGATAGATGGGACAAGTGGTGGCTTTTTTTTTTTTCTTAATTACCTTTGTCAGCTGAAGAAAGTGAGGTAGAGGTGGGTTTATATGATTTGATCAAGGTCTCCTTATAACAAGCCAGAACTAAGACCCAGATTTCTTGACTCCCATTCTAGAATTCCTTACAACAGCCATGAAGAGCATGTTTCCTTCAGGGAGTCATATTTCATTATATTCTCGTTAGCAAAATGCTCCTTTCTGATGATGATAGGAAAAGGAGCTGGCAAGCATCACTTTTGCTGACAGGTGTTGAAGAGAGATATATCACGGGGGTGCAAAGGCCACTTTTGAATGTCTTCTTTCACTTCTTAAGTATTTACAGAGGCAAAATATATATACCTCTTCAGGTCTTCGTCACGTGAGCTGAAATAAAAGGAGAACTTGGTTGCATTTAGATAGACCTATCATTATTTCAAATTGCATCTAGCCAAACAGAAATGGGTTTTTCAGAATGTCGTCATCTGTTCCATCCCCTCATTACAAGGCTTGGTTGGAACTCTTGTTGACTCTTTCATCTGAGCCCATTTGCAATTTTACTTTACATGACTCATCTTAAGCTTTATTATCATGTTCATTGTAATAACGCTGGTTGACAACACTTTAAATAGGTTGGCTTCCCATGATACAAGGCAATTAATTTTTATATTGCATCTTTAATACAAAGTATTGAGACAAAAGTCTTTAAATATCAAACTGAAGAGGTAATGGTTTTGGGGCCACAGGAATTGGGTCCAGACAATATCAGAAAAATTAAAATACAGGAATAATGGAAAGAGAGAGAATAGGATGAACATTGATGAGCATTGGAGATAGTGACTAAGGTTGCCCAGGCATTTCCCTCTCTTTCTTTGTTTCTTTTTTGTTTCTTTCTTTATTTTTTTCTTTCTTTTTTTGCCTATGCATTTCTTTCTAGAAGCTTTGAAATGTGTAATGGTCTGGTGGTTTTTATGAGGAGGTAGTCACTGCATTTGAGGCTTATTTCCCCTTCTATTTTTCTGGAAAAGGGATTTAAAAATGACAAGACCTAGCTTACAAGGATATTTAATAAAAGAAACCCATAAAAGACAAAGAGGAGGGATTATAAATCATCCTGGGTAGAGGGGGATTAAAAAAGATAAGTTCAAAGCCTAATCCGGAGAGAATTGAGTTCTTGTTGCCTCGGGCTATGTCAGTGGTGGTGGTGCAGGGCTTTACTGAGAGCCCAGGGTGGATGGCAAAGTGCAGAGGTGGAGACAGATAGAGGCATGCAGGGGGTAATTATACCAAACAGACTCAAAGGCATGTTTGCTAACCTCAGAGCTTTCCAACAAGGAAGGGAAGAAGTCAGGGAAGCTTGTAGGAGATTTCACTCCAGACTCTAGGACCTAGAGATTTATTATCCAGTGACAGTCTGTGGTATTGGCTTGGTTCAGGACAAAACTATGGCAGAAGCCATTTGTAATAAGTACATCCCTACTCTACTCTGACTTTTCAATAACCTTTGCCCTGCTCCCTTCAAACTTCTAGGGCCCGTGAACTCTCTTAGGTTGAAGATGATCCTATGAGTTCTACATTTCATTACAAGATTTGAATTGAACCCTCTCCAGTTTTCCCATCTGATTCATTATTAGCCATTTAAATATTAAATGTAGGAGAAGGAGCTCCCTCACCCAGTGGGTATTTGCACATTCATTTCACAGAGACAGTGGGTAAAAGCTTTGTCTCTTGGATTGTCCCAGAGTCCCTTAAAGGATGCAAGCCAGGTGATGATCTATTCCACCTGGAGTAAGAAGGACTCTGACAAAGCTCAGTTGTTTAAAGGTGCTGTACCTGCCTCCTGCAACTGTGCCAGCTGCCCTGGCACACGCTATTTGAAGACAAAGTCCCAATCACTCACCTACTCAACCTCACTCTTTGTGGTGTCCTCACCTGGGCTTCTTCCAACTTTCCCAGCATTGACTTGGCTACTTGTATTTGACTCTGTCCTTGTTCTGGCTGTCCAACCTCACCTTGAGGTCTTCCTGGCCAGGACTTTGACTTCCTCTAAGCCTCGTCCTCTTCCTATCCCAGCAGGGACTTCTAACTAGCCTGTGACAATGTTCCTTCCCTGCCTACTTGGACTCCAGGGGCTTCCTACTGCCTGGCCTCTACCCTGTGGGCAGGGTTCCAGCAGCCACCCTGACACCAGGGGGCAATGCTCAGACTGCAGAGGAACAGGTATGTCCCAGCCTGTTTCACAGGAACAATTTCATAAATCTCAGTTAATTTATGGACTAGAGCAGTGGTTTTCAGAAAATTTTTTGAGCCCTAGGATCCTCTCTTCAAATGAAGTCAGGCGGAAGGTTCATTTGTAAACCAGAAAATGCTGATCTGCCATACTGAAAATGGGAGTCTGGATTCTTCTCTGCTTACCCCTCTCACTGTTGCTCCTCTCTCCATGGCTATGAGAAACATGGCTTTGAAACCCTTGAACCAGAGGACTCTCAGCTCTTGTATCACATTCACACTGTCCTTGCCCAATCCCACCCACCCCTGTGTATCAGCCAGCCTCTCACACTGGTTAATGTAAATCACCATCTCCTGATCCATACCCTGTCTTTTGGTAATACATTTCCACTTTCTTACTAGAATTTACTCTACGGAGGTCCGTAGGTTTTCCAACACGTCTGGAATGGCACCTATTTATCCTCCCTGCTACACCCACCACCCCTTTCACCTCTTCTATTTCTTGCTTCCTGTGTAAATTGATGGAGTTTTAAGAAAGATTGCAATTATCCTAGAGTGTTCTGTAATCTTAGCTCCTGCATCGTTAACCAGCCACCAGTTGCTACAATTCTACCTCCAAAATCTCACTTGGATTTATAACTTATTCTCTATCCCCATTGCCACTGCCTGGGTTTGGGCTTTTGTCACCTTGGGCAGGGATCAGGGCATTGACATCAGGCTTAGTGTCTCCCCTGAGCCAATTCTGACTCTGCAATAAAGAGGAAGCCTTTACAGAAATGAGACTTGGATTTCCCCTTGAAAAATGGTAGGTTATTTATAGGCCTTCCTTTGGCCAATAATCATGATTTTGCTATATTCTAAGAGTATGAAGCTCATTAGCTAATTTGAGAAGGTTTTTCATGTAAGCATCCATTGAGGGAAATACAAATATAGACCGTTCATTGATGTGCTTTTTGTCTTATCTTCTATCCAGTCGGAATGACTTTTTCCTTATTCAAGGGTGTTGCATTGTCGAATAGCTGTTCTAGGGAGCAGGGAATCCCATGGGCAACCTACCGCCAGTGCCCGTCATTCACAGAAGACAATCTTACTGTGTTTCTCATTGTGCTCTGTGATTAACTCACTGCAAGAGAAAACTAACACACAGAAGTGATTGTTCTGTCTCCCGTAGGAAGGGTCCTTATGACAGAAAAGTTATTTTCTTTTCTGTGGTTTCTTAAGGGTTCTCTAATTGGGTAACCCCCTGCTGACCCCAGGCTATGGTAGTTTCTCTGTTGACATCTTTGTTCCACTCCTTGCTCACCGAAGCCAGAGCAAGTAATTCAAACCAGTGCAGAGCATGAGATAATGGGCCTCTATAACCTACCAGTATTTAAAAGGCAATGACCCCTTAAGTTCACTAGAGTTACCTTCCATTAAGAATTTTTCTCACCTGCATATAACAGATGGGGTATGTGTTACAGCCCCCTGTCTGCTCTGGGTGTGTACTGAATTGATCTGTCAGACTTTGGGGGCTTGGATCTGGATTACTTTAGAATTCATTCACACTCTATATACACTTGGAGGATAATTCAAAATAAGTGCAAGAGTTTTCTTTTTTTGCAGGGTGGGGGGGAGTGAAATTTAAAATACGGAAAATATAAAGGATGATGTAACAAAGATCTACATTTCTATCACCTAGAAATACTAACTTTTCAAATTTTGTCTTATTTGCTGGCCATGTTTTTTCCGCCCTTTAAGATTTTATTTATTTGTTTGTTTGTTTATTTATTTATTTATTTAAGAGAGAGAGAGAAAGAGAAAGAACAGAGGAAGGAGCAGAGGGAGAAAGAGAGAGGGAATCCCAAGCAGACTCTGTGCTGAGCTTGGAGCCTGTAGTGGGGCTTGATCTCATGATCCTGAGATCATGACTTGAGCCAAAATCAAGAATTGGACATTTACCCGACTGAGCCACCCATGTGTCCTTAATGCTTTTCTTTCTTTCTTTCTTTCTTTCTTTCTTTCTTTCTTTCTTTCTTTCTTTCTTTCTTTCTCTCTCTCTCTCTTTCTTTCTTTCTTCTTTCTCTTTCTTTCTTTCTTTCTTTCTTTCTTTCTTTCTTTCTTTCTTTCTTTCTTTCTTTCCTTTCTTCTTTCTTTCTGAAATAAAACATAGAGATGAAATTGAAATCCTCTTTCGCTTCTAACCCATGAGCATGGGGCCCATGCTCATTCCTGGTCCCCTCCCCAGAGGCCACCATTGCCAGGAGGTGGTGGGTATCCCTGCAACCCATTAATTTATTTTATTTTCTCCTACCAGTATGGTGTTTATTTTATCTTTGGAGTGGCAATACGGCTTTAATATGCATACTTACATTTTTCTCTCAAAGCTTAAGATCTGTCAGTATCTCTATCCTCTGTCACAAGGCATGGACGTGGCACATCCTGTGGCTACCTTCACAGTCAGTCTTCTCAACTCCATGCTCTCTCCCACATCTTACCTACTTCACACTACTTTCAACTCACTAACTTTCCTTTCTTCCCTTCCTTTTTTCCCTTTCTTTTTCTTCTTGTCACTTCTCTTGTGTTGATTTATTAAAAGACATTTAATTAGGTTCTCTCCCATGTTCTTAATCTTTTTCTCACGATTGCTTCCTTCATTATGGGGTTGCTTTCCTTCTTGAGGAGATATGCTCTTTTGTGGTTCTTTCAGCAAATATACTCCTATTTTATATGTCCTTTGTCTCTGACAATGCTTTTATTTCGCCCTGTCCTTACAGAATTATTACTGTGGGCATAGAATTCTAAGTACATAGTAATTTTGCCTCAGACCTCTTAAGATATTATTCAGTTTTCTTCTGGCATTTTTTTTTAAATTGTTCATAAGAAATCTGTTATCAGTAGTTCTTTTGTGGGCAATCTAATTTTTTCTTTCATACTTTTCTATTGCTTTTTTCTTTCTCCTTAAATGTTCCGCAGTTTTAATGTGATAGATACAAATATTTAAAGTTTATTAATCGCTACTGGGTATTTTTATTTTGATTCATAACTTTACCTTTTTTCCAGAAATGTTCCCAGTTTTAACAATGTGTGTATTTTCTCTCCTTTATTCTTTCTGTATTCTCTTTTCTTTTTGGAAATCTGTTAATCAAATTCTCATTCTCCTCTCTGTGTTTTTAAATGATTTGTTTATTATTTCCCCATCTTCGTCTCTGTGCTGTGTTCTGGGGCATTGTTTTCAGTTCTGAATTTGAATTCACTAATTTTTACTTTAGCTGTGTTTAGTTCATAAATTAACATGCCTGTATTTTTCTTATATAGCAATGTTTATTTCTTGCTTTTGAGTACAACTTTCTGTATTCTCTTTTCGACAACTTATAAAACAATCCTTTTGTCAGGCCAGGAAACCTGGTATTCTTTTGGAACATATGTCATTGCAACAATACTAGACACAATAATTCAGGAAAGGATAAAATTTACTAATCAAGATTATGGATTGAGTATATACTAAACCCCCTCTCTTCTGTTCCCAATGTGCAGGAATGCCTCCCATGCCAAATTTTAGAAATTTACTTTTAGAAAATTTTAGAAGAATACTAAATTATTCCAAGTTGTCGATTTATTTAAATGAAAAGTCTTATGGAAGTATACAAACAGACCACATTTAACAATTTGTTGAAAATAATAAAATTGCATGAACCATAATAATCCCACCGAAATCCTGACTGGAAAAGTCACTATAAGTAGAGTAAACATATCTGAATTTGTGTTTATGACTCAAGCAGCTACAAGATCTAGAAGAGTCTTTCTTGTTCAGTTAAGTTTCTAGATGTAGGAAGTAGAGATGAAATGAATAGGCAATAACTGGGCATATTTTATAGAGTTTCTTTAAAAATCTCAAAGTAAACTGTTTTCTTATGATTTACTTCTTTCTGATCAAAGTAGAGCCTAGCCAGACATTCCAGTTACTTGAAATTCCTCTGTGGGCTGATGGCAATTATAATGGTGGATTTTGCTTTTATTTGAGAATTGGTCACATTTATAAACATACAAACTGTATCCATTGTGAAATTCATGTCCCTTTGTTAAATTTTTTTACAAAACATTTCTTCATATTGCCTCAAAATCATTTTTATATTGTTGCCAATGCCAGAAGTCAGTAGTATAAAGAGTTAAAGGGAAAGGTAAGCATTTCTTTCTTCCTTTTTTTTGTAAATGGGGAAAGGGATCAGATTTTCTTTACTTTCAATACTCATGTTTGAAAAGTTTTGGTTTTGAAGTCAGGGAATCGTGTTATGTTTAGGAGCAAATATCATATATAAATCTTCCTATGTCTTCTTGGTTATTAATTAATGTGCTAATGATGCCAAGAAGTTTCTTAGATGGAACTTGTGGTTTAAAGTAGTTGTTCTGGGGAAGAAAAAGAAAGAACCTTGGCCAGATTCCCTTTATAGACCCAAAGACTTTAGTACTTACCTTACAATGAGTGACTTGTCCCCATTTTTTGAAACTAATGAAATTACTAATTTGTGATCATGTTAGATACACTGGAGGGAATCACAATAAAACCTATGTGCACCTTTGCAGAAGACAAATTGCAAAAGTTGCAAGCAAGCAAAACAGTGCATGCAGTACTTTCCGGCTTTCAAAGTTCCTAAGCGAACAAGCTCTTGTTTCAAAATTAAAATTATTTATGGTTTAGTGTTGTCTATTAAACCTGCTTCAAATGATGTATTGGGGTCATAAGTGGCGACACCGCTAATCATGTATGTCCTGGGAGAGGTCAGGAGAGGGCTCATAACACCCCCGACCCCCTGAGGTAATGAGCTGGTTGCAGGTACAACTCTCTAGATCTTCTCTTTTCTTTTTGGAAATCTGTTAATCAAATTCTCATTCTCCTCTCTAGATCTTCTTGAAGAAAGATGTGTGTGGCAGAGGTCTGCTTAGACATTTGAGAAAAGAAGGAAATCGTTAAGCAGAGGATAACATCATCAGTGATATCTAAATTTTGATTCTTTCTGCACCTCAAGATAGAGAATAAATGGACAATAGTCTTTTTTTTTTTTTTTTTTTTTAATATTCAGATTGGGGGATGCCTGGGTGGCTCAGTGGTTGAGCATCTGCCTTTGGCTCAGGTCATGATCCCAGGGTCCTGGGATCGAGCCTCACATCGGGCTCCCCATAGGGAGTCTGCTTTCTCCCTCTGCCTATGTCTCTGCCTCTCTCTGTGTGTCTCTAATACATAAATAAGATCTTAAAAAAAGAATTCAAGTTGGGCCCAGACCAGAAGGGAGTCTCTGCTGATACTGACAATTGCCTAGATCCTTAGTCACTGGGGTTGAACGCTAAGCCACATTAGTCACTAAGCCTGAACCGGTTTTGATATTACCAGCTTTTTCTACATCGGTGAAACACAGGTAGATACACAGGTGCTGCTTTTCTTTCCAGATTCTTGCCTGGGAATATTTAGGATAAACACCCAGAAATATACCACTTTTTACAGGATGTTGGCATTTTCTCCTTTTTGTCTTAGTTGAAGACAAACGTTAAATAAAAGGCAGTTAAATACTCATAAGCCTTGAGAGAGAGAAAAAAATGCCTTGGAATACATTGAATAACAATCTTTTAAGACTATTTGGTGTTTTCTGTGCATAACTTTATACATCCAGGCAAACGTTTTTGACCTTGGCAGCAATTCCTTTGCACTTATATAAGGAAGCTGAAGTATTCAGAAAAGAAATGACTTCTCAGAGGGGCACCAGAAGTCAGAGAAGGTGCTAGATTGCAGAAATCAGGTTTCCAAGATGCCAGAACAGAGGGAAAGCCAGCAGAACAGCTCATAGGCCAAGAGAGGGGGACAGTGGTGATATCTGAAAGCAGATCTACAGTGTTTGAAAGCAGACTACATTTCAGGGGTTTGGTGTGAAGAGTGGACACAGAAAATTCACATGTCTTGTAGAAGAAAGTCACATAGGATTACTAAAGTGACCCTTACTCGGCCTCGACAATAATGTGTACACCGAAAGCTCCTAATGTGAATGTTACGGCATTTTTTTAATCTAAATGGATCTCCCTCACTTTACTGTGACACCAGATTTGAACTTCCTTTTATTTTTAATGTTTTCGAGAACACTGGAGGGGGCTGGTGTGCAAACCAATGGCCTTGTGCTGCCAATCCCTGGTGCAGCTGAACAACCAGGTATCTCTGTGGCTAACCCCTTGCCCAGGGAGCGAGACAGGAGGCAAGACTTGAAGAACGGTGGCCTGAGTATTTTGCCCAACACCCTCCCACTTCAGTGCCTCTGGGTCCCCACCTCCCACAGCATAATACTTTCCTTTATTAAGTATGTGCCTGCAAAGTTTCCCCCAGAGCCACATTCACTAATGTCCACATTTTACAGCAGTAGGTTGTAGAGATGGAGAGAAAACACACCAGTGACCCACCCTCACGAGGATTTTGAGAAACGTTCTCACATCTCATTTTTAAATGTATACTTCGGGAATAAGGGCAAAGGATTAGGAAATCAATAGGATTAGCTACATTCACTGCCCTCTTATTCCTTATTTTTATAACACTTAAGGGTTTTTGTCTCATTAGGAACCTGGCTGAGCACAGTGGTATGGCAGTCCCGCGTCCCAGATAGGAGCAATGTGTCCTATTTCAGTTTGTGGCTCATTTGCTTTAAATGTTTCTTCAGCATCCCCAAGGTGAGCACCCAATCACCTCCCCCAAAGAATGAGGAACCAACTTCAGGAGAAATTGTGCTAAGATCATTTTCATTTTAAACATGTAAAAATCCCTGCATCCTACCGTATTCTTTTTTTTAAAATTTTTTAAATTTTTTAAAAAATTTATTTATGATAGTCACAGAGAGAGAGAGAGAGGCAGAGACATAGGCAGATGGAGAAGCAGGCTCCATGCACTGGGAGCCCGACGTGGGATTCGATCCCGGGTCTCCAGGATCGCGCCCTAGGCCAAAGGCAGGTGCCAAACCGCTGCACCACCCAGGGATCCCCATCCTACCGTATTCTAATCTTTGCAACCAGTTGCATAGGCCCTGCCAAATTTTCATCAATATTGCTTTCTCTCCCATCTCCTGCTTCATCAGCCTGTAGCAACAAGCCAGCAAATGGGCAACAACCTACAAAGAAGCCTAACATGGAAGTGGAGAGCTCCTTCTCGGACAGCCCCTTCCTTTAGTCCATGGAAGGGGATTTAGGCTTCTTTTTCTGAGTTCGCATTTCTAAATGCAGTGAAATAATTCAGAAGCTCTGTTTCAAAGACCTCAGGAAATATGGGAAGAAAGGAAGGAAGAAAAGCATGAGCCACAACCCGTAGCCTCATGAAGAGCTGTGAGCTGGGCCTTGAAGCAGCTGCAGGCCAGATCGGCAGTGTAAGAGGGAACCCACTTCTCCCTGGAGGGTATGAGGGAAGCTGTTGGGGTGTGCTCATCCTCTGGCCTGAGCTCACGTCGCAGCCATTATGCCTTCTGTGTTCACGTGATAGGCTTGCTATACCACACTGCCATAATGGTGGCTCAAAACAACACAACTGTATTCTCTCCTAACTCTGGATGCCAAGAGCCCAAAATCAGCTTAGATTGGCCTAAATCAAGGTGTTGGCAGAGCTGTGTTCCCTCCAGAAGGCCCAGGGGAGAATCTGTATCTTGTCACCTCAGCTTCTTGTGGCCACTGGCATTCCTTGATTTGTGGTCACCCCACTCCCATTTCTGCTCCATGTCACATCATCTTCTCCTTCTCCTTCTTCTTCTTCTTTGAAGATTTCATTTATTCATTCATGAGAGACACAGAGAGAGAGAGACAGAGACCTAGACAGAGGGAGAAGCAGGCTCCCTGTGGGGAGCCCAATGCAGAACTCGATCCCAGGACCCCGGGATCTCGGCTGGAGCCAAAGGCAGATGCTCAACCACTGAGACACCCAGGTGTACCATCTTCTCCGCTTCTGTCTGAAATCTCTCTCTGACTCTCTCTTTAACACTCGTGCTCACAGGGCCTACCAGCTCATTTAGAATATGTTCTCTGTTTTATACATCCATATCTTGATCACATTGGCAAAATCTGTGCCACATAGGCCAACACTCATGTATTCCAGGATGCTGACTTTCTGGGTGGCCATTATCCAGCCGACCAGCAACACCCATTGTTGACTGGCACTCAGATTTCAGGGAAGTCGATTCATTTATCATCTCCCTGAAGAATGGTTCATTCCAAACCCTGAAGAACCCGTTTTTAGAAGTTGTGGTTCTCAGGCCAGATGGGGGATTGCCTTACGTGATGATCTATAGTAGGAGTTTAAAACTAGGATTTGGTCTGGAGAAGGTGTGTCCATTATACCCACTTGAAGTCTCTCTTTCATCTCCTATGTATACAGCAGGACCCTGTGTGCTTTGAAGGATTTGGAATTGTAGGGTGTTTCCTATCATCTGGAACTGGGTCTGTCTATGGTGCTAAGACACTTTCATGAGATAGGATTCCAGCCTGGCACTGGGAGGGGAAGTGAGAGGGAATGGGAAGTGATTAATGGGAGACAGTCACGGGGATGGATGGCTTTTGTTCCAAGGTTGGTTCAAAAGATCCCTCTTGGGGCACCTGGGTGGCTTAGTCACCCGAGTGTCTGGCTCTTGATTTCAGATCAGGTCATGATCTCAGGGCATGGGATGGAGTCCCATGTCAGGCTCCATGCAGGGTGTGGAGCCTGCTAAAGTTCTCTCTCTCTTGCTCTAAAAAAGCAAAAACAAAACAAAGCAAAACAAAAACAAAAACAAAAACAAAAAAGGGACGGACCCCTTTCATATTCTTCAGTATCTGGCTTTTCCTTTCTCTGTCTTAGCCCTTCCATGATAGTCTGTCTACCTGTCTCCCTAATCATGCTAAGGATGAAGGTCTGTCCTGTTTGTCCACTTGGAGATCCCCAGTCTCCGGCACAGTGCCTGGCATAGCATAGGAGCTCAATAAACACCTGGGGGATTGAATAGATGAGTGGGGAAGAGAGAGCAGGAAATTCTGGGTGGGGGGCTGGCAATTCTGTGCCATTGAGGTGGTGAATGTCACAGGGAGGAGTAGGAAGTAGAGCAGTGTGTTGGAGTTTGGCTCATGGGATGACTTAGCACAAGGGCAGCGAGGGAATGGCTGCTCTTGGCAGCTGTGTGGGAGGTGGCGGGCCTCCCCGGGCCGAGCACACCCTGCTGAGGCCACAGGCTGTGTGGTGGAGCCCGTGAGAGCATGGGCCTTGCATCTCAAGGCCTATGTGACCTTGGGCATGTCACATACCCTCCCCCAGCTGTGGTTTCCTTGGCTACAAAATGAAGGTAGCTGCAACAGCTCTGCCCTGTGGACAAATGAGACAGGCCACGAAGAGGGTGTTGCACAGTGTCTGGGATGTGGGTAGAGCTATTATTATCGTAATAACAGTGATGTGCCAGGCTTCTCGCTGGGGGCCTCTGGGCATACCATGTGGCTGGGTGTACCTTGCCCCACAGTCCTGCCTGGCCTGGCATCCCAGCTTTCCCTTCCTTCCTGGTTGCCGTGGGTGACTGGTGGCTTGTGTGTTAGGACCCAGCAAAACCCTGATGAGAAATGTAGGGTTTGCCCTATGTAATGCCCTCTGTGCAAGTAAAACCAGGAATCAGGCTTTTTCCAAGGACTAAGTTTTGGCCCTGGATCCATGGTTTGTCTCCAGCTTGCAAAACACTTGTCTTATAGTTTGACAAGCTCGAGAAGCTGAGTGAAGGGGCATGGGAGCTTTGAAGCTGCTTCACTCTGCTTGAGAACAAGGGTCAAATGAGGCAAATTTTAACACCAGATCTGATTTTAGAGCCAGACCATGTCCTTGGACTTATCTCTCAAAGAGTTTAGACCAGAGATCAGAGCCAGTAGGACATTTCCCAGTGTTAATTGGGATTAATTACACAGAACAACACAGAAGCCCCTCACTACTATCTCTCCTGGTGTCTGTCTGACATGCCAAAGTGGAGAACTTGAACACAAATTTTGGAGAAACGCTAGCTGGCTTCAAAGTCTCCGCCCTCATGGTGAGGTTTGCGGGGTGTGTTTCCTCCTTATTAAAAGGGTTAAAGGTCAGAAGGAGAAGTGCATTTCAAACTATCCGATGGCGTAGGTAAGACCCATTTACCAGCTGGAATTTTTTTTTTTTTAATAGATGAGGCCTTCACCAGAGTTCTAATTAAAAATCAATGTGATATATAATTAAATTCTAGTGATCACATATGCACCAGCTCGTCTCTTTAGCTTTTAGCCAGAGGCAGAGGAGGAATGCTCTTATTGATCAACTCAGGAGCCCTCGAGCTTGTCAATATGTGATGTCTCGTCTGAGGGCTGGTGGCTGCTCAGTTGGGCAGCGTCTGAGCACCCAGCCCAAAGGACACTCCACTGACTCCAGCAAAGTGTCCCACGTGCCTTGACCTTTTAAGGGCTCCGTCCAGAGGGCCGAGGCCCCATCCGCCATCTCCACTCTGTCTTCCATCTCTCTGAGCATCTTCTTTTCTCTTTACAAACAGAGGGAGCAGATCCGTGCGGTGCAGACTCTGGCTGAGCCAGTGGGGCTCCTCCTTCCCCAGTGCACCATGGGCAAGTCTCCCTGGTTGAGTCCAGTGCTGGCCACCAGGTACCAAAAAGGCAGCTGAGTCAGAGTGACTAAGGATCACACTGGCTACAGACTTCCGTGAAGACAGCGGACACCTTCAGACAATTCAGTCCCCTCCTAAGATACATCTTATCCCATGTGGACAAGCATAATTGATATTTTCCTTAAAAAAGAAAAAATGTGGGACATCTGGGTGGCTCAGTGGTTGAGCATCTGCCTTCTGCTCAGGTCATCATCCTGGGGTCCTGGGATGGAGTCCTGCATCAGGCTCCCCGTAGGAAACCTGCTTCTCCCTCTGCCTGTGTCTCTGCCTCTCTCTCTCTGTGTCTCTCATGAATAAATAAATAAATAAACTCTTAAAAAAAAAGGTGACTTTGCTTTTCATGTACCATCTTAAGCAATTTACCAGCAAAGGTTCCCATGTGGCAAGTGTATCTCGTCCTTCTCAAAAGACTTCCACATTTTTGACTTTTGTCCCTTGTCAGATACACGTCACAATACGATGGCGATGTGAGGCATGGAGTATGATTTTTATTCCCACTTTACATATGAGCGGTTCCTCCCTGGAGACAGAGAGGGCTAAAGGATTTCTCTGGGTTCATGCAGCCTAACAGATTTCTGGCATGGAAGGCAGGGTTGTCCTGAACCACGTTGCTCAGAGACCACTGTCGACCCACTTGTCCCTGCCAAGCCTCCTGCTCTCCAGCTTTCTCTCTCTCTTAAAGCTGAATTTAATCAATATATTTTTAATTGATGGCTTTCCTTCCTTTCTTTTAGATTTTATTATTAAAATATTAACATACTTTTGTGGTAGAATATTTAAATTATGTGTGAGCATATAGAGCATGACATGAAAGGGCCCACCCAGGGCTTGGAACACGTCCACTCCCGCCATCCTCCCGGACCACCTCCCCCTCCTCCAGTCCTCCTCCCCTTCCTGCTTCCCCTCCTCCTCTTTCTTGTTTCTCCTTCTTTCTTCCCCCATTTCTCTCTCTTCCCCCTACCCTCTCTGTATATTTAAATAAAACAGGGATATTATTTTCCACAAAGAAAATAATGATTTTAAAAGTCTGGCTTATTTTTCCACTCATTTTCTCTCCTTTCCCCTATAATTCCTTTTACTATTTTTTATCGTTCCTAAATGAATGAGACCATATAATGCTTGTCCTTCTCCGATTGACTTACTTCACTCAGCATAATACCCTCCAGTTCCATCCACGTGGAAGCAAATGTGGGTATTTGTCATTTCTAATGGCTGAGTAATATTCCATTGTATACATAAACCACATCTTCTTTATCCATTCATCTTTCCATGGACACCGAGGCTCCTTCAACTGAGGAGAGCACTTGACGGGTTGAGTACTGGGTGTTATACTATATGTTGGCAAATTGAACTCCAATAAAAAAATATACAAAAGAAAAATGTAAGTCTGGCTTAGCAGAAAGCAAGAATTTTGTCAAATTCTCTTCTTTATATGAAAGAGAAAGACCGAAAACCTTGGATCTCAGAATTATCTCAGTGTGTAGAGCTAGGGCTGTAGTTGGAAAGGAGGAGGCTATGGCATAGATGAAGGGCAGGAGAAGTTTGATGGCTCACCACCCTTGGCTCCGTGGTGAAGCAGGAAGCAAAACAAATAAAACCCTACGAGTCACCTTCACCTTTGGTTTCTCCCTTTCCCTCTCATCCCATATGCTATCTTCCAGCAAATCTGTTCAGCTCTGCCTTCATAGTATTTCCCAAATCCAACCCCTGTGGACCACCCCCCAACTAACATCCTGGTTCAGGCGGTGAGTATTTCCCCTAGGTTACTGTGATGGCCTCCTCCATGGTGAGCCAGAGCCAACTTCTTAAATCATCAGAGCTTACTGTTAAAATTCCCAGGAACTTTGCAAGGCAGTTGTCAAGTATAGCCCTCTGGTTAAAAATTAAATGATGCCCATATTTAGACAGCCATGACAAATGCCATTTGCAACAGCATGGATGGACCTTGAAGGTATTATGTTAAGTCAGACAGAAAGACGAAGATGGCATGATCTCACATATATAAGGAATCCCAAAACATTGAACTCATAGAAACAGAGCAGAATTGTGGGGTAGTCTGGGGTATGGGGGATGATGGGATGCTAGTCAAAGGTCACAGACTTCCAGTAATAAGAGGAATACATTCTGAGGATCTACTGTACAGCATGTTGACTATAACAAACTTTACTGTATTATATGCTGAAAATTGCTGAAAGAACAAATCTTAAATGTTCTCACCAAAACAACAATAAACTGGTGATCATATGAGGTGGTGGAGGTGTTCACCAACCTTCCTGTGGTAACCATTCTGCAATGTATATGTGTATCAAATCATCACATGGTACATCTTAAACTTCCTCAATCTTCCATGTCAATAAAGCTGGATGAAATTAAGTAATATAAACTTATCATTAAAGTATAAAAACCAAGGTAACAAAGATTTAAAAGGCATCACTTTCTAATTTATTCCATTTTCCTGTTATCTGTGCTTTTGAAGTTGTTGGCACTGACTGAATTTGTAGGGTGGAAATGCTCTGTAATGGCATCTTAGCATCTCTTCCCAACCCTGCCTTCAGTCTTAGCAGGGGCTGGAAACAACAATGGTGGGAGTATGGACGCATGGAAATCAGTGAACACTGCAAAGCAGTGGTAGTCAACACTTTATGAATACCTGCTGTGGATGTTTCCGTTTGAATTAGAAGTCCCCATCTCAACAAAGAGCTTTTCTTCAAGAAAGAGACCTGTCATCTCCCAGTTCCCAACATCGCCCTTCTCTGAGCTGGCTCAGTTTATACTGTAAGTACTACTCTAGAAGCCGAGCTAAAGTCTCCCCTCACTGATGAAACTTTCTATTTTATTTATCTGGTCTCCTTCTTTTCAAACCCTTTTCATTCCATAGACTGGTCTTACCTCTAACCTGTTTATATGTGTCCTTGGTGGCAGTGTAAATTCTTGGGACAGAGTTGGTACGCATTCGGTGCTAAATAGCACATACAATTGATTCCTGGACCTAGTCCAGGAGAGGACAATGTTGTCCACAGTAGTGAAAACAGATGTTAAATAACTTTATTATTATTCTTGTCATTATTATTATCTGATGAAGCTGACATTTTTACTTTATCTTTTGATTCCCTCATTCACAAAATCATCTGTGAGGTAAGTAATATTACCTCCACTTTACAGATAAGGAAATCACTTGCCCAGCTGAGACACCTAGTAGGCAGAGCTGGGACTTAAATCTGTACTCTTTCTAAGAGAAGGAATTTTCAGCTGACTTTATTCGAGGAAGATGTCTGAGGTCTCCATGGAAAGCTGGATTTAAAAAAAAAGAAAAAAAAAGAAAGTTGGATTTTCTGAGGAACTCTAAATGATACTGGAGAATCTCCTTGTGGTATCATGGAAGCTCTGCTTTCCAGATAAAGAGACCACAAAAGGAGATATAACGACTTTCTCAGAGTTGCCAGGTCTCTATATAAGGCCTCTGTGCTCCAGACACTTGTAAATAGGAAAACAAGTTTCATCCTGTTGGGTTGGCCTATTGGAAGTGATTTGCCTTGGCTTCTCAATGGGAGTCTCAAGTCAGAGGCAAGTAATGGCACCAAGGCAATCATAGCCCTTCTTGCCATGGGGGCTATGACCAAAGATGGCACATACTGTTCACCACGGCTTGAACAGGATTAATGGGGACTTCAGAAGTGCTGAGTGAAATGTGGGCTTTGATTGTCCTCTTCTTCTGGGCCTGTTTGAATGATATGCTAAGGCTGTCATGGTGCTCTCAAAGTCGAGTAATACAAGTTGACCCAGAAGCATGGTGGGCTCATTTGACCTTAAATTTTGCATCTCTTCTCATAAATTTAGATCATGTCTTAGGACGACCTTGAAAAAGTAGATGGCTGTTGAGATGGATTTAAGCTTGAATCTGGACTTTGGCTCTGTATGATTATTGTGCGAAGGCCAGTTATTTTGCCTCTCTTGGTCTCAGTTGCATTTGCATAATGGGGATAATATTGGAATTAAATGAGATAAAGTATGTAAAGAGCCTGCTAATGTGCCTGACATGCATGGTCCATGCACACCAAGTCTGGGTTTTCTTCCAGAAATGCAGGTCAGGGCCCCTCAGCAGGGATTTGTCTGACCTCACCTGACATCGTTCTTCCCACCAGTTTCAAACTGGGCTGCTCGCCTGTGGCCAGGGAGTGTATTCCAAAGCATTCCTGCTTGCCAGCTCAGGCCTCAGGGCTGCTGTGAAGTTGCAATTCCTTTCACGGAGCTCATGTGTGTGACAGGGTGTGCCCAGCTCTTAAAGTGCTTTGATGAAAATGCCTTTGTGCTAAAAGCTCTATAAATATAAGGAACAGACCTGGGCGTGGTGTTTCCAGAATACTCCCAATGTTAGCTGTCATCAAAGGCTCAGGTCATAGAAATGTTGGAAATGGTAGTGGTTTGCCAATTCAGTGATTCTCCAAAGCAGAGATGGCTTTTCTTTTTCCACATCTATTTCTTGACTCACTTTGCTTGATTGTACAAGGCCCATCTTGCCTTTATTGTATCTTCTGAGCTACAAAAACCTTATTTCAAGTGTCTTTCAAAAAACTGCCAATTGCGTACTTGTCTCCCTACCCACCTCTTCCCCACACAACCTATCTGCCACCCAGCAGCACCCAACATCACCCCCTGGTGGCCAGCAGGGGGCTTCTCTGACCCCACACGTTTACCAACTCTTTTCCTTATCCTTCAGCAGGAATGTATTCATTCGTTCACTTGTTCAGTCAACAACTTTTTATTGGTTAATTATTATGCTCCAGGTACTGCAGACTGGAGATCCCAACATGGACAGATATGGTTCCTGTGGGAGTCACAACTCAGTGAGGAAGCAGACGGATAAGTAACTGATTATGATTATAAAAGGATTGCACCACAACTGGAGTGTCCACACAGTGCCAGGGAAGGAACCAGAAGCATACTTATCTTGCAGCTAAAGAAGCTGGAGCTTCAAAGCATGCTTATTTGCATGGGCCCCTTCAGAGCCTTTAACAACATATTCAGATGGTCATATATTTTTATAAAATTGACCAAAAAAATCAATTTTTTAATTAATTATTAATTAATTTATTTATTTATTTATTGAGGGAGACAGAGAGAGAGCACACGAACAGAGCAAGGAGCAGAGAGAAAGGGACAAGCAGACTCTGTCCAGTGCAGGGCCCCATGAGGAGCTTGATCTTACGACCCTGAAATCAAGACCAGAGCTGAAATCAAGAGTTGGATGTTCAACTGACTGTGCCATCCAGGAGCCCCAAAAGTAATCTATTTTAAAGGAACTGGTTAAAATTACTCTTCTTCTACATTGATATTCTCCATGGCATATTTCTTGTTATATTAGGTGCCATGGAAGCAGCCAAGGGAGTTTTGTAACTGGCTGAGGGAAGGTTGAATTTGGGATACATTTTGTTTGGGTTTGCTGAGATATTTTTCTGTGGCTTATAGTTAAGCTGTTAGCCCTCTTCATGCAAGAACAGCCTCTAGAAATACTTTTGTTACCCACTGCGTGATTCACCAGGCTGTGACGTACAGCTTCATGATCAGAAGTTATACCACAATTTAAACATGTCTCCTCACTGCTGGCACCAGAACTATGTGTGGAATGGAGGAGAAATGTGATTTAAATGTATGAGGCTAACAGCCAGTCTGTGGAATGTTCTTTAGGTTATCAGACATGTCTGTCACGTTATAAGCAGAGGATTTGGTTGTGAAAACACTTGAGAGAGGTTTCCTTAGATTTGACAGCAATCTTAAAATTTTTCATGACATTTCCAAGTCACAGGGTGCTGTGAGCTGAGAGAAGTGTATTCGAACAATCGATCCTATACACCAAGTTACTATCAGCTGTGTTAGAGGAAAGAGGATAGATGCTTCTAGTCTCTGTATAAAAAGCAGAAGGTCTAAAAATGCCTTATGGAGAAGTGATCAAAGAGTACACAGATAAAGAGTAGAGGGAGGAAAAGTATTATAGAGGTGTATAGGAAAACTATTACAAAATTTGTAATGTTTGTAACAATTGTGATATTTGTCAGATGTTGTAGATCTATGCTTTATTATGCTTGTTTTTCTCGTTCTAAATGAACTTTCACTCACCTAATTCTCTCTTTCCTTTTTTTGGTTTTTTGGTTTTTAGATTTTATTAATTTATTTGAGAGAGAGAGAGAGAGAGAGAGCACAAGCAGGGTGAGGAGTAGAGGGAGAAGCAGGTTCTCCACTGAGCAAGGAGCCAAGGAGCCCGGGACTCTGGGATCATGACCTGAGCTGAAGGCAGATGCTTAACCAACTGAGCCAGCCAAGCGCCCTTAATTCTCTCTTTTCAGTTTGTATTCTCCCCCGCCCCCGCCCCCCCCCCCCCCCCCGCCATACTACATATATCAACTTCAGACCCTACAAAACTTGAATTGGGCTTCAGAAAGAGATCCTAAGGTTGTCCACAGGACTGAGAGGGTTCAATCAGCATCAGCATCTGAGCAGAGAGATAGAGGAAGTAGATGAGCTTGCCAACTGGCAGGTGCTGAGGGGACTCTCCAGGCAGAACAAAGGAGAGAGGCCTCCGAGAGCATTTCCACCCAGCAGAGTTGGAGTGTTGTGACCATGGGTTCAGGAAGCCTAAGAAGCCAGGTGATGAAAAGGTTCTTCTGCTCTTCTGCTCTACTAAGAGGTGAAGCAATGGAGAACTGCAGGAGAGTTTTGTCAGAGGAGAGGCAGGTGGAGGTTTGGGAGGTCTCTAACCTTCCTGTCTTTGTCACCTGCAGCTTTTGATTAATTCTACCTTTTTTATTCTTTTTCATCTCTGTGTACACATCCCCTTTAACCTTCCTTCCCTCTTATACTTTTTGGTTAATTTAGGAGGAGATATTTCTCTCGTCTGCCCTTGTCTCTCTCTCTGATGCATGCAAATTCTTCATCCCCTCCCAACTGGTTTGTGAGATAGGAATGGGTACAGTCGTCAAACAGGATAAAACAGTACTGATGAGCACTTACTCTCTTAGTCTGTTTGGGCCACTATAGCAAAATACCACAGACTGAGTAGCTTATGAACAGTGGAAATCAGTTGCTCACCATTCTGGAGCTCTCTGGAACCTCTTTTTATAAGGCATTAATCCCTTTCGTGATGGTTGTACCTTTAGGCCTTAAGCACTTCCAAGACCTCACCTCCCAGTACCATTGTCTTTGGGAGTTAGGGCTTCAACATATGAATTTGGGGGGAACACAAACATTCAGACCATGTGTCATGCACCGAGTCATTAGTTGATGGTGAGAACAGCAAAGACTATCTTTTTTTAACAGAATCAGCCTGTCGCTCATAGAGAAACAAGTATCTTTGAGATTAAATGAGAAGAAAATGCAAAAAACTTTATAATTGAATGAAATGGTACAGTTTCACCGAACAGAGAGAATAATCCCTTTAGAAAAGTTTTACAGTGACTTCAAGACTTTTGACTCTTTCTCTTCAGGAACTTGAAAGAGTGTCTGGTAAGAACTCTATGGAATGGCAGGGACGAACTCCCCTGAGTTGCTACGTTCGCTGTTGTGTGACATCCCTTACCAAACACTCCACATGAAATATGTACAGCTGACAAGTTCAAAGGGAAGTGAAATAAACATACTTTTAAGAAACGGAAATATATTTATCAGCAAATTTATACTTCAACAAATCTCTTATGCTTTGCACCCAGAGTAAGAAATGCCGACAGGGGCAGTGCCACTTGTATCTGATCACATGACAAAGCCAGCGCTATATTTAGAATCTCAGGCTTTTCAAGTTTAGCCAAACTAATTTGACTTCATCTTAACCTCCACGTTATAATTTCCTTTTGTTTCCTTTTTTTGGATGAGGCATCCATACCCATGATGTTTTTAGGAAGCATGCCCGAGCCCTGGGATGCTTCTTTCATGCAAGTAAGATGTGAATATTCATCCGTGTAGGCTTTCCAGGCTGCTTATCTTCCTTGAAGTGGATCAGTTGTGGTTTTCTTTCAACCCATCCAGGCCATGTGCTGGATGCTAGTCTTCCTGCAATTTGCAATTCTTCCCAAATACGTGTCTCCTGTTTGTACCTACTTGGAGGCACTGTCCTTCATTGATTCTTTCTGGCAGTGATTCCATTACCTCTTTATGTTCTGACTCTAAAGGAGGTTGGCTTAAATCATGTCTCCAGGATAAATGGCATGAGGGTCTTCATCACTTAAGTATTTCCTGCCTGTGTGTATGATTAGGCATTCACAATGGCTACCCCGTGAAGTTACTGTTCTCCCAGGGTCGATGATGTCTGGATTTTCAGGACTCCTTTTCTCTACCAATGAAGCTGTGGGCATTTTCTTTTTAAATATATGTTTGCTTTTATATTTCATTACATGAGAACATGGATTGAGCAACTCAGGTGTATCGATGTTAGAACTGCAGTGGCTTCTCTGCAAAAGGATGGGAAAACTTGCATTTTCCTCTCATTTAATTCCCATGTGTCTTTTTTTGTTGTTGTTGTCTTGTTTCATTTTTAATGAAGGCCAAATAATTTATAACCGAGGGGAATGGGATCCTCAAGAGTTGTGCATCTTGGTACCGGTGTAGCCGTGTATGCTGCGTTTCTTCACCCAGGAAGAGTTTGCAAACACATGTTTCACTTGACAGGACAGTTGACCTTGTGCTGTTGTCTGGGGGTTAGGGATCCTAACCTCATGCACAGCTGAAGATCCACATGTAATATACACAGTTGATTGACACATATTTGTATTTTATATGTATTATATCCTGTGCTCTTACAATAATGTGAGCTAGATAAAAGAAAATCTTACTCAGAAAATCATTAAGGAAGAGCAAATACATTTATGGTACTATGCTGTATTTATAAAAAAAAAAAAACCCACATCCACATACAAATGGACCCATGCAGTTCAATCCTGTGTTGTCCAAGGGTCCGTTGCATTTGTAGTTCGAACCCCTAGATAGTACGCATTGTGTAAATTCCCCCTTCCTCAAGAATTTGTTCACTGGACAAATATTTATTGATGGTCCACTCTGTGGGAAGCACTGTGCTTGCCCTGGGCACACAGACATCTTCCAGCCAGGCCTTGTGTCCTTAAAGAGCTGGCAAAGTTGCCAAAGGGGAAAAAGAAAAGAAGAATGTAATTCAGGGGCTATTTGCATACAAACGCAGAGGCCAAGTTGGCAAATTTAATAATGGCATCCCCAAGTTAATAGTAAACAACTTTCCAGCCCCAAAGGCTTTTGTGCCCTTGCTGAGGCTGGAGAAATGATTTTACCACAAAATATTGGATTAAAGAAATTCATTTATGGTTTACATGGGTTCTAACAAAAATGCGAGTGCCTGTAGAATGTCTTTTACGAGTTTCAACTCAGGAAAACCTTTCAGCCTTTTCCTTTGAGTAAAGAAGTGAATTTTTCTTTTTGCTGCTTTTGGATCTGGAAGACACAGATGAAGGAAAACCAGGGTTTACCCTCGTTTGCCTCCTTCCTTTCCTGCCTTGACCCCTCTCAGGAAGCTGAGCAAGAAGCCCTAGAACAGAGATACAGCTCACTGCCAGAGCTTACTTGGCCCTTAAGTAGTTTTGTTTTGAAGAAGAGTTAGAAGTACAGAAACAATCTCATTGACCTTTAGATTAAAAGCCACTGAGAGGAAGCTCAGAAAGGAAGAAGAACCAAATCCTCTTGCTCTCACCAGATGATGGCTGGCTCCTCTTGGAGCAGAAATACAGCTTTCTGTATGGCTTGTGTTTTCCTCAGCGCCTATGAGCAGTGTAATGTGGATAGGTAATCTGTGTATCCACATATATTTTTAGAAATAAGTGGGGGCAGTCAATGTGAAGCTGTGACATACATACCTCCCTCTAATAGTTCATTAATCATGTTAACATTTATAAGCCATAATGTTTCTACTGTTTGAGAGGAAAAAATCTGAGAATGGTCTTTATACAAATTCATTTTTTAAAAAGATTTTGTTTATTCATGAGAGACACACACACACAGAGAGGCAGAGACATAGGCAGGAGAAGAAGCAGGCTCCCCAACAGGGAGCTTGATGCAGGACTCGATCTCAGGGCTCCAGGGGTCATGACCTAAGCTGAAGGGAGATGATCAACCACCAAGCCACCCAAGTGTCCCACAAATCCATTTTTTATGGGCCTTCCCATCTGGAGGAATGGCTGCTGAGAAGAGCTCCATGACATGCTTAGAGCACTGTTGAGGTTTGAAATCCTACAGTCAATGCCTAGTTCTCATGGCCTCTTCTCATTTTCTCTCAGGCATGAGAGCATTTGTCTCCAAATAGTACATGAGTCTGCTGAGGATTTCCAGTGGCTTTTCCTTCCTTCATTTTTAGCACTTCTGAAAACGTTCCCTTTGCTTTTCCCATCTCTAAAACCATTTCGTTCTAATTAACAGCATAGATGCGAAGTCGATTGTCTACCTTTTGATCTTCTGTGAAGGTCACCCTTGAAGTAGAGGGTGAGGCTTGGAAAGGCAGATTTCGTTCAATGGAAGGATGCCCTCAGTAGCCATTAGAGCTGCTGCATGGTGACATTGTGGTGACATTTTTATATTTTTTCTACAATGACGCAATGATACTAACTTTAGGGAGGAAGTGGTAAAAATCATCTCTCAGGTCTCTTCAGAGCCTGAACTTTTTATATTTCCATTTCCCTGAGTAGTACCAGGGAGGCACTTTTCCTTTACATTTCTGGACACTTGCTTTCATTCACCAGGAGAAGCGGGCCACATCATGCAAGAGGATGAAGCTGTATTTTTATGTTGGCATTTGCTCCTAGAGGTTTTTTTTTTTTTTTTTTTTTTTTTTTTCCAGCTTATTTTCAGGTCCTGAGCTGTGTGGTAGGCATTGCTTGCTATGGTCTGAATGTAGGTTTGGCCTCAAAACACATACATGGAAATCCCAACCCCCAAAGTGATGGTATTTAGAGGTGCAGCCTTTGGGAGGTGATTAAGTCACTAGGGTGGAGCCCTCATGAATGGGATGAGTGCCCTTATGAGAGAGACCCCAGGGAGCCCTCTCCCCCTTCCACTATATGAGATTATAGGTAAAAGATGCCCTCTATCAATCAGGAGATGGGCTCTCACTGATGGCAGTCACCTTGATCTATGGGATTCTGTTAGCATAGCCTGCAAAGACTAGGACACCACCTAGCTGGACTTTGGGGACTGATGTGTCCAGTCACTCCAGTTTAGCCATTCAGATGAACTGAGCCATCAACTAGGTTAAGTAGGTGGTTAGTCAGACAAAATTATCTGAGCAGATCCTCTTATGGAGATGTCTGTCAACTCTGAAGAAATGTCCTAAGTGTTACAGTGTAGGCTGAATTTACAAAATGGGGGGGTGGATAATGGAGCTTCTGATGGAGGAGAAAAGTAGATGTCTCATGTAGGGGAGGGGATGGATAACCTGTCAATGCTACTCAGAAATGCAGTTAAATGCAATTGTACTTGCAGGCTCTGGACAGGTAAATATCCAAACTAACAGGGAGAGTACATTCTTGGCTCTTGGAGATCCAGGAACAGCTTCTCCTAGAAGTCCAGACCATGTGGACTCTGCACATTCTGAACCCTGCTGCTCAAACACTCGTGCTAGCTGAGCTCTTGAATTGGCAGCACGGATACCCCTTGTGTGTTATAGCCTGGCTGCCTGAGGACACGTCTTTCTAATGTGGCTGCTGTAGAGCAAGACAGAATCTGATAGAAGACTGTCCTGGGACCAGAGGCTACGGTTCTTCATGAGATCTTCAGAGCTTGTCCTCCTCTTGTAGAGAGTGGAGAGAAGCACTGCCTTCTTCTAGCACTGCCCTGGAGGCCAGCTGCTCCCAGCCCTGCCATTCACATCTGTCCATCTCTGTCCTAGGACCCTTACTCAACACCCTACAGGGTGTTTCTATACCTAAATCCAAGCCTAAACCTTCAGTCTTTTGGGGGTGCTTTTTATTACTGCCACAGAGCCATAACCGAGAACTTGACCCCTGGGTTCAATGCATATGATGATCTTCTGTTAGGCGATATATTTTATCTGCCTGTTGACACAAATTGCCTCAAGAGATCTTTGCTTGTTATATGAAGAGTTATTCCCAGTTAGGATAAGAACACCGGAGAAGGAGGGGAGGTCCATTATTTTCTGTTTCCAAAAGAAAGAACTCACTAAAGTTCCACAAATGCAATAACAAAACAATATATATTTCTGTAGATTTTTATATTTTTTCTACAATGACGCAATTATTATATTTCATGCCTATTTTTCCATGCCATTAGGTATTTTTCTATAACAAATATTTTCATGGTTTTATTGTTATTTTGTTCCAAGTATGTGCTTTAATCCACTGAATTTCTTATTGTTGTGTACTCATGCTGTTTCCAATTTCCCTTTTTTAGCAATACACAATGTACATTTCTGCCAGAAATATAGGCTAGCACCCATTTCCCCAAAAACTATCTACAAAAAGTGTAATAATTTAAAATAATTTTAAAATTAATCCAACAGGTATAGAAGGCACTCCATTTTTGCTTAAATTTGTACTTTTTGATAACATTTAGAGTGAATCATATTTTCAAATGTTTATTGGCCATCTGCATATTTTTGCGAATTTCCCCTTTTATTCTTTGCCTACTTGAGGAAAAGGAATGAATTTTTTTCTCATAAAATATATGAGGCTTTAAAATTATGTTATGGATGGGGTATGTTGCAAATGAATTGAGCATTTTGTCATTTGCCCTTAAATTGTTATTTACACTGTTTTTGACATACAGAAAATTTTAACTTTAACATTGTCAGAACAGCTTGAGAATCTCAGAAGATACAACAAATGTGCAAAAATCTGTGTCTTTAAAGAACTTATAATTTAATTGTGGAGCTAGATATAAATGTGTGTAAAATAAGCAATATAATATTCAGAACAGTGGTCTTTCAGGAAGGGGCATAGCCACTAGGAGATGGGGCTGTTGCTTGCTCAGAGTTTGGAAAAGTGCCTTAGATGCTCTTGATCATCACTATTCCCCTCCCTGGTTGATGGTCACAGATTTAACTATCAGGCTGGATAAGAATACAGAGTGTCTCTAGGCAGTGTGTGATTAATGGCACACAAATGTGATAATGCACTCAGGCTGACCCTCCTGACAGTGTTGAGTTATTTTCTCTCTTCTGGGCAACCAACTGCATATTTGTGTCAGCACCCTTGATGATATCAGCGATATAAATTGTGTTTATCACTGGTCTATGAAAACTTAGAAAAGTGTCTAGAAAAAAAGAAAAAAAAACTTAGGGAGCATGAGAATGAACACTAGTTTGCATTTTCTTTCTTTCTTTCTTTCTTTCTTTCTTTCTTTCTTTCTTTCTTTCTTTCTTTTTTTTTTTGTAGCATTCAAATTCGATCGTGTTGTCTGTAAGAGTGGAGCCTGTCTCTGTGTCTCTCTAAGCACCTTGAAGTACTCAGCACGTTTGCTAGAATGTGTTTTAAAGACTCCAACCCAACGAGACTTCATTGTGTGCTTGTGTCTGTGGTGGGTGGGGGGAGATAGAGATTGAAACCCTGGGAAGGCAGCCGGGGCCTCCTGGGGCCCAACGTGAGGGGGCTGGCTCAAGGCGCCGTGGGAAACGTCCCTCTGGGTGGTACTGCAAAGCAACAGGACACGTCCAGGGAGCAGGAGCTTTTCCAATTCTGGTGGACTTCTGCCAACAGGGCGCTGGCAATGTTTAACAACCAGGTCTCTGGGGGAACAAAGTCCTGATGTGAAACATTTGCTGATGTCTCTGGTGTGAATACTTTCATCGTGGCCAACTGCAAGCTGGCGCTGGGAAGCTGTGGCACGTGGAGCTAGAAGAGATGTGCACTCTGGGCCCCTGTGAGCCAGTCAGGGCAAGTCCACAGGGTTCTGTTTCCATGCAATCCATTCATTCGTGGCAGGACCACAACCACTTCTTTTTTTATTTTTTATTTTTTATTTTTTTTAAAGATTTTATTTATTTATTCATGATAGTTACACAGAGAGAGACAGAGAGGCAGAGACACAGGCAGAGAGAGAAGCAGGCTCCATGCAGGGAGCCCGACGTGGGATTCGATCCTGGGTCTCCAGGATCGCACCCCGGGCCAAAGGCAGGCGCCAAACCGCTGTGCCACCCAGGGATCCCCCACAACCACTTCTTGACGCAGGGGCCACCGAAGGGGGGCAGGGTCATGAGCCTGGCCAGATGGCCTGTCAGGCAACCAGCCCTGCCAGCGAGGACGGGCCTGGTTGAGAGGCAGCAGGAGCTGCTGCAAAGCCGTAAAACTGAGGCAGAAGTCCTGGCAAGGGTATGGGGATGCCTGCACTCAGGGAGGCTGCCGGGGTGCCAGCACTCAGTTCCCTTCTTTGGCCAATTACAAGACTGGCATCGTGCCTTGTGATCCATGTGCAGTGACTGAGGCTGTGAGTGTCCTTCCTCTCCTGGTCAGACCCGGCTCAGACACGGCCCTGGGGGAACCAGCTGACGAAGGAAGATAAGAGCGACTCCGACTCCAACACCAGGGCCCAGGTGGGCCAAGGACTTCAGTGAACACTCAGGGGATGAATCTGAAGCCTCCATTTACCCACATATGAGGAAGGAAACGATTGTTTCAGTATTCAGGCCTTCTGAGGAATGACATCATTTATTCTGTCAGCAAATATTTCTCGGTGAACAAGAGGGATAAGATTTTAAAGCTATTAAGGAGTCTGCATTCTCGAAGAAGAGACAGATGAGAGACAATTTCATTTCCGATTCAGATGAAATCATGAAGGCCTCAGTGGTGACCAAGGGGGACAGGCATGCTGCTTTAGATAAGGTAGTCGTCGTGCTCCTTCTGAGAAGACAATGTTTGAACTGAGATCTGAAAGGTGAGAACAGAATAGTCGTTCCAAGAGCTGTGGGCAAAGGCAGGAGATAGGTAAGTACCAAGGTCCTGAGGCAGGAAGAAGGAATTGTGTTTATCCTTGTTGGCATATAATTTTTTGTGAACCTCTTTGGGTCGATTTTGCTGGGGGCTCTCTGTGCCTCTTGGGTCTGGATTTTTGTTTTATTTCCCAGATTATGGAAGTTATCAGCTATTATTTCTTCAAATACATTTTCTGCCCCATTTTCTTTCTCTTCTCCTTCTGGGACTCCTATAATGTGAATGTTACTATGCTTGATAGGATAGTATCACTGAGTTCTCTTAATCTATTCTTGTTTCTTTATTGTTATTTTTTCTTTCTCCTGTTCAGCTCTGTCTTCTAGGTCACTGCCTGGTTTCTCTGCCTCCTCTCGTCTGCTATTTATTCCCTCTGGTATACTTTTAATTTCAGTTATTGTGTTCTTCATCTCTAATTGGTTATTTTTTATATTTTCTATCTCTTTGTTGAGTGTCTCAGTGAGATTCTCCGCTTTTTGCTCAAGTCCAGGGAGTATTTTTATGACCATTAATCTAAATTTTCTACCAAGCATATTGTTTATCTTTTTATTTATTATTATTATTATTATTTTTAGCTTTCTTGCTGTGCTTTTGTCCTGGTCTTTCATTTGGGACATATTCTTCTGTCTCCTCATTTTGTCTCTGTTTCCATGTGCTGGGAAAGTCAACTCTGTCTCCTACTCTTGAAAGTGGTGGCCTTATGAACAAGAGGTCCTGTGGTGTCCCTCACTGCAATGTCCCTTGTTTACCTGAACCTGCTGCTTCAGGGGTATCTCCTATATGTGCTGGGTGTACTTTACTATTGGGGCTGAGCTGTCCAGTTGTCTGCAGTGGATCTCTTTGCCTGTGCTCAGTCCCTGTGTTGTCAGTGGGCCAAAGTGGGGCTGCCTTGGACTTGAGTTGGGTCTCCCCAAACATTTACCAGAACTACAGGTACATCAGATTTCAGGGCACTCTCTCTGTGTTGCTCCCAAGAGGCTTTCATTGGAGGGAAGAGCCTGGAATCAGACCAGATGTCTGCCCCATGGCCACTGCTGGGGCCACAGTGGAGCTGATACGTAAGGTTATCTTCTCTTCCTACTTTGGAATGGGGTTGGGTCCGGTCACAGCTGCTTGCTGGTGACACTTTGCATGGGCCCCTGCCAAGGGCAGGTTGGAGAAGATGGCTCTCCAGGAGAATGCAAGGTGGTTGCATTGTTAGCAAATGTTTTCCATGTGGCTTCTTCTCTAATTAGTGGAGAGTTTGTTCTGCCAGACTTCAGGCCGTTTTCTGGGTTATTTACATGGATGTGGGTGTTATTAAGGTGCATCTGTGAGGCCAGGTGAGCTTAGGAACTTCCCATTCTGTCATTTTCCCTGTAAATCCAAACTTAATTTTGATGCTGAGCAGGAGGTGCCATCAATGCCACAGAGAGGTTTTTCTTACAGAACAGATACTTTTAAATTTTTTATTTTATTATTATTATTTTTAGATTTTATTTATTTATTCATGAGAGACAGAGGGAGAGGCAGAGACATAGGCAGAGAAAGAAGCAGGTTCCCTGTGGGGAGCCTGATGTGGGACTTGATCCCAGGACCCTGGGATCACAACCTGAGCCAAAGGTAGAGGCTCAACCACTAAGCCACCCAGGCAGATACTTTTTTTAGTTAAACATTTTGTTTTGAGATAATTGTAGATTCACATGCAGGTATAAGGAATAATACAGAGAGATCCCATAGACATTGGATACCTACTTTCCCTCAGTGGTAACATCTTATAAAGCCATAGTGCAATATCACACCCAGGGTATTGGAATTGATGTGGTCAAGATACAGAACATTTCCATCACCATAAGGATCTCTAAGGTTCCCTTTTTAAGCCACTCTCACTTATTTCCTGCTCCCTTCTCACCATCATCCTTAGAAACCAGTACTTATCATTTAAAGAATGCTATTTGGTTGGAATCGTTCTGTATATAACCTTTTAAAATTTATGTTTTCACTCAGCATAATTTGCTGGAGATTTATCCAGGTTGTTTGTGAATTAATAGTTCATTCCTTTTTATTATCGTGTAATATTCCACAGTATGGATGTGCCACTGTTTAACCATTCACCCATTGAAGGTCACTTGTTTCCTTCTAGTTTGGAGCCATTTGGAGGAATTAGGTTGCTAAAAACATACATGTACAGGTTTTTGTGTAAACAAAAGTCTTCATTTTTCTGGGATAAATGTCTACATATACAGTTCCTAGGTTGTATGGTAATTACATGTTTAAATTTTAAGAAACTACCAACCTGTTTTTCAGAGTAGCTGTACCAGTTTACATTCCAACTAGCAATGTGTAAGTGATCCAATTTCCCTGCATCCTTGCCAGCATTAGTTGTTGTCACTAGTTTTTATTTTAGCCATTCTGATGGGGCTTAGTGATATCTCATTGTGGTTTTATTTTGCATTTCCCTAATGGCTGATGATAATGAACATTTTTCTTAGGCCTATTTGCCATTTGTGTATCTTCTTTTTTTTTTTTTTAAGATTATTTATTTGTTTATTTATTCATGAGACACAGAGAGAGAGAGAGAGAGGGAGAGAGAGAGAGAGAGAGAGGGGGAGACACAGAGGGAGAAGAAGGCTCCATGCAGTGCAGGGAGCTCGATGTGGGACTCAATTCCAGCACAGGACTCCAGGATCACACCCTGGGCTGAAGGCAGCGCTAAACCGCGGAGCCACCCAGGCATCCCAGCCATTTGTGTACCTTTAGTGGAATGTCCCTATGTGTGTTTTGCCATGTTCTAATTGGATTGTTTGCTTTTTCACTGTTGAGGGTTCAGTTCTGGATACTAGTCCTTTGTCTGACATGCGGGTTGCAAATTTTTTTCCCCACTCTGTAGCTTGTCTTTTCATCTTCTTAACAGTTTTTTGTTTGTTTGCTTATTTGTTTTTGCAATGGGAAAGTTTTTAGTTTTGATGAAGTGCCATCTATCAACTTTCTACTTTATGAATCATGCATTTGCTATCAAGTCCCAGGACTCTGTCTAGGCTTAGACCCTGGAGACTTTTTTCCAAAAGTTTTATAGTTTTACTTAAAAATCTGTGATATATTTTGAATTAATTTTTGTATAAAATGTGAGACCAAGGTTTGAGGTTTGTATTTTTTTCATTCTTGTTTTTTTTGTCTATGAATCTCCAATTGCTCCAGCATTATTTCTTGAAACATTGATTCTTCCTCTCTGATTTGTTTTTGCATTTTTGTCAAAAGTAATTCATTTGTGTAGGTCTATTTCTGAATTCTTTATTCTGTTTCCTTGATTTATGTGCTATCTCTCTGCCAGTACCACACAGACTTGATTACTGTAGCTATATAGGAAGTCTTGAAATTGGGTAAACTGATCCCTCCTACTTTTTTCTTCTTTTAAAAAACTGTCTTGACTATTCTAGTTCCCTTGAATTCTCATATAAATTTTAGAATAATTTTGTCTATGTGTACAAAAAATCTTGGTGAGATCTTCATAGAAATAGCATTAAATGTGTATATCATTTTGGAGAGAATTGACATCTTTACTATATTAAAACTTCCAAGCCATTGGCTCAGAAGAGCTGTCCATTTATTTAGATCTTGTCTGATTTTTTTCATCAGCATTGTATATTATTCAGCATACAAAGTTTTGTTAGATTTACACCTAAGCATTAATTTTTTGAGAATTGTAAATGGTATTGTATTTTTGATTTCCATATCCACATGTTCCTTGCTAGTATATAGAAATACATTTTTTTTAAAGATTTTATTTTTTTATTCATGAGAGACAGAGAGAGAGAGAGGCAGAGACAGATGGAGGGAGAAGCAGGCTCCATGCAGGGAGCCCGACACGGGACTCGATCCAGGGTCTCCAGGATCATGCCCTGAGCAGAAGGCAGGTGCCCAACCGCTGAGCCACCCAGGGATCCCCCTAGAAATACAATTTTTTAAAAGGATTTATTTATTTTAGAGAGAAGGATGGGCAGAGGGGGAGAAAGAGAGAGTCTGAAGCAGACTTTGTGCTAAGCATGGAGCCCAATGCAAAGCTTGCTCTCACAATTCTGATATCACGACCCTGAGATCATGACCTGAGTTGAAACCAAGAGAGTTGGACACTTAACTGATTGTGCCACCCAGGCGCTCCTAGAAATACAATTTTTTAGAAAGTTGATCTTGAATCCTGTGCACTGCTGATCCCATTTATTAGTTCTAGGGAGTGTTTTGTTTTGTTCTTGTTTTTTGTATATTGTTTGGAATTTTCCATGTAATTGTGTCATCTGCAAATAGGGGTAGTTTTATTTTTCCTTTCTAACCTATACGCCTTTTATTTCTTTTTATTGCCTCATTTTATGGCTAGAGCTTCAAAGCACTATGTGGAGTAAGAGTGGTAAGCGCAGGCTTCCTTGCCTTGTTCCTGATCTCAGAGGTAAACAGTCAGTCTTTTTGTCAAGTAGAGGAAGTTCCTTTCTAAGATATTTATTTTTATTAACAAATTTAGCAATTCAATATTTATGAACACTACAGGAGTTTGCTTTCCCCTTAAAATTTTTTCTTTTCGATATGATAAAAATCGTATTTTTCAAAATTTCTTTTCAAGTTTACAAAAAGACTTTTGTTATCTTTTCCCACTGAAAGGACGTTGTGTTATTGTTTTATCTTTCCTGGGTTTGTTATGGAACACACTCCTTACATGGAGAAAATGTTTGCTACCAGTCTTAAGCTAACTTACTAAGAATGAAAATAAGTCTCGGGTCATAATTTGGCTAGTGAAGGAAACACTTCTTTATGGCATTGGTTATAACACAGGGAAAGATGTTGGGAAATAGCAGAGAATGAGACTGTGGGTTGGACAGCCAGGCTTTGGCCGTCTGCTGACCCTGTCTCTTCCCTGTCTTATGCCTCCTAGCCCTGCAACAAGCTGGTGTTCAGAGGTCTTTCTCTTCCTAACTTCAATCGCTTGGTGGCTACATGGCATTGCAGACCAAGCCTCTGTTTTCCTCTGATCCTGCCTCATTTATTTGCTTCTAGGTCTCGGCTTTCACCCAGCCTGTTCAGTGGAGACTGCAGGACAAGAAGACCAGCAGTATTATTTTCCTTCTTAGATGATCCAGGCCCTTGGGTTTCTGAGCACACCTCTACTGCTTACACAGTTGGCCTTGCCATTATCTAATGCTCCCGGGTGCTACATATTTGCTCTAAAAAATGAGCTTCAATCCCAGGGCCTAACTATTATGAACCACAAACTGAATTGAAAATCTAGCAAAATATATAGTTCAGATCTATAGACATCAGGTAGTGTGGGCTTTTCCTTTAGTTTCTTTGCTTTCATCATACAGATGAATTATCTGCACTGATCAACCCTTTTTGGTAACTTCTGATCCCTTCTTGTGTTCTGGCTGGTGTTAACATAACCTGCTGTATGTCTGAGTCTTCTTTTGTTCTCCATTTCTGCATTTTCTCTTTGAGAGATGAAACTGCAAGTAGCAATGCTGCCCAGGATCAACACATGAAGAGAGTAGTTCACAGCTGCACAGCATTCTGGAAACACCTTTGTGCCTCCCTTTAACTGCACAATCCTCATGATTGACTTCTAGCATTTTTACTGTCTTTCCTCTGAGAAGCTTGAAGCACTTTAATCTTTATTGGTATATTTCATAAGACGCAACATATACCAAGATTGACAGGCATTTCTATGGGTAGTTCAGTATTTTATTGATAAAGATATTTTACATAATTTTGAATGAAAACAATCTTATGCACTTGAGCCCACAGACCCTTTGAGTATCCCAGGCTCTGGGAGGAGCACTTAGATTTGTGCTTTGGTTACTAATAGTTCCCCAATTGCTCAAAGGGATTTATGTCTTTAAAATACAATAACAAAGACCTTAGGTCTCAGGAACTGACTAGAACTGTAAGGAGAATGGTCAGTCCTTCTTAAGGAGCAAGCTTGACAAGAGGTGGGCACTTTCACTGTGATAGACCCTACTACGACTGTGCCGTAAATTCAATCTCAGACCAGATTCGCCTCAATCAACAGGTATCTATCAGGATACCTATCAGGATGGGTATCTTCAGATATTATTTGGCATGAACTATATCCTGTAAGAAGCTTTCAGAAACTTAGTTTGAGTTTTGGAGAGTTAGAGGGAGAAAATGTAAGTTGCTGCTTTAGAAGAGAATTGAGACTAAAACTAGTCTAACTTTAAAAGAAGGGACATTCTTATAGCTCAAGGCAGTGCAATGGTAGCACAGCATTTCCTGGTCACTGCGCCACACTGGCCAGACAGTAATGTCAATCATCTACCACATGGGCTGGCAGTGTCTTTGAATGGTCAACGACTAAAGATTTAAGCAAGAATGTTAGTTTTTGACTGAATTTGCACCTCTGGGACAGTAGAGGGAGGGGTGAGTCCCAGACAAACCGCCATCTATGAGGCCTGTCCATATTATATCCATGTTCCTTTTACCAACAGCAAAAAACATGCATTTACAGGAGGTGCACACAAACAAGATTCTTTGGGGGCACATTTCTGTCTTTCTGTCTGATTATTTGTGACTAGAAAAACGGAAGCCAATTGGTATTTCTAGTATTGGAAAGAGGTGCATGTTGGGGTAGCCACAGTTCATGTTGGTGCCCGTGTACAAAAGTATGGCTGAAAAGTTTGTGAGGATAAAATTCAAGAGAGACTCCTAGGAAAGGTAGAGAATAGACTGGAAGTGTGAAAAGAAAGATATAACCGGCAATACAAAGACTAGAGATGTACCTTTTCACCTTCTGTGAAAATTAGAAATGATCACGACATATTCCATTGCCTTCCTAGAAATATACGGACATCATTCCATGTCTACCCACTTTTCAACACCAATAGCCTCTCTCTTGTATGACTCTCACCTGATCACCCAACCCAGAGGAGGCAGATTCTGGACCGTGAATCTTACTCTAAAATAGACTGCTTTGGGCACATAAGTGTTAGATACTTATATTTTTGTGTTCACACCTTCTTTCTTTATCTATGTCATAACTTCCTAAGATCAGGGCCAATGTCTCCCACTTCTTCCCAGCATGGTACTTTGCACTAGTAAGTGCTAGTGAATGTTTTCACTGATGGTTAGAATAAAAATGAATGGAGAAAAAGCTGAGGATTTAAGGAAAGAGAAAAAATGCCCAACCCCATCATTTATAAAATGTAATATTAAAAAAAATGCAACAGTTTTTTTTTATAAAAATTTTATAAAAATTATACATTTATAAAATGTAACAGTGTTACAGTTAGAGGGTGCTTGCACCCTGCCCATGTGGACTGCATTCTATCTAGAATGTCTCCATAAAGCAGTATAAAAATACCATCAGGACTCTGTTTCATTAGGGTGAACACTGCTGTACTTTTGCAAACTTGTGTATGTGCCAAGTTATAGGATTGATTTAAGTGTAGTGATCGTATCTTGAGTAGTCAAAAGAGTAATTGGGGAAGGCAAGATTGGTTTTATAGCAAACGATTGCAGGAAATCTTACCTGAATCTTTTCAGTTTATCATTTTCCTATGCAATGTTTCATTAGCTAATTGTTATTGAGACAATGAAGGACTTGGTTCCCAAACAGTCAATTACTTTGTCCAATTTGGGTAATAAAAACATTCTATGAATTGAAATATAGTTTACTTTGAAAGGAAATCCTGTCTCCCTGGAGGCTGTTAAATGGTTTGGGGAAAATGGTTCTACTATTCGCCTCTTTGTTGCAACATTATATGTTGGAAAAATACGCTTAATTACATTTGGTTGGCTCTAAAGACTTTCTGGTGCAAACTGCTCTGATAGTAACAAGGAAAACTTGCATGTGAGAGTTGTACAGGGAAACCTGGGGCCTAGGGAGGTCGTGGAATAAGTACAATGTGTGTATAGCACGTTGCAGAGCAGATCTGAGAGCCTCCACCAGCCACTTGAGGTTGAATCCACTTGTTCTTGCATTATTGTCTCATGCAGTAAAAATGCAAATAACCACTCAAAAGGATCCTCCATAGTGTTTAGGTTATGTATCTGAGGATGCCAAAGTGCTGAGGCCTTTGGGAATTTCTAAATTGTAAACTTAGTTTTTATTATTAATTTGACTTTTTAGTAGTAAAAATGCATTTTCTACTCAACAGTTATACTAGCCTACCATAACATTGATGCTTCTCTTTAAAAAGCTTTTAGATTGCTTTTAGGAGGGCCTACAAATGAATCATTGTCATAAAACAATGTGTTTAGGAGGCCTTAATGTTCTTGAAAGGTTTCCTTGGCCAGTTTTGCCATGTATTTAAGACAAATCCCTCTCCAAATGCTGTCACTCACCAAGACACTTGGAAGGTGGATTTTCTTGGGACATAAAGATGGCAGACGTAGTGGCCCAATTCTTTTTACTTTTTAGAATCATTTAAATATTTCTCTCTTTTTAAAAAGGAAATCAATGTTTCCTCTAATTCCTATGGCAGGAGGGTGTACGCATGTGCCTGAGTGTTGGCGTGCGTGTGTACGTGCACACACACGTGTTCCTGGCCCCATTTGATGCTATAGCTGAATCTCATTGTTCTTTATTTAGGACCTGACTGGTTGCATAGGAAAGATCTGGAGCTGCCTGTGCCTTTATCTGCATACCTCATCTGAAGGGACTCACGACTGTGTTTGCTCACGAAGAGCCATGTCTACAAGTACCTGTTTGTTTGAGGACTCAGAAAGCTTGTCTCAGTGTGGAAGACATTATCCAAGTCTTTGCTCTTGTCTCCTTAATGGGGCCCAGCAACAACCCTCCACCCCTGGAATTCTCTGCTTAGTGATATGTTCCTGAGATACATCCTGGTTTGATGCTAATAAGCACCAAACTGTCAAGTCTGTGTTTTTGAGCTGTCATATCTGTGTCTGACGTTGAGTTCATCTCTGAATGAATAGAAACAGCTTCAAATAAACTTTATTTTTGTTAATATGATGAAACTGAACACAATGTAATATTTGAGGGGCTTATACTATTATTTACCTGCATGACACCATCTTGAGAGTACCTATAGTCCCTTTCATACTGTTGAGCATATAGTAGATACTAAATTTAATATTGTTGAAACTGAGCTATTTAAAAAGTGGAAAAGTTCTGTTCTGGTTACAGTGGCTATGGCTGCCTGCCGCTTTTCAAAATTACATAGTATAGAGTTATAAGTCTCAAAATACTATCCTCTGTGTTAGATGGATTGAATCAATGGCCCCAATTCATCCTGAATCCATGCCCTTTGCAATGCGTTTGCAGCTTTTCCCATCGAGAGGTGACATATATCTCTAACTTGCTTTGGCCAAAGGGATGTTAGCAGACGTGAAATAAGCAGATTTTTTTTAAAGGTCCTTTCATATTTCTGTATTCTCTCTAGGTCCTCTGCCTTCAAAATGAGAACATACCCATGCTAGAAGATGAGTCAACTCACCCCAGGTGTCCCAACCAAGGCCATCCTAGACCAGCTGACAGCCAGTTCACTGTCAGACACATGAGACAGCCCAGTTAAGGTCAGCATTGCTGCCTAGCCTACTCTGGATGCCTAGGCATTTTGAGTGACTGTCAGTGTAAGAGCAAGCCCAGCCAAGTCCAGAAAAAGAGCCCAGCTTATCATAGAATCATAAGCAAAATAAATTCTTATTATTTTATACCACCGAGTCCCAGATGTTTGTTACCCAGAATTATTGTGGCACTAGATGATCCATAAAATATTAAGTACAATGTCATCTTTGATTCCTAAGTCACTCAGAATTTTAATCAGAGGAGTTGTTATGAAAATTAAATATCTTTGCCCAGTGATGGAGATAAGGACAGGATAGGGGATTGAGTGAATCCTCATAGACCCTCTTATCATATATTCACTTCTGAACAAAAATTTGTGGCATGTGATGTGATAGGCATAAGGGGTTCTACAACAAATGTATTTGAATTGTTGTCAGATGCAAGCATGTACAATTGTTCTACATCCCAAGTTACATAAAAATAAATAAACAACAAAAGCCAAACCAAAAACACTCTTTGGTTTCCTAACCTTTGTCTTTTTTTCTAATAAAAAGTAGGGCCTGGGATTATTTAATTTTATACTTAAATGGATTCCAGATAAGTATAAATTAATGGCTTACATTTACACATTTAGTATATAGAGTATCATCGTTCTTTGTCTGCAGGCAATAGACACTGACTCTGGCTTAATCAGAGAAGGGATTAATTGGAAGCATATTGGGGAATGCACAGAATCACAGGGAAAGTTGGAGAAGTAGCCTGGAAATGGACAGAAATGAAAGTGTCTCTTAGGATAGCAAAGGGAAAGGAACGGAAAAGCACACTAATTTTTAAAAGTGTAAAGTCCACTGTATGTGGCTTTAGTTTTTGTTTTCCACTACAATCTCTTCCTTGGTTCCCTTATGTTAGGGTGGGGGGCAAGGTTTCTTTGAGGGCTGTTTATTGATGGGAAAGTTGACTGGGCAGTTGCCTAAAGACAAGTGGGTAAGTGAATCTTCCTCCGTGGTCCCTATGATCAGAGGTGAAGTGAAACCTCAACTCTAGATTCCCTGGTCTGTGATGGTCACACACATACTGCCAACTTGTTCCCTGCCAGGCCTAGCTGGACAAATGTGGATTCAGGATAAACAGGTAAGGACCTACCACTTCGGAATGAGTTTCTCAATCAATCTGAGCCTCAGTTTCCTTATCCATAAAATGAGGATAAAAAAGGTATCTGCCTCATAAGAGTATTGTCAAAAAACTCATACACAACCACTCACCTAAAGTTAGCTTAGTTCTACTCAAGGGGAACTGGACAGGAGGATGTGTTGTTTTCATTCCCAGAGTGAAGACTGAGGCAGGCAGGTAGTGAATGGGAAGACCACAGGCTTTAGGCCAGACCAACTTGGCCCCCACTCTTGATTCCACACCAATGAAATGTGTAACCCTGGGCAATGTTCTTACTCTTTCTGCTTCTTAGCTTCTCATGAGTAAACTGCCCTTGGAGGCTTGTCAGGAGGACTGAGTGTCTGTAGGGTGCTCAGCCATGTCTGAAATTTGGTGGGTGTCCAAGAGTGAGGATCACTTCCTTCCCTTGCCTTAAGGTGGCTGTGCATGTTCTATCCTTGGGGAGCCCTTAGTGGAAAAGAGGAACAGGGTACAGAATTCAGATGTTCGTTTTACTACATCCTCCCTTCCAGGAAGGCACACTGGCAGATAACGAGACTGGTCTAGTGTCCTCTTTTGGAGAAGCCACTGTGCCCTCAGCAGAGTCCTGCTTCCAAAATCACATCCTACTCAGTAGGTGTTCATTCAGAACACTTATGAAGGGGCGCCTGGGTGGCTCAGTTGGTTGAGCATCTGACTCGTGATCTCGGCTCAGGTCTTGACCTCAGGGTTGGTGAGTTCAAGTCCCACATTGGGCCCTATGCTGGGCATGGAGCCTATTTAAAACAAAAACAAAGCAAAACCCTCCCAAAAGATACTTAAGGACAACAAAAACTAAGAAAGCTGAGCTGCTCTCCCACTGACATTGCAGCAGCATCTTCCCTTCTCTTCCTCCTCCTCTACTTTCTCCTTATGCTACCATTAATGTAACTTCAAGTGTCATGGGGAGAAATGCAATCTCGTATCTGTGTTTCATAGTTTCACTTCCATATCAAAGATACATTTCTTTGTCCAAGAGGTACTTCAGTACAAGAGAGAAATGTTCATGTGGGTCCCTGGACTTTATACCCACACAAGTGAACGCACTCAGGCTAGAATTATTTTTGACCTTTTGTGATAATGTTCTTGGCCAAATCTTTTCAACTTTTGGCTATATTCTTATTCTGTCCTTAGAGTTGAGGAGATTTGGGTAGAGTGGTTGCTTTTATTAAGGAAGAAAAAAGAAAAAGAGAAGGAAGGAAAGGAGGGAGGGAGGGAGGAAGGGAGGGAGGGAGGGAGGGAGGGAGGAAGGAAGGAAGGAAGGAAGGAAGGAAGGAAGGAAGGAAGGAAGGAAGGAAGGAAGGAAGGAAGGAAGGAAGATCTCATGGAACAATTAGGGTTCAAGTTTCCCAAATCAACGTTCAAGTTCAGAAGATGTGATGTCAGATTCCTTCCAGCGCCCGCAGCTGCACGGGCGTCCCTGTAAATACACACAGACTGCACCTGGAGCAACCTTCATCTCCCCACCTGCTTTCTCAACCTCTCACAGGCATGCTTTTCTCTCTGGGCTAGAATGGAGATGTTGTATCTTCTCAAATGGGATTTCTTAGAGAGGAGAGGAGAGGTTAAAAACTTGGCAGATGTTCATGTGAAAGCTGAGAGCTCTATTTGGGGCAAAATTATTGAATGAAAGGGTAATGGGACTTGGGAAATCTGCTTTGGCTTAATATCTGCAACTCATTCATAGAATGAAGCAAGAGCACAGGTTCTTGCTTTAAATAAAAACAAAGCAGTAATTTGCTAAAATAATGGTGTTTCTCCCTGTGCACTTCGGTTGGCAAAGCATCCCGCGGGGCTCTCCTGGGGTCGGTGCTGACATTTCTGTTTCCACTTACCCTCTGAGTAGTTCACTTATGAGGTTTCACTTGTCCTGCTTTGTCAGGAAGCGGGGAAGTTTCTCAACAAAAGATGCTATGGTTTGGTTGATTGTCTACACTGGTGAGTTGGGTGGCAAACTGATAATTTTACTCATTTGGAAAATGTGTTAGGAATAGGAATGCTCTCCATCATTCAGGCCCTATCTCCTTTCAGTCTTACTAAGAGCTAAGATTTATGAAATGTTTTGAGGGTTCATTTTGCTCCAGGTGCTGCTCTCAGTGTTTTTGGTGGGTAAGTCATGCTAATACTTGTGAATGGTCTGTTTCTTTGTAGATGTATCCCATGGGCCTAGAACAGTGCCAGGCAGATAGCTGGTGCTCAACAAAGTTGATAATAGTCGTTGATGATTAGAAATCCCTCATTACTGCCCTCTGAGGAAGGTAGTTTGTGGATGAGGAGACTGGGAGCCAGAGAAGCTAAATGATTATCCCCAGGTCATGTGGCTAGGAAGGGGAGGAGCTGGTGTAGAGCAGAACCTGGCTGTTGGCCACAGAGCAGGAGGTCTTGGCCCCTGTGAAGCGCAGTCTTGCTTCTCCTCCACATTCTCCAGAAACCTACTGAACCCATTGGTCCCTGTATCAGAATATCCCAGGGCTGACATATTCCTGATTTGAGCTACACTTATTCCCTAATAGGTGACTATCATCTTCCATTGCTTTCTCTACCCTCTCTCCTGCTGGGGTCTCTGAAATTTCACTTATCTGTTATGGCCAATTGAAGCCCTGCTCCTCCCCGAAGCCCTCAGGGAGCTCTCCTTGCCTCCTGTGCCAGGATCTTGAACCATACTTTCAATGCTGATCAGACTGAGTCTAGGTTACCTTTGACATTGATGAAGATTTTGTCCTTCCAATCAGGTCTTAAGTTTCTAAGGGATGGTGACAATCTCGGACACAAGAATTGAGCTTTGATCAAGTAATTGTCACCCTTTCCTTCAGTCTCCCACCTCTGCTATGTGCCATTTTCTTCCTCATGACAGATCATATCAAAAGGGGCTGGGAATTAGAAATTGAGTAAAACTGAAGAGAAGGTTTAATGTAGTAGAGGTCGTTTGTCCCAGTGGTTTTGAACGTGGACTTTGCCCTCCATTGGCTCATTTTTGACTCTCATAGATGTTTTACTAATCTATTGCTGGGTAACCAGTTACCCGCAAACTAAATGCTATAAGGTCCCATAAATAGCATTCTTTTCTAGGGTCTGTCATGAGGCTGTGGTCAAGATGTCAGGGTTTCAGGTGTGAGAAGGTTTGACTGGGACCAGAGGACATGCTTCCAAAATGGCTCCCTCCCAGGGCTGGCTATTGGTAAAACATCTCAGTTCCTTGCTATAGGGGCTTCTTCACAGCTCTAGACCAAACAGACCAAGCCTGACACGGTGTGTGTTGGGACAACACAAACACATGGACCCCAGGAGGTGAGGATTGTGGGGGCCATCTTGAAGGCTCAAGACCACATCTACCACTCACAGCTGTCAACTTGGACAATTCACTTAACAACTTTAAACCTAATTCTCTCATCTGTAAATGGGGATAATTATTAGTATTGTATCATATTATAGAGCCGTTGCAAGAATTAAATGAGTTAATACAGATAAGGCACCTTAGACCACTATTCAGATATTAACTATCATTATTAATAAGTGCAAACTAATCTCAGAGTAGCAGATAGGCCTGACCCGAGGAGCCTGGGTCCCCCTATGACCTTTCTTCCTACCTCTCTCTCAGCATTGAACTTGTGTGGGTAGTAAGGTAGCAGTGGGGTGAATGCTTTTCTAGCATAAAACTACTTTCTAAAAAGGATCTTTCGGTGTAAGAACAGGACTTTGTAGCATTGAAGGTTAACTTTCCTTTGTTTTTGCTCCAGTTTCCTGCTAGTCAGTGTGTTGATTACAGAAGGTTTGTCTCAGAGACAAGGCATGATGGACCTCAGCAAGATGACATGCTGTAGGATGGACTTCCCAGAAAAATGGGTGAATGTCACTTGCTGTCATTGGTGCCACTCACTGCGCATCCATATTAGAGAGAGAGAGAGATGGTCAAAATGGAAAGATATTCCCACGACTCTGTGGAGAGTAAAAAGGACATTCATTCATTGATGAAATAATTTTGGAGCACTTACCATATCTCAGATACTATGCCAAATGTGGAATCATAATGGATTTCCTAAAACAAAACAAATAAAGGTTTCTGACTTTATGGAAGTTACAGCTATTCCAGTGGAGTAAGTTTCAACCAAAGAATCACACACACAAAAATATATAATTACAATCCCTGAAAGGAGAGGTACAGAGTAGTGGAAGTCCTCTTTAGTGGGTGAACTTAAGGTTCGGTTTGCCAGGATAGTCTAATTTATACCTGTATCTCAGCATAATTAATCATAGCATCTAATTTCATTTTTAAAAGGGTCCTGGTTTGGAATAGAAACTATAAATTTATCTAATAGTGGAAAACTCAACCCAGTCAGGAAGGTGAGGAATTCTTCCTGGGAGAAGTGATCAATGTGTTGAGATCTGCAGGAATAAGAATTAACTACCCCTAGCGGGTGGAGAAAGAGAATAGTCCAAGCACAGAACACAGCACTTATACAAAGGCCCTATCATGACAACAGACTCAGAATATTCCAGAAGCTGGAAGTACAATGAGGTTGAAGCATGGGGAATGAGGAAGTGCCATTCTAAAATTAGGTGGTCCAGGTTGTTGGGCCAGATGGTGCAGTCTCAGAGTCAGGTGAAAGTTTTAGGGTTTTATATAGACCAACAAGAAGCTAAAGAAGTGTTAAGTCAATCCGAACGATCAGATTGAGTTTCCCAAAAAGTCACTCTAGTTGCACATGAACAAGAGAATAAGTGGGCTTGAGTGGTAAATGACCAGGGCAGAGAGACAGTGGCAAATTTCGAGAGATATTTAGGAGGAAAAGTTGACCTAGTAAGAGGTGGCAGGGTTTGGGAGACAAGGAGAGGAGGTTTCAAAATGCCACTGAAGTTTCTGGTTTACTTACTGGGTTCACATATACAGGTAGGAAACACTGAAAGATCACGAGGTTTAGGGAGGAGACGTAAGTTTGATTTTCCACATATTGAGTTGAAAGTGCCTTTGAGAGACTCAAGTGGATTTATCAAGTAGGCAGCTAGATATGTGGATCTGGAGTTCAGCACAGACGCCGAGACTCCCGGCGAGTTTGTGAGTCATTTGTGTATCTTTTGTTTGGTAGATGCCTGGGAGAGATTGTCTGGAGGGAGAAGTCACCATAACCTGGAACTTTGGGGAAATTCCAACACTTAAATCCTGGCAGAGGCAGAAGACACAGCAAGAGGGTAAGCAGCAGAGGGGCAGGAAGCAACTAGGAGAGTGAGGTACTTGTAAGCCCTGGAGAAAAGCGACAGAGGAGGGCTGTTCATGCTGCTGAAAGGTATTCTTAGTATGACATGCATAGAGCAAAGCCTGGTATCCCCCTTGGTCTCTTCCTCCTGACCTGCCCACGTGGTGGGGAGAAGGGGAGGGGCATGTGAACTAGAGGTTTCACTGCTATGCTCAGGAGAGTGGTGTGAGTCTGGGCATCTGGGGTTCCTTGCACATTGGTTGCTGGACAGGGATTGATACAGCCCCATGCTCGGGTCACCCTTGAGCTTGTCACCACTACATCTCATGTCAGTAACCCACCCTGGAACTGAAATATGGCCTCTGTGTGCCACTGAGACACAGGACAATGACTGGGGCAGTCACTGCAAGTTCATGCCTTTGGGAAGGCTGCTCAGAATATAATGATTTGTCCATTACCCAGGAAACAAATCCAAGTCTGATTGTCCCTTTGTGGAAACCTAAATACAAAGAAGCATGGACAGACATGCACACTCACCATCGGCAGGGGCATTGCTTTTGTAATAGATGTGTTCCTGAAATGTCATGTGTTCATCAGATCTTTGTAAACCAATATATATATATATATATATATATATATATATATATATATATATATACTCTACATTCTCATCTTAGAGAGGATTTATTTTCAACGATAGTCTTTCTTAACATTTTTGGCTCAAAGTCACTTTCTTTGTTCCTTCTTTCTCCCCGAGTTCCCCCATCCCAATTTTTTTTTTGGTCAAGAATTTAATGATCTAAAAACACTTAAAGCCATTAGGAAGTTACCATAGGAGAAGAATCCTTTTACAGTATTATTAATTCATGGCTCTGCTGGGGCCCTGAGGTCCAGCACGTGTCTAGAGGACAATGTTCTGGAGACAGGCGTCTGAACCAGAGGACCTCTGAGTTCAGGCCCAGTGAAGTTTATGATGAAGAGTAGAAATGTGACTTCTCCTCTGCTTTGATTTCTTTATTTGAGAATTTTCTTTCTGGTCCTGGACCCACAGTGGAATTTTAAAAAGGAATTTCTCAAAGACATGCACCCCCCGACCCCCTGACCCATATTCTAGTCACAAACGTTGGAAGAGTGTCAAAGGGGAAGAGGGGAGTCAGGAAGTAGTAAAGTTTAGTTGAAACTTGACCTGTAATTCACCATTTTATGCCTTGGCCACCACCACAATAATAGATTGGGGAGCCTTCCAACCCATGAGGGAAGAGCTACAAATTACAGGTCCATTCCTTTTCCCTTGTACCCGGAATGGAAAACTGGCCCCAGTTTAAAGGCAACTGGTGCAAAATGGAAACTAGAGACTGATTCAGCTTGGACAATGCATATCAAAATTCCAGTGAATTTTCTGAGCATATTAAACATAATTAAGGAGGCAATATTCAGAGATAAGAAATCTGTGTAAGTCTTTTTCTTTTTAAAGATTTTTATTTATTTATTCATGAGAGACAAAGAGAGGCAGAGACACAGGCAGACGGATAAGCAGGCTCCATGCAAGGAGCCTGATATGGGACTCAATCCCAGGACTCTGGGATCACGACCTGAGCTGAAGCCAGATGCTCAACCCCTGAGCCACTCAGATGTCCCAAGTCCTTTTATTTTTCAAATGGAAAACAGCATGAGGATATGAGACATGAAGATCCTATTCACAGGTTCCATTTGGGGGCTCAGTCTCTGCACCACATCTGCAGCCAGATGAAGAGCTGTTTTAAGTAATCATATCGTAAGTAAAAGCAGAATAAAAAATTATTTATGTAGGGACTTTACTGTTATAAGGCTCTTTAGACATTATTCATTAGTTGCTTCAAGAGATCCTCAAACTCTAATTATGGGTGTTTTCCCTTCAATCCCCTTGAACAGGTTAAAGAAGATGGCCAAACATTCCTTGGCATTTCTAATGAGAGGTGGAGTCCAGGTTTCTTCTCTGTGACTTGGGCAGGCTCTGTGATGACTTTGACAAATCAAGTACAGTGGAGGTGACACTGTGCCTAGTTTCAGGCCCAGGTCTTAGAGGCCTGGTGCTTCCACTCTGTTTCCTTGGGCCCTGGGCTGCTATATCACAAGTCCAAGTATTGCAGAAGACACTATATAGAGAGGCTTGGACACCATGTGGAAGAGAGGGGCACAGCTATGCCCAGACTTCCTGGCTTTCCTGCCAAAATGCCAGGAATATGTGAAAGGTGTATGAAGACATTCTGGAACATCCAGCCCAACCCAACCTCCATGGAGACTCACCTCGTGTTCCCTGTCAGGGCCACATAGAACAGGAGACATGCCTTGCAGAGCCCTGTAGAATATTTGACCCATAGATCACGAGGATAAATACAACGATTTTTGTTAAGAAGCAGCTCTCTGACAAGAACCTGTGAACCATCCAAAAAAATAATCTTTTTTCTCCTGTTTTAGGAACTTCTTTCCAAGACACATGACTCATTTATAGCCACCTGCAGATTACAATCTACAGCACAAATTCCAGGCAGAATCGGGGCATCTAAATTTGATTAGGCGGGCAAAAAAATTCTTATATTAAATTCTTATCTGGTTTTGCAAACTTTCTCATAGATGCCTTGAGAACAGATGCCATTCATTCTTATTGACCTTTGCTCTACTGATTATAATCACATTCCCTGCCAGAAAGTGCAGTGGATTAGAACAAGTCATCATTTTTAATAGGCTATTTCAGGAGCAATATATTAGATTTGTAGAAACCTCATTCCAGAACATCAAGGGCAATTTTATTGAGGAAATGCAAGAACTGAGCTCTCTACCTCTGCAAGCACAAAAAGGTAGTGGATGGCTAAAGTTACAAATTGATTTGATATACATCATACTTGAAGATACTACTCTTCTGCCTAAAATAAATCAATAATTTCACTCAGGTTTTTGTTCCATGTGCTGAATGCTCTCTACAGATGGATGAATGCCTGCTTCTTTAAAATGGTCCGGTAATGGAATGTTCTGGTTATTCAAATACTCAAATATTTTATTAATTGAGAATTCCTATCCATACCATACAGCATTGGCCAATTTCGAAGACTTTCAAGGAAACGAAATACTTTGTAATTTGCACTGAAAAGGACTTTTTCCTCTCCGAATGGTTCAGGAGGCCTTTGCATGCCCACCATGCTCTGGGGCACCCTTAGGAACCTCTCGCTGCAGATAAAGTGGGCATAAGACCCTGAGGAATCTGCTGTTGTTGTAGAGAATCCACCCTTCACAGCAGTCTGTTCATTTACCATTTCTCTTTTGGTTTTATAAAAGTAAAACTCGGAAGGTAAAAACATCTACCTGTTTATTTGCAATTTCTTGGTATCCTAATTTGATGGGATGAAGGAGTCCCTGTACATAAATATGTATGCATTCCACAGAAATAATGTTTTCTGCTAAGCTCTTGGCAAGGGTGGGAAGTATTCCAGCTGGAGCCAGGCAGGAACAGTGAGAAGCTCCACCTCATGTGCAAACGCGTGGACACCGGTACAGGGCAGTGTGCACACAGAAGGAGTGTAGTGGCTGCTGGAGAGTGAGCCCCCCCACCACTTTGCCACTGTGCTTCTCCCCAGGTGCAGGCCTTGACTGGTTCCTCGAGATCTACTCGGCGACTCCAGGCACCTGCTCTCCAGGGTCTCCATCCTCAGATGGCCTATTTGGCCCCAATTGAGGAGCTGCCACGGGGATTGTGTAATCTTCACCACATTGCATTTTCATAAGTGGAAACAGAGGCAAAGGCATGGGGGCAGAGCCAGGAGTGCTTTCTTCTGCAGGACATAGCCTCCCGGGCCAGGTGAGCCCAGGAAGCAAAGCCACAGAAGCCAAGTCTGATTTGAGCATTTGTTGTAATCACCCAGTTAATAAACCAGCACGGGATGCCGTAGGAGTGGATCACTGGGGTCAACGCAGGGATGAATATGGTTCTTTCCAGCCCTGTCCAGAAATGCAGCCAGCTGTTTCCTTAATGGCCTTGACCACAGTATGAGAGGAGTCTCACGGCATCTTAAGGGGCTTTGGAGGCCAGCCCTGAGCAAGCCATCTCCCCGAATGTGTCCCTGTATTCACATATGCAAACACTTCCCAGATGGTTCCTGGCAGCCAGACTGGTCAGCATTTAGCTTTCTTTGCTGAAATTTTAGAGACTTTAATCTTCACGGTTGGCATAAGTAACCTCAAATTTTTAATCAGCCTACTTTCTACCTGCAAACTGGCTTCAAAGCACATGGAATGTTGACATCAATTCTCTTTCATGGATCTATATTTTATGTAGAAAAAAAAATACCTTGTGCCTTCCAAGCATCTGCAAGCATGAAGCTCCGGGTTGTATGAATGGACAGTGAATGAATGGATGGCTGTTTTGTTTGCTGAGTCATCAGTGGCAGTTCCCTGTGCTGAACCCACAAACAGCTGTCAGTAGGGAAGTCAGACAATCAATGTGAATGAATACGTAGTCTCATGTTATCATTTATATCTCTCACATGATTGAGTTAATTAGTTAATTGAGGGACACTGGATTTTCCCAGCCTGAACTTTCTGAACACGAGAAGCCTTTTGGATTGCCAGATGAACACATTTATTCATTAATTCATTTTTCATTCAGCAAATATTGATTGAGCCCCTGTTGAGCATATGTGTGGCTCTCAGTGCTGAAGCTAAAGCATGAAACTGGACAGTCATGGTCCTTGCCAGCATGGAGCATACACCTGGAAAGGAAGCCACGGTAGACTCGTTACTATATAATCTGCTAATTACCATGTGGCAGCTGTGAAAATGAAGATTTGCTGGGTCCGATGAGAACATAAAATAGGAGATCCAAGCTGGAAAGGTGATAAATAAATCACAGTAAGCTTCACTGTACAGGAAGCACTGATGCCCATAGGAATTTGCTAGAGTAGAGAGAAAGAAAGGTGTTCCAGGCAGAAGGAGCAGCAGTAGGAAGGCCCTAGAGTCAGATGGAGCTTGGCGCATTGCAGGAGCTGAGAGGAAGCTAGTTAGCAGGAAAGGGAGACCAAGGTCACCAAGGACCTTACCAAATATTTTAAAGATTTGGAATTTTATGCTAATGACAATAGGGAACCACTAAGGGTTTTAGGTGCTAATGTAATGTGATCAGATATGGATTTTTAACAGATTATTACAATGACCATAGAGAATGTACTGGAGGCAACAAGAATGAGCACATAGTGAGTAGTTGAGAGGCTCTTGCAGAATCCAGGAGAAAGATTCTGGTGGTCTTGCCTGAGGGCTGGAAGTCAGGGACAAAAAAGGAACTATGATGGCTCCACTCTCTGCCCCCAGCCTTGCTCACTATATAGCTCACTACCCATTTTTGAAATAGAAATCAGTCACAAGAGAACAGGGTTGGGGGGCAAGGGGGAAATAGACAAAAGTCTAATCAACAGATGTTTAATCGTGCCCCATGCGTGTTAGGCACTGTTTATAGCACTTGAGGGTATAGCAGTGAACAGAATAAAAAATTAAATCCACTTGAAGGGCAAGCCCCTTAAAGGCTATATTCCTGATTTCCTTAACCTCGAACACATTTCAGTCCCACATTATGTACTGTGAGTAAATGCTAAGGTAATCTTTACAACTTTCCCTACATTTCCTTTCTTTAGCATTCCCTTTTCCTCTCTTCTTCTAATGATTGATTGATTGATTGATTGATTGATTTAGATTTATTTATTTACTTTAGACAGGGGGGCAGGGGCAGAGGGAGAGGGAGAGAGAGAATCTTAAGCAGACTCTGTGCTGAGCAGAGAGCCTGACACCAGGGCTTGATCTCACAACCCTGAGATCACAACCTGAGCCAGAACCAGGAGTCAGATGCTTCACCGAGCCACCCAGGAACCCCAGCTTCTAATGATTAAGTATCAATTTTATTCCACTTTTCTGAGAAAAAAAAAGATTTGAGAAATCATATGCTGAAAGTTGAAAACGTATCCAGACAGTTCCCTTCTGCACAGAGTTACCTTTTCCTCTATCATCCAAATTAGAGATATTTATTTCCTTAGCATTCATTCTGTGCCAGGCACTGTCTTGAGGGCTTTGTATGTACTGCCTCTCTTAACATTTATCCTCGTAGCATTAGAAAGTGCTCTCATTAGCCCCAGAGATGAGGAAGCTAAAGCCCACAACAATTAAGTAACTCAAACTAGGCTACACAGCTAGTGACAGATGGAGAAGAGACCTGTAGAGTGGCTGCTCCTATTCCACTCCCTACAAGGTCACTGTCCTCAAATCTAAGGTTCAGACAGGCACACCCAGAAATCCAGCTCCACCACAATAAAATCCTCCGGAGAATCTGCAAACCCATTCTGCCACTTTCCCTCTGGGTTTTCTCAAATCTTTCCCTAAGGCCGCTGGTCTCCCTATCAAGGGGCCTGATTTCCTTTGTGCTCTAGAAGCCACACCTTCCCATGCTGGACCCTAGTCTGTTCTTGAGAAGGATGACAATGTGATCACATGGCACAAAGGCCAGTCGGGGGAGGGAGGGGGGGAACATAGGCACAGGAGGCCCCCTGTTTTCATCAGGGCCCTGGCTCATCCTCTGGAGGGTGATGTTTATAAGCCACGAGTGAACCAGAAATTCTGGCTGACCAGATTTTTTAAAAAAATTCCCATCTGTTTTGTGTTTAAAATGGGCTTTTCATTTGTGAAATTTCAAATCAGGGATTTCATTAATACAAGACATGGAAACATTGGAGGTAACATCCATCTTGGAGGTAGGACCATGCAGAGGGGTTTCTCGGAGGATATACCGAAGCTGGGTACCTACCCCATCATCTGTTTCCCTGGAAAATGAGCCCACTCTGGGCCCACAGCCTCCCTGACAACCAAATAAGGGAAAGGTTGGTGTGGGCAGGGCAGTGGCAAAGCAGGGAAGGGGATCATGCTGTTAAGTAGGAAGGGGATCATGGTAGGTAGGTAGGTAGGTAGGTAGGAAGAAGAGGACAGTTAGAGGAGGAAAGTATTTCAATAGGTCAGGAGGTGTCTCCATGCTTGCTGTGTGGTGTAAAGAAATTATCTACACTGGCCACTGGGGACAGGTTCATTTGGATCTCTTCTTTATAAAATCATCGTAGTACCACAGAGGGCCCTGCCCTGAAACAGATTGGCTTGATCACTTATTAAGGACAGTTGAGGACATCTTTTTTTTTTTTTTTTAATGTGCTATTTCCTTCCAATCCCTGTGGTCCCCATCCCAGTGAAGGTTTTAAGAGATAGAGATTCCCATGTCTAAAGTCAGAGAAACAAAACATTCCTAAAATAATGTGGAAAGCCACATTCATTATTGTCTTTAGAGAGTGTTTGTAGGCTAGAAATCTTGATGGCAGTCTGTTTGTATTCAGAGAAAAGCATCTTTAACAGAAAGATCTCGGTGAAGAATGTGGGTCACCAGCTGGGCTCCATCTCCACCAAAGAAGACATGATAAGAGGAAGCAGACCCAGATGGCAAGACGAAAGATATGTGTTAAGCGTAATATAAATAGACAGTAAAAAGCAAAGCTGGTGTACAGGGGTAAGAATCTGACGGTTCACCCAGCCAGCTAAGGCATGGACCCTAGGATTATTTTTTTTTAAAGTTTATCCTGAAAATACCTCTGTGTCTCTTGAAATGACAATAATGTCATTTCAGTGCATCAAACAGTGATGGTTCTGCACATCTCAGGGTCATTATTGTTCTCAGTCCTAGAGCCCAGGTCCCCACATCTGCCTCTGGCTGGTGCAAGAAGAGGTAACATAGCAGGTGCAGGTGGTCAGGGGTGGCACTGATGGAGATGGTGGAGGTGGGGGGCTAAGGGGGGGTTGCTGGTGGAGAAAGCTTCTGTGCCCCTGAGGCTTGTTAGAGACACAGTAACTTACAAGATTTGAATCATTTTATCTTCTTTTTCTCATTCTCACTTCAAAAGATTGTAATTTGGGGTATGAGATAGATAAAATACATTTAGGTACCTTTCCAAACCTCAAATACAAAGAGAGTCAGTTAAAGGAGGAGCTTCATTCTGACAGAGGATTTGAGGAGAATTTCAGGGTTGACTTCAGATTGACATCACTTCCTCTCATTCAGAACTCAGAGGGGTGTGTGTGTGTGTGTGTGTGTGTGTGTGTATGTGTGTGTACGTGCTTATAAAGGGAGAATATGTGCAAAGCTGATTGCCCATTTCATAGAAGTCATCTTAGTTAATTTAATGATATAATTAAGAGTTATCCAGCACAGGTCTGACCATTTACTCCTCTCTTGTCTTGATGAGGATTAAATCAGAGACTTGCTGTGTGTAAGACCTGCCCTAAATACGTTTTCTGAGAAGCTAAGTGATTGGGAATGGAGTCTCCACGTGGTAACGACGCTTTCTCCTTCTAGAGTTCTGAGAGGCTCTTCCCTCTAACAAGAGAACTCGGAACACCTTGTGGGACTCAGTGCTCCTTGACTTAACAGTAGGGACTGAGAAAATGATAAGAAGTTCGATTTTTCAGAGGATAATTGGTATTGCTGACAGAGATCAAATTTATAACACTAGGAAAGTCTGGTTTTAATTCTCTCCTTCTTCCTGGGATAGTGGGTGGCTTGGTTAATAAAGCTGATCCCTCACTTCTGGAATTGGATTGCATTCCCAAGCTGAAACATGTCTGCATTTAATTTGTGTATGCTCATGTATTCTGGGTCTGTGCTATTCAATGAGAAATGGGGCTTAGCCTAGGCATTGCAATACTGGCTGAGGAACATTTTAACTTGTTACAGGTCTCCTAAGACACAGGGATTTTAAGCCATTGCTTTTCAAAAGTTGAGTGCGATTGTGTATGTGCCAAAGGGAGAGTGGGGGCAACTGTGGGGAATATGGTGTTTTATAAGAAGTCATTAAAATAGAGTTACACTTAACCAGGCAATTCTCTTTTTGCTTACATATCTAGGAAGTAAGCCAAAAACTTAGCAAAGATTCAGCATGATTACTGATATTGAACAGCTCAAAAATTTCTCCTCTTAGTTTCTCTTTCTGCCAATTGAAGACAAGAAGATTTATATTCAGAAGTGGCTGTTTCTAGAGGACTCAAATTTCTTGGTGCGAATTAATACAATTCATTATATGAACAGAGCTAAGAATAAGCCATATGACCATCTCTCATAATGATCAAAAAACACATTTGACAAAATTCATCAACAATCTATGTTAAGACATAGGAATTGAGAATACTTTTCATAACATGACATGATACACACCTGAAAAAGTTTGCATCTCAATCTCTGAGAAAACACTACAGGCTTTCCACTAAGTCATGGAAAAGGCAAGAATGGAAGGGTGTAATTAGTGGCATGAAAACATATGAAAGTAAGCTATGCACTGGGGAAGGAAGTATATAGTCAAATATAGAATAATCTAATACTTTCTACTCTAGTATAAAAGCTAAGAGACAAAAGTACTAAAAGTAACTATAACTAAAATAATTTATTAATGGATATATGAGATGAAAAGATGTGAATTTTAACATCAATAACATTAAGTATGGAGGGAGGTGAAATGAAAGTGTCATTTTTGGGTGTGACTGAAGTTGTTATCAGCTTCAAATGAAATGTTATAATGATAACATATGTCATGTGAGCCTCATGGCCAACATAAATTTAAAAAACCTAAATAAAATCTTTAAAAAGGATACATAAAATATAAAGAGGTATATAAAGATACATAAAATATAAAGAGAAAGGAAGCAAAGCATACCACTCCAAAAAGTCATCACATCACAAAGGATGACATCAAGAGAGGAAGAAAGGAATAAAAGGACTATAAAACAGTGAGAAAATAATTGACAAAATGGCAATAATAAGTTGTCACCTAACAATAATTATTTTAAATATAAGTGGATTAAATTCCCCAATCAAAAAACAGAGAGTAGCTTAGCGGCTTAAAAAAATACAGCTAGATACTGGTTAAAGAGGACTCACTTCAGCATTAAGGACATAGATAGGCTGAAAGCAAAGGTCTGGAAAAAGATATCCCCTGAGAGCAGGAGTGACTATTCTTATATCACTTTAAGACTTTAAGTCAAAAACGGTAACAAGAGACAAAGAAAGTTGCTATATAATGATAAAGCAGACAATTCATCAAGAGGAGGGAACAATTATGAATATATATGCACCCAACATTTGGAGTTCTTAAAATACAGACAGATAATAGATACAGTATATAGTCTTTAGAAAGCAAACAGATCTGAAGAGAGAAACAGATAGCAATACAAACACTGTAGGGGACTTCAATACCGTATGTGAGGTGATGGATATGTTAATTAACTTGATTGTAGCCATCATTGTAACCTTGTAAAGATGTGTATGTATATCAAAATACCATGTGGTACACCTTAAATACATAGTTTTTATTTGTCAATTATATCTCAATACATCTGGAAAAGAAAAACACTAGCAAGTTGGTAGTATGGCTACATTTCAAGATTTTAAAATATAATATTTGATCATATATTCTTAGTTAGATATATCCAAAGAATAAAAACAACCACAAAGGGGATCCTTGGTGACTCAGTGGTTGAGTGTCTGCCTTTGGCTCAGGTCATGATCCCAGGGTCCTGGGATTGAGTCCTGCATCAAGCTCGCTGGAGGGAGCCTGCTTCTCCCTCTGCCTATGTCTCTGCATTTCTTTTTGTGTCTCTTATGGATAAATAAACAATATCTTTAAAAAAAACACAAAGAAATTTTACAGTACATTTAGTAGTCTTATTTTTGCATTACTGCTGATAATATATAAATTATAGGATAAAGCAGATGAGTTACTCTGTTAGTGTTATTAGAAACCAAGATTTTGGGATCCCTGGGTGGCGCAGCGGTTTAGCGTCTGCCTTTGGCCCAGGGCGCGATACTGGAGACCCGGGATCGAGTCCCACGTCGGGCTCCCGGTGCACGGAGCCTGCTTCTCCCTCTGCCTGTGTCTCTGCCCCTCTCTCTCTCTCTCTGTGTGACTATCATAAATAAATAAAAAATAAAAAAAAAAGAAGCCAAGATTTTCAACTGAATAAAAAGGATTGCAAAAGAAAGAACAACTCTGTAACAATGAGCATCCCTTGAACTCAGACTGTGAACTCTAAAAACCATTTCTTCCCTGGATAAATGGTTGATTGTGGGTCTGGGCAGGAAATGTACAACTTGGTGCATCTTAAGCTATTTGTCAAAATCTACTGGGATCTCGTCAGGACAAACAGGAAAAAGGACATATGAGCCAATTTAAAGGGTCTCTTACTGGCCAAAACTAATCTGAGCATCAAAAGGATAACTACAAAGGACTGAAACAATGAAATATCCTAAAGTCCATGTGTCATAATGATCTAAGAAGATAACTCATTGGTCACCTTTGGAGGTTGTTAGGACACCAAATCATCTTGAAAATTCATATAAGAAACAAACATTAAATATTTACCTTGCCTTTCTTGTAAGGATCATCTTTCAAAGTAACCAAATATTTGACAGGAAAATTTTCTTTAGAGAAGAATTACCATCAGTAAATACAAAAGGACTTACAGAATTAGGAAAAAAAATCACTATTAAATCACAGATAGAATTTTAAAAATTGTAACCATAATGAAAGAATGGATCAAATCAACAATCAGCAATGGCAGCTAAAACCATTAGATGAAATAAAAATGAACAAATTTTATAATAGATGGAGTGGCTGGCACCTCAACCCATTTAGCACTATTACAATTAGAAGAGATAAATATAATGTGCATTTTGATGGAATGTATTAAGAATTACCCAGAACCCAGGTAAAAAGCCTGTAAACCTAAACCTATAAAACACTGATAAAAGAAATTGAAAGTGACACAAATAAATAAGAAAATATTCCATGCTCATGGACTGGAAGAAGCAATATTGATAAAATGTCCATACTACCCAAAGCAATCTACAGGTTTAATGCAATCCATACCAAAATACCAACAACAGTTTTTCACAGAAATAGAACAAATAATGTTAAATTTTAGATAGAATCACAAAAGACCCTGAATAACCAAAGCTATCTTGAGAAAGGAGAACAAAGCTGGAGGTATCACAATCCCAGATTTCAAAATATGCTACAAAGCTGTAGTGCTCAAAACAGTATAGTCCTGGCACAAAAATAGACACATAGATCATTAGAACAGAATAGGAAGTCCAGTAATAAACCCACACTTATATGGTCAATTAACCTATGACAAACGAGGCAAGAAAATGGAGTGAGGAAGAGTCTCTTCAACAAATGGTGTTGAAAAAACGAGGCAGCCGCATGCAAAAGAATGAACTTGGACCACTTCCTTACACCATACCCAAAAATCAACTCAAGTGGGTGAAAGACTTAAAACTCCTAGAAGAAAACATAGGCAGTCATTTCTTTGGCATTGCCATAGAAATATTTTTCTAGCTATGTCTTCTCAGGTAGGAGAAATAAAAGCAAAATTAAACTATTTGGAAAACATCAAAATAAAATGCTCTTGCACAGTGAAGGAAACTTCAACAGAACAAAAAGGCAATGTACTGAATGGGAGAAGATATATGCAAGCAATAAGATGTTGGCATCAAAAATATATAAAGACTTTAAGCAACTCAACAGCAAAAAAATCTGTTTAAAATATGGGCAGAGGACCTGAATAGACATTTTTCCAAAAAAACCCCATACTGATGGCCAATAGACATATGAATGAAGAGTTGCTCAACATCACTCACTCATCATAAGGGAAATACAAATCAAAACCACAATGAGATATCACTTCACACCTGTCAGAATGGCTAAAATCAGAAATACAAGATACAACAGGTGTTGGCAAGGATATGTAGAAAAAGGAACCCTCTTGCACTGTTTGTAGGAATGCAAACTGGTACAGCCACTGTGGAAAATAGTATAGAGCTTCCTCAAAAAGCTACACATAGAATTATCATATGATCCAGTAATTCCTCTACTGGGTATTTACCCAAAGAAAATGAAAACACTAATTCAAAAAAATAATATGCACCTCTATGTTTATTGCAGCATTACTTACTATACTCAAGATATGGAAGCAACCAGAATGTCTATAGATACATAAATGGGTAAAGAAGGTATAATATATATATGATATATGTAATATATCACATATATTATGATATATAATATATGATATATAATATGTATCATATATAATATATTTTATTATATATTATATCATATATATCATATATTATATCATATATAATATATTATATGTTATAATACATCACATATGATAATATATAATATATATGATATGTCATATATATTATATTATATATTATAATATGTCACATATATTATGATTATTATTATAAATATATAATACATGATATATTATTATATCGTTATAGAAGATATGATATATTATAAAATTTTATATCATATATATGATATATGATAATATATAATATATATAATATATATAATATATATAATATATAATATATATAATGGGATATTATTTAGCCATAGAAAAGAATGAGATCTTGCCATTTGCAACAACATGGATGGACCTAGAGGGCATAATACTAAGTGAAATAAGTCATTCAGAAAAAGATGAATACCATATGATTTTACTCAAATGTAGAGTTTAAGAAAGAAAGAAATAAAGAGACAGAAAACCAGACTCTTAAATACAAAAAACAAACTTGTGCTTATCAGAGGGAAGGTGGATAAAATAGATAAATGGGATTAAGAGTACACTTACCTTCGTAAGCACTGACTAATGTATAGAATCATTGAATTAAAATATTGTACACCTGAAACTAATATAATACTGTGTGGTAACTATACTTCAATTAAAAAAGAAAAGAAAAAAAGTACCTAGAACCATCCATAGAGTATTCTTGTCTCAAACACTGATCTCAAATATAGCCACATATTTAGAGCTAACCATGAGTTTGCAAAATTATGGAAGGTAGAATAACATGTGGAACAATAATGAGAATGAGAAAATTTCCTTTTGGACAATTTGGATCCAATTTCTTCAACAAATAAGTAAGACTCTTACAGATTTTAAGAGACTTAAGAGACCTAAGAATTAAGTATAATGTGTATTCTTATTTGGATTCTGATTTAAACCAACCAACTGTAAAGACATTTATAGGCAACCAGGAAATTTGACCATTGGCTGATTATGTCAATCATAAACTATTGTCAATTTTGTGGAGTATGACAATGGTGTCCTAATTATGTTTTTAATGTCCTTGTGGAGGCATATACAGAAATACTTATGAGAATGGCATAGTATTTGGGATTTAATTTAAAGTACTCCAATAAAAAGTTGGGGAAGGGATTCAAATGAACCAAGTAGGACAGAATGTAGGTACCTACTGAAAGTAGGTGATAGGTACAGAGGGATTCATCATACCATTTGCTCCATTTTTCTCTTTTCACTTTTGCTGTGTTTGTTTTGATAGAAAATATGTATTAAAAAATCTTGGTATTACAAAGGACCATTATGTAAATACCATGTAATATTTGAGATGAAACCTACATAGTAAGAATAAAGAGCTCCTATCCTCCAAATTCAAGAAAGAAAGACTGTGTGTTCTTGGGTCATAGTCCAAAGCTATGAATTAGTGACCTATGAAATTGATCTGAAACTCTTTCCAATCAATCAGTGACAGCTTCACTTCAGTACTTTTACTTTGCCAAGTTAGCTAATTGGAACTGCCTTTGTCCATCATCAAAGCCTTTGTGGCCAAAGATCAACCAATCCCCAAACATTTCAGTTTCTGAAAGTCTCCCAAGGCCTCTACTCCATGCTTCCCAAAACCTTGGAGAAGATCACCAGGTTGCTTCGTTCAGTGGGACTGTAACTTGTATGTACAACTCTTGCAGCAAGGGATACATTCAGGTATTTGTTTCAGAAAAGGAGTAGCTTCTTTTGTTAAAGAATAAACCCATTCAAAACAATTTTTGAAAGTTGCTAAAATCAGCAAGATAAAATGTTGAGACCCTGAATCTACATTTGTAAACAGCTCAGTAGCACTAGCCATTTGCAGGCAAATTCTAGATGAGGCCCAACCATTGAATAGTAACTCCCATCTCCCTCTCCCTGAGCTGGAGGAACCAACCCAAATAATAAGACTTCACAATACTAAAGAAGAGCTGGGAAAAGGAAGGGTACTCTTAAGTATGATTTGTTCACCTTCTGTCCTGAAACACACTAGTAATCAATAAATATTTTCAAAAAGGTGGTTTTGTTTTATCTACTTTTAAGTAGATTTCATGTGTATTTGTCATAAAAGGGCCACTCTCTTAAAATGTGCATTCTACCTGTAACATTTATACCAAGTGAATTAGAAAAAATTAATGTGCCAAATGACATTATTTGATGTGTGACTATTCCTGAGTGAGATCTAAAGTTTATAGAAGTGTATCTATAAAAGTTGTATAAACTCCTCTAAATGAATTATTCTCTGATCTATGAGTTCCAATACTTTTCAGTTGGACCTCAAAAGAAGAAGATAATATATATTAAAACATATGATGTGTATAATGCTTGGATTCATTTATTCAAGATATAAATTATAGAAGTGTTTTTTTAAACTTCTTTTATCAAAGTTATCATTAGTATATTTGTTCAGGAGTCAACATCATCTGTATCTTATCAAACTGTGAAGCGTTTCAATATGGTAAATTAGGGAGTTATCCAGGAATGTCATATGGACTTTGCTGGTACTTTTTATGTACTAAGAAATGACTTCATAGATTTCTCTGGTGACTTCGATTAAGTCTCTGGTGACTGCCAAAGTGATATAAAAACTTACCGCCATCTTGAAATGATCAAACTTTAAATACTCAACTGTGTGTAATTTGAGTAGACCATTGAAAAATCAAACACTTTGTGAATGAATTCTCTTTAAGAGAAACAATATTTGAAAAATTGTGCCTGAATATCTTTGAAAATTGAGACATACTTGTGGATAAAGTATTCAGTACTTTCTTCTGTGGTCTAATTTTTCAGAAGTTTCCGTGCGGATAACATTTCAAGTACGTTTCCGTCTTTACCAAGGTGCCATACAACCATTCCTTTTCATTTTTAAGTCATATGTTTCTTGTAATTCATTGAGTGTTAGGTAGAGAATTACATCACTTAGAATAAGTAGTAAGTATGGGTATAGTTTACAGTTCCCGAGACAACAAAACCAAATACTGTCCCAAAAGACAATTTTAGTGTCAGTAATAAAGAAAAGCCATTTTATTTATTTTTTTCCTTTTTTTCCTTTAATATTTTTTCTTTCTTTCTTTCTTTTTTTAATAATAAATTTATTTTTTATTGGTGTTCAATTTGCCAACATACAGAACAACACCCAGTGCTCATTCCGTCAAGTGCTCCCCTCAGTGCCAGTCACCCACTCACCCCCACCCCCCACCCTCCTCTCCTTCCACCACCCCTAGTTCGTTTCTCAGAGTTAGGAGTCTTTATGTTCTGTCTCCCTTTCTGACATTTCCCACCCATTTCCTTTCCCTTCCCTTCTGTTCTCTTTCACTGTTATTTATACTCCCCAAATGAATGAGAACATATAATGTTTGTCCTTCACTCAGCATAATACCCTCCAGTTCCATCCACGTCGAAGCAAATGGTGGGTATTTGTCATTTCTAATGGCTGAGTAATATTCCATTGGATACATAAACCACATCTTCTTTATCCATTCATCTTTCGATGGACACCGAGGCTCCTTCCACAGTTTGGCTATTGTGGACATTGCTGCTAGAAACATCGGGGTGCAGGTGTCCCGGCGTTTCATTGCATCTGTATCTTTGGGGTAAATCCCCAACAGTGCAATTGCTGGGTCATAGGGCAGGTCTATTTTAACTCTTTGAGGAACCTCCACACAGTTTTCCAGAGTGGCTGCACCAGTTCACATTCCCACCAACAGTGCTAGAGGGTTCCCTTTTCTCCGCATCCTCTCCAACATTTGTGGTTTCCTGCCTTGTTAATTTTCCCCATTCTCCCTGGTGTGAGGTGGTATCTCATTGTGGTTTTGATTTGTATTTCCCTGATGGCAAGTGATGCAGAGCATTTTCTCATGTGCGTGTTGGCCATGTGTATGTCTTCCTCTGTGAGATTTCTCTTCATGTCTTTTGCCCATTTCATAATTGGATTGTTTGTTTCTTTGGTGTTGAGTTTAATAAGTTCTTTATAGATCTTGGAAACTACGTTTTATCTGATACGTCATTTGCCAATATCTTCTCCCATTCTGTAGGTTGTCTTTTAGTTTTGTTGACTGTATCCTTTGCTGTGCAAAAGCTTCTTATCTTGATGGAGTCCCAATAGTTCATTTTTGCTTTTGTTTCTTTTGCCTTCGTGGATGTATCTTGCAAGAAGTTACTGTGGCTGAGTTCAAAAAGAGTGTTGCCTGTGTTCTCCTCTAGGATTTTGATGGAATCTTGTCTCACATTTAGATCTTTCATCCATTTTGAGTTTATCTTTGTGTCTGGTGCAAGAGAGTGGTCTAGTTTCATTCTTCTGCATGTGGATGTCCAATTTTCCCAGCACCATTTATTGAAGAGACTGTCTTTCTTCCAATGGATAGTCTTTCCTCCTTTATCAAATATTAGGTGACCATAAAGTTGAGGGTCCACTTCTGGATTCTCTATTCTGTTCCATTGATCTATGTGTCTGTTTTTGTGCCAGTACCACACTGTCTTGATGACCACAGCTTTGTAGTACAACCTGAAATCTGGCATTGTGATGCCCCCAGCTATAGTTTTCTTTTTTAAAATTCCCCTGGCTATTCGGGCTCTTTTCTGATTCCACACAAATCTTAAAATAATTTGTTCTAACTCTCTGAAGAAAGTCCATGGTATTTTGATAGGGATTGCATTAAACGTGTAAATTGCCCTGGGTAACGTTGACATTTTCACAATATTAATTCTGCCAATCCATGAGCATGGAATATTTTTCCATTTCTCTGTGTCTTCCTCAATTTCTTTCAGAAGTGTTCTATAGTTTTTAGGGTATAGATCCTTTATCTCTTTGGTTAGGCTTATTCCTAGGTATCTTATGCTAAGAAAAGCCATTTTAAATAGGTGTTCCCTCTCTAGCTTTAGGGGTCAAAAATCTCCAGAAATTGGGACATTTTTGGAAAAAGAATCTTTAGCCTATCAGATTTTTAAAGTGGTCCTTGATTGTACAATCGAATTAAGGCCATGTATATAAATGTCAGCTTTTGGATGGGATCTAATATGTCTGCCAACTATCTGGATATTTTGTCTGTACAAACCAAACCAACCGTTACTTGATATGTGATTAAACTTTCTCCTTTTATTTGGATATGCCAAACACATTCATTATTTTTTTCATTCAGGTATAACTGACATATAACATTATATTAGTTTTGGGTGTACAACATAATGATTTCATGTTAGTATACATTATGAAGTGATCATGATAAGTCTAGTTAACATCTATCACCACACACAATTAAAAATTCTTTTTCTTGCAACGACAACTTTGAAGACTTACTCTCTTAGAAACTTTCAAATATGCAACACCATATTATTAACTATGGTTACTATGCTGTACATTACATCCCTAAGATTTATTTCATAACTGGAAGTTTGTATCTTTGGATTCCCTTCTCTCATTTTGCTCATCTCCTACTCCTGCCTCTGGCAATCATCAGTCTGTTTTCTGTATCTGTGAGCTTGTTTTTCTGTGGTTGTAATTTGTTTGTTTGTTTTAGATTCCACGTATAAGTAAGATCAATGGTATTTCAGGCACTTTCATTATTATCCTTATTTTCTAGATGAGGAAATTGAGGAGTAGAATGGTTAAGTAACTTATTTATTCATTTATTTATTTTATATTAATTAATTAATTTTGGTTAAATAATTTCTGCAAAGTTAAGCTGGGATCTGGGCCCAGGAAGTCCTATTCCAGAGCCCACTCTCTTTTTTTTTTTTTTTAAGATTTTATTTATTTATTCATGAAAGAGAGAGAGCGAGAGAGGCAGAGACACAGGCAGAGGGAGAAGCAGGCTCCATGTAGGCAGCCCAGCATAGGACTTGATCTGGGGACTCCAGGATCATGCCCTGGGCCAAAGGCAGGCGCTAAACCTCTGAGCCACCCAGGGATCCCTGAGCCCACTCTTTCTTAACCACTGTGGGACTCTGTAGGCCCTGAGAGTAGCTTAACTTCAGATTAACATTTCAAGATTTAATTATGAAATTTCTTACACTTAGGGAAAATAGGTCTTAATTTCAACTGAGATGGATTTCTTGTTTTATGTATCTTTCCTTATGAAGTTTTTCCATTATATCTATCCATTCAACTTTAGTAATGTGGTTTATTGTTCTGTTTCCCTTTCTGAACTTTCTAGACTAGTCTGTTTCCCTTTAGTACAGGAGTTGTGTCGCATGCTTTACTATACCCCTACCACTTAGCACAAAGCTTTGTGCACAGAAAGTCCTAAATTAATATTCACTGAATAAATGAATGCATTTTATTTCCTTTCCTAGGTGTGCATGAAGGAGAATAATCTTCTAAGCTAATGCCTTATCCAGACTTGGGATTGGTTTGGACTGTATGTGAATATTGGCCAGTGAGGATCTGTCCAGATCAAGGAAAACAGGGTGTTTCAGAAAGTCAGATGCCCACATACAATACTCTGAATCATTTTCCTATCAGTGTAATCTGAAAATAGAAAGCAAGATATTATGTACAATGATTCTCAGATTTTTATTTTAATTATGTAGTTAGTCAATACATGGCTCTACCCATTATCTTTCACCTAATTAGGGGGAAGGGAGGAAAACAAAACAAAACAAACCAACAAAGAACTCACAGCTTTCGCCTTTCCTAGGTTCTCAAAGCAAGGATTTATTTGTAACTTGAGATTCATGAGCTCCCCTAACACGGAATGCAAGATTTGGTTGCCTGTATAAGTGAGTACATCTCTGAATACTCCTATTAAAAAAACACTGCTTTAGGGAATCTGTGTCATCTGACGATAAAAATCACACCTTACCCTGTGCTGCAGTATCATAGCAACTGTAACAGAGTCTCAGACAGTCAATTCAGTAGTTGTGGGTATAGTTTCCTCCTTTGCTGCTCTACAAGATCCTTGAGAATGAAAAATGTGTTTTCTTTTGTTTCTGTGCCCCTAGCACCTAGCATGAATCCTCATAAAGGGAAGGTTTTCAATTAAAAAAGGAAAGAATGTACGGCCTTGAAATTGTAGAAGCTACAGTCTTCTGGATCTTGTAGAATCTTCTAGAAGGGTTTACTTCTTTATTATCATGTACATAAGTTTCTTAGTACATACAAGATGGTTATTATTACATATTCTGGGGGCAAATATTCACCTCCTTCAAAGACAAATTGTGGGAATACATTTTAAGATTATTTTCTTCTCCCTGGAGTTATTAGCTTTATATTTCATTGATGAAAAGATAAAAGATTGGGTATTTTTCTGTCCAACTAGTTTGTCCAGTGATGGGGAAATGCGTGTCTTTAAAACTTAAAAACTACTTTTTGTAGTTCAAGTCTTTCGAGGTCCTTTGAGAATCTCTTTTAAAATTCCCCCAAACTTTGCATTTTGCTGGGTGTGCTTATTCATGGCTTCCAGATGAAACCTATTACTAGAAACTCAGGGGCCAGAGAGCACTTGAGCTGCATGGATAGGTCAACACCAGCATCGGACAGAGAAACCAGAACTTGGGTCTTAGTCCCAGTTCAGTGATTAACTCGAAGGTGATTTTAAGCATGTCATTTAATCCCCAAGGAACTCCATTTCATCAATCTGTAAAGTGAGAAGACTGGTTTAGATGACCCCAAAGCACCTTCTTAGCTCTCACAATCTATAAATCTTTAACCTCGTTCATTTCCTCTTCTGAGAAGGGACAGTGCAGTGCAGCCTGGCAGTCTAGTGAGAAGCAATCCATTAGGATTAAGGTACACATACTGAATTCCTCTCCATGCACTTCAGACCTATTCCCACCTTTACCACCCAAATCTTCCTGCACCCCCCAGGCTGACCTTTGAAGGCTCCATCCCCAGGCTCCAATTCCTCTGGCTTTTGGTTAGGTTCAACACTAGGGAGGCACCAGCAGGAGATTAGAAGGTAGGAGGAAGGAAAGGTCAAGGTCTCTATTTCTGGCTATGGGTGGAGAGGGCAGGCAGAGGTTGGACTTTTCTGTTCAAGTGCTGAAGGCCACAGATCCTGTCAGTGGCCTTCTCTATAGATGAAGCTTGAGGAATTGCTTCTGCATTTGTCTCTTTTGGTCCAGGGATGTGCTTCTGGATTTCTTCTTGTTGATTTCTCTTAATTCTGCCTCATTTTTGTAAAGAGGTCACTCATTAAAGTCTCTTTTACCTTTTCCCAGTCTGAGAAGGTGGGCTATATTTACATACTTACTGAAAGAATGATTCTGAAAATTTTCCAGCCACAATATTTTAGCAATGATTCAGACATTTGATACAAATTGGAACTTATTAAACATTTTGACAGAAATGAATCTGCATAGGGACCTGAGAGAAGTCACATATACTTCTGAAATCCTGACAATTACATCATGGGGAATAAACAGACACTTTTGACTAGTGTTTTGTCTTTCTTAAATATTGCAATGGATTTACCTGAAGAAAATGAAAACAGTAATTTCAAAAGTTATATGCACCTTATGTTTATTGCAGCATTACTTACAATATCTAAGATATGGAAACAGCCCAGGTATCCACTGATAGATGAATGGATAAAGATGTGGTGTATATAATGGAGTATTACTCAGCCATAAAAAGAATGAAACCTTGCCATTTGCAACAATATAGATGGAACTAGAGGGTATAATACTAAGTGAAGTAAATCAGTCAGAGAAAGACAAATACCATATGATTTCACTTAAATTGGAATTTAAGAAACAAAACAGGCAAACAAACAAGAAAGAAAAAAGAGACCAACAAAAAACCAGACTTTTAAATACAGAGAATAAACTGATAGTTGCTGGAGGGGAGGTGAGTAAAATAGATAAAGGGGATTAAGGGTACACTTATGGTGACCACTGAGTATGTACAGAATTGTTGAAACACTACATTGTATACTTGAAACTAATAAAAAGAACTATGTTAATTATACTTCAATTTAATAGAAAGAAAAAAATATTTTAGTGGAAATGGTTCCTTGATTCATTGGCAGATCCTGGGGAGATTAGGGTTAAGGACATCTCTGTTTATAAAAAGTGTGCTTTGGTTGGTTTACACTGAGTTTTATTTCTTTAATTAGATTACTCTCCCGGAAAGTAGAAAATATATTTTTTAATAAAAAAAAGTACCCGCAGTATATAGTAGGGGACTGAGAACTCTGTATTGTGTGACTAACTGACCAAATGCATAAGTCAAAATAGACTCTTGACATGTAAGTGACAGATTTTTTCCAAAACAAATCTGGTGAAAGTCACCTTCGTTCAACTCTGCATCCTGGGAAGAATGCAAAGACAAGTAACAATGAGAGAGGATTCTGAGGACCCTCTAGAATGTTAGCACATTGAGATCTCTTCTAAAGTAAGATTAAAAGCAGAATTAGCAACTAATTTTCCAAAGGAACAAGGGAAATCTAATTGTTTGCCTGATGTATTAACATTTGAATAAATCTTAAAGGTGGGAAAAAAAATTCTCAGGTAGACCTGGGGAGGAGGAAAAGGTTTTCAAAGCAAAAAGACCAGTACAGGCAAGACACTGAGGTATAGAATGACAATCCATTCAAGGTCAACAAGAAGAATGGTTCTATTATAGAATTCAAGAGGAAGATGTAGCAGGGGACCAGATGAGAAAGGTCTGCATATACTATGCCTAGGACTTTGTACTTCACCCTATAAACAAGTTCTATTAAATTGTGTCTCCAAAAAAGATTTATTGAAGTTCCAACCCCTCATACGTGAAATATGACCCTATTTAGAAGCAGAGTCTTTGTAGACATAATGAAGTCAAGATGAGGTCATTAGGGTGTGCCTTAATTTAATATGATCAGTGTCCATATAGAAAGAGGAAATGCAGGGGCACCTGGGTGGCTCAGTGGTTGATCATCTGTCTTTGGATCAGATTGTGATCCCAGAGTCCTAGGATCAAGTCCTGTATCAGGCTCCCCAAGGAGAGCCTGCTTCTCCTTCTGCTTGTGTCTCTCTGCCTCTCTTTCTGTGTCTCTCATGAATAGATTAAAAAAAATATTTTAGAAAGAAGAAAGAAAGAAAGAAAGAAAGAAAGAAAGAAAGAAAGAAAGAAAGAAAGAAAGAAAGAAAGAAAGAGATAAAAAGAAAGAAAGAAAGAAAATGCCATATAAAGACAGAGGCAAAATCTGGCATGGTGCAGCTGCATGCTAGGAATGCTGAGGATTGACAGTCACTACCAGAAGCTAAGAAGAAGTAAAGAAAGACTACTGAGAGTCTCACAGGGAGAAGGCCCTGCTGACACCTTGATTTTGGATGTCTAGCTCCAGGGCTGTGAGGGAATAGATTTCAATCATTTTAAGCCACTTACTTTGTGGTGCTTTGTTATGGCTGTTCTAGGATATTAATGCACTTATGTAAGTACCTGTAGGGACAAGGACTATTATGTAAATAGGTGAAGTGGCCAAGTCTAACGTAATAGAGAGTAGAGGTAACATTGACAAACTAGAGAATGTACACTTATTTCTATTTTAAAATATTTTAAAATACAGCCTGCAGCAAATAGAAAGAATCTGTGGACTAAATTAGACCCATAAACTTTCAGAAGTTTGAGTCTTGCTATGTAATGGAAAGAACCCAAAAGGTTTTAAGCCACAGGCTGATATGAGTTGTGCATTGCAGAAAAATTGCTCTGATGGAAATGAAGAAGGTATGTTAAAGGAGTAGAGTAAGGAGAATTTTGTAACAGCCAGGTGAGAGATGATACAGATGGAAACCAAGATAAGAACAGTGGATATGGAGAGGAGAGGCTGTGGGATCAATTGTACTTGGTTTTTAAAGTAAGGAAATGGGGAATTGGGTTGGAGGAGTGCTGAATGGATGACAGTATGAATGAATTAGCTCTAGCCATGACTATGCTATAGAACAAACCACACCAAGACTCAATGTCTGAAAACAACAATTATTTATTCTCTTGGATCTGAAGATTGGTTGTGGTTTGGCTAATCTAGGGTGGGCTTAGGTAAGTGGCTCTGCTTCGGATTGTGGTGGCTGGAGGAGCACTGCTTTTCACTGAGTGTCTTGTGGTCCACATGAAATAGTAGGCTTTGTGTGTTTCTCATTCTCTTCAAACTAGCAAGCTAGATGGCAGGTCCTTCTGATGGCAGTGGCAGAGGTGCTAGAGGGCAAGAAGAAACACACAAAGCTTCTTATGACGAAGTTTGGAAAGGGCACATTGTCTGTTCTACCCATTTTTATTGGCCAAAGCAAGGCACATGCATCCAAGTCACTGGGCATGGAAGTGCAATTTTCCCATTGTTAAGCTATGACCGTGGTATAGATATGTGAGGGGTGAAGAATTCAAGCCAATAACTCAATTTGTAATAATCTGCCATCTGGTCAGAATTATTCATATCCCTCTTCTATGTAAAATTCACTCACTAGCATCCCAGTACCCCTCAAATCTCATCAGATCATGGCATCGGGCTCAAAGTCTAAGACTTTGTCATCGATATCAAGCTCAGATGTGGCTCTTCGTAACTCTGAGATCTATGAGCTCATAGACAAGTTATTTGCCCATATGTGCTCAACATACAGTTGTGAAAACAGGGACATGATGACCAGACAAATGCTCCCATTAGGAAAGACAAAGAAGGGGAAGGGGAGACACACAGCCCTGGCCCCTATAGCAGTTTTGAAATTTCAACTGGCAGATGTCAGGTCCTCCTGCACTATGTAGGGAAAGAGCCTTGGATAGACCAGGGTTCTGTTCCCTGAGAGTGCCTTCTTAGTCCGTTTTTTCTTCTTGGATTTTAGTTTTCCATGCTAGGATTTTTTTGGCCATTTCCAAAAAAGACACTAGAAATGTGCCCATTTTGGTGGCTGAGCAGCTTTCCAAGACTGTTACCATTCCTGTAGGAGTTTAGGGGCCCATTTTGATAAGTCTTAGTTTCTTTTAATTCAGGCTGACCCTTCTTTCTTCTAAGTCTTTATTCAAATGCAGCTAATCTCATGCTTTTAACATTCTAAAAAACTTGCCCAAGTTTTTTAATTCATTAAGTACTTGTTTTATTTTCTAAGTTACCATAGGTAATAGTTTTACCAAATGCTTTACCACTGTATACAAATAGATCATCATTATTTCCTATAACAATTTCTTCATCTCCTGCCACCCAGTCCTAAAGCCAAAAGTACATATAATGAGTTCTTCTGGGAGCACTCATTTCCCGGAATCAATTTCTACATTGGTTAGATTTTTTTTGTCATTTTTAAATATTTATTTATTTATTTGAGAGAGAGAGTGTGTGCACAAGTACACACATCCACATATACGAGTTGAGGGAGGGGCAGAGGGTGAGAATCTTTCAAGCAGACTCTCTGCTGAGTGGGGATCTCAGGATCCTGAACTCATGACCTGAGCCAAAACCAAGAGTTGGACACTCAACCGACTGAGCCACCCAGGAGACACTGGTTAGCTCTTGCTACTAAAATATCATCCCAAACTGAATGGTCTATAACAACAATCATTTATCCTCATAGATATGAGATTTGGCTGGTCTATGGCTATTCAAGCTACATGGGATGGCATGGTGAGGCCATGGCTAAGATGTGGATGCAGAACGTGTACTGTTCTCCATAATTTGTGAAGAAGAGGGACTGTACTCAGGGGAATGGTGAAGAGCATCAATCTTGTGATACCTGTGGGATGTTCGGAAGGAAAAAAACATGGGACTGAAGCCTAGGTGAATAGTCTTAGCTGGAAAAAGAGACAAAGTTACAGGGTCATCAGACCGTGACTAAGAACATGGGAACAGAAGAATGCTTAAAGTGATCACATAAAATGACAAAGGCTCTATAATGAAACCTTAGGGCGCACCAACATTTAAGAGTTGTGGAAAAGAGGAAAAGCTCACAAGGTAAGCTTTGAGAGAACAGTGATGCAGGAGAGAATAGTATTGTGGAAGCTGAAGGAGAAGAGTTTCATTATTGTGGGAGTGATTTACACTGCTAAAAACGGAGTGGCCAAGTCATACGAAAACAGAAAAGACTCTTTTCAATTTGGCAATTAGGAGATCATTGATAGAACAACCAAATTATTTATCTTCAAACTAGGACACACTTGAGAATGAACAGAGCTGCTGTTAATAATTACAGCAGAACAACACGAGTTCTTGGGCAAACACGGGCAGATGGTCACACTAGTCTCTGGGGCTCTCTGCCAGACTGCTGCTGTAGGCTTAAGTGGAGTGCAAGCTTGATTGGCTGTGAGCAGAAGAGCTATATGGGGGCATGGAAAGGCTGAGGCAGCTAGAGTAGATTTCTTTCTAGGAGCTTACTTGGATAAGGAGGTGGAGAGAGCACAATGATGAAACTGTGGGCTTCGTTCAAATATTCTTCTAACAGAGGGGTCCTCAAGCAGCTTTTAGGTTGTGTATATAAATATACCCGACCGAGATGTTCTAAAAGAATTTAGAACCAGCCAATGAGATCAGCCACACATTTTTTTGTTCTTTTAAGCAACACGGGGGAAGATCTGTTGTTATCAGAGTAAGTAAAAAGATATTGGACAATGAAAAGGAATAATCACCCGGGTTCAGGTTGGGCTATTTTGTTTTCAGCAAGAACAGAACCATCCTCATGAACATAGCCTTGAAATATTCTATCATCAGAGGACTTCAGTGTTATATAATATGCACAGTGGAAAATCCAAGATAAGTAAGCATATGATAAAAGTAAGTTCCAAATTGTGCAGTGCATATTAAAACAATTCCAAGGATGATGTATAGCTGCAAGTAGCATAGCACTTCTTCATTCTCTGCCCCTTCTAACTTTTCCTCCTCCGTGTTACTCCCCCTACGACCGCCAACACACTCAATCTGCTGTTAAAAATTATTCTAAAACCAGACTGATGGCACGGATCCCAGTTTAACAAACGCTCTTTGTTAGCCACATCAGTTGGCCCTGGAGCTCATGTGAGCAGGCATCAAGAATAATTTTATGATAATCTAGGTTGAGTTTTCTCTTTCCCACCAGCGCCAGAGAGTGAGAGCGCCAGTTTCATTGACTTCAGGAGCCAGCATGGGGCACAGGAGTGGACTTTATCGGTGTAGTCATGTTTCTTTGACTGAGCTCTGTTGGGGGGGAAAACAAAATCCCTGCTCTCAGGCAACACAGTGAATGATTCTGAGAGCCTTCCTTGATCTCAAACCTTATCAGCACATTTACGCACATTTGGGGTTTTTTTTAGAACCCTTTCAGTTCACTAGCAACTCATAGAATAACATTACATTTTGGCTAAGCAGAATGTGAGAAGCCTGATTACATTTGAAAAAGAACTTTTTCTTTTAGGACATAAAAGGTAACTGACTTAAGAACTGACTATGTGAAACCATTTCATCTATAACAGAGTCCCAAAGATTCATCTATAGCAGAACCCCAAGATGTATCTACAACAGAGGCCCAAAGTTTCATCTATAGCAGAGTCCCAGGGGCACTTGGGTGGCTTAGTCAGTTAAGGGCCTGCCTTTGGCTTGGGTCATGATCTCAGGGTCCTGGAATTGAGCTCCCTGGGCTCCTTGCTCAGCCAGGAGCTACTTCTTTCTCTCCCTCTGCCTGCTATTCCCCTGAGTGTGCTCTCTGTCAAAGTAAAAAAAAAAAAAAAAAAGCCCCCCTAAACCGAAACAGAGTCCCAAAGATGGGAGCCAATTTACTTTAAATATTTCTTCATTTTATTGAAATTTCAGGACCTTCTTAAAAAAAAATAGAAAGACAGAAATTTAAAGGCAAGTATATAAGACTTAAATTGCTTCCTTATATCATGGCAGATTGTGGACCATTGTTCCTATTCTTCTTTTTGAATGAGGACTAGAACATGATCATTAGCTCAGGGTTCTCTGCATCAGCTTGAATTCCCCAAGTAACACAAAGGCTAAGTTAGAGCTACTTTCAAAGTCCCAGCTCCACCTTCTATTAGCTGTGTTACTTTGAGTAAGTTAATTAAGCTGTCTGTGTTTTATTTGTCCTCATCTATAAATAGGGAGGAGTCATAATGGCCATCTGATAGGACTCTGTCATAAATATTAAATGATGTTGTGTTTGTAAAGCTCCTGGTACAAGATCCATTCTATCACAATACAAAAAGCTCAATAAATATTAGCTGTATTATTTTTCTCTTGTCATAGACTCCCATGAGAAGCTCCTGAAAAATAACTTCAAGAAAACTCCAGAAAATCCTAGTATTGGGAAAAAACTATTGCAGCCTCCAAACCTCAGATCTGAACAATGGGGCATGTACCACTGATGGCTCTCTGTACATAAATGTTCAAATTCAGGGAGCCCCCAGCATTAGGGATATAGGAAGCCTGACTCAGAATAGGATTTTTGCCTCTGCCCAGCTCAGGCCTGCCCTTGAGTGGAATTGGGATTTGGGTCTTGCATGTTCTTTAGATTGGAACTCTTCAAATTACTGGCCGCCTTCTCCCTATGTAGCCTTTGAACTTTTCCTTTTAGAGTCTTGGCTCTACTAGAACTGTGATCACTGAGCCCCGGCCTTTTGACCTGGTCTTCTAGCTCTGGCCTGTAGATTTGTCTCATAATGATGCTTATCCTTGACTCACCACTCGTGCCCCATGAGAGAACCCCTCTGTTAGGTGCAAATCCGTCTCATTCTGAATAAGAATAGCACACTTTTTCATTAATGATAAGAGATTTAGTAGCATATGATGACTAGGTAATATTAGTAGACCTATCTTGCTAGTAGAGTTTATTTGTTTGGTCTAGTCCAATGTTTCTGTGTCAAGTTGTCTTAAAACAGTAGATACAGAATGACAACAGAAAAGTCAGTCTCAAATAACTATTGATTTAAGATATAATGTAGAACTATTTATTGTAAAAGAAAATCCTAAAGGCTTTCTTCCTTTCATTTTTTTTTTTTTTTAAGTCTTAAGTTATTACAGTTGAAGAAGAGATGGTATAAAGAAAAGATTTTCTTTGTATGTTTCAATAGAACAAAAACATTATGGGTATCTGGGTGGCTTAGTTAGTTAAGCACCTGCCTTCGGCTCAGGTCATGATCCCAGGTACTGGGATTGAGTCCTGCATGGATCTCCCTACTCAGAAGGGAGTCTGCTTCTCCCTCTCCTTCAGCCTTGCCCTACTTGTGCTCTCTCTCTTAAATGAATAAATAAAAATCTTTAAAAAAAAAGAATGAACACATACTTTACTGAAACTCCTAAAAGAGGAAGTAATATTGATGACCACCATTCTATCATCCCTAAGCATGTTTCTCAGTGCTTAGCACATCATTTTTAAAGTGTAGGGGTGCCTGGGTGGTTCAGTAAGTTAAGTGTTTGACTCTTGATTTCAGCTGAGGTCATGATCTCAAGGTCATGAGATAGAGCCTCATGTTGGGCTCTGTGCATACCAGAGTCCACTTGAGATGCTTTCTCTCCTCTTCCTCTGCTCCTGCCCCTACTTGTGTGCTCTCTTTTTCTATAAATAAATAAATACAGGGGATCCCTGGGTGGCGCAGCAGTTTGGCGCCTGCCTTTGGCCCAGGGCGTGATCCTGGAGACCTGGGATCAAATCCCACGTCGGGCTCCCAGTGCATGGAGCCTGCTTCTCCCTCTGCCTGTGTCTCTGCCTCTCTCTCTCTCTCTCTCTCTGTGTGTGTGTGTGTGACTATCATAAATAAATTTTAAAAAAATTAAAAATAAATAAAAAAATACAATCTTTAAAACAAAAAAAAATAAAGTGTGAATTACCAGTTTTATAAGATATCCTAAAAGTTTTAAAACCTCTTTATCCAAAAATTCCAATTCTAGGGGATTATCCTAAAGGAAATATTCATGGAGTGCCCATCTGTCAAGAACTTCTCTGGGTATTTGAGCTATCAGAGAAGAATGACATTTATCACTGTTTTCTCTGTTCATTCTAGCAAGTGAACACAGAAATAAATAATGTGCATAATGAATAAGTAAATTATAGAGTATGTTTGAGGGATTAGTGCTGTGGGGAAAAAAGAATAGAGCAGGTGGGGGGGTATCAGGAATGTGGAGGTGGCAAGGATCAGTTACAGTATAAGTAGGGATCTATTGCATCACTTTTAATGGCTGCATAGTATTCCATTATTTGAACCACCAGAATTTGTTGACCAATTTAGCTGATTCTTAATTCACTGTTGTGAATAAAGCCTCATAAAACATCCTTATACGTATGTACATATGTATCTAAATACCTGTATGATTTTTTTCTTAAAACTAATTTCTAGAAATTAAATTAAGTCAAATACCATAAACATATTTCAGGCTTATAGAAAGTCTGAGTAAATGTACACTTATTCTGGCATTAACAAGTTTTACTCCCACCCAGTTTCCTCATCAAAAAATGATATCAACTAAATTTTCACCATACATTCTATGATGGCAAATGAGAAACAAAACAGAACATATTTGATATAATGCTCATTAGATCCTACACACACTTGGCTGGACATTAATACATTAGCATTCTGACAGATTGCCTTTCTTTAATATGACACTCACTATGGGTGTTTTTTTGCTTCTTCATACATTTCTGTATTTCTATAGTCAACATGAATTTCTTTTGTGTAATAGCTTTTGTTTTTACTACTGATAAAGAGAAATCAATTTTAAGTACATAAATAACATTGGGAAGCTTTGTCATGGTCTAATCCAGTTTCCCACATCGGCAAGTTCTATTTCTTCATTTCCTGTCAGCCCTCCAAAATGGTTAAGGGATCTTAAAGTGCAAACTATTAACAACACTTTCAGTCCTTCTGGCCAGAGTGCTGCTTGTTTGGGACACATCAGAATATGACCCGTTCGTCTTCTGCTCTGTGTCTTCTTCCCTCAGATTTAGAAACCAGTTTTCCTAAAAGGCCAGGCTTAATTCAATTTAAAATGTGCTGCTTGAGATGGAAGATTTTGCAGGGTGGTCCTACTCTGAGTCTGCCTAAAGAAGTGGCTCATCCTTTTAAACAAAAACATTCTTTCAGGGGATCAATTCTGTTAGAAATGACCAGGTCAACTATTTATTCATGTAACAAATATTTCTTGATAGACTGTTCTAAGGGCTGAGGATACAAAAGTGAATAAAACAGACCAAAAAAAGAAGAAAAGAAAGGGAAATTAAAAGAAAAGGAAAGAAAAGAAAAGAAAGGAAAGGAAAGGAAAGGAAAGTGAAAATTACATGGAAAATTTCAAGGAACAGGGACACGGACGTACCACGAAAGGAAGAAGGCAACACGTAAGAGGCACTAATGTCCAATTCATTCCACAGTGAAGATAGGGAATTAAAGTAAAGTGAAATTGAAGTAACATAAAAGAAAACAAAAAAGATCCCTGCTCTTATGAAGCTTCTATCCCAGTGGAGGAGACCAAACAATAAACAAGGTTAATAAGTATATCATTGGCAGATTAGACAATGGGATGTGCTAAGGAGGAAGAATAACACAAAAAAGGGGATTGTGGAATAGAGGATGTTGAGGGGATGCTGAAATTTGAGATGGGGTGTCCCAGAGAGGCAGCGTCACTGAGAAGCTGCCATGTTTTCAATTTTCTGCCATGACCTTAAGACATTTTGATATTCGGTTTGCTGGACTCTAGCTAACATAACCAGAGAAGCCCAGTTGGGATCTGGCCCCCCCTCTTCTTTTAGGACACTTGGGAGCTGAAATGATCGGTAGGTAATTGGCAAATAGGAAAAGTCAGCCGTGAGTTAGTCTGAGAAGCTGGAGAAGAGACGTCATTGAAAGATAATCAAAAAATTTCCCTGAAGCAGGGAGGGAGGTCAGGCACATCTCTCATTTTAAGTTTATCTCCCTCTCCTTAGCTTCCCCATCTTTTGCCTGTGCTTTGTAGTTTTTTGGCTTTGCTTCAGCTGCATTCAAGATGCCCTCCAAAACAAATAACCAAGACTCCAACATGTTTAGAAAACGTACAAGGTAAGAATTTTTTATTGAAAGGCGATTTTGTACCCTTGTAGTCACCATTTATTGGCAAGTACTATGTTTTTTTTAACACTGAAAACAAATAATGCTTTACGGTGACAGTACGTTTTAGGTATAGAGAATAAAGGTTAATGTAAAAGAACCTTTAGCACTAAAATCGCTTCTTTCTTATGGGGAATTTGCAAATCCTAAACAGGACACAAGCCCTGGTCTTAGCGAATGTGTTCATTCCTTCCCATTCTCACTTAAATATGTGGTTTATACGGTGCTCACAGCTTGTCCTCTGAGCACCTCCAAAGCAAGCAGGTCAGTTACATCTGTTATGCCAACAATGAGGATGAATGATGCCATGCAGGGAAAGGATGAAGATGGTTTAGTAGTAAAGATGAAATACATACTTTTTGGATAGCATAAAGGTATTTTTTACCCCAAAGTCCAGAAGCTTTTAAACTTTGAATTATGGTCAAGTTTCTATTTTCTAATATAGAGGCAATGAGGCAGGTAGTATCCAAACTGGCAAATAATCTCTAACCCATGTTTACTTGCTGTTGCATATATTTTGGTATGACCATTTGAATGTCATTATGTCTGATGTTCTGCATTAATAAGTCCAATAAAATGGAGCCAAATTATGACTTAGGATGCTGGCAGGATCTGCAGTCTGTTTCTCCATTTTGATTCTGAGTTGCTACCTGCAAAGGACACCCTGTTACCAAGACTTTGTTTTATTGGAGCTCTTCAGCTAGCTTTCCCTCAAGCTTTCCCTGTAGAGAAACAGTGCCCGAAGTTTAAGAAGTACTCAATAAATATTGAATGGTTTGGATGGATCGATACTTATAGTTAAGTAAATCAGAAGGTTGGATTATAGTAAATGTAGGATGAACTAACTAGAGGTAGTGCTAACTCTTGATGGGAAGAGATGGGTATCACCCTCTTCAGGAAGACAAGTGATCAGGTTCACCTGCATCATCCCTACCTCATTACCATTGTTTAACTGAACCTGGTATACAATGATGTATGAGGAGACAGGGAAGAGAGATTCAGGGAAGAACTCTGAGCTGTCTTTATAATCTAAACTGAAATATTTAATGGCTTTTTAAAAAGATTTTATTTATTTTTTTAGAGAGTAAGTGAGGAGAGGTAAAAGAGAGGGAGAGAGAGAGAATTCCAAGTAGACTCTGTGCTGACCATGGAACTGACGTGGGTCTCCATCTCACAACCTTGAGAAGATGACCTGAGCCGAAATCAAGAGTCAGATGCTTAACTGACTGAGCCACCAAGGCCCCCCTCTAATCTGAAATATTTAAAGAGAATGTGTATAGTTACTGAGGATTGGGTTGGAAACCTGGTCATTTAGACCATTGTGATAGTTTCTTGGTTGGTGGGTATAGATGGCCCTCATGGAGAACTTGGGTGGTGTCTCTGTCTGTGTTTGTGGATGGACCCTTGCCAGAGTTTCACTGACAGAACAAAAAGGTAACCTGATTCGGATCAAATGCATAGTGGTGTGAGCTCTGGCACCGGCCAGCAGCCAAAATTACTCAAGGTCTGGTACACGGAGTGACCTACTTAAAACTTTTTTTTTGAAAAAGTTCCTGCTTTTGAAACTCCTTGGCCTTGCTGATTCCAATGGGCACAGGAAACCCGAGGGCTTCAGTACAGACCACTTTTTAGAAACTGCCTTTGAAGGACTAGAAGTGATCCTCAAGTTCCTGTGTCTGGTAATGAAGCTGGTTTCTCTGTTTTCACTCATGTCTGGGGTTGCAGTGTGCACAGAGTTTCAAGAGATTCTTGGCTCTCCGAACTTTTTTCTTTTCCTTGAGGGTACTTGTTTAAATTGCGCCTTCTCTCAAGGTCACCTGACAAGGCAAATCTTATGTGTTCAGCCCAAACCTTGGTATCTTAAGTAAATACATTTAGCTCTATGTAGATTCTGGTCTTCTCTCTAGAAATCACTAGGAAGGAACAAGTTTGTCTAGTGCAGTTTGTAAGTGCCAGGCCACTGCTGGCCATTCTGCTGGGGTGATAAGGGTAGAGGGTTGACAGCTCAGTGGCATTCAAGTTCACTGAGAAGAGGAAAATAGGCTCAGACAGTAAAGCCTAAAAGAACACCATTTCTTATTGTCCTGGAGAGACAAGTAAACACTCTTATCTATATTTCCCTTTTACATTTTCTTTTCTTTTATTTATATTTATTCATTCACTTATATTTTATTTATTTATTTGAGAGAGAGTATAAGCAGAGGGAGCAGCATAAGGAGAAGCAGGCTCCCTGCTGAGCCCGATGCAGGGCTCTATCCCAGGACCTTGAGATCGTAGTCTGAGCTGAAGACAGATGCTTAACCCACTGAGCCATCCAGGCGCCCCATCCCTTTTACATTTTAAGCTTTTTAAGTATGCATGTGATGGTGTATGCATATATGTATTTATGTGCATGTGTATGTGTCGGTATCTATATCTTCAGTGATATAAAGAAAGCCTCACAGGGGTTTGAAGCTGAAAAATACTTGGCTGTTCTTGGCTAATTGTTTTTATATTTAGTCAATGTGCCGAGAAAGCTTTTCCCCATCTCCACCTGCCTAGATCCTATACATCATTTAATTTATGATTAAACAAGATTCTCCCTGAAACTCTTTTGCTCCCTGTAGAAAAAAGTGTGTGCGTGTGTACGTGTGTATGTATGTGTGCAAATTTGAACTTGCCCAGAACCCTTTCTGTCTGATAAACTATGTGCATTGCATTGCTCCTTGATGAATTCTAAGTTTTGAATGTTGTGCATCTGCGTACCCTATAGTACCTGTGTCTGTCTTCTATGGAACACATGTACAGTACATAGGAGATGAGTTAATTGAGTGTGAAGGTTTAGGTAGGAGCTGGAGTAACCGAGCTGTTCAAGCTGGCGGACCCTCTGTCATGCAACCAGTTGGAGTACTGTTCTTTCCTATTTAGCTTTCCCTAATGAGTGGTTGCCTAATAGGGGCAGCACATTAGTGTAACTTAAATAAAACAACAACAAATCTGTCCAGTTGCTACCCCGACCTGGTCATTGTATCACTATCAAACCAGCAAACAGCCAAATGAAGCAACAAGTGATTCTAACATGAGGCCAGGGACACAAACCTCAGCATTCAAGAACTGGTTGACAGTAGCACTTCTCAAACTTATATACACATGAGTATCACCTGGGATTCAGGTGTAGACTCTGGCACAGCCATTTTGAGATTGAGCCTTAGGGTGTGTTACTAACAAATTTCCAGGTAATGCTGGTTCTTCTGGTCTGCAGAGCAGAGGGCTTGTCCCTCGAAAAATCTGCTTTAGTAGTTTTGGGGGGATAGAGTGTGTGAATTAATGTTTTTAACAAGCACCCTGGGTGATTCCTATTATCAGACACATAATGGAAATGCTGGATTTTAGCTATGTTTTGTGACATTAAGTGTTCACTAAAAGTCACCTGTTTGCTCTGGTAAGGTGGGCCCTCCCCCTTTTATAGGGTTCATTCCAGATTTCAGGGACTGGGCCAGGTCATTTATATTGGTGGGTTGAGGGTCTCTGAAGATGATAACAGTGCTTCCTGAGACATGGGGATGGGAATGTCCTAGGGTGACTCAGAGGGTTAATGCAGTCTGCAGATAGATAAGAGGTTGTGGGCACCTGGGGAATGATTAGCCTTGCTACAGCAGATTGACACGTTCTGTAAGATGGAAGGTTTGTTTCAGTATCTGTTCCTCATTAGTATAATTTCATGGCAACCATTCCACTGAAACCTTAATAGGAGAAGTTTATTGTACATTCATTTGTTTATTTGTGTATTTTCCAATTCTTTCCCCTTTGTTTCTATAAATAAAGCCCCACAATGACTCAAAAAGGTTGGCCAGTCTCAATGCCTTCTGCTATGGAAAGCAGGTTTTTGAGAACTTCCTCTGGCACTGTGATCACCAACTTAGATGGCACTCACCTGAGGGCCTTCCTCCAGGATGGCTCCAGAAACTGTGGGAAATGCATCCACTTGAGCATTTGTTTATGATGAAGCCAACTGGGCTTTGGTTCTGGAACCGTAGTCACTCTATTTTGTTAGGAAAACACTGACTTGTCAGGACCTCCATGTCTTCAGGCAGGAAGAGAAGGAGGAACAAAAACATGAGTCTCAAAAACATTTCCTCCCTTCCCATTTCTAACCATTGTGAGCTTTCCTGAAGGATACAAATAATGCAATTAGGAACCTGTTGTCCTTTGATCAGTTACAATATTAAAATTTCCCAAATTGAAAAAAATATGATTTTTCACCAAGAGAGGGATTATTGGCATTTGTTGAGATTCTCCAAGGTATGACTGAGAACTCTGGAATGTCAGATTATTGAATCTTATTTGAATTGTGTTGATAATCTGATAGGTAAAAGTTCAGACAAACTTCCCAACAATGACAGGCACTCAACAGAGTGGATATGGCCTTTTGTAACAGGAAGTTTTCTTACATAGGTGATGCTTAATTGGAAGCTACCCAACCATCCTTCGGAGATGAAGATAGAGTGTATCTGTGGTCTCTAAACCTGATATTCATCAAAACCACATGGGGTATGAGAAGAACAGGTTCTTATAATATACAGAGCCACTGATTCAGATTTTCTGAATGGAGTCCATAAATTGAATTTTTTCCAAATGATCTCAAACCCACTACTGGTCTACACTCCAGCCAGCATTAGCAAGTAGACCTTGGAAGATCCTTCTGACTCTAGACTTCTAGGACATTCTGAATGCTTTTGTATAGGTGTGATAAGTGCTTCACAAACTGGAGACTGTAATGTAAGCACAACCACTATTAGTAATCCTCAAACACCCCCATGTTTTCACCATGTGTGTGCGGCTGAAATTACAACTCTCCTTATGAGGAGGAGAAATCAAGATGAATTCTAAAGAAAGGCACTCCTGTGAGTGGCAAAGCTGTGTTTCCCTGGAGTTTAGGTTGTCCTATGTCCATAGGGACAGGAAATTCAAAACAAAGCTTGAAGGGTTCTGTAGGTATGGAGGTGGGGGTTAGAGGAAGATACTAAGTCAGAATGGGGGCAAAGACAAAGGACTTGAATCAGGAAAAGAAGTTGGAAAACAGCCTGTGGATGCATCTCAGACAGCAGAATGAGGTGGGAGACCCAAACCTGAAGCACAGGAACCAGGAGACCCATAGGAGATCCACAGGAGCTTGAGGTGCAGGACAAACCAACAAAACTGCTCAAGGGGTGCCGGGGAGGCTCAGTCAGTTAAGTCTCTGCCTTCAGCTCAGGTCATGATCTCAGGGTCCTGGGATCCATCCCCAAGACTGGCTTCCTGCTCAGCAGGGAGTCTACTTCTCCCTCTTCCTCTGTTACTCCCCCTGCTCATGCTTTCGCTCTCTCTCAAATAAATAAAATTTAAAAGAGAGTGAGAGAGAAAGAGAGAGAACTCAAAATATTGGAGTGAGGCACTCTGATTATTGAGGCAACACTTCCTCAGGGTGGGTTCTCCTCCCTAAACGAAGTTGGCTGGAGCCAAGGGGGAGTCTGCCGGAGAGAGCACCTCAGTCAGAAGAAAGCCACAGGCAGGTTGGTTCTGAAACAGGCAGATCCTGCTAACCAGAAGGGTCACTGAGTCAGCTGTCTCTAGGTTTGTAGGGTGTAAAACCCATACCCTGGAAAATTTGTGAAGAATCTGAGCTCCTCAGCAAAATGTGCCATCTGCTGGTGTTGCTACCCTTGGGCAAGCAAGCTGTGCGAACTTGAGCCTATTGCATGCCCCTGAGCACATTGTTTCATCTCTCCAGGTTCAATTTCCTCTTCCTTAGGGTGACCCCTAAGGTATCTATAATTCTAGGCATGTCAGCAGTGACACTGCAGACAGCATTTCACAGCCAGCTGCTGTCTCTGCCACACTCAGGTCGGGGGTAGTGCCCCTGGCATGCAGCCAGGTGGAGGAAAGGGAGTGAGACTGGCACCTTCCTGGAAGTCAAGCAGTCTGTTCAGAGGGGTGTGGACTGTTGGCTTCTCATGATGACAAGTTACTCACTAGCATATATGCTACAAATAGGACACAGATGATCAACCATGCTGTTACCATAGCAACAGTGTGGACTCTTCTTTCTTGATTAAATAAGGCTAGGTGGAAAGAGCACATACCTTAATTTCAGCATTGCCAATTTATAACTTAAACTTAAACCTTAAACTTTCTGGGCCTCCATTCCTTGTTAGGTTGAACTATATCAAGTTGCCAACGTTTGGTTCTTGGTCTACAGAAATGACCATTTCACATGGTTCAGGTCTATACGAAGAAAATGAGTAGCCTTGACCAGCAGAGCCATAGAAAAGCTTCATTTCTGTTTTGATTTTTAATGAATATTTAGTGAATATCTACACTGAGGCAGATCCTGTATTAGGTTCTGTGTGCACAATGGTGAACAATAACTCACAATAACTAACCTCACAGAGCTTACTATTTACTGGAGTATTACACCTCCAAATTGGAGTCTGGTGATTTAAATGCTCCTAAAAGCAACATAGAAGTTGTATCTTCACAGATGAGGGAGAAACCTGACACCTCGGGAAGAATTATTAAACTTTGTTCAGTCTCTAATGAAAAGATAACTAAAGTCCTTATCTGAGTATACAGTTCAGAGAAGAATCTGAGAATGAGCAAGCAACACCCATGATGAGCTTACTGAAAGGCTGAGATAATGAGACATCTTTATAATTCAGTTGTTTGAGGGTGAAGGGTGCAGATATTATATTTTAGTCACTCTATGACATATATGAGGCAAATATGAGGGAATTATTACATTGTAAACCATGTGGCATATGCAACAGGAAATGTTTTGAGGTTTGTCAAAGTTCATATTGGTTTTAAAACATAAGTGGAAGCTAAAAAATGTAGCTTTCATTTTGACAGATCCAAAAGAATGTCAGCAAAAAAAAAAAAAAAAAAATCCACAGAAATATTGGCTTTGAGAAAAACTTCATGAAATGAGCTTACCTAGTCATTTATTGATACCATCTTATAAAATTGTTAATTAATGGCCTAGAAATGATCAGTTTTAATGAGGCATAGGCATAGTCTTTATACTTAAGAATTTTCGAAGTAATTTGTAAAGATGTGGACAGTGGATAAGTTTTAAATTTCATAGGTGGAATCTTATGAAATTGAAGATTTTCAATGATTTTTAACCTGTAAAATTGATAATTTCATCTGGATCATCCTGATACCTAGTATGGAAGTTCACTGTTTTTTTTTTTTTTTAATTTTATTTATTTATTCATGAGAGAGACACACACAGGGAGAGAGAGAGAGAGAGAGAAGCAGAGAGACACAGCAGAGGGAGAAGCAGGCTCCATGCAGGGAGCCTGATGTGGAACTCGATCCTAGGATTCCAGGATCACACCCTGGGCCGAAGGCAGGCGCTAAACTGTTTAGCCACACAGGGATACCCATCACTGGTTGTTCACAGAAAGGAAAGAGTATAAATTCCAAATAAGAATCCTTTTGGCCAATTAGGAAATCTCATTGATGCAATGGCTCTTAATTTTATGATGAGTATATTAAACGTTGCTTATGTCTTGCTAATAGTTTTTAATAAGCTCAATGAGCTCAATTAGCAATACTGGATCACAATATGCTAACAATTTCTAAACATGAACTTCTAACAACAGCTACACATGAAATTAAAATTTCAGTTATAGGCTTGAGATGCAGAAGAGAATAAATTTCACTCTTCTAAAACTGAGTGAATTCAAATAGAAATAGGCACAGAACTACATATTCCATTATTATTGATTAAATCACTGAAAAATCTCATTGTGTTGTGGGATAAATTTGAAGATTTTTTTCTGTTGCAAATGAAGATGGAAAACGGATGAAGAGTCTATACACTGACAGTGTCTAAACTATACACTACCTATAGCAGAATAATGCTTGCAGCTGAAAGTAATAGTCCAATGAAAAGCATCTTAAATTATAAGGCCTATTTCTCTCTTTCATGTAAGTTAAAGTCACACTGCCATCATGCACTCAGATGCCTTCACTAATTCTGTGTCTTTCATGTGTTGTCCAGGTCCTTGGGCTGGGCAGCCCATGGTTGCAGTGGCTCCCTAGTTCAGGCATCACAAACACCCCCAGCAGGGTCTTGCTGTAGTCTGTTCTCAGGTACCCTTTAGGAGACGTCCCATCAGGAGTCACTGTTTGGAAGCATTTTAGTGTCACTTGACTTATTAAGACAGGTCAACTTTACCTTTGAGGATGAAGAAGAATTCAGCCTCTGCTGAAGGACCTGACCACTTTACAAGACATTGAGCAAAACAGAGATTTTGTTTGCACGGAAGAAACAAAAGCGTGCTTGTAGGCGAAGGAGCCAAGTGTCGGCATCAATGTCAAAGTCAGTAATAAATCACAGATCATAAAAAAAGTTACAAGTGGATTAAAATCTGCCCTGCCTTGGATTTTCATAACCTGGCATCTCTGGATTAAAATCTAATTTCAGATGGAATCCAGGTCCTTACATGCTTTTACTTTATGGAGCAAATATGTCCCCCCACATTTACTCATAACTGTAAACTGAGTTCTAGTGAAGTTAATCTAATTTTCTCATTGATTCATTTTATAAAAAGTCTCCCACTTTTTCCTGTAGTCTTAACTTGAAACAGTCTACCAGAACATAATTAAGAAACTGATTAGGTCCATAAAATATTGTGCAATATACCAATCCATTCTTCTGGAAATGCTTTCTAACTGTGAACACTCTTCCTGACCTCCTATCTGTCCTCCTTCGGTTCACCACTTCCGTCCAGACTCCACATATATTTCATGTGTCTGACTTCACACTTAGCATTTCTGTCCCTAAACTCCCATCCCCTCCTGTGCCTGAGTCTGGAGAATGTCTGATAGACTTGTTGCAATGTTGTACTGAGCCTCCCTATTGCACCAACTAATATAATAAGAAAGTTCAAGGCTTCACAGGAGCCGAGGCGATCAGACGATTGTTCACATCTACACATTCTTTTGTCTGAATACTTTGGTATTTATTTATTTATTTATTTATTTATTTATTTATTTATTTATTTATCTAAGACACACACAGAGAGAGGCAGAGACACAGGCAGAGGGAGAAGCAGGCTCCTTGCAGGGAGCCTGAGGCGGGATTCGATCCCAGGACCCTGGGATCATGACCTGAGCCAAAGGCAGACACTCAACCACTGAGCCACTCAGGTGCCCCTGTTTTGGGTCTTATAAAAGTAATTTGGGCTCTAATTTATCACCTTGACAAGTTAGGAATCTGTATACCGAGTAAAATAGGTAACTGTCACATAAAGTTGTGCATATGGCCACAACAGAGGGGTGCTTTACCATTTGACAGTAAAGTCTGGCGAATAGCAGGCCAACAGCCTCTTGCTCCCAAAGCTAGGGAAGCTGGGGAGGGAGGGGGCTTGTAATAATAGAGCTTGGGACATAACCAACTAAATAACTTTAGTATTACTGGGAAGAGGATTAGACGAAAATGTGAAATCTTTCCTTCTCAAATCAGGACAATGTCAAGACTCCTCCCATTATTTAGTACAAAGAAGGCTGCATTTTTTGTGGAGGCAGTGTGCATTTGCCTTGAAATAACGGAAATCTCCCAAAGTGCTGCATTTTAGTAGCAAATAGAAAGATTATTCACCCTGTTGGTGGACACTGAGTTCAATAACATATGTTTAGATTTTAAGGCTGAATTTTAGTCACAGGAACAAAGAACTCTGCAATGAACATATTACCTGAGATTAAAGGAAGGGACCATGAGATGGGACTCAGGTCAAGAGCGGGACTAGACTACTGTGGATAGACACCAAGGCAGACCCACTGGATGTTGACATAAGAAAAGAACGTGGTGCCAGTCTAGGTTGGGCCTTTCTCTATTCATTCTCCAGAGTTAATAAGTAGGGTATAGTTACACCTTTATATTATCTGTGGTTACTTAGTAAATGGCACATAGTTCATTCTATATATGGGTCAGTTCTAAACCTCTTGTGTGCATGTGTTTTCACTGCAAAATCTTAAGTTTAAGAAAACATAACAAAAAAAAAAGCTGAAATGGGTTGTTTAGGGTTGCTGAAATGGGTTGATCCAAATGATTTTTGTGGTTTTGCACCTGGAGCTGGCAATTAACTCTTGACATTAAACTTTCTGACTATCAAATGGGACCATGTATATAGGGCCTGCTCTCATTTGTTTCTGCCATGGGGTCACATGTAAATTTATAAACAGACCAAGCAGTACAGAGGGCCCACAGAAAGAGGAAGTGTTCTTTTAAAGATTCTTTTAAAGAAACAGCCTCTATATTGGTCAAATTAAAAAAAAAAATACAGTTAAGAAAACTATCATGTCTAATTTTTTTTTTTTTCCTTTGGGACCTTGCATTTTAAGTCGTTGCTTCAGTTTCTTGCCAGGTAGATAAAAAGCTTTAATGAGGTCTGACATCCTCTTATCTCTCTCTCTCTCTCTCTCTCTCTGTTTCCCTCCTTACCTTCAGTTACACAGATTCTGATGTCTTTCCTGTCTTTCCAACAGAGATGAACCCCTGACCCTACAATGTCTCTCCTCTACCTACATCCCCACCCAGATTCCAGAAAGCTCATACCGCTCTGTCATTGACAAAACATTTCTCTCAAGCTCAACATTGCTCTTTGTATCCGAACCAGAGGAGAATAAATTTATCACCTTATTGGGGGGTGCCTGGGTGGTTCAGTTGGTTAAGCATCTGCCTTTAGCTCAGGTCATGATCCCTGATCCTGGGGTCCTGGGATTGAGCCCCCCTCCACCACACCTGCTCAGCAGGGAGTCTGCTCCTCTCTCCCCCTCTGCCCCTCCCCCACATGCTCTCTCTCTTTCTCAAATACAATCTTTAATTTTCTTTTTTATCACTTTCAGGAAAAAGGACTTATAAAGTACAGAAATTCTTTGAGTTAAAAAGGAAACTTCAGAGAGAAACACCAAACAGAGATAACATTTTGTACATATAAGTAAATGGCATTTTTATTATGTGAAGAGTTAATACCAATTAGCAAGGATAAGATAAATCTTCCAAGGAACAAATGGTCAGAGGATATGTACAACAATTCTCAAAAAAATCCCTGGGTGGCTCAGTGGTTTAGCACCTGCCTTCGTCCCAGGGTGATCCTGGAGTCCCGGGATGGAGTCCCACGTTGGGCTCCCTGTATGGAGTCTGCTTCTCCCTTTGCCTGTGTCTCTGCCTCTCTCACTCTGTGTGTGTCTCTCATGAATAAATAAATAAAATCTTTAAAAAAAACAGTTCTCAAAAAATAGAGAAATCCAATACACATATATTGAATGCTTTAAATATCATTGTCATCAATGGAATACAAATTAAATTTTTTATCGTTTTTTCTAAAAATTTTTGTAATCTAATCAGAGTTGACACCATTTTTGATGTATCAGACTGTGAAGGACTGAGAAGGATTTTAATCCCTAGTGTTGGCAAGAGGGTGGTAAGACAGGCATGCCATACGCTGCTGCCAAGAAGAATCTACATATGTATAAACTTTCCCCAGGACATGTTGGCAGTACCTCTCAAAGCCTTAAACATGGTTAGTCTTTGAAGGAAGACACTTCCAGAATTTTATCCTAAGGAAATAATTAGAGAATCATGCATTTCTCTGTGTCAGGCTGTACCATGTAGTATTATTTATAGCATTTTTTTTAAAGGACTCACTAGGAGGGGCCTGGGTGGCTTAGTCGGTTAAGTGTCTGACTTTGGTTCAGGTTATGATCTCAGGGTCGTGGGACTGAACACCACATTGGGCTCTCAGCAGGAAGCCTGCTTCTCCCTCTCCCTCTGCTCCTCCCCTCACTCGTGTGTCTCTCTCAAATAAAATAAGTAAAATCTTTAAAAAAAAAAAAAGACTCACTATGTAATACTGAAGGTCTATTAGAATTTAATAAATTACGCTATATCCAGGGAATGAAAGAGAATGCTAAGCAATAATCATGTGTTCAGAGACCACTTGATGGGAAGATGTGCACATTAGATTAGGTAGAAAGGACTTTTTATGGCAGGACAGAGAGAAGGGGTGCAGAAAGAGTTCTGGAGTCAGATGATGGGGTTTGAATTGCAAAGTTTTTACTGATTATTGAGCTAACTTGGAAAATTACTTAGCATTTCTTTACCTCAGTTTCCTGGTCTATAAAATGGAAACAATACATATTTCACAGGGCCATTGTAAGATTTTATTAGGACAATGTATGCAAAACTGCTTTGCCAAGAACCTGATGCATAGAAAAATTTCAAAATATAATGCTACTTTTTAAAAATTTATTTTTTTAAATCAGGTTTTTTGTTTGTTTGTTTGTTTGTTTTTTAGAGAGAGGGCAAACACACACAAGCAGAAGGGGGAGGGCAGGGGGAGAGAGAAAAAGAGAGAGAGAGACACCTAAGCAGGATCCATGTGCAGCATGGAGCCTGAGCTGGGCTTTGGGGTCACAACCCTCAGATCATGACTTGAACTGAAATCGAGTCAGATGCTTAACTGACTGAGCCACCCAGATACCCAATAAATAATGCTATTGAAGTCAACCAATTATCATTAACACTCAAAGCTAATGTATATATATGATATGCAAACGAAGCCTCATGAATATCAGTATCACTCAATTTATGTTCTTGCTCCCACTTTCTCACATTAAACCTTCAATCTACCTTGAGAAATGCTCTCTCCAATAAATATTTCGAGGAGTCCCCCAAGCACATGGAAATTAGTTGGCCATTTCTTTTTACCCTTCAGCTCCTGCCATATTGTTTCTTTTGGAATTCAGTCCTTATTCATTCATTCACCTATCCATCCATCCATCCATCCATCCATCCATCCATCCATCTATCCATCCATGTATCCATTCATTCATTTGTTCAAATATATCAAGTATCTATTATTAAGCAGCTCTATGCTACTCCAGTATACATTGTCCTGGTTCCTGTTTTCTTGGAGCTTATGCTCTGCTGTGGGGACAAAAAAACAGATGTATTCACAAATGAATATACAATTTGTGTTTTGAATGGACTGGACTCAGTTGTCTGGTGATCTTGGGTTTTCTGCTCATGTGTAAGCTTGGAGATGAAAGTACTGATGATGTGCCTTATGGACATGGGAGGGGGTGCTTGTCCTCCATGGTCATCCCTGGGAGGACCTGTCTGAACGTGGACAGGATCTGTGGCCAAGTCAGATTCCATTCTCCTGTGGATGGCAAGTCTGTTGCCTGCCTTGCTGGAGTTTCAACGTTCAGTAGAGTACCCCAACTCTCCGCCATATTGGCACGCCCTCAACTGTTTATCCCATTCAGAGAACAGCTTCCAGTATTGTACCAGACTGGAAAATGGATAGTCACTCAGCTGCATGGAGTGAGGGAAAGGATCTGAATTTGTGGTTTAAATACTTTGAACCAATTGGTATTTTAGTTTCACCTTCATATCACTCCCAGAGATACCTGGTGCCATCATTATCTGAGCCTTGGGGCTTCTTCAGTGTGATTATAGTTCTGTCTTTCCTCAGTAGGAACTCAGGGTTCAATGTTCTTTGACCTTCTAAGTCAGTTACTAGTCTTTCTTTTACTTTTTAGCTTGCAAAAATCAGTTGTTATCCTCTCTCTCTCTCTCTCCCTCTCTCTCTCGTGGGTCTTTAGAAAATTCCTTTCTGTCATTCCAGTGTTTCAAGAAGGAGCAGAATTAAAATGTGTATTTTTAATCCATCGTATTTAACCAGAAGTTCAGATCTTAAGATTTTTGAGAGTTGGTAGGGGCTGCTCACAAGTTTCCAATGTAAAAGATTTTTGTTTGTTCATTTGTACATTTAGTTGGAGTAGATGTTCTAGAGCCTTCAATGTGCCAAGGTGCATGGTGTTATATGGTAAGGATGAAGAAAGACTCCCTTCCCCTTTAAGTTATGCAGTTTTACAGCAATGTAGTAGACATTTCTTCTGAGTTTTATTTACAGTTCTCTGTTTGTGAAGGATTCTCAAATAAGTCACTGGAAGTTGGGGTCTGAGAGGAACGAGGCTATAGCGATGATGACTCTGGCTGATTCTATCAGCTACTTCTTCTTTTAGAATTCTCCAAGGCTTGGTTTCTGTAGTTTCCCAGATGTGACTAGTCATGTCTCAATCGCAAGGGAAGACACAATTTAGGCTGAAGCTGGGATTCCTGCTACATTTATTTATTTAGAAGGAGGCTTTTAGATTATTTAACCAACTTCTTCATTTTACAGGAAAACAATCTGAGGCCCAAAAAGTTTTAATGACTTAATTAAGGTCACAAAGCTAAGTAAGTGTAGCATCTCATGACTAGAGCTGTAACCAAGGAAGCCTAACACAAATTTTATATTCCTTAAGGAAACAAAGCAAGTTATCTCACTGCATAAGACAGAAGCAAATTTACTAAGCTGATCTTAATTTTGCAAAGGTAATGCCACATGAAATGTGACCTTCATGTTTTAACTACTCCATACAACAATGCAATTTTAAGAAAAAAATAACTCAGATTTGCCAAAGGCTGAAAATTCCAGTCCATAGTAACATCAGTGGAATGGAGGCTTTCTCAGTGTACTAGGGTATTTTTGGTTCCTCAAATCCAGTCCCCATTGGGCTCTCCTCATGTCTTCATTCTTTCTGATCTTCTATTGTTATCCACTTACAGTAACTACTCTGTTTTCATTTCTCTATTCATTTCTCTTTTTCCAGAGATGGCTCTTACTTTCACTTTGTAATTCACCTCTGCTCACTCATGTAACTTAGCTCCCCAGGCCCTGGTGGTTGGTTAAGAGGTGGACATCTCACAACAGCCAAACTGTGGAAGGAGCCTCAGTGTCCATCGAAAGATTAATGGATAAAGAAGATGTGGTTTATGTATACAATGGAATATTACTCAGCCATTAGAAATGACAAATACCCACCATTTGCTTCAACGTGGATGGAACTGGAGGGTATTATGCTGAGTGAAGTAAGGCATTTGGAGAAGGACAAACATTATATGGTCTCATTCATTTGGGGAATATAAAAAATAGTGAAAGGGAATAAAAGGGAAAGGGGGGAAAATGAGTGGGAAATATCAGTGAGGGTGACAGAACATGAGAGACTCCTAACTTTGGGAAATGAACAAGGGGTAGTGGAAAGGGAGGTGGGTGGGGGGTTGGGGTGACTGAGTGACGGGCACTGAGAGGGGCACTTGATGGGTTGACCACTGGGTGTTATGCTATATGTTGGCAAATCGAACTCTAATAAAAAAAAAACATAAAAAAACATAAAAAAGTGATTCAACCACTGCAATCAGAGGATTACTTAGCACTCCCACTAGTGAAAGTAGGGCCAAGAAATGGAGAGGGAAATACCATGTGATGACTTTCTCTGAGCTCTGGAGCAAGTTGTATATGAAGCCAGAATAATTCTGACTTATAACGTAACATGACATAATACATTTTCTCCCTTCTCTTTATTTTTGTTAATCCAGCCTCAAATATGGGGAAGAATGGTTTCTGTCACTTGTGCGAAGGAGGAGAAATAATTTTCCCTCTACCCTTCTAGATTCTTGGCTGAGACTCCTGTAATAAAAAGCAGATCAATAGAAGAAAAACAGAAGTTTAATAACATGCATAACACCTGTATACATGGGACAGACTCAAGGAAAACTGAGTAACTCCAAAATGGCACAAGCCACCACCTTAAATAGCATCTCCAGATAAAGACAAATGAAGATGTTGGGTGGGGGTGAGGAGACCAAGGTAGGTAACCAACCAAGGGTAAGGTTGTCATGCAGATTTAAGTCAGTGCCTTCTTCATTGATAAGAGTTTTTGGAGGTTAGGGTCCTCCTTCTCTTCTTGTACAGAGAAGGAGACATTCTTAACAAATGGAGATTTCCCTTATAAATGTAAGTGTCTCTTACAGAAAGGTATTTGAGTTTTCAGAGTTTTCCTACGTAAGCTCTTTCTTATAAATAATCAGCCTAAAATAATCTTTGTGCCAAAGAGACACATTTAGGGGTGGCAAATTCCGTTCTCCTTCACTTGCAAATGAAGGAATCCCAACTATTAAACTATTGGAACAAATATACTTGCATACCCTTGCCTCTTAAGCACAAATATTAATTCTAAGTAACAATAGGATCTGTTTGCAAATTAAGACAGTATTTTCCTAATGCATAATGTTCATGGGTCTCTGTCTTCCATGGGGATAGGGCTTTACATTATGAGATCAAGAATGGCAGCCTTAACTTTTTTTACTTTCCAGCTTCTGAAATTTGCCCAAATAGCTACAAGTGCATAGGTAATGTGATGTCAACATAGTTGTCAAACAATAGGGCCATCTGCTCCGCTGATGGCCACTGCATGACATTTCACAGATATTGTAATTGAGTCCAAGTTAGTTCTGCTCACTGCATGACAGGCCAGTAGGTAGAGAGGCAAGATGCTGGGAAAGGGACATATTCTAAAAGCCAGCAAGCCAAGGAGATGGCAGATTATTGTCCCAAAAAACCATCTCCCTGAGCATGAGATTCGAGCTACTTTTATGTTAGAAGTGGGGGAAACAGGAAGGAATTGGAGTCAAAAGGTGATGGACATCTGTAGACATCAAGGAAGTTCAAGTAACTTCTCTGTCCTTGGTCAAATGATCTTTGCATATAAAAATCTGGTCATGTCATTCCTATAAATTTTAAACATAGCACAGTCATTTCTGTATGTGCTACATACACATACAGGAATGTGTGATTCCTTATCATCTTGGGTGAGGTAGATTTGGGGTAAAAAGCAGTTTTTACAAATTAAGCTGTAACATGTCTATGTGCAGGGTTAAGTAGAAGTTTCTAAGGTATGAGTCACAGCAGCAAGGGAAATAGAAGCAACATGCAGTCAGACATGCTAAGTTTCTCCCAAGTACAATACAATCTGAAGTATTGACATGACAATCTTTTTTTTTTTTTAAAGAGATCTTATTTATTTATTCATGATAGACAGAGAGAGAGAGAGAGAGAGAGGCAGAGACACAGGCACAGGGAGAAGCAGGCTCCATACCGGGAGCCCGACGTGGGACTCGATCCCAGGACTCCAGGATCAGGCCCTGGGCCGAAGGCAGGCGCTAAACTGCTGAGCCACCCAGGGATCCCCGACAATCTTTCTATAGAATGTCTGGTCACAGTTCCAAACCTGGTTTTTATACTACTTTCCTCAAGTGAAAGGACAGCATTTGCATTTATTTTATATAAAAATAAAATTTTTATTATGCCAGGGCCCCAACCAGCTGCCCATCACCCAGTCTTGGGTAGGAAACATTTTTACTTCCAACATATCAGTAACCAAACAGTTTTCTTTTAAATCTGGATTTCAAAATCTTCAAATCTGTTAAGAAGCAGGCTTATAATGGAGTCACTTGTGCTAAGCCCACTAAAACTTAATACCTAACCTAATTACAGTTTCAGCCTTCCCCAGGAATATAATCTTAACCAGTCAGTCTGGAATATTCTGGTCAGCACCAATGAGGTAATCTGCCAAATAGGCCCTTTTCTTGCCCCAAAGAAAGATGAGGTAATCCCCCTTAATTGACCCTTTGTCCCTGAAAAGAAGGTGACCTCACCTAAAACAATCCTTTTTTTCTTCATTTATGACTTCCTTGTCCTGTCTTTGAAAAGCTATCCTTTTCTGTAGCCCTTTGGAGCTCATTTCTATTGCTGGATGGGCTGCTGCCTGATTCATGAATCATCATTCAATAAAGCCAATTACATCTTTAAAATTTACCTGGTGGAATTTTTGTTATTCAAAAAACACTATTTTACCTATTTGTTGTTTAAGGAACTGACCCAGGTGATGGAAGAAGTTCATACCATTCTTTGTAAGAAGCCCCAGAGTCCTGACAACCTATAAATAGCCACAGAAGCCACTCAATCACAAAATGAAGAAGAGGTCCCTAAAGCCTATGGATCCATTAACCTAACTGTATACTCAGAAAATATGAAAGACTTATCAAAATCAAGCATATGTTGTGTTTTTAAAACACTGGCATATGTAAAATAATATATATCTGGAGACTGGAGAAGACACAACTGGGTTCCAACATGGGCATTGTCTCATTGAGACCTCCTCGAGTTTGGATTAAAGAGGTGCAAGTCTTTCATGGTTGTTCTGGCAACTGCGTATGGAACAGAGACAAGTCTCCCATGTATCTCCTGAACCTCTACAGTGACAGACAGTGACACAAATGAGCTCCTTTAGGAAGCTAATTCCTTTCATTTATTCAGACACTTATTTTCTATCCTCATCTGAGCATACTTTGAAACATTACCAGGAAGTCTTCTACTTCTTTTCTAGAAATGTAGTTAACAGAAGTTAACTGGGTAAGCCTTTTCTTCCCAGGGTAAACCGAGGCCAAGGACTGGTATTTCTTCCCATCTGTGGGAGTTTTGAGGTCTTGATTTTGGTATGGAATTAATGCTAAGGCAATAGTTTTCTGAGTATTGTTCCCAGAGCAGTAACATCAACATCCCTGAGGAGACTGTGAGAATCGCAAATTCCTGGGTCCTATTCCAGACCTATTAGGTCTAAGTTTGGGGAGGGGACAGCAGTCTGTGTTTGAACAAACTTCCAGGGGATTCTAATGCAGCCAAAGTTTGAGGAACAGCATCTTAAGAGCCTGCCATTAGCTCCTCCAGGAATAAGTGGGCCATTGGCACCTGTGATTTAAACCATTCCTTCTGAGAGAATGGTCTGGGGCTTCCCAGGTGAGTGTAGGTAGATCAGTGGAAGGCTCACCTTCAGGCAGGTCCCACGATATTTTTGATCCAGATAAGAAGTCAGCATTGCTCCTGATTTCCTGTAATGAACAGGATGTTGTTCATGATCAGAGCTTCCAGACTTCAAGTGAATCAACATTCTTCCAAAGTTTTCTAGAAAAAAAGAAAAATCCTAAAATCTATGAAGTTCAAGAAAGACCGAATCTGGTTTCCTCCAGCATTTCGTTGCTGGGTATCGATTGTATGTTACTAGTTATTTATAGCTCTAAGTTACTATTTTTGCTGTAGAAATTACTCCCCCAGCACAATGGCTGTGGCGGGCAGAGATGACCCCTGACCTCCAGCAGCACCTGTGAGTCATGAGTTCTCAGGCACAGATGACCCAGCCCTAGGCCTCCTGTCTTGTCTTAGACCAACACCATTCCCACAGAGCAATCTGTTGCTTTGGCACATCCTGTTTTTGTGTCCTGGAAGTAGGATGAAGAGAGACATTAATAAACAGTGTCCCCACTCCTGTTACTTAAACTATGTACCTTGGACCACTTACATTCAACACCCTTGGGGAAGCGGGGAAATGGCGCTTGATAAAATGCAGATTCCCTGGCCCTACCTTCCAATTGCTGAGTCAGAAATCTCTGGGGCTGCATTGTGAGGCTCTTCGTTTAACAAGCAACCCGTGTTTCTCTTAGATTCGGTGATACTTGAGAACCACCGATTTGTGCTGTCTGACTGCTTCTTTCTTAGATTTTGATCAGAATATACAATCTGCTTTCATCACTTAGAATTTGGATCTATAGAAAGAATGTAAACTTGGAAATTAGACTAATCATGGATCCAGTCGTGGTCAGAGGTAAGACTTCTGGCAAGTTGATGAATTTATTTGAACCTCAAGTTTTTCATCTGTAAAATGTGATGATTATAGTATCCATACTGTGGGAGCACTGTGGGGAGTCAAGGAGAAACTGGGAGCAAAGTTATATATGTAATATGTAATATACAATATAGATATCTACACATGTAAATATGTTACATGTAACATGTAGTAATTTATAATACATGATATACACTTATACATATAAATATATGATACATATAAATATATGTATATGTTTAATACTGAAGTGTGATTTAGTAACACCTTCTAGGGAATCCATCTGTTTCTGTTTTCTAAACCCTAGAAGATTTTTTTTTTTTATTTCCTTCCAAGCTACTTCTTTCCAAATGGAGGAAAGAAAGGAAAGGTATAAAAGCATTTGATCTAATAATCACAACCTTCCTGTTTGGCAAGGGTTTTATCATCTAGAATTGACAGATGAGGCTGCTGAGATCCAGAGAAAGGAGGACGATTCCTAAGGCTCTAAACTTCAGGCTGTGTCAGGCTCCTCAAAGGCCAACCCTCCCTCCAATGAATGCTTGCTACCATGTAAGCCTGTGGCAACCTGAAATCAGTGAAGCTGTGGAGTTTTACCTGCCTGTGAGGTTTAAGCAGATGTGACCTCAGAATTGAAAAGCCACCAAATGTCGGGTTCCCTGTGGCTGGCCCCCCCAAACCTCAGAGTTTTTATGTTGCAAGAGATGAGTCAGTGCTATTCCACCTCTAGCCAAATAAACCGTGTTCCAATTACCATGCTAGTAGATTGTTGTCTGAAAAAAAAAAAAAAAAAAAAAAAACCTAAAATCCTATCTGCTCTTTGTGGTGACCAAAGTCCTGGTTCAAGTTTTAATGGCCTTAGTCATTCTATAGTGGTTATGGTGACTTAAACTTTATATTAAATGTCAAACCTGATTCCAGTCTTAGATATGGCACCAAGACAAGCCCACGAAAGCTTGGCTGTGTTTTGCAAGACAGGGAATTGGTATTTTGGGGCCTGAGAGAGCTGAAGAACAAATCAAATGCGCAGGCCATTGATTACGTCACATGTGCCGAATACTCAAACAGTCCTGGGAAAGATCTCAATCCTTTTTTGGAATGTCCCAAGTCCATTTAGGGTAAAATACACCAACCGTTCCCCATGCAAACATCTGCAAAGACACCAGTCACAGACTACAGAGAGTCTAGGAATTGAAAATGGACACACTCAATGCAAACCAGGATTCCAGATCTTTTTTGACTTATTGGAGAAGCAATGGAAAATAAACAATCCTCAGATAATCTAATATTGCAATAAAATTAGCTGTATCTTTTTCTTTCATACAATGTCAAAGCACAGAAGACAAGCTTCTCTTTTCCCTGTGGGAAAGGCAAGTAATCTAAAAATTCCCAAAGACAACAGTTTCTCTGTACACAAGGGCCCTCCACAAATTTGGCTGGTCTTTTCAAAGCATGGATACAAGGCGATAATGTTTCATAAGTAGGTGTGGTCATCATTATGTCAGTGTGTGTGCATAATCACCCTAAAGGTAACAATTTCCATGGAATAAATGGACTAATAGCAAGAAGACAAGAAGACGCCCTAGTAATATAATTTTTATTGGCTCTTTCCTTCACTCACTGACTTGATAGAAAAATATCCGCCTAATCCCCCAGCACAGCTCCTGGTGGAAAGCTCTGCTTGTAGGATTTGGCTCAGTGGTCTTATCTGTAAGACACTCTTTTCCCAACATAGCCTGTCTAGCCAGATGGAATCTAACTGAGGACAAAGAGCTTTGGGAAGTTTGGTTTCCGGGCTTCCTTTTCAGAACCATGTAGAGCTGGAAGGGTCCTATTCTCCTGGCCCAGCCATTTGAGGGAAATCCTTGACAAATCACTCCTAAGCAAGGAAGGAACATCTCAATGATTTAGGGACTTTCCAGAGTCTCAAAAACCTGCCTGGAGTTACAGAAAATGTAAAGGCAGTGAAGAAGCTGCTGTAGATTATTGAGCATGAGGTAAAGAGTAAACTCTTGCCATGTTAACATCCATCACCACAGCAAATGGGGTGATTTATGTTTTCCAGAAATGGCTGTTTGGAGAGATTTGATGTTCAGCAGTCCTGAGCCCTAACTGACATTTATCTCGGGTTATAAAATATCATCTCAGAGATACATCAATTCACAACTTAACGGAGAAATGACATGTACCTAAAAGTGTGTGTGTGTGTGTGTGTGTGTGTGTGTGGGTGTGTGTGTAAAAGAATTGAATAACAGTTAAGTCCTTGCTGGGCACTATGTCAGAAGTCATCTGTTTAGGATATTAGACTCAAGTTGGGTTTAAAAGGGAAGTTTTGATGTGTATCCTCTGCTGAGTCCTCCCCTGAAAGGGGAGTTTTGTTGGGTTTCCGCTTGAATGTCTCCCTCAGAGATGCATTTACTGCTCATTGAATCTTAACTAGTCCTCTCTCGACTCTGTATTTTTTTCTTCATAGAAGATCAGAGACTATTTGTCTTTTTGTTGTTCACTCTAAAATGCAAGCAAGTCCTAGCAAAACAGGAGCTGCAGACTGTCTTGTTCGTAATTTTATTCTGAATACCTAGCAGAATATCTGCTACCTACATAGTAGGTGCTCAATAAATATTTGTTGAATTCATGGTCAAAATGGGGCTACTCTGGGTTAGGCCATTAATAAAATACTTCTATAATAGTGTGTACCTCTATAACAGTGTGTCTTGAAAGGAAAACTGAAAGATGCCAGGCAAACTCATTAGAAATGAGTTAGAAACGTGAAGCTCGCCAATCAGGGATAAAACTTAAGTATAATACATTCAGTGAAGTCTGATTATTTGGGATATAGGGATACACTTAGGAATGAAATCCTCACATTATCTCACTGGGGTGGACATACAGCGTTACAGAGGGATCATGGGAATCTGTTTCCTATGGCACTCAACCCGCACTGCATAGGGTCTGCATGCGTGGGGTATCCAGTCAGAATGTAGGGGATGTGGCATGATTGTGTGATTGCTCCATCTCAACAAGAGATGGGTTTCCCCTTAATGATGGTGTTTAGGGCACAAGGAAACCAAGCACTACCTTCGTGGGTCTCTCTGTCCCAGACTACAGGTGAACCAAAGACAACCGAGCATCATTGCTTGTCCTGAGGCCATCCCCAACATGACACTGAGGAGAAACAATTCTTTATTAGACTCCTAGCGTGTATCAGGCATTTTACAGCTTTAGCATAATGTATCTTCATGATAATGCATACAGGTCAGTGCTTGTCCTCTTTCTCAAAGGAGAAACTGAGGGTCAGTGCCATCCACCTCAAGCCCGTAGGGATTAAGCAAACGTTCTCTGACTCCAGAACTTTGACTTGAGATTAGCATGAAGGCATAAAGAGCGATCCTCTTTCCCGTGTGGTAGGCAGAATGAGCGGGGCATCCATACTCTTCGATTACCAAGAGAAAGAGTACCGGCAGAAAATGTCTGGGGTGTTTGTCTTGGTCTGGTTTTGAATTCTTGCATATCTACCAGGAGTCAGGTGGCCTGCGTTTAATTCTCCTTTGTACTTAACTAGCAGAAGCCCAAGAAGCAGGCTTGAAATCATGCATTCCAAGGGCATGCAGAGCACCAGGGCACTGACCTGGCAACTCTATTTTCTAATCTGTAAAATGGACACAGTTGTACCCAGTTCCTGGTGCTCTTATGAAGACACCTGCAGATAGTGCTTTGGAAAGCACCATACCTTACCCGATGCAACGTTATTTTCTCTTCCATCGAAATAAACTTCTAAGTTAGTTGAAGACAAAAATAATTACATTTTCATCCATTATTCTTTCAGGAGATCAAAGATTGTCTTCTGTAGTTTTAAATGTGAAAAAAAGAGCTACTTTCTCATCCTTTTTATTTGCACTTTCTGATTGTCTGATGAATACATGCCAGCAATTTCTTCACATTGGAGCCCTTGTTATTTTCCCTTCTGGTGGCTAATTATGTTTAAGAGGAAAATCAGATGTTTGGAAAGCTCATTGGCCCAGGCTCATTAATAGGCCCTTCTTATTCTATTGTATTCTGCAGAAGAATTATAAACATGTCATTCTCTGCCTCTACCCTCACTCCACCTCGCTTTTAAAACACTTTTGACAAAGACCAAGCCGCAAGTACACACTGTAGATCATCAAAAGCCAGCACCAATTTGACTAATGGTGTGCACTTTGTTTTCAGATTTTCTTAATACTTTAAGCACTTAACTGGAGCCTATGCTCATCCCCAGCTCTAGCCTGTGGTTTCCAGGCAGAAGTAACCCACCTGACATTTAGTGCCCCTGTCTGTGAGTTGATAAGGCCGTCTGGAGTCTTTAAAGTTTTTAAAGTGCTAAATGTCAAGCTGGAATGGGGTGCCTCCTGCTGAACTGTGCATGTTGTTTTAGAATGATTACTTAATATGAAGAGTTTTCCAAGCGCACTAATGCGAGGGGTGTTTAAACAGCATAATGGGGTATCTTCAAAACGCCTTTCTAGTTGGCAACTTAATAATCTCCCTCTTGTTCAAATATTATTTACACCACAGTACATCTGATACTCTCCGAAAGTTAAACAAGCCATTCAGGAAAATGGGATTGAATTGTGACAAGCTGAATAGAAGCCCTAAAAGGTCCTGAGCTCATTTCTTCATGTATGGTAAGGTACACCTTTGCATGTCTTTTGTCAATCCTGCTCAGGAGACAGTGAGGAATTTCACCTGCAGATAAACAGGAAAATGAGACACATCCAATGGCATCTATCAGGCAAGACTCTGAATCTATAAAGAACAGTTTTTGCATAAAATTTCTTTCTTTCCTTCTCTATCTAATGGAAATGAGCCAGAGAAGTGATCACCTAGGGGAGAATGGTCCACTTGATGCCAAAAAAAAAAAAAAAAAAAAAAAAGGAGTGCAGAAAGAAGTCCAGGAACCGGGACTGCTTCTGCTCCTGAAATCTGGGAGGTGTTCAGGAAAGGCTGCGATGCTTGAGGCCTGACCACCCCAGACCCAGAGCCATCATCATGTGAAGGTGATGGATGGTCACCACGTCACCACCCTCCTGCTATGGTGGTCACTTCATACATCTATAGGCAGTGACGACACCCCCCAAACGTGATTTTCCTACTTTTCCCCCTGAATTATATCCATTCTTGATCACTCAGTGACTCTTCTTTTTTTTCTCCTTGACTTGAGAAAGTCTTTAATTAGGGAAGAAAGAGGTCTGAGAAGATCAGAATATCAGAGTCTACGACCTACCATTCATATAGTCCAGAAGATACCTCAATTCTGAACTTAAAAATAAATTTCCCATCACATGCAGAAATAGGTATGTGTATACGTGTGTGTATGTGTATACGTGTATACATATATGAATACACACACACACATACACACATATCTCAGTTTCTGAAGAGAAACTGCTTCCTGATACTCATTCTCTGGCTGTGGCTTCCCGGCATGTAAAGATGCAAGTGAAAGGTCTCTTCCATTCCTGGGTGTTTTAGAAAGTCTGTGTATTTAGTGTTCTGTAGGCAAAGCCTCTGGTGATTGATGGGTGTGAGGGAGGAGAGGTAGGGAAGGAGAAAGTGCTGTGAGCCAGATGATAGGCAGTCAGCCTTGAGCCAGGGGTTCCCAAGAGCTTGGCCCATGACCTTGAACATGTCTCAGGGTGTTTGTTTTCTCATCTGTCCAATGAGGATCACAGGATCACATCAGTGCCTTCCACCCAGATGCGTGGTGTCACTGAAACAGCAACGCGGGATAAAGGAGTGTACTTTCCTTCGATACTCAAGATGCATTGTTGTTTTGATCACCCCTCCTGTTGAATGAGCCCAGCTCTGGGGGGCGGGGGGCTATGGCAATTCCACTCCAACTGTTGGGTGGATCAGCAGATTGTGAAGAGGGAGGCCTCATAGGCACATCCATCAATGCTTGTGTCACCCCTGTGAAGGTTACTATTACCAATAGCAACCATATGTAGGCATTTCCCTTCAGGGTTAGAGCTTCTCATACATGGTTTCTCACCTGACTCCCAAATCCAGGTCTTCCAGCCAAAGCAAACAAACAACCTAACCTCCACCATTCTCACAGGTCAGGTGGACCCAATATTCTTGGGGGTGAAGACTGTGAGCGTAGACATCTCCAAGGCTTTCAATCCAGTCCCCTTTTGCATATCTGGGACCAGGCATGGCACTGCAAGTGAGCTGAAGCATGAAGCCGCTTTCCCCCAGCTCCTCAGGTCTGGGCTCAGGATCAGGATCACCCTACAGGCCCAGGAAGGGGAAGGGACACACCCAAGGTTCTGTGGAGCCAAGTGCTGGTTTTATGGCCAAGATCGGGACCTGGGTCTCCTGCCGCCCAGGCTTCTGTTCTTTCTGGCTGAATATATAGTATCACCCGAGCCACTTTGGTGAGAGTGTGAAGTCCCCATGGCCTCAATTTCATCACTGAGGAGCTAGGATTAACATTCAATTGGTAATGGGAGGAAAAGCAGTGTTCCATCAGGAAAGACGGCAATTTTCTATTCCTTGGCACCTGGAAGAGGCCTCCAGTGATGGCTGGCAGCCTTTGAAAATCCTTCCCAGCTGCTGGCACAAGAATTTGCCTGGGCTACATGGGAGTCATTTGATCCTAGGGGGCTGTGGAGCAATTGTGAGAGCAGTTGTAACAGTTCAGAAAGCACCAGATCTGTCTTGAGCTTATAAATCAGGTAGTAGTGAATCCTCTGCATTGTCCTATCCTGGTGGGAGCTGCCATGGAGATCTCAGGGGGCTGGGGGACTGGCTCAGCCCCAAGCTCCTTCCTTTGGAGATGCACAATAACCATACCTTGTTTTTTGGGCCCTGCTGTCTGGGGCTTCGTCTTTGCCTGTCCACATGTGAGCCTACACCAGTGGCCATGTCAGGAGGCAACTGGTAGCAGGCAGTGGGCCAAGCTGGGCTCTGTACTGCTGCCCACAGCTGGGTCCCACCCCTGGAGGGCCTGCTGCCATTGTCCCCAATATTTATTGGGTTCACTCTGTTGGGCTCCTGACTCCTCGTCAGGGAGCAGCCACTCTCATCCCTCTTTGTTCAGTGCCTCCTGGCTGTGGCCTCCAGGCTCAGCCCAGCCCCATCCAGCTGTGTCCAGGCCGGCTCAGGGGCCCCGGAATGTAGATGGTCTGCATGCCAGGATCATCATGGCAGGGCTTTGGTCATCATTTAAGGGCCCAGAAGATTGCAGAGTGACCCTGCTCAACTGGTTGAGGCACATTTCTATGTCAAACATTAACATAGGGTGATTTTAACATTAAGACACAAGAAAACATTCTATGAATATGGTTCAAAATTCTGGCACCATTGATTCATTGCCCTGATGAGCCTCCTTGGCCTGGAAAGTTGTTTTGCCCTCATTTGGGCAAACAACTCTAACTCTAAGTAGGATAAACGTCACTTTCCATTCATTCTATCTCCTTGGTGTCAGCCTATGCACCAGTGAGGCACAATGTCTCTTTTATAATTTTCTCCAGTGGCCCAATGCTGCCAGCAGGAAAAATTATAGCCTCCCCCGTCACTAAATCCAAAAGTCTGGTCCAATGACCTTTGCTTGGAGACTACATTTCTCACCACTGCACCAAAAAATCCAGCAAAGGGCTTTGATCCTGAAAAGCATTAAAAGAAAACAACACTCAAAACAAACAAACAAGTCAGCCCAGCCCAGCCTGGGCAAAGGGAGTTTCTTTTCATGTGGCTTCCTTTGCGCCTACATGCTGTGACAGGTTCAGGATGTCTCTGACTGTAGAACACTGAGATTTGATGTTTGAAGAGAGTAAAGCTGACCGCCCAGCACAGAGCAGTATTCAGAATCCACCACCAGGCCCCAGCCCTGGCCTGGCAGCCAGCCTCACCAGGCCAGCCGCTGTGCTGGCAGCTCCCATCTCTTTGAGCTCATCTTTGCAGGATGGTTCCTGCTGCACATTCAAATGTCCTGGAGCAGGGTTGAGGCCAGGGTGGGTGAGGTGTGAGCCAGTGGGACAGAGCATCATGGGCTTACATGATGTCCTGTGCTGGTTCTGCACCCACAGTAGTCTTGTGTGCCCCTCTGAGGCTTTCTGCCCCAGATCCCTCTCATTCAGGGACCATTTCTCTGCAGGGACCAGGCCTGGCTTGATTAGGGTTGTCAGGAGCCTGAGCCAAGAGTGGTGAGAAGAAGTTGGGGTTCTATCACATCTTACAATCCTTGGTTGAAGGAAATTTTGAACTCATTTCTGAGTTCTATGACAAGTGAGTGTGGTGGGATATGAATGTAAAAAGTTTCATGAAAACAGGAAACATGGCTACTACACTGCTTAGATTCACATATTAGAGCATGATGTCTGTCCCATAGGGAAGAGAGGTGCTTGTCTTTCCTTGTTACCCTGGAGGTGCCTCAGGCATGGCACATGTCAGGTATAAAACATCCCATTGGGTAAATGTACCCCATGAGACAGAAGAGCAGTTGCGTTCCCCCAGGACCAGGCATGCTTTTGTTCACAAACACAAACCTCCTAGAGACTCTCAAAAAATTGAGGGGACTCTTCAGAGGATGTCCTCTTGAGTTTGATAGACAAACTCTGGAGTTTGCTTCTATCAAATAAACCAAGAAAAATGGTTTCACTGGGATATGGGTTTCAATCCATCAATAACATGGCAAAGACACCTGTGTTTTTCCTTTGAGGCCACTGAATCCATGGCAAGGAGATGACTTGGGGGCATGGGAAAAGAATCTTCCCTGGAAGGGAATTCTACTAAAGGAGAGGAGTTGAAATCTGACAAGTCCAGCCAGAATCAGGGAACCAGAGGTGGAGGCTCCCAGCCAGAAAAAGGGAAGACTCCACACATCTGCTCCTCAGGGGTCCTCATGCCAGAGGATGACTGCATGTGAGGCTGGTCTAGACATATATTGATCCAGCTGCAGAAAGGATCAGACACGGGCTGAGAGATGGAGAAGGAATGGAAGAGGCTACAAGAAAGCCAACCACCCCTATCTCCTTCACTGCAGGCTTTACAAGGGGAAGCACTTTACCTTGAAATGAAGTTTGGAGTTTTGATGATTATACAAGTCTAATGTTTTAATTGCTGAAATGAGATTGCTTGTGAGACTGAAAGGGCCTGGAAAAGCTATGAGATCTGCTTGAGGTTTCATCTAGGGACATTGAAGAACTGGCCCTCATGATGACTTTAATGGAGAAATATGGAAAAGAATGTTTCCTCCCTCCCCCATTTTTTCTGTACCTAGTAGATTCAGCTCATTCAATGAAATAGTTACATGGTGGAAAGAAATACTCTCATCAAATCCTCACAGTGATCATCCTAACCAAGGAAGGAAAAAAGGAGCGGTTAGTATGCCAGGGTGGCCATAACCAAGTGCCACAGGCAGGCAGCTTAAACAACAAAAATTTATTTCCTCACAGGTCTGGAGGTTACAAGTCTCAGATTAAGGTTGGGTTGGTTTCTTCTGAGGCCTCTCTCCTTGGCTTGTAGATGACCATCTTCTCCCTGTGTCTTCACATGGTCCTCCCTGTGTGTATGTATATGTTTCTGCATCTAAATGTCCTCTTCCTATAAGAACTCCAATCATATTGGATTGGGATCCATCCTAATGACCTCATTTTAACTAGATTATCTCTTTAAAGACCCTTTCTCCAAACACGGGTTACTGCTTCCATCACCACTCCCATTAAAATTGTCAATTTTCATATTCCTCCAATTACAATTTTTCAAAGAGTTAAAAACACAACTCTCACAAAAATGCTGAGTGAACCCATGTTAAAAAATGTTAACTTATTAATGAAATCAATAAGATGATAAAACCGATTCCAAGGGCAGTTTGAGGATATATCCATTTGTATTCTGGAAAAACATAGAATAGGATTATGAGGTTAGATACAAAACTGGTTAATGTCCTATAGGGCCATAAAAAACACGATCTTTGGGGTTAATCCTTTTCTGCACAGAGATCTACAAGTTAATGGTAACTTTACAGTGAATGGGTTCTAATCAAATAATAAATAGGGAAGTCACACACAGATACATTCTCCTAGATAATGAAATGATCCACAGATAGGCTAGTAAAACATGCTCTAGGATGATACTGAAGAGACACTTTGCCCTCATTTGCTTTATTTACAAGTTTTTGATTATGTGTTTGAATATTTACCATGGTTGATTTCTTCCAACCCTCTGAACCTCTCTGAAGTTCCATGTCTTCATCTTCTCTAATGACCCCATTCTCCATTTTGCCCCTGTTCTACCTCTTCTTCCAACTGTTCTTATCTCCCAACCATGTCCTACCCATCTCTACAACCCCTCCATCATCTCAGTTGCAAACATCCCACTCTCCAATCACTTTTCAGCTCTAATAGGAACTATAGAGATAGATGGGATCAATCATTTGATTTGTCCTTATCACTCTTCTCTTCTCTTCCTTCACATCCTCTTTCACCCAGTTTAAATTCCATCATCAATCACTCTCTTTGAGAGAACATAAAATTTTTTGCTGGTTCTTCCTTTTCTCCCCTCCCTGGGCTAAACCACAACCATAATTAAATGCAGCTCTTCTCCTGTTTTAGGCCTATCTCTATGTAGCTAAACACTGCTGGTGGAAAACGCCAGCATATTGACTTCTCTCACTTGAAATCCATGATCAGTCCCCTTTATGATCACTAACTTCCCAGATTTCAGATTGATAAGTACAAGACTCTTCTATTCAGACTATTTTGGGGAACCAAAGTATGGTCCCTGAGGCTTCTTTCTTTCTTTCTTTTTTTTTTTTTGAAACAAGAAATTGGCTTCCAAATTATTCCATGCAATTCTAGAATCATCTTTCTTTCAAACACTCTATTCAGTGCTCATAAACCCAGTCCATGGATATTTAAATTCCACAAGGAAAATTTGATTCAAATTGCCTATGTCTGTTTATGAAACATGTCCATCTAGGAGTGGGTTTCTCTGCCTTCTGAGTTTGTTTTGGGGTATGGATATGAGATTCTGGCTGGGTCCTCTACAGCAAGCCTATTTTCCAGTGCCATTTTTATTGGCAAAAACTTTATTATCCCAATCTAAATGGACTGATGAAATTATTTTGAAAATAATCTTTACAGGTAATCAATAATACAGGTCTGACTTTATGGAGATCAATTTCCTTACTCCCCATCTAGCAATACAGACTGTCAATCATAACTTGAAAGCAGTCAGTGTTCTTTGTACTAGTAAGAAGAGGAGTCCAAACAGCAGAAAAGTAATGAAAAGTTTGACTTCAGGCAGGAGAAGCAAACATCTTTTCACTCAAATATCAGAATAAGGGGCATGGATCCCAGGGAAAACTAAAAGAGTTGCTGTCTCAGTGTAATGTCATCCCTAAAGGAGACCAGCCACCTGTCATGTCACAGGTTGAACTATAAACTATATTTTCCCATTTTGAGGTCTACTTGTTGCTGGTGTTAGAGGAAATCTTCTGGAATACTTGCAGATGTGGTGGGAGCTGGGTCTACAGCAACTCAAACCACCAATTGACTCAGTGGAAGGTTTACTCAAAGTGGTTGTATGAGATTTTTCAGACCAAAGAAGCCTTTGGTTGATTGCGTTTTTCAATTTTCAGCAGGCTGTACCAGCAGTGGTTTCTTCTGAGAGGTTGTGGCAGCAATTTTTTGATTCAGGAAGATGGTCCTTTGGTTGAGTCCTGTTGAACCCACTACCAAACTGTTTGATGAATTATCCAGGTTTTTTTCTGACTAAACAATCTAGCAGGCACTGGGGGCCAGGACTGGGAGCATGAAGAAACCAAAGGAGCCCCAGAGGGACAAGAAGTAGGCAGTAGAACAAACTCATGACCCAAACAGTCTGGTTGGGAGGTCACCACTATCTATAATAAATGGTCTCTCATGATTCTCTTTTTCCTTCTGTTACTCTCAAAATGTAGTCATGAGAGACTCCATTGCTAGACACTGAAGCACGCTGGTATGGGAGGAGGGAGTGAGAAGCAGCACTGGATCCCCAACAAAATCAGTGTTGTTAGGAAAGTGAGGGGATGCTGGCAGCCAAATATAATGCTTTCTGTTACACACTATGGGTCCAAATCCTTCAGGGTGCAAATCATTTACATTGTTAAACTAGAAGTTTACATATAGTAATTTCCATATAATGCCCTGCAGATGAATGAATAATGAATGCATTTTAAATACTTGACTGTATTAGTAATCAATTGCTGTAGAACAAAAATAACCCCAAGCCTTAGTGGCTAGAAGTAATGCACATTTATGATGTCACTGTTTCTGTGGGTCAGCCATCCAGGCGTGGCTTAATGGGGTCTTCTTCTGTCTCTGGGTCTCTCACAAGACTGCAATCAAGGTGTCAGTCAGAGCTGGGGTCTCCTATGCAGTCTTGACTAAGAAAAGGTCTGCTTCCAAGTTCACATACCTGGCTTTTGTAGGGTTTAGTTCCCGGAGAGTTGAGAGAACTGAAGCCCCCAGTCCTTTCTGGTTGTTGGCTGGAGGCTATCTTCAGGTCTTTGCCACGTGAGCCTCTCCAATAGGTCAACTTGCTTTACCAAAGACAGCAAGAGAGTCTTCTAGGAAGGGGGAAATCACAGTCTTTTGTAATCTCTTCACAAAAGTTAGAGCCCATCAAAGATGCTGTATTTTAATGGTTAGAAATTACTCAATGAGATGGGATTATCAAGGGTGTGAATACCAGGAATCATTTGGAGTCACCTTAGAGCCTGCCTACCACATAAACATGATGATTATGTTATATTATGTTGCACTAAGTGGGTAAACTTCTCTCAATAATTTGATTAATTGCTCTGGATTTGTTCAGACACAGTGCAGGTACAAACCCCAACTCAGCAACAAGAGTTGGGAGTTGGTCTGCAGTAGCAGGAATAGGCAGAGCCAAGAATGATATGGTGAAGTGTGACCAGAACACTGACTCCACTCAGGGTCTCAGCCTCTGCTGGCTTCTAGAACCACCAAGAAGTTCAGCCTACACAGCCATTGAAGCCACATGATCCCAGGGTCTTGCTTGGAACAGAGCCAGCCATGTCCTTTGAGCTTCACATTTCTCTCATGCTTGCTCAAGCAGAGCATTAGCTCCTTCACTGCTATCATTCCTTTGTATTTTTATATTCATACTATTCTGTTCTTCCTCTCCTATGCCCCGACCACCCTCCACCTCATCCCCCTGATCTCTCTTCTTTGTAAATCGATGTTCCATGTTAGATGAACTAGTATCCTTAGCCTCTTCCCAGATACCTGTTGTGTCTGGAATGCTCTTCACCACCACCACCCTCCGCCCTGGGGGTAATTTATCCTGCTTCTTTAAGCCTAATTATCAGTGCCACAGGGCAGCATTTTAGGACTTGTCAGGCCAGGTCAGGTTCTCATGGTTTAGGTATATAACCACACTGCACATTAGAGTTTTTCTTTGCTTGTCATGACTCCAATTAAATAGCTGCTTTGGTCATTTTTTAGCTTCATGAATGCATTTCTTAGACTACAAATCCATGGGAGCAGGAACTATATGTTTCTTTTTGATCACTACATGACTATCTAACACAGTGGTCTCAGAGAGCACCGGTGGGTGGAGCAGTGTCTCTTTTCTTCTATTAAACAAGCATTTTAAACTGTTATACCACTCTTCTGGTATTTCCGAAAACTTGGTTGGCTCTTTTCTAAGGACCTACTTGCCCAGCAAACCACTTGCAGAAAGGATGTCATTCTTCTGAGAACCCAGAGGCTAGTAAATTCATTTTTGCCCACAAGATCTGCCCTCAAACCATCACTCATCCACCCATTTGGATTTACACAATGGTAGAAATCACCATTCCTTTGATGCTCTTGTCATCCATCCACACCACTCTTCATAATCAATCCCCTGCAGCTCTCATTTTTGGACTTCTTAGTCATTTGCTCATATTCATCAAACTCTTTAACTCCTCACATGCATTGTCATCTCTTGTACCCTTCACACCTTGGTAATTTACCCAGCAGATCTGGGTATGTTGGGAATACCTAACAAAGATCAAGTCAGATCACAGATCTTTGGCCTGTGCTATCTTCCTTCTAATTCAGCCAACACACTCATAGCCACACTGGACCTTCTTATCACCTGGGACTGTCATTGACACCTCAAACTCCAGTCTTCCTTTAGCCATCTGATCAACCCCCTCTTCTTCTGGTCTCCTCATTTTCTGACCATCACACCTCTTTCTTCTTTGATCCTATCAAAATATCCAATCTCTGGCACCATACCTGCTACAGAAATTCATTTTGTTTTTTAATCCAGCACATCCATTGCCCATTACTTAGTGGAGGCTCTGCAGTTGGACAATATCAATTTGAATCTAGATAACACTACTTACAGCTATATAACTTGAAATAAGTTGTTTAACCTGTCTGAGTTATTGTTTTTTCATCTGAAGATGGGGACAATAATATTACCTATTTCATATATTTGTTGAGGATTAAAGAAAATCCATAATAAATGCAAGAATTTAGTAGAGGGCACCTGGGTGGCTCCACGGTTGAGCATCTGCCTTTGGCTCAGTCCATGATCCTGGGTTCCCAGCCTCAAGTCCTGCATTGGGCTCCCTGCAGGAAGCCTGCTTCTCCCCCTGTCTATGTCTCTACCTCTCCCTCTGTGTCTCTCTTGAATAAATAAATGGAATCTTTAAAAAAGAGAGAAAGAGAGAGCTTAGTAGAATGACCAAAAATAATAAGTGTGAAATAAAGTGTGTTGTTCTGATCATGATGGTGGTGGTTTCTCAGCAATAGTTTCTATCCCCTTTTTTCTCATGCCTAATGTAACCAGTCTATGCTCTGTATCTTATCCCCTTCCATTTTTCAAGGCTTTGCTCTAGCAAATATTTCCTTTCAATTATGTGTTTTCTATTGCCTCTGAGTATATAACATGGTCTAATCTTTTTTTAATCAATTAATAAACATAAAGTGTATTATTAGTTTCAGAGGTAGTTTAGTGATTCATCAGTTGCATAGAGCACTCAGTGCTCATTATATCAAGTGCCCTCCTTAATGCCCATCACCCAGTTAGTTACCCCATCTTCACCCACCTCCCCTTCAGCAACCCTCAGTTTGTTTCCTGTAGTTGAGTCTCTTATGGTTTCATCTTATTTTATTTTTCCTTCCCTTCCCCTATGTTCATCTATTTTGTTTCTTAAATTCCACAAATATATGAAATCATGTATTTGTCTTTCTCTGACTGACTTATTTAATTTAGCATAATACCCTCTAGTTCATCCACATCATTGCAAACGGCAAGATTTCATTTTTTTTGATGGCTGAGTAATATTTCAACACATATAAACAGTTTATATATGTATATACACATATACATGCACATACATATACATACATATATATAAACAATATATATAAACATATATAAACACTCTTTTTTTTTTTTTTTTTTTATAAACACTCTTTTTATCCACTCAATTGTCAATGGATATCTGGGGTCTTTCTATAGTTTGGCTATTGTGGACATTGCTGCTATGAACATTGTAGTGCATGTGCCCTTTGAATTGCTATGTTTATATCCTTTAGATAAATACCTAATGGTGTAATTCCTGGGCTCTAGAGTAGCTCTATTTTAACTTTTTGAGGAACCTTCATACTTTTTCCAGAGTGGCTGAACTAGTTTGCATTTCCACCAACAGTGTAAGAGGGTTCTCCTCTCTCTGCACCCTCACCAACATCTATTGTTGCCTGAGTTGTTAATTTTAGCCATTCAGACTGGTGTGAGGTGGTATCTCATTGTGGTTTTGACTGACTTTTACTTCCCTGATGTCAAGTGATGTTGAGCATTTTTTCATGAACCTGTTGGCCATTTGTAACATGGTCCAATCTTAACCCAAGTTAAACAAATAAGAAGAAAGCTTTCTTAATTCTGTTTCCCTTATCTTTCTTTTTTATTTCTGAACCAAAGTTCTTGAAAGACTGTCTTTGTCCTAATTAGTCTATTGAAACTGCTTTTGTTGAAATTACTACCCTTCTCCTAGCCTCTTTTAAGCCATACTATGGTTCCAATTACCACCATCTTCCAGGGGAATGGAGACCTTCCTTCCTTTCCTTCCTTACATCCATCACACTTGGATTCTTCTTCCCCAGACTGAGTAGATCTGCTCCAAAATGATGGTGGCTTTATCAATGAAGTAACCTAGAAATGGCTGGTGTCTTTTAAAGAACACACACACACACACACACACACACACACACACACCTCCTTCAGTCTTCAAATCCCCATTGCATTTTTATCACTTCTTCTTTTTCTAGCAGCCTTTTTATCCCTTCTTCTACCTGCCAGGACATGTCTTGATATTTACTTAACTTTCTGCGTGTGTGTGTGTGTGTGTGTGTGTGTGTGCGCGCGTGCGCGCATGTGCGTGTGTTGTAGGGAAGGAGGGCAAGGACAGAAACCTTCCAGACAATGCTGTCTGGGAAGAAGGGCAAGGACAGAAACCTAGTCTGCTATAGTGAGCTCTCAATCACTTATAAAGATGATAGCCATCCTCTCTTATTGAAATCTTACTCAGACCCACCCCCCCTTGAAATTTTTCCCAGACACCATGGTCTGCACTTATCTTGCTTTACAATCACAGCATGGGAAGAAGGCACCCAAGTTGGAAGGTGATTGTTGTGTGTCATATTTATCATTTTGGGCCCAGATAGACAGTGAGCCCTTTGAGAAAGGGACCATGCTCTTTGCTTTTCACCCTTCTATCCCTAGCACTCTGAGCTGAACATAGTAGGAATTTAATGAAAATTTGTTGATAGATTAATTGCATCTGCTACCTTGTCTTATTGTAAAAGCAGAAGCTTATCTCTCTGAGTCCTGACTCTCTTGCTTTAGAAGTCCCTCCAGCTAGACAGAGAGAGGGGAAGCTGGAAGCCCTTGGAAAGCCCCACAAATCTCCCCAGTGCCATGGTCCAATAGAAACTTGTCTGTTCTCTGTTCTAGATCTGTGCTCTCTGGCCTTCACACCATCCCTGATTCATCCTTCTTGCAGTCCCTGCTTCGGTCAGGCTCAGAGGCAAATACCTTCCCCAACTCTTCCTGCCCTAACCTTCTAGGGAATGGGGCAGGGGCACCCCTGACCTGGCATAAAGGAAAGACTCTGGGCTGGGAGGCAGGAGACCCTGGTTGGTCCTGGGCCAGATACCAGGCTCAGAGACTTGGTGCTGTCTCCTAGTAAATAAGCTTTAGGATCTGCTCCGAGGATGTGGGAACTGGGTTCAACCTAAATCTCCTCACCTCTATTGGCCACGAGTCACCTGAAATTCTTGCAGGTTGTTCAGACCTCTGTCCTTGCTTCTAGAGGTTTGAGTTCAGGGGGCTGGGGTACAACCTGCAGACAATAAGCATATCTGATCAGGAAATTTGGGGGGAGCAGTGCTTTACATGACTTTCAAGTCTCTTCTAGCCTTGACAGCTCTTGCCCAAGTACCTTAAAGTGGTGCTTCTGAATGGCGGCCATTGTGGGCTACCAATGTGATTTTTGCCACATTTGTATACTCCATGGATTTGTTAGCTTCATATTTTCCTTTAAATTATCCTGTGTTAAAAAAATCTTCTTTAGCCCATTATCTGTAAAATCACTGTTTTGAGGTGCAAATTCCCCCCTCATATACATTTATATGAATATATAATTCAAATATAAAATGTTGACCCTCACACCAGCAAAAATCATTTGAAATACCACCCCACCATAATATGTACTACTTCAGAATGCCACCACATGGTCAGAAGGTGCCCTCAAGGTATGGGGGAGCTATAAGATCACACTGGGGCAGAATGTCCCCTGGGGTGTGGAAGGAGTTGTAAGATAAGGATGGGGCAGGAGACCTTCCCAGAAGCTGGCCAGTTTCTCTGTCTTGACCTGGCTGTGTTTACAAAGGAATTGCTTTATAGTTAGTCTTCAAACAATACATTATGTTTTGTGCATTCTTTATTCAGTTCAGTAAAATAAATAAATAAATAACAAGGTTTTAAACAGTTAAAACACTTGAATGTTTCTAAGAGCAGCTGATTTAGTTGGCATCCCATCCCCTAAGTGGACATTTAAACCCTTTTCACCCTGTAATCAGAATGCTATACCCCAATAACCCCAGGCTGGGCTGGGAGCAGCTGGGGAGGGGTGAAGTCTGGGCAGTTTCCAGAAGCTTTGTGTTGTGTGCTCCTGACCCTTATCTCTGGAATTAAATTGCTGAGCATGGATGAGACTGACACAGAAAAGCTCTGTTTAATCACAACCCCTAGCTGAGTTCTTGGTGGTGTTACTTTGGGAAAAGAGGAGCATACACCAGCCAAGCATTGTACATCAGTGTTCCTGGTATTGTCACATCCTTGTCTCCTTCCCACTTCTCTCTCTCCTTCTCTCTCTCTCTTTCACACACACACACACACACACACACACACACACACACACACACAGGCCTGTCTTTAAAAAGAATCCAGTTAAGGTAAGCATGATACCTTAAAAGCAAAGCCTTATCTTTGCTCTCCATCAGGCTCCCTTGAAAGAGCAATGCTGTCTGGCTAGTAGTTCTCTAGGAATCTGTTTTCTTTGGGGCAGCTGCTGAACCTAATGAATCAAGGCAATAAACTATTTTGACAGCATCTGCTTTTTTTTTTTTTTTTTGTTCTTCCCTCTCTCCAATCCCAGCCCCAATCTGAAAGACTCAGACACCATCCCCACCCACCCCCATGCTGAAGGCAGACAGCCTCTGTAACCCATTAATGGAGCCATTCTTCAGCAGATCAGAAGGTCTTGGCGGGAGTCCAGAGCCAGGGGAGGAATCAAGTTCTGCTTTCCAATCAACGCACTGATGAAGGCCTTTACTGGATCTGAGCACCAGCAGGGCTCAAGGTGGCTGGCAAGGCTGGCTGCACCCAGATACATCCTTCTACTTTGGCCTGTGAGCTCACGAAAGGAAAGCTGGTTAAGCATCACAGTGAGGAGACACTGGAGGGCACACAGGCCTCTCCATGTCTCACACTGTAGCTGACCTGGGTTGGACAAGCACAATTTAGCAGTGCCACCAAGAATGGGTTGTCTGTGTAGGATGGCTTGAATTCTCTGGGAAAAAGTTGCTAATTTCCCAAGTTTCCATCCCAATCTTTTAAATGTGGAGAAAATGAGAAAGATTTGGTCATTAATACAACAGGCAGATTATTTGATTTCTAGGAGAGTTGTTTTTACCAGATAGTGAGACAACTAGCAGAGCCTTTATCTTCCACAGAGGAACTTACAGACTGCTAATGGAAAAGACAGGAAAAAAAGAAGAAAGAAAGAAAGAAAGAAAGAAAGAAAGAAAGAAAGAAAGAAAGAAAGAAAGAAGAAAGAAAGAAAAAGAAAGAAAGAAAGAAAGAAAGAAAGAAAGAAAGAAAGAAAGAAAGAAAGAAAGAAAGAAAAAAAGAAAGAAAAAGAAAGAAAGAAAAAAGAGAGAAAAGTAAAGGAGCTCTACCCTTGACTTTGGGGTAGGCCTGCCCAGTACCTATCCTGTTGTGTCAGGGAAACCTCTGTGGGTCTCTGCCACATTCCCAGAAGGACAGTGCCAGGCACATGGTGGAAAGTCAAGTAATATAGGTTGGACCTATGAGTGGGCTTGACACAGAAAGCAAACTCAGAGGGCAGGGAAGCTGACACAGCTCTCTTTGCTTATGCCAAGACTTTGGGCACATATCTTTACAGAAAAAGCTGGCTATGACTACTACTTAAGTTATTAAAACCATAGAGATACTGACCTGTGTTCACTGACATGGGCTTCCATCAGCATTTCCCCTCATAACCTCAGATGCAACAGAAGGCAATTAAAGCAATAGTACCCACCAGGTAAGGGCCTCATGCTCATCTAGACATAATTGGAGAAGGTTCTAAAGCCTGGTGTATAACTGATTCTGAAAAAGTAGCATATTTGTGCACTGACTGAACAGTGTCCACCATTGGCTATCATCATTCCATCTGTAGAGAAATAGTTATGAAGCTGAGATCCTGTTCCTGGAGCCTGAGAAGTCAATAGGCTTGGAGAAGTCCTTGTGCTTGAGGAGGGGACACAATGCACAGAGGGAAAGACAACTGAGAGCAATCTGGAGAGCAACTGTCCATGTTCCACTTGGGAAGTATTTAAATGTACGAGTGCAATGAACAGAGGCTTAGGCTTAGATGAGGCTCCCCAGGAAGCAGAAGAGAAGGTGCAGGATCAGATGGACCAGTAGTTCTGTGCAGGGTTCACATCCCAGTGTTAGATGTAATTCAAAACAAGTAGACTTCATAGCCACCATGGTTGAACTTCACGTGTTGTGCAAGGTGGACAATAGATGTGGGTGGGCCCTCCCTAGAAGGAACAGCATACTGATTTGGCTGGACACCTGGGAAGAATACCCAAAATTTTCTAATACATTTTGTAGACTATGAATGCACTATTTGAGGTGCTCCTGAGCTCCTTGTCTTGCTACTTGATTGAATGAATCCAGTTGATTTTCAGCTGAGGAAGTGATTCCAACTGCAGAAGTGAGCAAGAGTTTCTATCAGTTTGAACTCAGAGATGCCTTGATCCGGCACCTATTTTGAACCAAGAGCTGTTATCAGTTTGCTAGCACTGCCATAACAAACAAATACATGGTTGGTTTAAACAACAGAAATTTATTTTCTCACAATTCCAGAAGTCAGAACTCCAAGATCAAGGTGTTGGCAAGTATGGCTTCTTCTAAGGCCTCTCTCCTTGGCTTGCAGATGCTCACCTTCCTGCTGTGTCCTCCTATGGTCTTTGCTCTGCATGCAGGCGTCCCTGGTATTTTTCGGTGTGCCCTAATCTCTTCTTCTCATAAGGACACCAGTTAGATTGGATGAGGGCCCACCCTAATGGCCTCATTTTAACTTAATTGCCTCTTTAAAGGCCCTATCTTCAAATACAGTCACTTTGGAGGTATGGGGGTGAATGCTTCAACACATGAATTTTGGTGGGGGACACAACTCAGTCCGTAACAGTAAGGAAACCTATGGAGGACACCACGTATGCACTTTCCTCCTGGACACATCTTTAGTACCCTGCTTCTCCCTGAAGAGCACCTTCCCTGGACTGTAGAGAGATATTGCTTCTGTCCCCTAATGTGCCCACCCTTGACTCTCTCAACACCATCCTTCCTCATGATTTTGAGAACAATCCAAATAGTCTTCCTGACTTTTAGCAAGAAAAACATGGTGCAAGATAAATATTTCATATATCTAGCATGACGTGTAAATATTTTATAGAATCTAAAGTAAATAATGTATATATTTGAAAAGTCAGTATAAATATTTTATAGGCTGCAGTACGACTGGCAAGTGAGGAATCTGGTATGCTTGGAGCTTCCCACAGGACCAGCGGCAGGAAGGAGCAAGGTCAAAGGCTATCAGAATTAGACAACCTGTTTATGATGCAGAAAACATTTCACTTTTCCTCCCTCTGGCCAGCCATTTTTTTGAACACACAGCCTATTCTCAACTGAATTATCCACAGCAACTCAGGACCAACTCCTTCAGTCTGAGAAGCTGCAGGAAAGAGAATAGGATTGGGTCAAGAGCAGCATGTAAAACCCTAAATGACTAACTGAAATTATATGTATGTATGTATGTATGTATGTATGTATGTATTGTCAGCCTCACTTGCGGAATGCAAATTCCAGGAAGGCTGATTTTACATTACGCTTAGTGCCGAACAGTGCAAACACATACTAGGCAGTCAGTGAATATTTTTTGAATTAAAAAATAGTGAGATTTGATATCAAATTGAATACCTCTTTCACTATGCAAGTTGCAAAACATTGCAACCCCAGCCCCACCCTGAAGGGTCAACATGTTAAATCTATAAGGCAGGCAAAACTTTGCGCGTTTATGCATTGATTGTAGAACTAGCTGAAGTCATCTTCAGTGAGGAGATGTTGTTGCTGTTTACTTGGAATTAGGAGATATTTTGGATCACAGGTCTCCCGGATGGATGCCACTGCAGTGGAGAGTCATCCAAGAGACCTCAGGAGGAGGGAGAGGCACACTGCAGATAGGGATAAAGAGGCAAAAAAGCAGAAGATGAAGGGAAATGGGAAGATCCTAGAATATCTTTACTACCTTTGCAAGTTTGCCCATGAAGTACCTCTTCACAAACATAACCATAAGTGTTTCAAAATTAAATGTAAGCAGCTATTAACTCTTCCACAATTTTTACTCTATTCAGTGTACAGCCAGTAATAACATTAATAGCAAACACTTATTTAGTATTTACCATGTCCCAGGCACTGTTCAGACTGCTTTACATATATTAATTCATTTCATCCTTAGAACAATCCCATGAGTAGTGAAAGTAAAGATGAAATAGAAATGCAGAAGAGTATGTGACTAAATCATCTAGAGATTTTAATTAACCATGCTCCTTTCACCCATGAGTACCAAACACTGGCATCAATGGTTAAAATATGTTCCTTCTTCTAGATACTGCCCCTTTGTGTGTGTGTTGTCCTTGTGTGAAGGTCCAGGATCCAGGGAAGGTAGATTATCTACCAGGTAAACAGAATCTGCTTGGAAACATGTCTCACCTCTCACAAAATCACAGAGTCTGAAGAATGAAAAAGCCCTGAGAGAGCCCAGCTCCAACACATCTACTGGACAGATACCAGGGGAGAGTAGTTCCAGGGAACCACCATCATGTGGCTGTCCCTCAACTCATTAGTCGTGCGTGAAACCTAGTGATGCCCTGGATCACACCCAGAAGCAGATCTGTTGTCAATACTCAGAGCACAGTGACTATCAACTCTCTTTGTCTATGGGAGAAGTGTGGGGACAAGGGAAAACACAGACAAAGAAAATAGAAAAAAAGCCCTATTTTTCATTTCTGATATTGCTGTTAAATAAGCACATCGATCTCAAGCTTTTCTTATTCTTTATTTAAAACCAAAGCCATACATTCTCAGCAGCAGAGCTCTGCAAAAGCCTGTGCTGCCTTATATTGTGTTCAGCAGAAAGAACAACTGTGATGCTCTGTGACGCATATGAGAGGCCATTCAAGCCACAGTGTGCCTATCACACAACTCACACTGCTGTCGGGAGTGTGCCCACACACGATGTCACTTTACCAACAGTCCCAGAGCTCTGTAAACAAAGCCTGAGTGAGTAAGACATCTCGCAGGATGGGAGGGAAGCACGTTGTGGACCAGTGTTTAGTTCTAGATGCCAGAGAAGGAGACGGGACTCCCAGAGGCCTGAGTTGACAAGCTGGGTCTTTTCCCATGGGCAGCTGCTGGGGAGAAGACACACTGCTCCTCTTGGTTCTGTGACGAGGTCCTCAAATTCTGCTATTGAGACAGGGCAAATGGAACACATTTCTTCCTCCTTCTACTTGTACAGCAATAGCCTGCACCAGGCTTCTGTATCACGTTGGTGCTTATTTAAGGTACTTCTGGAGAGGTTCTAACTCAGGTGAGGCCCGGGTACCCACCTGTACTTTCCACATCACTGCCAGGTAACTCCAGAGTCTATAGCTGGGACAGAGCTGGGTTTGGTAATATTCTGAGCCTCCTGAAATAATTAACTGCACTTCACGGCAGTACACTTATAGATGAATGCATTTTACTGACACTTTCCATACCATGGAATTGAATACAAAGTGTTTTGTTTTCTTTCTTTTTTATTTTTTCTTTTGTCTTGTTTTTTGTTCAGTCTGATTTTGGTTGACTTTGTGTCACCTCATGAGTCTGAAAATGCAAGGAATAAAAAGATTCTTTTTTGTTTTGTTTGGATAAATGAATATTAAATGAGCAACTACGGATTGCTAGATGTACAATGCTGCTTTGGATTGACAGATGGATAAAATATCTATTCTAGACTTATTATGTGACAATTGCTAGAGAAAATACATACATGGAAGCAACAGGGGTAAGGACAAGAGGCTCCCAGCTCAGAGAGCATGGGGGAGGTTGCTGGAGGAGTTCCGGTTGATTGAGTTTCTACATTTGTATTTTTAACACACCACTCCAGCAAACTCAGATTCAGATTTAAAGAGAACTGGCTTCAAATGACAGCTCTGACTCTTCCCATCTGTATTAGTCAGGGTAAACCGACTGCTATAACAAATTCCCCACATCTCAAAGGTCTAATCTAATGTGGTAAATGCTGTATTTTTTGCTCAGAACACGGTCCAGTGCACCTCAGTGGGGTTCTTCTCCATACGGTCATTCATGCTTCTCATATGGCTTCGCCTGCAACAGGGCCTCAGCTCCGTGGTATTCCAATATGGAAGGGAAGACAGTGGAGAAGATGCACTTGCTTTTAAGCTGCCTCAGTCAAGAAGGGTCCCTCATCCCTTTTGTTCACTTTCCATTGATGAGAACAAGCCGTGGGGCCTGCCTATATGCAAAGAGATTGGGAAGGGTAGTCCAGCTGTGGGCCCAGGAGGAAGATGTGGGTGAGTGTCAGCAATGTCTGCCATACTAGTGAGGTCTTATCAGTCAAGTCACTAAAACGTTGTGAACACTGGACACTGTGGGCTCTGAATACAGTTTCCACCTTTTGGATAGAGCAAAGACTGATCTCTTGGGTAGTGTGCATCTTTGTTACCTGGGAGCATTTCAATCACCTGCCATTATGGTCTCAACAGACAACTGGTCAACAAGCATAATGACCAGGCTCCGTGCTGTCTGGGAATATGGCTGTGGTCCCTGTCCCGATAGAGACATATTCCATCCTCAGAAGAGACTGCAATGTAGCACATGGGCGTGTAGCTTTCTTGGTATTCTATTTTTGAAGAATCCTTTACAGTAAATTCTACATATTTTAACAGGGTATCAAGTATTTATTCCTTTCTTTAAGCAGGCTAATTTAAGCTGATTGCCTCTAAACCTTTGAATCTCAGGTGTTTTCTTAGAGCACTGAAATGCGACTCTTTTTTTTCACGTCTGAGGATAACAAAAGATCAGGTCATAAGGAGTGACCTTGCCCTGCTGTTTAGCTTTCAGAATGTGAGGTCGTCCAACATAAAATACTCCAGATACGTTTCCTGGTACAACATGCCTTGAAAATTATATGCTTTCAACTCAAAGCATAATTGGATACAAGAAACTAATGCTCATGCTGTTTTATAACATGTTTCTCATAGCCTGTGGCCTTTCCTCCCACCTCTCTCCCCCTCCTGGAGTGCACAACTGTTTCAGAGAAGAGATTAAACCTCAAAAGAATCCGGGTATAATCTCTGAGCGGAGATGGATTTGTCAGGAAAACCCTGTCCCCACAGCAGGCTGGATACTGTTACTCTGCACCACATTTGTCACTGAATCTAGACTGCCAGAATTTTCACAGACAGGATAAAATTTTAAAAAAAGAAAGATAAAATTTATGGGTGCCCTCGGATCCTCCCCATAATCTGACAATGCTAATCTTGGGTGTTAATGGTGTGGAAGCTACAGACAGTCCCTTTGGAAACTGAAAACAGGGGCATTTAAAAGAAATCAAAGAGGAAATATCAAACAAGCCGTACCTCTTCTATCATCTATTCCGTTGTCTGTGTGCCCTCCATACTTTAGTCTGAGAGATCACTTGAGATTCTGGGGCCTTTCGGGAGATTATCTGTATCAGGGAAGGCTTTGAAGTAGGGGCTGCTGGCATCTCATTACTGACAAAGATCAAACAGCAGAGCTGGAGTGCTGTCCCCGGCCTGTGGGGCCTCATCCACACGCCACACAAACACTAAATTATCAAAGTCGGGACAATCTCTATGTGCTACCTGCTTGGCCCCAAATAACTCTTCCTGCCTCCTATGGCCTTTATCTTTCTTATTCATGTTTTTCTTTCAGCTTGTGCTAATTCTCTCTGGTTTTCCTCAATCCAAAGAGTATTCTTCTTCTTCTTTTCTTTTTAAATATTTTATTTATTTATTCATGAGAGACACAGACAGATGCAGAGTCATAGGCAGAAGGAGAAGCAGGCTTTCTGTGGGGAGCCCGATGTGGGACTGGATCCCAGAACCCCAGGACCTCGACCTGAGCCAAAGGCAGACAATCAACCACTGAGCCACCCAGGTGTCCCCAGTATGTCTTCTTAAAAGTTGGAATGGCCATTCTCTTCTAACTCAAGAACTTATCTTCAAAAATTTTGCAAAAGAAAAAAAAAATGAAGCTTCCGTGAGGTTGAATACCTTAAGTTGAAAAGCTGTTTTTGACAGAAAAATGTCTTAGCAACAGGTCACTCTGGGTTTTTTGGTGTCATGGTGAATTGAACCCAAGAGTGAGATTGTTTGACTTATGGTTCGAACATGGTACTGAAGAGGCCCAAAGAGTATGCAAGCTTTACCTCACTGGGTTTGTGAATCTGGACCAGTAGTTGGCACAGTCTTCTACTCTCAGTGCCATGGACCTGGTGGGCAGTTTGCTGGGATGGTTGGAAGAGGTGGGTAGGAAATCTAAGCAGCTGTCTCGATTGCTGGTCAGATTTTCCAGAAAACTTTTTACCTCTGGGAGGCAAAGTGGGGGTCAGATTATCATGGAACAATGAGGCAAGCTATTGCAAAAACTTTGTCTTCCCTTGGCTTTCCTCTTCTTGCTCTCTTTGCTATTCTGGGCCTGCTATTCTTTTGTAAAATGTCCATTATTGCTCTTGTACTTGGGTCAGATTCACTCAATAAAATGCCAACCCTGAATTGATCCATTCACCTTCTCAAATCCCATGCCTCCACTGTTGGATGAATCCTGCCCCTGCACTGGAGGATGCTGCTGGAGATAGTCCCATAACTGTATTTTCTTGGTCTCCGACATCAGTTTGGTCTTGCAGCCTTCCTCTGTTTCTCCAGCTAGCTCCCTGCCATTCTCCTCTCAGGAAAACTTTCCTCTCTTCCTAAGTCTCTATTTACCACCTCTCCCAACCCTCTGAACTAATGAACTTGATCCTCACCATGATGACAACAAAAGCCATTGGGTAGGAGCTCCATCAAACTCTAACCCACCCCCTGTCTCTGACCTATAAGTTCCCTGCACTCTGCCTGTCCTTGTTCCTTCTTTCAAGTTTCCGTAAGATGTTAATTTCTTCCTCTTGACCATGGCCATCCCTACTCTAGTTACTCAAGATCCCACCCCTCCCCACTTGTAGGAACCTCAGCCCATCCTTCCTCTTCCTAGATTTGCAATATTTCCCATTCACATGGTGCTTTCTCATCCACATTTATATATGTTCAGATGTCTCCCACCTGAAGAGCAACACACAAGCCCATCTCTGACCCTGTGTTTCCTTGCAGTAATGGCTTTTTTCCCCCTGATTTTCTCCTCAGTCAAGATTCTTAGAGTTGTCTGAACTGAGTGTCTCCATGTCCTCATCTTCTACCTGTTCCTTGTCCTCACAGTTTTGTCTCGATTCCTGAAACTCTTCTCTCCAGAGAGAGCAATGCCTGTCTTACTGTCAAATCCAATGGCCACTTCAGGTTGCATCTGACATGTCTTCTCATTGGCATTCAACATCATTAACAGTCCTTTCTGCTTGGAAGATTTCTTTCCTTGGCTTTCTTTGGTACCAAACTCTCTTCATGTTTTTGTTTGTTTGTTTGTTTGTTTGTTTGTTTGTTTAAATCTCCCTGGGTGCTCCCCAGAAAAGGTTCTACCACATAGTAACTGGTATTTAATAGATGTTTGAACAAAGAAGTCACATTTATTACCCCTTTGTCCCTGTCTTCTATTCTTTTCTCTTTCTTTATTATTCTCCCTTGCTGTGTCATGGCGCTTCTTGCTGTCTGGTGGGAGATGGGGAGGAGTCTGGCCTTTATTTCCCTTGCATGATGTAAACCCAGTGGTCTGAATATCTACAGGAAGTCTACCCAAGGGAAATAGAGCCCTGAGCCCAGCCCTGATCTGTGATAATGAAACCAGCTGAAGGAAAGGAGACATTGAATGCAAGTCTGTGAACTGGATCGTAATTTCTCAGGAAGTGAGAAGGCATTTTGGCAATATGCTATCAACTCCTCAAAACCATTTCTTCTTTGAAGCTCCTCAAAATACTTAATATTTTTGAACACTTGTTAGTGGCTGAAAAGACCCCATCATGAAATTCTATCTGGAAATTATGAAATGCAATGTTAAGCCTAATTTTTGGATAAGTCAACATCTTCTTTCTATTAACAGAATCTGGATGTCAGTGGCCAAATGGAGGCAAGCAAGTTTTTTGTAACTCTATCTCTGTTCTTTTTTTTTTTTTTTCCTGGCATTTGGTAGCACTAAAATTGCCCATGGTCATGGGGAAGGAGATAGCAAAATAAGTAAATTAAAAATATATTTAAATTTTGTAGAGCATACTTAGTGCCACGAACCATGCTATGTGCTTTACATTTCTCAGGCTGATCTTCATGTCCACAGGTAAATGTTGGTATACCCATTTTACAGATGGAAAAACTGAGGTTAGAGAGGAGCCTTTACCATGTAGGCCATGTAGGTAGCAAGTCAGAGAGCCAGGATTCGAACCAGCTCTGATGCCCCATAGGCCTCCATGTGCTACTCTCAGCAAGGTCAGCACTGACATCAGATTGATGAACCTACCAGGCACAATATCCAGGACCAGTAATATTTACCCAGAGGTGCTGATACATTTATATTTAACTTCCACATATCTCATGTCCTGTTCCTCCCTGTGGGAGAGGTGCTAGGAACAACAGAAAGAGTAAATAAAGGAGGAAGAAAGAAGAGAGCAGATCCTTTCTCAGTACAGATCCTTATTCAGTTGTTCAGTAAAGCCATTTACTGAGCAAGGCATTTTACTAGGTACTTGGGAGACTCATAGATAAAGAAAATCCTATTCCTACCATCAAGGAATTTATAATTTAGAAAAGGAGATAAGGCACGTGTCCAGAATCACAAAGTTATGAGGAAGGATGTGATCTAGACCAAGGAGAAGTTCAAAGGGCTCTATAGGTGAGGAGAGCGGACTGATATTCAAGAGCTGTGGGGTCAGGGTTATGTCATGAAGAATGGACACTTCCAAGAGCACAGACTATTCACTGTGCTTGGGGCAAATGCAGACCCATGTAGGAACAAGCCCATAGAAGGAAGGACAGAGACAGTGGAAAAGAATGTGGGGGCATGGAGAAACAAATGTTGACTATGATATTTTACAATATTCTTAAACTATTTTTTTTCTCTCTCTCTGTGTGTGCCTGGAAAAAGACAGCCATAAAGGAAAGAGGGAGAAAGAGGGAAGGAACACCCATGAAGATCTGATTCGGAGTAAATCTTTGGCCCCTGAAATCATCTGGCCTAGATGAGAGATGCCACAGCCCCTCCAGGATTTGTAGGCCAAGAGGGCAGGGCCCTCAGGAATGTGTCACCAGGAGGAAATGGAGCCTGGTTCAAGTATCTCTAAAGCCAGATTTGGGCTGAGATTGCCCTGAGGGTGGCTGGAGAAACAGGAGCAAAAGCAGATAATAAGCAAAATGGCTTTTTTTTTTTTTTTTTTTTTTTTAACTCCCTTCTATCACAGAGCTTCACAGGCAGGTTCTCAGTCTCAGTGTATATACTTTCCTAGGGTCCAGCAGAGGAGGGTGGGCTTATTAAACCCTGATCAGATCTGAAGGGCATGTAGTTTCTATTGTGGGGTTGTCAGGACAATGAGGGCGAACAAAGAGGAAGATAACGGGCAACCAGAGCATTTGCTCAAGCATGAAGAAGGGCTGAAAATATCCATACTTATTGCATCCCTGTTGGATTTGAGCCACTTTCTTATGGCAGTGAATCAGTTCTGCCTCCTGAACCATGAACTCCAGACCAAGTGCATGCCCCTGAGTCTCCAGATAGCCCTGTGCTGATGGCCTGTGAGGATGTTTTGACAATGAGCCCCCCAGATACGCAGGGAACCCACAGCAGTGGGAGTAAATATATTTGCCACAATTGGACTTGATGTGCGGTTTCTAGGATCAGTGGGAAAATATGTAGAGGGGATTGGGATGATGTCTCCTCAGGAGCTTTGTTTGAAACTGGAGGGTCCATTTCTGTGCTCACGAGGTGACGTTTTGCAGAGAAAGGTAGGGTAACAGCTGAAGGACTGATGCCTCTTTCGGGTCAAAATTGAGCCCTGCAGATAACTGACCAGGTCTAAAATTGTTCTTTGGCTCTCTTGGCTCTTTCCCAAAAGAGAGCTGCATGTTTTATTGCTGTCATTTGTTTGTGTTTCAGACATTTATCGCTCTGGGAGGCACCCACTGCCAAACTTGGTTGTTCATGCCCAGCGCTCCTCTCTAGGGGCAGAACGACTTTTGTTCAACTGTGAACAGCCTTATAAACAAGACTGATCTGTGAATACAGAAGTGGATCCTCAAAGCCTCTGCTCAAATTGTGGTCAGACTAGTCTGGAGGGCATTTGGACTGAAGTCCAGTCTCACACAGAGTTTCTGGCATCATCCCAGTCGTTCCTGCTTCCTGAGCTGCTTTCAGGTTCAACTCTGGTCACATGTTCTGCACTGAGAGCTGGCTATGCCCCCCTCCCCGCCTACCACCACCACCACACCTAGCTTCTCTGCCTCTCTCTAAAATGTTGTCGTGGTGAAGAAGGTAAGAAGTCAAGGACTTCACGTGTCAAGGAGGCAAAAACAGGTTGTTGGATGAAAGATCAAGGGACAGTGAATACATTTCACTTAGCGCTCATGGCCATGAGGGGTCAACTTGCTTCAAGAAGGTAAGATGACCCTAGATGATGCTCAGTAGCTACAAATATAACCCTTAGTATTTCAGTGTTGTCAGAGGACCAAAAACAACTATGTAGAAAGCAGATTATGCTAAGGTATAAATACTCTTGTACTTCAAAATGTATATGTATATGTGGGTATCACTAGAATAATATTGGGTCAGTTCTGAACAGTATACAATAATTCATTCAAAAAATAGTTATTGAATGTCTACTAAGCTCCAGGCACTGTTCTGTATCATGAGGATGCAACAGTGAACAAGACAAAAGTTTTTCCCTCATGGAGGCAGGAGGGAAGAATAAAAAAAAAAAAAGTCAGTTATGATACTTCCTATGACATGCAGTAATAGGTTGGTGAAGAAAACAGAAACATAGTGAGATGTAGAGAATTCTAGAAGCAGAAGAAGGCTTACAATTTTATTAAATATGATAGTTGGGGCAGGCCTCACAGAGAAGGTGGCATTTGATAAAGACATAATACAGAGGAACAACCATGCAGCTCTCTGGAGAAAGGGCTTTCTAGATGTTCATTCATAATAAAATGCACCTTAAAATTTCCAACAAATAAAAATTTTTCATCAGCAGCCCTCACTCTAAAAGCTTCACCTATCTCTTTGAGGCCTTAGATTTCGCAAGAACACTGAGAGACAGGGGCCAGCTACACCCTGGACAGCATGAGTCCCTCTCCAAGTAAAACAGAACCTTCCTCAGGGAGGCATCAGGAAGTTTCTGAGTGGTGAGGAGCAAAATGGAGCAACTGTATAACTTCAAGCAAAACCACATACATATCAAGCAACCAAATTAAATGATGGAAACAAGAAAGGGGCTTCCACCAAATGGTCACCTTTTATATACTATTCCTTCCTCCTTTCATCCAATTTTCAATAATGCTCAATTCAATTCAGATATAAACTTATCAAATGTGTGAATAAACAGCTCCTAATATTATACCAAGTCATGCATCTTGTTCTCTAGACATTTGCATGCAAAACAGAGGAAAGAACACATGACCAACCCAGGTCTTGTCTCTAAGGAGGGGCCCCCAGAATTAACTCCAGGGAGTAACCTATGTACTTAGTAAAAATGAGCACACTTCATCCTCTACTACAAAAACATATGGAACTTGATCTCTTTCTGAGAGAACACAGAAAGTCGTTGAACACAACGACTCCATTCTGTTGCTGAGGTCCCACATACCTAACATAAGAGGAATGACACTCTGAGCACCATGGCTTCTCTCAGAGGCCTTAGAATTCATTTCTCTGCCTTTTCCCTGACAACCATCAACCAAATGAATGCAGGCAACACCCCACTACCCTATGTTAGCGATCCACACAGAATTCTCTGATGTAAAAAGTCATGTGATCAGAATACATGGCAGCTGAAAACCCACACAAGAATTGTTTTTTAGGAGACATGATAGAACTCTCCAGCCTGAGGTGAGAAACTGTGTGTGTGTGTGTGTGTGTGTGTGTGTGTGTGTGTAGCAGAGGACTGGGGGCAGGGGCCACAGGTGTGTGGCTGGAAAGGGATTTGTGAGAAGAACCAGTATAAGGTGCCTCAAATTCTAGCCCCTCACCCCCCTACTCTAGCACAGTCCCTTTGGTGATTTCCTAACTCTTTATTTGCCTTCTCCATTTATGGTATAGACCACAAAAACAGGTCCTACTTCATCACAGTGTTATGAGAGCTAAATGAGCTAATATTTGGGAAGCACAGCAGTTCCTGGGACATAGTAAGCACTTCATAAAAATGAGTCTATTATTCTCAAGGAATATAGGAAGATCTGCATCTTTACTCTTTGCCTTTCTGTGTATTTCCCAAATTTTACAAAATCCAATCTCAAATTCTTCTGAAGAGGGACTGCAAGATAAAAAAGGAAAGGCATAAGCTCTCGCTATGGAAGACAGCACCTCATGGAATGTCTGATTGAACCATACTTCCTCCTCCCTCTGCCTTCTTCCTCTCCTCCCCCTTTCTTTCCCCCTCACTGTCCTTCTTCAGTTTCCCCTCCTCCTCCTCCTCCTCCTCCTCCTCCTTCTTCTTCTCTTCTTCTTAGAGAGGAAGGAAGTGGGAGTTTCTATGCATATTTTAGAGAGTACCAAACTTAATAGTATTGTTTTGCACAGCCAATTGTATTTTAGGTTTGCCCACATATCTATTATGCTCATTGTTTTCCATTGCTTACTGAATCTTGAATCTTCTATTTGGGACTTTTTTTTTTTTTTTTTTCTAATCTTCACTTCTATATTTTCTATCCATTTGACTCTCTGTTCTTCATTCTATAATATTTTCTTCTGGTTTACCTTCCACTTCACTGATATCCTCTTCAGCTATGTCTAAACTGCTCTATACCCATTTGGTGAGCTCATAATTTTGGCTTTATATTTTTCAGTTCTAGAATTTCTATTTGCTTCTTTTTCAAATCTTTTTATCATTTTAATAATTTCCAATTTTTTTCTAAAGTTTTTGAGGTTTCAGCCCTTTTCCCCCCTCTTGAACATAGAAAGAAAGTTACCTTAAAGAATATTTCTGGTAATTGTACCATCTGGAGTTCCTCTGCATTCATGTCTGCTTTCCACTGTTTCTTGCAGTTTTCATTTATGTTTTGTCATCTGTTTTTTGTGCCTTGATATCTTTAATTTTTGTACTTGACATTGTATTTGAAAAAACATAAAAATTATATGAGATCTTTTCTTCCAGCAAAGTTTATTCTTTTTCCAGGTATCTGGGTACACTAGTGCTCTTGGATCATCTTAATTCAATTTCAAGGACTAGGATTTTCTGTACCACCCAGATTATTTGAATCTGTGCTACAATCCACTTGAGGACTTACTGTTTTTCAGTATTTCTTCCTTCTGGGTCTCCAAGACTTAATGGTTTGCCAGAGCATCCCACACATGGTGAGCCTCAGACACCTATTTTTTGTTCTTCCAGCCCCATGAAGCTTCTGTCTTATCCTTCATTTGGTTTGATTAAATCTTATTTTGGTTAACTTTTTGATACCTTCAAGAATACTTTTTTAAAAAAAATAGTTTTTCAGGTTTTCTGATTGTCTTCAGCAGAGAATTTGTTCAAATTGACCCAAGAATACTATTATTTGCCACACCTTCCACTGAGACACTATTCAGGGGTTCTGGAAATGGTATGGCTGAAAGATGTCTACACAAGCCTTGTCTTTACTGCTAATAAACAGTATGAATTTTGGCAAATAACCTTAGCTTTCTGGATTCTATTTCTCTTTTACATCAGGAAATTCAGTTAGGTGATCTTTAGTGCTCCTTCAAAGTCCAAGATTTTATTATTTCTTGGCTTAGAACTTTCCAAAGAGAAAAGTATGATACATTAAGAACCGAGTTCTTTAAACTTGTGGGAGTTTAAACTGACGAAAAATATCAAACATGTTTGCTTTATTCTAATCCTAGTATGTTTTTTAGGAAAATGTTTCCTGATATTTCAGCTAGTGACTGATTTCATCATTCTTTTATCTGAGGATGGAGGAAGCCTGAAGCCCATCTGTGTCATCAAGATCCACTCAGACAGTAGCAACCATTCCAGCTTTTCAGAAGAGAAAATTTAGTGTGAGTAATTGTTGGCCAGGGGAATTCTAAAGGCAGAAAAGGAGCTCTGAAGTATTAACTGCGTTGTTGCTGCTATCTCCCCTAGAGCTGGAGGATCAATGAAAAAAGGATGAAATTACTAAAGCATAGAATCTTGGAAGAAGACTTAATGGTTTGCCAGAGCATCCCACACATGGTGAGCCTCAGACACCTATTTTTTGTTCTTCCAGCCCCATGAAGCTTCTGTCTTATCCTTCATTTGTCTGTGAAGACAAAATTTAGACCTCTGAGTAGGGGAGCTGCTGGTGCTGGTGTCTCAGGAACTTTGAGGAGAGTCCCCAGGGCTGGAACTGAGCCTTTGAGGATTGGATAGTCAGGTGTTACTGAGGGGACACAGTCAGGCTAGTTCTCGGGGTGTTGGAAAAGCTGCCAACTGCAATCAGTGGCTGCTGCAGAAAAATCTTCTGTCCAGGGAAAGACACAGACAGAAACGAACCAGGCTCTTCTCTCTCATCTCACCTTACAGCCTCTCTCTACTGCCCCCAACTGGCAGACCCTCACGTAGAACCTGCCGGCAAAGGAGAAATCCTGCCCCAGCATCACAAAGACAATTATAAAAGGATGGGTTTAAACTTGACAGACAATATTTTAATAACCAGCACACCATCTTTGCAATTTGCGCTGGCTCTGGTTTATTTTGTTATGCTGTCCCTGTGGATTACTGGAGTTTTAAAATAATAACCTGTGTTAATGCCCTAGGTGTTTATGTTATTTTACCTGAACACAGCATGTCTATGTAAAAAATATGGGTACACCAATACATAGAAAAAAATATAAAAAAACAAGACTTCAGAGCAATAAGTGAAAAGATAGCCACCGTAAGAAGCAAAAGCTTATTTTTATTCCTGTTTTCAACCTATCTATATTTTACTATTTAATAAATTACCTTACCTTAGCTTGTACATGTAATACACCATTAGAAAACAATTCTTGCTCCTGTATCCCCAAATTAGCAACACTTGAAACATCAATTCATTGTTCTGAGTCTGTGAAGGGTCTCTATGATTCATATACTCTAACATGAGCTTATGCCTAAATACAGACAGACTCCAAGGGAGCCTTCCCTCAAACGACTGTGATTAATCTGGTTACTTGTAAACAAATAGGCTTCCTTTTGCTTTAGCTTGCTGCATCTCTCTGTTCCTTCCTTTCTTTGCCTCTATGAAAGGACTGGCTCACATTGTGTTAAAAGTCAAATCACATTACAATGAACTCTGCAGTGGTGTTTCAAGTATTTTTATTATTGTGGAGTTTGTTACATCTAGTAATGTTTGTTGTTAATCAACTACTTAATTGGGTTTCCCAAATCCTTATGTTATACTGAGGCCTGATTAAAACAGTGATGTTTGTTTTGTAATAAATGACCTACTTATATATGGTGGAATGGTCAGGGATTTTCCAAACCAGCCGAAGAGATTAGAGCTCTATGTTAGAAATTTATAGCCCCCCCCCCCCCAAATCAGCATGAGTATAACATCTCTGCAGCTAAACATACCTATATATACACCAATATAGAGCAATTGGCATAAATCAAGTCCAAAGCAGAGCATTATATCAATTAAATGTATTTGCTCTCTGTTAGGAATAACGATACTGAGAAAGACCTCAAGGCATGACATGCTTGATACCATGTCAGGCTTCTCCAGTTGCAAACAATAGAAACTGTCTCCAGTAAGTTTAAGTGGACACAGAATTTATTGTAAAATATTGAACAGTGCACGGATTCTCTGAAAGGGCCAGAGCAACAGTCTTGGAGGCAATGAACCCAGGAACAGTGTTCTACACTTGAACCACTGAGTGAAAAATGCAATGGCTCTCTCATGAAAGGGCATTGAGTTTCAGGTAAGCAAGATGATAAGTTCTAGATGTCTGGAGGACATTGTACCTCTGGATAATGATAGTGTATTGCACACTTAAAATATTAAGAGGGTAGGTTTTACATTAAGTGTTCTTACCATAATAAAACAAAAAAAATTTTTAAATGCATAACACTAAAAGAAGTCCAAGGTATGGACCCTGTAAGTTGTCCCTTTGTTATTAGGTTCTGGCCTCTACAGTAGAAATGCTGCCTCTAAACCTGAAGCTGTCTGGGTTCTGGACAGCATTTCTTTCTGATATAGTCTTAAGTGATAGCATCTGGTTGGTTGAGTCTAGCTCACATCCCCTGTGCCCTAGCTGCCAAAGAGGCTGAAAAGCATGTTTCTGCCTGCACAGAAGACTGAAGGAGCACGTCTGGGAGGCACTGACTCATAGCATCGGGAATTCCCAAGCACAGGAAGGAAGTTTCAAGATACTGGCTACCAAAAAGAATGAAAATGCCTAAGTCATTTGTCAATGTGTGATACTTAGCATCTGCATCCTAATATCTCAGGGCACTGATGAAAATGAAGATTTCCAGGGCCCTATGGTCAAATCTAATGAATTAGAATCTTTGCAGAGGAATCAGCAACCTACCTTTTCCACAGGCTCCTCGGGTAACGGTGTTGAATGCTACTGAGAAGCCCACTCTCAGTTTATATTTTCAAAAGCACTTTGAAAAATTGCACTTGATTGACTTTTAGAAGTGATAAGAGGGCAGCCCGGGTGGCTCAGCAGTTTAGCGCCACCTTCAGCCCAGGGTGTGATCCTGGAGACCTGGGATTGAGTCCCATGTCAGGCTCCCTGCATGGAGCCTGCTTCTCCCTCTGCCTGTGTCTCTGCCTCTCTGTCTCCCTCTCATGAATAAATAAATAAAATCTTCTAAAAAAAAAAGTGAATGAGAAAAAGCCACTAACTGCTATCTCAGAGTTCAAAATATAGAAAAGCCTTCTGCTATGGACAAGAGAAATAGTGAATATCTGCTCTTTTTTCCATGGGAGAGAGCTCAAAGGAGAAGAAGGAAGCCAGGCTGACAGTGTGTTCAGGAGCATGGCCTCTGAAGCTGGACGGCTTGGGTTTGGACACACTCTATCCCAATTTGCAGTGTGTGGCAGACAGTATTTTCCAAAGATGGCCACAACCATATCTCCCATCTCACATGCTGTGCCAGAATCATTAAAACACTGACACTTCCCCATCAAGAGATGGAGGCTGTTTCTCCTCCTCTTGAATTCAGCCAACTGAATCTAGCCAAAGTAATGCTTTGTGACTTCTGAGACAAACTCATGTCAATCTTGTGTGTTTTTACCCGGCCCTCTGGAGTCACTCACTCTGGGAATCCAGCTATCATATTATGAGGAAGCCCAAGTAACCCATGGACAGGCTGACACAGAAGAGCCCTGAGTAACCCATGGAAAGGCTAACACCTTGGCTCACAGACCTGGCCGATCTCCCCAGTGACTTGCCAGCCATGTGAGTCATCTTGAAAGTGGATCCCTCAGCCCCCCAGCTGAGCTGTCCTACTCGATAGCATGTAGAGCAAGGATAAGTCCTTCCTGCCCATCCTTGAAAAATGGTAGATTGGTGAAAAAAATCAGCAATTGTTATTGTTGCAAGCCACTAAATCAAGGAGGTTTATTACCTAGCAATAGATCACTGAAAAGGAGATGAGTTAATTAGCCTCTTTGAGCTGCAGTTTCTGTGTGTGTACAATGGGGAATAATGATTGTATCAATCTCATAGAATTTTAATGAGCATTAAATATTATTAAAGGTAAAGCATTCAGAAAATCACCTGACTTACTATAGATGCTGTGTAAGTGTTGGTTTGAGGAAAGAGGTAAGAGTGAATGGAATGAACATGGAGGACATAGGCAGTCCAGAATTCCTTTAGACATGTAGGAAAATTGCCCCAAATTTCACATATCCCAGCTGGGGCAATTTAAATTAGTAAGTACCCGGGGATCCCTGGGTGGCTCAGTGGTTTGGCGCCTGCCTTTGGCCCAGGGAGTGATCCTGGAGTCCCAGGATAGAGTCCCACGTCAGGCTCCCAGCATGGAGCCTGCTTCTCCCTCCTCCTGTGTCTCTGCCTCTCTCTCTCTCTATGTCTATCATAAATAAATAAATATTTTTAAAAAAATAAATAAATAAATTAGTAAGTACCCAAGTGATAACATTTTTTGGAATGAAAAAATGAATTTCATTTTTAATTTTCCTGGTATTCTCAGCTAATTTCAATACATAACTAAGACATAAGAATAATATTTGCTCTTACCATAAATCACTTATTTTTATCATTTCCAAGTCAGATTTCAGAGGCAAGTTACCTGGTTCTCTTTCAAATCTCTCTTTCCCTTAGTGAATGGCCCTAGCCAATTACCTCAGTTCTCTCCAAAGACTCAGTAATTTCCAAATAAACATGTGGAAAATAAATAATCAGACATACAAATGGTACTTCTTCCTATTATTCTAGCTGCATGGTTGTTTACCAGGCAAATGACCCGTGGAATTGCAGAGCTGAGAATCAGAAAATCTGGCACTGCACATCGAATATGGTAAGATCTCCCTGGGCACTAAAATGTCATAGGGATGAGGTGCCAGGAGACGGGCCATTGTTCAAGGAGACAGCAGGTAAAATTAGAAGGATCAAGGAGGGCAGGTGACCCTCCTCCCATCACAGTCATATAAACTTCCACCACCTAGCAGATGTCTCTGTGATAGGTACAGACTGCTTTGTAAACATGAGTCCTCTCTTTTTCCCACTATCTCAAAATACCTGCAAGATATTGTACTCATTCCCTATTGCTGCATAGAAAATTGCCCCCCAAACTTAGCAGCTTAAAACAACAAATACTTATTATCCTATGTTTCTGGGGGGGAGGTGAGGGTGGTCAATGAATTAAAGATAGGCTTAGCTGGCCCAAGGTCTAGTAAGAGGTCTCCGTTAAACCATTGGCTAGGGTTACAGTGTCATCTAAGAGCATGACCTAGGAGGATCTTCTTCCAAGATCATGCACATGGTTGGTGGCAGGAGGCCTCGAGGCCTCATTGGTTGTTAGCCAGAAGCTCTGATTTTTCAGCGAGTGGACCTCTCCATAGGGCTACTCACAATATGGCAGCTTGCTCTCCTAGAGCAAGCAGCTCAGGAGTGAGACAGCAAGAAAGTTAGAAGGAAACAGAAGTATTTTTATAACCTAATCTTGGATGTGACATGCCACCCTCACTACAGTATTGTATTTGTGTCACTGAACAACCCTGGAACAGTGTGGGCTGTGTTTATCCAACCACACAAGGTATGCATACCAGAGGGCTGGGATCACTGGGGCCATTTTCAAGACTACTTACCATAGCCACCCCTGTGTGAAAAGTTCTTTCCTTTGTGTTCCTTTCAGGTCTTCTCTCAATGTTTATCTTAATCATACCTCATCTGTGTCAAAGTGTGGGCGGAGAGCTAGAGGAGGCTTGAAGCACCCTGGCATGTCACGGTACTCCAGTCAAGTCCTATCAGTGGCTCTCTAGCCAGGAGCCACCATGTACATGGCTCTGAGCTGGACCTCGCATGGGCTGCAGACATGCACAGCCGGAGGTCCTATCCCCTGAAATCTGGCATTCTTCTGGGGCAAAGAAGTCAGATTGTGCATAATTATAAAACAAGACAAAATATAGCAAATACAAAATAAAGAAGTTGTATTTACATCAAGAATGTAGTAAAGTGTTACTTATGTCATTTAACTTTTAATTGGTAAACTGAATGAAGACATTAGGCTAGGTGATCCAGGAACCTACATTGTGTGCCCAAAGAATAAGTAGAGTGGGAAGAAACCTAGCCTGGCTTCATGATCAAGAAGCTTCCGGAGTTGGTAGAGGTGGCCTTCTGGCCCAGGGAACTATGGGATGTGTAGCGTAAGAAAGAAAGGGGTGTAAGTTGAGGAATGCAGTTCATTCTGAAGAGTCAGAAGCCAAAATTCACAATTTCATTGTACTTTAGTACGATGTTTCCTGGGGACAGGGCTTCAGGAGCACCTTGGGTCACGCTAGAAATGCAGAATTGCGGGTGCCATCCCAGACCCACTGAATCAAAATCTGCCTTTTTAACAAGAGTTCCAGGTGGTTGGTATGCATATTAGAGTTGAGAAGCTCTGTCGGACAACTGTCATTGAGAGTGGAGTGTTACTTGTATCTCTGGCTGGTATGTCTGCATCTAGACCGGGCTGGCCGATAGCGTGCTGAGGATTTGGAACGTTCAGAGACCTCTCTTTTCCTGTCTCTCTCTGCTTCTCTCTCTCTCTTTTTCTTCCTCCTTTTCCTGCTGCCTTTCTTCCTTCATTCCTTCCTTCCTCCCTCCCTAGCCACTCTCTTTCTCTGTCTCTCTCTCTCCTTCCCTCCCATCCCTTTCTTTCTCCCTCCCCCTCACCTGCATTGACATTATCTTCTTATTTTTCTAGGGAAATATTGAAACAATTGAGACTTGTTTTTGTTTTTCTCCATCACTTGGAGCTGATCCCTTTCATCTTTGATTCAGCCAATTCCCTTCAAAGCTAAATATTAAACAGATCTGTCTCCTGACAGCTGACCCCAAATTGGGACATGCCGTGGTCCTCCCCTTGGGGGTTGAGAGCTGAGCCGACAAAGGTAGAGGAGAGACAGGATGGAGCCAGTTCCTGTCCCCTGGGGAAGCCCAAAAGTTGTGTCTCTGCCTTCACATCAGCCAAACAGCCAATAGCCAAACAATCGAGAGCTTCTGGAAGGCATTCTTGTAGAAATTCCTTCTTTTGCCAGAGGGTGAAAGGGTTGCTAATTGATTTTGTCTGCCTTTCAGATGGACTCAGAGAGACACCGGGTTTGAATTCTAACAGAGAGATAATGTTTTTAGATACTGGACCAAAGTTTTTTATATACACCATGTGACCTAGCTTGGCATATTAGTACCATTTTTGCTTGTTTGTTTGTTGTTTTAGCCAGTCTGTCATTCTGTTCAGTGAAATAGGAGCAGCAAAGTTCATTAGTTTGACCACCTTCTAAAAAACATGCTTGTTTCAAAAACTATTACTTATTCACAGCAAGTTAATAAGAGAAAGCTAACTCTTCCCAAATGCTTTGAGATCCAAATGACTCTGCCTCTCCTGGTAGAGATGGGTGGAAGGTACGGTTCTGAGGACAGACCCCCAGTCAGAGAGAACCCGCTTCAGACTGTTACAGCCTCCAAGGTTTATGCCTAAACACACTAGACTATTGGCCTCACATCTGACGTGCTGTGTGCTGATACATGAAAATTTGGAAGAGAGTGGTTAGTGGGAGAAAATGGAAATGACAAGACACCAGTTTGCCTTACCATTTCATCCTCAAATGAGAGAAAGAGAGAGAGAGAGAGAGAGAGAGAGAGAGAGAGAGAGAGATTAACCTCATTCAGAGCTTTAATTCTTTAATTTATATCCTCCTGTTTTTCTACACCTTCATATATCTTTCTATAACTTACATTTCTAAAATGGCCCTAAAATCTTTCTAGATCAAGCAAGAATGCAAATTTGTTATTTTGATAACTGTCTCTTCAAAATTAATTTCTGTTTTTTTAAACGTGAAGTTACTCAAGTTCAGTAAGGAATGGCTTTCTAACTGCTATTAAAAACCAAGGGTTCCTCCTAGTGATACTGCTAAATCAATGCAATGTACTAATTCCAGGTACATTTGTTATTGTTGTTGTTGTGGTGGTGGTGGTGGTGTAAAAGGCTCATTACCCTTACTAAATATGTACTGAGAGTCTATTACTGAGTTTGGCCAATAATGGATGCATTTTAGCAAATTGCAGTAACTCCTTCCGGCCACTAGGGGCTATTTGACTAAATTATCCTCCCACTTCAAGGGAGAGTTCCCCAGTGGACCACTAGGGGGTAAAAGGAAGACCTGCTTCAATCCAAGGTGGGATGTTCTTAGCGGTAAAATCAGGCTCATCATATTCAACAGTTCAGTATTTCTCTAACTCGGCTATCGTTCAAAATGTTTTCAAAAGGGAAAACCATGGATGTTCCTTCAGTAATAATTTGAGAACCAGTTACATACGATAGTGACACGTCTACGAGAGATTGCTCTGCTTATTTATAATCATTAGCAAAAGTGGAGTAGAAGGAAAACAAAGAAGCTGACAACCCTTTTACTATTGCCTGCTTTAGTCAACTCTCACTTGTCTACTCCTTATCCTAAAAAAGAAATGTAGCTTGAATCACTACCACCCCCTTCGAACTGTCCATGCACTATCCCCTTTTATCCCCCGGGTAAGACAAGAAGGATTGCACCAGGTGCTCAGGAGGGAGAAAAGTGTTATTTTCTTTCTCCTTCCCTGCCTGTGACGATTTATTAAGCAGTACCATTCCAGGCCAGGGGCACCAGGCACCATTATCTTTTTGAAAGTGCTTAGTAGATTTTAGAAGACACCATCTCCCTGGTTTTATCAATGTTCAGCACCAGAAAAGACAGGTTCTGGCACCCCAAGTGGCTGTGTGGTGTTGGATGGAGCATGACCAGAACTCAGCTACCTGCAGGAAGGCCTCTTCTTTCTTCGGATGAGGTTACAAGATGGTTTGTTTGTGAACTTGTGGAAATAGCTTTGAAGGGAAGTACTGCAAGCTGATTTGTTGTAATCGTATTTGAGTACTGTTGAAGGTAAAATTGATGCATCATCCTCATAATTAAAGTTGTCATTTCCAGGTTTTACTCGGTTTTAATCATGCTTGAACTTGCAGATTTGCCTTAAAGCTTAGATGTTTCATCTCCAAAGGCAACTGGCTGTGTAAGCAGAGCAGAGAACCAGTAGCAGGCTAAAATTTTCTTCCATACATTGCTGTGTTATCTCAACGCAGTCCTGGTCACTGGACAGCCTGTACCTGACACATAGGGTGATTGCTAAAGACAAGATTTCAGGATTGGTAGACATTTGCCCCTCTTCTGATGCCCATTATGTTGGGATATCAGGGTAAGGACTGAATTTTCCCCTTTGGAGACTTCTTGTGATTGTAACCTTTTTCTCCTACTATATGGAATTGTGGGGGAAGTCAAGTTTGAGCTTTAGGATGTGGACAGCAGGCAGGAGCTCTGCCTGTAAATTGCAGCAAGGTCTGAACTCACAGGGCTTGGCAAAGAGACAAGGTGGCCATGGTTGGCTTGGGCTCCGAGCCAGGGCCCCTACAGCGCAGGAGCCGAGCTGGGGCTCCCTCCCAGGGCCATCACAGCTCAGCCCATGCTTGGATGACAGACAAGCTCTTTGCTGCTTCTCCCAAATTATGGAAACAAACCCCTGGGCCAGGATGGAATAAATGAAGCTGAAGATTAAAGAACATTTTAAGAGAGACATGAATTAGTGATCTGGAGAGGCCAATTTTGTCTTTCCCACTCTCTTTTATTTCAAAGGATCATCTTTTCGGCCTTCTCCTTTCAGCCTTGGGACCAGGTGGCAGCTCAGGGAGCTCAGACTTCTGCAGGGCCTTCTGGAGGCAGAAATGCAGGGAGGACCTGGAGCCAGTGCGGGGAGAAGCCAGAGCCTTGTCTATAAGCTTCTTCATCTGGAACCCAGAAAGTGCTCAGGGTCTGTACCTACCCCAGCCTGTAGGCTTCCTGGAGAGCCAAAAGAAAAGAACAATGACACTCAGAAAACCCTAGGTTCCCTGGTTAGTTCTACACACTTCTCTTCCCCTACAAATTCCAACCCCCTGGGATGTCAGGTTTTTTTCAAGATCCATTTGAGCTCATCATGAACCGCCCATGGCAAGAGCATCAATCCTTCTGTCTCTTGAGACAGTCTCGGGTGTGTTTATGAAATAAGCCCTGAAGAGTCAGTCCAGTTTCACAATCAACCATGTGCCTAAAAATAGGAAAAGTTTTGTTCCAAGATAATTTTGTCTTTAAACAGCAAGATCAACAAAATATGCCTTCAGGGAACTGGTGGTCCTACACTCAAGTCTAATGAAACCCTGCACTGCCTCTCAGAGAAAGGGCAGAGATACGGCTCCAACACAATTCGCTTCTCATCTTCTCAGGCTGACCAGCAGTAGGGATGAAATCCCAAACAGCAAATCATGACTATAAGCCATTAGGACCCTATCACCTGGGGCTGGCAAGCCTATTTAACGAGCTATCTCAGGGCAAGGTAGGTATAATTGGTTTGAAAGCTTTTCATGAAACCCTGAATGCTGGTTGCCAAGACTCTTTTCCTCCAAATTTTTAAATCCCTGGATAAATCCCTGGAAATGTAATCCGGATGCTTCTGACTCATGTATTTTTAAACCAGTCCCATTGTTGTTTTCAAAAAGCATTTGATAGAAACTCAGACTGAGCTTTTTTGTCTTTATCCAGTCAAAGACTCCTATAAATTAGATTCCCAAAATTCAGTACGGGTTGTTGTGAAGTCTAACTACTTCTGTCTTATGTTTGGTTACTTCTTTCTTGCTGGTCTTGCTCAATTTCCAAAGAAGCCAGGAGAAAGAGGTGTTACCCTATGCCATACTACTTTTGGGGTGGAGCATCCTTCCTCTGAGCTGGCAAACTGGGTTTCCATCAGTAAGCAGTAAGGTAGTGTGGAGTTTCTAGAAAGTCACCTTAGGGAAGGGAGTAAAAAAGAAGTAAGCAGAACCAAATATCAATTCCCAGGTTCCTGCTACTTTGTAAGAAGCACTTTCTATTCTAACTGGTAGATACTGAGACAGTTTGGTCTTGCTGTTATCTCAGAGGGTAACAGATCCCCAAACACAACTCAGATTCAGCATGAGGTTTTGAAGTCAAAGATGTAGAGGGTAGATCTCCTAGTAGGTAGGGAAGAAAACCAATATTTACTAAGAACAGATCAACTATGTGTCATACCTTATACATACTCCATTTTCCAAGGCTGTGATTTTGTGTGCGCAGAGTTTTGTAGAATTTGAGAGTTCTAGCAAAAGATCTGAAGGAAGGTCCAAAAAAAAAAAAAAAAAATCCTACAATTTCCCTGGGGAAGCTTGTCTTCATCCACCAAGTACATGGCATTGAGAAGGATACATATAGAATGGTAAGTCAGGAAGGCAGCAAGGACACAACCAGTCCTTGAAATAAGTGGAGCAAAAGATACTTCATACTTACCCTACATTCTTCCCAAAGGGATTTAACTATGCCTCTGTGTGGTACTATTGCAGGTCTGAAAAATGCAGAAGGAGGAAAATTTTTCTGTTCAATGTTTTATTTGTGCCAATGACAAGGTTTCTAAAGCTTTTCCAAAACAGAGCAACAATTGGTCTATTCAAAAGTGCTGATAGTGAGTGGGTGCTCTGTCACCCCAAAGATTCCAGAATCCCATATAGTCTGTATTAGGCCATCTCGGTTCAATTTCCTTTATTCTGATGGAGAGGAAATATAGCTCTCTATAGATATGTGTAAAGGTCCTTTGACTACCCTGATTTTAAAAAGGAACATGTTTTTGCAGGATTGAGCTAAGGTGCTTAGATAAGAATGGACAGTGTGGTTACAACTGATAAAAATAAGAATAAAAGAGCTCATGAAAATGGGAATGCTTTTTTTTTTTTTTTAAACAGTTGACTCATACAAGAGATAAACCCTGTAGCCATGTTTATATTATAGACTTTGTAGAACGTTGCTTCCTAAGAAATGGTGGTTTCCATTTAGCTGAATCTACTGGAGCATACATTAATTTCCTTTTTATTTGGGGAGGAAGAGAAACTCATGACAGAAGAGATATGAAGTGATTGAAATGTCCTTTGCTGCTCCCCCAAAGTATGATTAAACATAAGATTAATCTCATAATATTATCTTATAAATATTTGTGTTTGACATGAATCATAATGATGACAGTAGTAACTTCTTGTTGAGCATTTATTCTGGCTCTTTGACATAAATTACTTCATTTAATCTTCTCAGTAATCCTATTGAAAAAAATTGAGACTCAGATTTGAAATAATTTTTCTAAGACCATGTATAATGCATAGATTCGAATTTCATGTCTCTCTGACTCCAAAATCCACACCAATCCTCTCTTCTTGTTTTTAAAATGGCATTGACATGTAAAGAGAAAGGAATAAGGGGATGAAAGGGGAGAGCCACTGGCATTTGTTCAGTACCTGGTCTATATTAGCTATTTTAAACATATTTTCAAATGTCCAGATTTACATAATTAGTAAGTGGGTGGGCTGGGATTTAAGTGGATCTGCTTCTATAGTTCACTCATGTTCTCTTACCTGGACTTGCTGCCTAATATCCTTGAAATCAACTTCCTTTATGGGAATTTTAAAACATTGAAATATGATGGCTGAATAAGAAAACAAAAATAAGCAAACAAACAAAAAATTAAAATACCTATTAAAGTTAGATTAGGAACCACCTATTTTTGAATCTACCTAAAAGTAATATTGGGAATTAAATTTCAAACATTAATGTTCTGGCTATCCACTGCTTCATAACAAATCACCCCAAAGTACAGTGGCTTAAGAATAACAATTTATTATTTTTATAATCCTAATTCTGTGGGTCAGAAATTGAGACAGAGCACAGTGTTCAGTGCTTAGCCTTTCCACTCTCCAGCTATTCAGGACTTCCCAACTGAGGCCCCAGACATCATGGAGCAAAACCAAGCCATGTTTACTGCACTCTGCCTGAATTGGTTCTGCTCCATGATGTCTGGGCCCTCAGTTGGGAAGCCCTGAATTGCTGGAGAGTGGAAAGGCTAAGCACTGAATAAGCATCTCTCTCTTTCTCTCTTTCTCTCTCTCTCTCTCTCTCTCTCACACACACACACACACACACACACACACACACACACACAGTCTCTCTAAATGGCAAGTTTGTGTTTCCTCATGATATGATGGTCTCAGGCTAGTTGGCCTCCATAAATGGCAGCTCAGAGTTTCAAGAGTAAGTGTTCCCAGAGATAGGAAGTGAAAGCTACTGGCCTTAAGGCCAGCACCAGATGCGGGAGAGTCCAAAGTCTGTTTCTACAAGATCCTACCATATTTTGTGGGTGAAAGCAGCTATAGAACCCACTCTGATTCAAAGGGAAAAGGTGACCCTACCTCTTAATGGAAGGAGTACCAAAAATTTTGGGGTCACTTTTTAAGCCACCACAGTTAACTTCAAAATTGTCCAAATAGGGGGATCCCTGGGTGGCTCAGCAGTTTGGCGCCTGCCTTTGGCCCAGGGCACGATCCTGGAGTCCCGGGATTGAGTCCCACGTCAGGCTCCTGGCATGGAGCCTGCTTCTCCCTCCTCTGGTGTCTCTGCCTCTCTCTCTCTCTCTATGTCTATCATAAATAAATAAATAAATATTTTTTTAAAAAAATTGTCCAAATACATTAATGTTAGCTGAATCACTGATGCAATTGTGTTGAACTACACATTGAACTGTTTTTGTTTCCAGGAATTATCCACACTTGTCAATAGATATTAATATTAGCCAACTACTATAGATATAAATTATCATTTGGCCTTTCTTGTGCCTACATGTGAAGATCTTAGCATATATCTTCAGGGAGGAGTAAAGGAGTATTTACTGCTAGGCTACCATGTCCAAAGCAACCATGGAAAGCAGTTTGCCTAGAATGGTTCATTTAATCCTCTCAATTACCTTAATGCCTTATGCCCATTTTACAAATGAGGAAGCCAAGCCTCAGAGACCCAAAGTGGTTTCTAAGTATCAACATCCTTGTTACCTTCAAATCCTGCAAACTTTCAGGTCATTTGTTTTTTAAAACTTAAATTCAGATCACTCTGGCCTATCTCACATCCTATGAGTTAGAGGACTCCAACATCTGCAGACTCTTGAAGACTTAGGTCTCTCCCTTGTTCCAATTTCCCATTTCTACCAGATTCTCAGTCAGATCTTGTCTCCAGTTACCAGTCACAACTTTCACCCTACCCCCACCCTTAATGTGAATCCCAGACCCCTTTCTACTGGTGCCATACAACTCCTGTTACTACAAGGCTGTTTTGAAGGTATCTGGGCTGTCCTGAGGTTTGAAGGTAGTGGGGAGATCATATCCCACTTGGTAGAGAAATGTCTTTTAAGTGACAACTAGGAAACACTGTTTTTAAAAGTACTTAATGCCATTTCAGTCCCTAGGAATTTCTCACTGGTCATTTGCTTGCACCATGAATGCAGGCTCCTGCCCTGGTCCTCCAACCTCTCAGTCTCTGACTATAGCTTTCATCCCACTCCCCTATTGACTGTTGCTAGAAATGAATATTACATCAATTGGCTTTATGCACAGTAATCACGTCCGCCATCTCTTGCCCTGGATATCTGCAGTCATATCCCCTCACCTGATGGGGCCTCCTTTCCCATCCAGAAGGGCCATAAAATATTTTCATGCATGATGACATTTCTCTTCCCAATAATTCTACTGTTATGTTTTATAAAAACAAGGGTTTTTTCCCCCCTCTCCTTACTACACCAAAATTAAATACAAGTCAATTTCTCTCTGGCTTGTGATCCTATCTCTGTCTCCTGCTGCCTTTGAGAATTGGAGCTAAGGCATGGGTGGCATGATGAAGCCACGGGAGCAAGGGTTTGCTGTTGGAGTTCATGTAATTAGTATGCATTTGGATTTAGCTTGGGTTCAAATGAATATTTTGGAAATCTAAAATTCATTTAGCACATAAATATGCTCCACATGTAACAGATACTTATCAAATATGTGTAGAGTAAGATATTTAGTAAATACGCATACAGTGAGTAAGTGAGTGCTAACAAATAAGGAGCCATAATGTTGGGTAGTGGAGAAACCTTCAGTCCTTAGTCTCATAGTTTGGCAAGTAAACTAGCAAATAGTGAGGGAAAACATGAAAACGCATTAAAACACACCAAGCTAAGGGAGATCATGGAAGAATTATCAATGGCCATAGGATGAGGTGAAAGAAAAGAAAAGGTAACAAAGTCTACAGCAATTAGTTTTGGTTTGTTAGTTTTTTAAATTTCTTTAATAGATACTTGAAATAATAAATGCTTTAATAAAGCTTTCAAGCATTTGCAAAGTGTTGTGAATGTCAGGAAGTCATAATGCAAAAAGAGATTACCTAAAGAACTACAAGAAGGACTGTTCTTGGAATTTAAACAAAGAAACATTAAAAGTAAGGCTGCTCTGAATGAAGACAGAACACCCACGGAGGAATACAGTGGAATCATTTAAATCCTCATGCAATTAAAAGCCAACACAACCCTGTTTTTATGAATTTGTGTTTTCCTTATAGCTCAGTCCTGCTATAACATTGCTGAGCGACTTTGTTACACAAGATGGTGGATCATGGAAACTGTGGTGCAAAACCACGCCCCGTCTTTAGCTCTCTCAGTAACAATCCTCGGTTTACACGAAGTACACAGCGTGGGCTGATATGTGGAAAGGAAGTTTTCCCACAATGCCAATTAAGTTAAATTTGGAGGACTCAGTCACTTTTTCCCCCAAGGGCTTAGCGTGAGCCCACTGGAAACCGTCTCGATCCCCAGATATCCTATATCTTTGCTAAGTAGAAATGATGGTTCTCCTGCGACAGGGAGCACTGCTGAGGTCACCAAACTCCACTGACCACTCATAAATTTAGCACTTCCCTTTTCTATGTCAACAAATCCTGGATAATGATTTTCATTATTTTGCTACATTTTAAGAGCAAAGGGAACCAAACAAAAAAATAGTTCCAGTGACAAACTACAATATTGCAGGAGAAAACTTATTTCCATATTCAATTAAACCCATTTGGGAAATTCATGTTGTAGGATATGCTATCCTAACTACTTTCATCTACCTTCATTTTAGAATTCTTAGAACCCTCGGAATTTCCAAAATATACCAATTTAAAAAGTGAATGCCATTATTTTCGCATCATTTTTTATACAAAGCAAAGGAAAACCACTACTCGTACATTTAAAAAGTGATGTTAAGAGTGTTTTATCTATTTTTTTAAAAGGTTTAATTTATTTATTCATGAGAGACACACAGAGAGAGGCAAAGACATAGGCAGAGGGAGAAGCAGGCTCCCTGCCGGGATTCTGATCAGGGACTCGATCCCGGAAACCCCGGATCACGACCTGAACCGAAGGCAGATAGATGCTCAATCGCTGAGCCCACCCAGGTGCCCCAAGAATGTTTTATCATGTAGGACACCTAATTCTAGAATATATGCTACCTGGTGCCTTGAGATGATTTTAAAAATTCACTGATCTCATCAATTCCACCCCATCAATGGCTGGTTTTACTTTCTTGGATGTATTTTAGTGTTGTGCTCCCAGATTTTGTCTGGGGATGTAAAAAGCCTCTTTTTTCTTTCTTTCTTTCTTTCTTTCTTTCTTTCTTTCTTTCTTTCTTTCTTTCTTTCTTTCTTTCTCTCTTTCTTTTCTTTTTCCTTCTTCTTCTTCTTCTTTTCTTCTTCTTCTTCTTCTTCTTCTTCTTCTTCTTCTTCTTCTTCTTCTTCTTCTTCTTCTTCCTTCTTCTTCTCTCTCTCTCTTTCTTTCTTTCTTTCTTTGTATTTTCTCTGAAACATATAAGGGCCCATTGGATACAACCATCTTAAAATTTAGTAACAGGAAAAGCAAGTATCTTCTGAAGCAGTGAAATGCTCCCTTTCATCAGATGCTGAAAACAATGTAACCCATTGTGTTTCCTCTTTCCCTAAACTTCCAAGAAGCTCAGAATTAAATTTAATGTTAAGTTACAGTAACTATTTTAAATCTCCCCTTGTATATATACCTTCTGATTTTCTATTTTAACAACCTTATTTGTCAATGCACATTTTATTGAAAACTGCCTAAGATGTTTTCTGAGAGAAGGAAGACTAGAAGTTATTCTCTAAACCAAACCAAACCAAACTAAACCAAATTCTAATTACATTGGAATGTATGGGTTATTTTGGGTGAAAATCCACAGGTTCGTCACAAATCGTTACCAACTTAGGAGATTTGTCTCCACCTATTCCCTCTGTCCTTGTGTGTAAAAACACCAAATTGACAAAAGTAGAGAGGCCATTTGGAATTTGACTTCTTGATGAAAATCTACCTTCTGATTTGATTCTCTGCCAAACTTGTTCCTGGCATGAAGAAAACACCACCTGAGTCTCATTTCTTTCTCCCTAAATATTCCCAAGTGGCAGCAAAGTTCTTTGGCCCAGACTCATCCCTCCTATGGATCCCTTGCCTTGATGCCTATTGTTCTGGGCATGAAAAACCAGGCAAAGGGCTTATTTATGTACCCTCACCAAGAGATGCTTATTCTAGCTGGCTCCTCGAGAGGTTTAGAATGTTGTCCAGTCTGCCTTTCTGGTAATGGTATTAGTACTCTAATATCTGATATTACAAATTCCAAACGGCTAAAAAACACAGTCAAGGAAAGCCAACCAAATTGCTCTAAAGCTTTAAAAATAAACATTTGCATTTCAATTATGGGTAATGGCCTGGGAAAGAAGAGAAGAATCTGCAAAAGTATTTAAATTAAACCAGTTTACCCACCTCGAATCATGTTCTCAGACCAGTGACACATTTTGAGGGGGAGGAGGGACTCTCAACTTCTTGTCGTTGTGTGGCAAATAATAGCTTTCTAAATGATTTTATGGATTGTGAGTAGAATCTAATGCAGAAGCCCAACACTTCCTTTGAAAAAAAGAATGTAGTCAGTGAAATCATTCTTTAAAACAGAGCCTGGGAAAAAATTAGGAAAGGTCACATAGGAATTTGTGGAATTGGTTAACCAATCAGAAAAGCCTCAGATAAAAACAGTTCATAATCAGGATGACTTAAAGAACATTTTGGAAATTTAATAAACCTGGAGCAAAGTTATGTGAAATCTCAGTAATAAATAAAGTAGTTAAATTCCACTCATTCCTGCATTGGTGCAGGGCACTTGGCCCCAGGGCCTTATCTCTGAACACAACACCCAAACCACTGAACCCCGGACTGTATCTGCCGTCCTTGTGGGAGAAGAGAAATCAATGTGCCTTATCTTCCACATTTTGTACTTTCCACCAAGTCTGTCACCTTTTACTTCTTTTCAAACTGGAAATTAAGAAGCAAGGCCTCCCCAACCAACCATAGGGGCTACTGATGTTGGGAATAAATATATAAATGAAATAAAAACAGAAACCAGAAAAACACATTAAAACAAGTTCCTGAAACACACGGCTCCACTCAACCCTTTCTAAATAGACAACAGACTTATTAATTCAAAGGTAACCTGCCAGATGTTTGGGTTTCTTTTAAAGGGCCTAAATATATACTAATTTTTTTTTTCAATAAGAACACTTAGTCTATAGTAAAGAACATTTAAATACATAAACCATGTAATTTTCAGACACAACATCATGTTCTTATGATATTAAACCAACTCATGCCAACAGGAATTCCACTTCTTGGCTGTGTTTGTATTGCGATGTATAGCCATGATTTCTCTCCGCTGTCAGGAAAGTTCTGGCAGGAATGTCACATAGCACAGGAAGGAGAGGAATGGCTGCTTTCTGTGTCCTAAGGGGAATTTCATTTGGCTGTTTCTCTGCCTGCCCGTGCTCTCTCCACCCAGACCACTGCAGCCTTCTCAAACAGGGGGCATATGGGAAGAAGAGAAAGTTATCAGGTGCTAGTTTGTATCACTGTTAATTAAATACTAATAAATGCTAAATATACGACATCTTTCTCTTGGTCTCGTCTGCCTTTCCCCAGTGGTGTTAACCACAAAACATCTTTCTCACTATAGACCCAAGAGAAGCGTCTGACAAGAATACAGCCCCTCGAATGATAAGGAGAGGAATGCTGATAAATACATATTTTATCATTCGAGTTGAACATTAAGTGCCACGGGTTTTAAGGACGTGTGGTTTTCCTGGGGCCTGACAACTCTCAACCTGGCAGTCCTGGGTCCCCGAACTTGGCAACCTGTGTGTGTGTGCCCAGGGATGGGGGGATGCAGGTGTGTGGTCACGCTGCGGCAGCAGGACCCAGGGACACATGGTCTCCAGAAGTACAGGCGACACATTGTCAAATGGTATTTGATGGGTAAACTCATAAATGACAAGGGATAACTGCCGTTTTATGTGCTAGAAACTAGTGATGTGCTGCTTTTTCTCCATTTCCCTTCCAGATCATCTTCTGCATTTCCCTGCTCTTCTCAATGCCCTGGAAACCCACCCCTTGCAGAGGGCACCAATGGGGCATCCGCTGCCCTTTGATTTGCTATGATTTCAGCCAATGGCACCCCTCCCCCCCGCCACAGCATATCAGCTGAGCAGCTGGTGGCTACAATCCTCCACCGAAAGCCACATCTCCTGATCCTAGAGCTTTTTGTTAAGTTCTAAGACCTCTTTTTATCCTTGCTTTTTAGGCTTAGAGGTGGCACTGACTTCCCGGGGCTACTTGCCTCAGAGGCACTTCATTGTCCCTGGTTGGTTTCTCTGCCCATGGCTTTAAAAAAAGAAATAAAGGATGTTATTTATTTATTTGAGAGAAAGTGAGAGAGCACGAGTAGGGGAGAGGCAGAGGGAGAAGCAGGCTTCCTACTGATCAGGGAGCCCAACCTGGGGCTTGATCCCAGAACCCTGTCATCATGACCTGAGCCCAAAGGAGATGTTTAACCAACTGAGCCACCCAGGAACCCCAGATAACATCCTTTTTATTAAACTCTTTGCAGTTACCCCTTTCCAGGCACATCTTTTTCTGACACACACATGTAGCTGTGTAGGTCAGAGAGGATAACTGTACTTACAAAATCAGTAAATCAGACTTCTCATTCATTCATCTGGTTCCTCCCTTCCCTTTTTCCCCTTGATACAATCTATTCTGCATTATTGAAGCAGGGTGATTAATAAAGGCTATCATATCATGTATGGAGTACCTAGGTACTCAATGTTCTATGTAGCTCATGTGATCCTCACTACCACTCTAGGAGGTGAGGGCCATTAGCCCTGTTTTCTATACCAGGAAATGGGGGCACAGAAGTATTAAGTCACCTGCTGGCCTCTAGAGCTTGTGGTTTTCACTCCACATGCAAAATCACCCAGTGATTTCCTGGGCTCAGAGCGGCTGTTCTTAACCCCACTCACCCTCTTTGCTTCTACACTTTGTTTCCCCGTTAATGGTTTTCCTTCTGTCTTCCATCTCATTGTCTTGTTTTCTACCCTTTTACTGGACCCCATTTCCTACCCCCTTCCTCTTGCGCTCTCCCCATGAACTGGATCATCTCCACTTGTGCAACACAAAATAAAATGACGGCAACAACAGATTGTTTTAAGAATACAATGTAGATGTTAGAAATTGTGACTATGGAAATTTCTTAATGATATGGAAAAGCTGGACCATGAGCTCCCTAAAGCAGCACTCAACCTGTTTATGGTGTTTCCCAGAGCCTGGCACGGGGCAGGTGCTTGGCTGATCCTTCAGTGCTTCTTTATTTAGGGAATGCAGGATTGAGCTAAGAAAGCAGGTCACACAGAACATAGGTCACATAATCTCAGGAACAAAGCATAAGTATAGCATAAAGATTGGAAGGGTATGGACCCATATAGCATTGGTAGTTGTTTTGAGATCATGGATTTTCAGGTGCTTATCTGCATCCTTAAATTCTCCCTTATTTTCCAAATTTCCCACTGGGCACATGCTACTTTTTTTTTTTTTTTTTTAAGGCTTCTAAGTAACCTAAACCAAGCAAAAGGATGCTATATGACTGGATAGCAAACCCTGATTCTCCTGGTGTGGCTAGACTCTGGCCCCAGGCAGTCTACCTGGACCTGACAGCCCTCTGTGCACCCCTTGGCTCGAATAACAGGCACTTAATCCTGAAGGGCCCAGGAGGCTATCTAGTCTGACCCAAAATTGTAAGTGACTTTATCCAAAGTCAGGCAGAAAGTCTGGAGGAACACAAGCTAAGATCTTGCTCACTGGGATCCTAATCCAAGGCTCTCCTCAGCCCCCTAACCTGGCAAGAGTCATCTTCAAGGCTTGCTATAAAGCATTTTTATCCCACAAGTGCTTGGCTGTAATTTCTATTCCTGAGATCAGGCACTATTGAAAAGATACAAACGTGTCTGGTCCCCAAGGCAGTAAAATAAAAGAGGCCATTTCATGATGCTTCCAGGTACAGTTGCCAGAGATCCTCCAGGGAGGCTATCTTCCTTCAGGAATCCCGTTTCTTCAGGCTGTAGGATGAGTGCTATTTCCTGCCTGTAGGCAGCAAGGAGATGCTGTGGTGTGAAGTGTGTAGAGGGCACAACATCTGGGCACCCCGTTGTCCTGCTGATGGCTTCCTTGTCACTGAAGCCTCCGTGGGAAGGACATATAACTGCCTTGAGCTAGCCTGATGCCATTGGCAACACACTCAGCTGCTGGCCACAGGACTGTTACCAACAGGAAGATCTAGTTAAGCTTGTAAATAGTTTTTGACATTCGAATACCATCGGTTGCATCCTCTTAAGAAGGATCTGATCCTTTAGAGAGAAACAGCAAATGATTTACAAACGACGGCCTGGTTAAGACCCTGACCATGGACCCTCCCTTCATCTGCCCCCTGCCCTTCCGAGGACACGTCCTGGGCACAGACAGCGCAAGAACTGGAGATGGACAACCAAAGCTTGACTCAAAAGGCTTCTGGCCAAATGCAGCTTCAGGAACGAGAGAATTCTCCCCAGAGCCCCTGGTGTCTGAAATTTCATGTAATCGAAAAGCTAGCTCTCTCTAGCCAGACACAGGAAAAGATCTTGCAAACAAGGTCTGTCCTATTTTTGAACAGGTGGTTGTTTTCCTCCTAAAAACAACTCATTTTTGCTTTCTTCCTGGGGACTCCCTCCTTACTGTGTGAGGCTCACCCTTTCAGAGACCATGAGGGTGATCTCAGACACAGGGAAGGGGAACCAGCCAGGGAGCCTCACCGAGTGCGCTGTGATTTAGTTACATTGGTGTAACGAGGTGTACTAGGTTCCCAAGCTTCCTGAGGGTAGAGATCCGTTTTTTTAATTTATATTTTTAGTCTCTTACTGTGTTGGTTGTGTCTAAAATACAGAAAACACTCTAGAAACAAAATCTGCTGGGAGAAAAGAAAATGAGTGTATTACTTCGCTGCCCTGCGGTTTTTCTCAATCTCATGAAAGTGTCCTTCTCTCTGAGTGAAAGCTTGTTATCCATGTTACAATACAGTTTTAGAAATCTGGAAAAATGAGCTGGGAAAAGGGAGCTGAACTGGGTGAGAGATTAATTTTAAGTAAGTTTACAAAAAAGAAAATTGTAGGGTTTTGGTTGATTGGATCTACTGTGAATCAGGGCTTAAACATAAATTCTTTGTCGGCCAGTTTAGTCCCAGCGATGTTTATAGAGCATATCCTTTGAGGAGGAATCGTGTGGGTCATGGTGGAAAATAATGTCCTTGCTGCCAGGGTGCTCACAGGGGTGGTGGCCTCAAAAGTTTAGATTCAAGCTTTAGGTTTTTACTATTGAAAGACATTCTGGCACAGATAAGCATGCATTACTTTATACATTCACCTTCATAAGCTCAGGATTTCAGGCCATCGTGCATGCTGTAGATGCCCATTAAATTGGTTGAGCTCCAGACTGATTTACACGCATGGCACTCAATCCTGATCCCCAGCCACCATTTCTGTTTCTCCTGCCCCTGTGCCCATCACTGAATGGTGACTCCAGCCCCCCGGGGGGCCATATACACAGTGCTGGACTCCTCTGCTTGCTCTTCCTTCAGGACTTTCACTGCAGTGACGGCTCTGGCCTGGCCACTGTGACATGCTTGTTGCAGGTGGCTCCTGAGTGAGGGTGATTCTCTGCACCCTCACCCCCACCCCCCAACACCATTCACAACACTACAACTGGATGATCACTTTAAGAGATCAGATCATGACCCATCTGCTCCTATGGCTTTCTATTTCATTAATTAATTGATTAATTAATTAATTTTTAGAGAGAGGGAAGGGTGGGTGAGGGAGAGGAAATCTCTCTCTCTCTCTCTTTTTAAATTTTACTTATTTATTCATGAGAGACAGAGAGAGAGGCAGAGACACAAGCAGAGGGAGAAGCAGGCTCCATGCAGGGAGCCCGACGTGGGACTCGATCCCGGGTCTCCAGGATCACACCCTGGGCCAAAGGCAGACACTAAACTGCTCAGCCACCCGGGCTGCCCTACTTTCTATTTAATTTAAAAGAGTAGTCCCCTTCCTTTCAGTGTTGGTTCAGTGAACTCTAGGTTGTTGCATGGTCTGGTCCCCTCACTCCCTATCTCAGCACATCTCCTGTCACTCCCTGCTGGTCCTTGGAAACACCAAGCCCACCTCAGAGCCTTTTTACATTTGCTGTTCCCTCTATCTAGAATGTTCCTTCAAGGATAGCACATGGCTCATTCTCATTCTCTTCCTTCAGTGCCCTGGTTAAATGCCATCCTGCCAAACTAACCTGCATAAATGGTGCCCCCTACCCCTTACCTGCTATGCCCAATCTCCTCTTTAAGTTTACTTTTCTCTCCTGGAGCTTATAGGCTGATATACTGTATGTTTACTGGTTTATTTGTATTTTGTCTGTCTGCCTACCCTTCCCACATTCTATCCCACCACTTGAATATAAGGGCAGGGTTCCAGTCTGTTTGGTCCCCTGCTCAGTGTCTGGCACCAAAGCACTTAGCATCTCAGATATATTGCCAGTTCCAAATCTGAGAAAATGTCGGGCTTGAACTGACTCTGTTCATACCTCCAGAACTCACGAGTTTTGTTCTGAGTAAGCCCCTTCGATGGGTCTATTTTCTTATCTTTTTGCTCCTTTCATATCAAATCGATTCTAAATTTTAGATTCTGATCATTTGAGAGAGTCATTGCTTTAGAATATTTTGACACCTAAAAAAAAAAAAAACAAAATCTATGGGTGCCTGGACGGTTCAGTTGGTTAAGCCTCCAACTTTTGGTTTTGGCTCAGGTCATGATCCCAGATTTGTGAGATCAAGCCTAAGATCAAGCCTAGTGTCGGGCTGCATGCTTAGCAGGGAGTCCGCTTGAGATTCTCTTTCTCTTTTCCCTCTGCCCTCCCCTGACCTCTCTCTCTCTCTCTTTCAAAAATAAATAAATAAATCTTTTTTAACAAAAGACAAAGGCCAAGTTAGTAACATAACACTTTGTGCCATCATATCCCAAATGACTGCCTCAAACTTAATCTATCTGAAGTCATAAAGATGAGGTAAGTGCAAAATAGTAATAATAGTGTCTTCCCAAACAGACATTATTAAGAAAAGTATTTTTAAAGCTGGAATCTTCTTGGGGCCCCTGGGTACCTCAGTCAGTTGAGTCTTGGACTCTTGGTTTCAACTCAGGTTGTGATCTCTGGGTTGTGAGTTTGAGTCCTGTGTTAAGCTCTGCACTGAGCAAGGAGCCTGCTTAGGATTTTTCTCTCTCCCTCTCTCCCCTTCTCCCACTCATGCTCTCCCTGCCCACCCCCCAAAAAGGTGAACCGTCTTTCCAGTTCATGAGTTTCAGAAATAGCCTGAAAAAATCCTGAGTGCCAAATAAATCCTAGCATCAAGAGCAAAGCAGAGAGCAGAGACAAAGCAGATATTACTTTTGTTAGTGATAAATACAATATTGGGAAAATGTGACTTTTATCCACAAATAAGCTGAGTCCCTAGTAATAAATCCCAAAACCCAAGAGGTTTATCTAGCCAGTCATAGGCAGTGCTGGTCAGCCCTCAACCTAGCACATGCAGACTGGCCCCTATGAGACATCCACAGGAGCAGCGTGGAGTGTCTGCTTTCTGTAGATAGTCACTTCCAAGAGAAAGAGCACAGAGAGGACTGGGCTGCACATACCCAATTCACTGTCTCAAACTCAGCAATAAAAGAAGCTCCTCCTCCTTCCCTGGAGAGATGATTCTCACAGTAGTGAAGCTCCCTCCATATGCAAAGGCAGAAGCATTCTCCCTGCAAAGTTTCTTATGGTAAAAGCCAAGAGTATAGTCTAGAGCACTCTTGGGATGCTCTGACTTGATCTCAGGAGAGAATTTAGAATCCTTCCAGGAATGGACAAATAATGTGTCCAAATAGTCTTGACTTTCCCTGTATTTACTGAGTGACATCTCTATGTCAGGCATTTCCACACTGGGAACACAATGATGAGCAAATAAACTGAACACACACAAGTGTATAATTGCAAGTGTGCACACAAGTGTATAATTGCAAACAGTGATAGGTGCCACAAAGTACAGGTGACCTTGAGTGTGTTCAGTGGGAGCCTGCTGTATCTTGAAATTCTAGGAATTCTTTCTGGAGGACATAGACTTTGAGCTGAATTCTAAAGATGCCTAGGTAACGGGAGCAGCATCAGAGACAGGGAACGTCATGCGCAAAAGCATAGAGATAAGGGGAGTGTGATGTGTTGGAGAAAGTTACAGAAGGCAAAGGGCGGGGGAGGGGAAAATGAAGATGCAAGGTTATGCAGGCATATGGAGGACTTTGATCTTCATCCACAAAGCAGTAGTTTTATCTTCTGTTCTCCACTAGCTCTCTGTTCTCCATTAGCTACTAATACATCTCCTTATTTTGGCTTTCAGTTCATAAGTCTCGATCTTGTCCACAAAACAATATGAAATATATTGTCACATGTTTGGGAAAGCTCGAGTCTACTGTGCCTGCCCCCCCCCCAACTCCCTGTCTAATAAGCTTGTCCAAAGTGGACATGGATAGTGGTCAGGCTTGGCTCATCCTCAGTAAACTCTGATTTCTCTTCATTTCCCAAGATTTTCCTTTAAGAATTTATCTAGAATCCATCTACATTAAAGACAACCTTATATCTGGATTCTGCTTATTTTTATGTGGTGCCAGCAAGAGCAGTTTGTCAACATATTGGATTTCATTGACTTCCTATTTGATCTTTGTCAGTTTCAACCAGGATCTCTATGAAGTGGCCCAAATAAATACCATTATACCAAATTTAGATATCTGATACAAGATTAATCAAAGTTTATCATTCGAAGACACTTATGGTATTCCCAGCTTGGTTTTGACAATGGCATTTACCCACAAACACACTCCCCAGCATAAGGTATAATAAATTTGTTCCTATATATTTTTCTATTAGGTCTCCTCCTTCATTCTTCTGCAAGACTTTTTCACTTTGTTTTCCTTACCGCTGCGCTGTCTCTCCAGGAACTTTTTGATTATTGGCATTTCCTCATCTATTTCAAACCTTTATTGAAATATTCATATTGACCTGTCTGAGGAGTTTTCTATTCACACCGAATTACTAAGCACGCAGGACTCCAATGAGACCTCAGTTGCTAATTTGCTACTTTGCCACAAGTATAAGCCAGCTCTTTCTTAATTTTCTAAGGATAGAAGAATAGTATCTGCTGATTTTTGTTCCTATTGTAAAAGAAGGTTACTGCTACTTTGTTGTCAGAATCCATTCGGAAAATAAACGCAGGGTTTTGTGTTTGTTCGGATTCTGAGTGATGGTGCTTCTGCTAGTCCTTGCAAACATTGTATGTCATTCTGTGAAGTACTGGCTGGGATGGCCGATTCCGTTTCTTTGGTTTTCTCCCTTTGCAACATACATACCAATAGTAGTATCACCAAAAAAAACCAAACCAAACCAAACCAAACCAAACAAACAAACAAAAAAACCCAAAAAAACCAGCAACCCCCAAATAGACAAAAACAGTCTGCTAAAGGTTAATGGGTCTCTGGTTCCTGATGGAGCTAAAAGAAGCAGCTTAGTGTGAGCAAGAAGCAGAAAATACCAGCCTGCAGGGTCTGTGTAAATTTGGACAGCATAATCGCATACCCCTGAGCTTCTGCTGTCGAGGGGCTAACTATATTCCGCATCAGCTAAAGCAGCTCCCCAGCACTAAAGTACCTGCTTGCTTTATCTTCATTGAATGGACGGTGCTGGTCTCGTGCAGCCCCAAGATAACCTTCTGAAGTTGCAATGTCAGTTGGGAGAGTAGGACAGCAGCAAATTCCAAGGGAAGCCCTGGGGTTATCACGAGCCCAGTGGCCGCATTATGTCACGTTGCCAACTTCAACAGAGCTTGACCTCAAGCTGAACTCCACTTAGCCAAGCTGCAGAGAACTAAGCTGAGCAGCTATATCCAGCAGAGGCCTTCCCAGCCAAGCAGGAGCCACCTAAACAAACCTATCTCCTGTTCCCAAGAGAACTTTCTGATTGTTTATAAATAAGGTAGTAGTGCAGTCCCCAGACTTCTGGCTCAGGGGAGGGTGGTCAAGATGTATCGGTATATGCTCAGAGCTATGCTGGGTACCCTTCAAAATCCCGGTCTGTACTCATCAAGAGTGGCTCCTTCTCTTCCTGGGCCTTCTAAAACTCTTGAGACCCAGGCAGAGAGGAGAGTGACCTCAATTTACTAACAGCTGATGAGAGTCTGACTCTTCTGTTAAATTAATTAAACAAGGAGCCCATTAGAGGTGACTCTAATGCTCTGGCACCCTTTAAAAGCAAACCAAAATCTAAACCTATAAATGCCTCAAGGTCAGGGAACTGAAACCAACAGACAACCAATCACAAGCAGCCAACTAGGCTTTAAGTGATAGTTAATCAATAATTTCCTAACCTCATTTTTGTCTTTTCTCTAGGGAAGTCTCTCCCTGAGCTCCAGTTGGGGGAATACTCCTAGCCACTTCTGGCTTGGTGTTGCCCAATTCCAATTGATTTTTGCCTAAATAAACTCTTTAAAAAAATTTTATAAGCCTCAGTTTATCCTTTAACACTTCCTTTTCCCTGGGAAGTGAGGGGTGAAAGCACTTGGGTTTAGTTTCCAGATCGGATGTCCTAAAATGATCGCTACCCACACTATGTGCCAGAGCATGGTGTGCCAGACAGCATATTAACATGTATTAGCTCCTTAATCCTGAGGACAGCCCTTCAGAGCCACCTCTCAAGGGCATGCTATGATAAGCTCCATTCACGGGTGGGAAAATTCAGGCACAGAAAGGGCGAGTCCCTTTCCAGCTTAACAAGCAGTGGAAACGGGGGAAGGGGGTGATCCTGGGCAGTTTGAACAAGAGGCCTACAGCTTTCCAGTCTCTCTGTACAACCATAGGTCATGGAGCAGAAGGGAACTGGACTCAGGATTCTGGGCCAAGTGGGCTGGGAAAGTCTAGGCATTTCCAAGTCTTTAAGTCCAGGGGAATGGGAGAAAAACAACAAAAGGGACCACAGCAAGGGTTCTCAACAGAATTCAGACCAGATTGAGTGGGTTTAATAGATGGAATCTACCCCTCCTTGGCCATCCCACCCCCAACTCCAGCCTGCAGACAGAATCCAATTGTCAAGACATTTCCATTCAGAGGCTTGGCCCTAATTATGTCAAATTCCTGGTGGCCATAAATCCCGATCCATCTAAGCAGAGAAGGCAGTCCTGTCAATGTATAGAATGCGCTCATTCTTTCCTACAGTCTACCTGCTGGTTGGGATATATGGTACCCTCAGTCCTGCCCTCCATCTGCCATGCTGTCTTGCTGCTCTTTGCCAAGCTGCCCTGCCTGGGAGCTCTAGCAGCTGGGATATTCCACTGGTTGCCTCCTCTTATTTCTGTACAAAGAAAGCTGATGCTCACAAGGACTTTGACCTCCTGCAAGATCTGGGCCATCTCCATGTCCATTAAAGATTCAACTTTCAACACAGCTTTTGTTTGTAAGAGCATTTTGTATAGGGTCTTTGAAAATTGGCATCATATGTGACATGTCAAATACAGTAGCCTGAATTTTCTGAGACTACCCCCCCTCCAGACCCCCATTTAAGCTCACCCTTTTAGTGGGCATAGCCCCCATTCAGGTAGTAAAGCATAAAGAATACTGTTTATCAGGTGCCAGGAGAATGACTCCAAATATCACTTGGGTCAGCCAGTCAAACTTGAAAGTGTATACATGTGATTTGTGGATCTTGTTACAATGCAGATTCTGATTTGATAGTCCTGAAGTGGGACCTATGATTCTGCATTTATCACAAGCTCCTGAGTCGTGGTACTGGTCAGGGATTATGGTCTTGCTCTTGAGGAGAAACTTTCAAAAGTTTCATTTATCTTGAGACACTGTGCCCCTGTCTGATGTTTCATAAATTGATACAACCCAGAATCTTCTGGAGGATGTGCTTCCTATTAAGTGCCATACTAGCAAAATGAAAGAAAATGAAATCTTCCTGACCTGTTTGAATGGGAGGCCTTTTTAGATGTTGATGTTTTTAAAATTCTTGTCCGAGTGCTTTCCCTTTACTTGGAAAATATGTCCCAGTTGACTGGTTTTCTGTCTTAATATGAGCATCTCTACCTCAAAGGAACACTCTGTTTCTGAGTTAAGCAGAATAAGGCTTTTTTTAGGGCTTTGTGGTTGGTTATTTCATGTCTCTGCATGTGGGTTACAGGATCTTGCTGAATTGGGCTGAAACAAATGTCCATTCTATTAAAATTGGAAGGATTAAATCAAGAACTTTAAGCTTTTTGAGGACAGCCACCTCATCTAACCCCAAATGGGCCAACGATGTAAGTGCCGTACAACAGAGAGGCAAAATCCAAGGCTTTGCAGAAATGGAGATCCCCATTCAAATTCGCATTCTGGAAACCACAAGTGTTGTCACATCGGGTAAATTACCCAACCTTAGTTTCCTTAACCATAAAACAAGAGAGTAAAGTGAGAGAGATGGCAAGACACAGATGGTAAAACTTGCATATCTCACAGTTTTGCCTGGGACAAAGTCTTGATGGGCGCCATCAATGTGTCCTGGCATCAAAGATTGTTAGCCTCTTGTGAGGAAAATCTGACTTGATGTCTTACAGAAAACCCCTTCATACTAAGAAAGCAGAGACTCAGTCATGGGATCATTTGATAAATTCCACTTGGATTTTCTCTATGGGGGCATCTCTAGCCTTTTAGTTGTACACGAGATTACGGACAACTTGATATTGGCTATATTCTGCAATAACCACTAGTTGCTGGTGGTTAATTGTACCACATAAGAAAGACATATTTATAAGACACCTTTTCAAGTTTGATTTTTGAAAAAATAAAAACTAAAAACAAGTTTCCCTGTTTAAGTTTCTTGGCTGAAGTTTTCTCTATTCCTTAGAAAATGTTTATTACTTAGCCCTTTAAAAAGAATCTTAATATGGGTATCTCTATCTCAAAGGAATTGATTAAAGTGATAGGCTGAGCAGCATTCATTCATCTACCCCTCCAGCTCAGACACCTGTTAAAATGCATATTCTAGTTCAGTAGATCAGAGGTAGGGGTCTGAGATTCTCAATTTCCAACCATGTCTGAGGTAATGCAGATACTGCTGGTCCATAGGCCACATACTTTGGGTAGCAGGGCTCCAGTAATGGCTCTTGTCAGACTGAACTGTCAACATTTTATGCTGTCATTCAGGTCCCCCTCCATGCACGACCCTACACGAGCTTCTCCCTAACTGGGGACTCTTGATTGAGTACCTGACTTCAGTCTTGACTTCTTGTCCCTCCTTGACCCAATGTCCTTCCTGCTAACCTAGTCAGCATTTTGGGCTGAATCTTTCCTGCCCAGTCTATAATCTATAGCACATGCCTCCAGTTTGGCACCTTCAATGTCTTACTGAGGACTCACCAGTGGAGCCTTGTCTCTGCCAGCACCTCGGGCCAGCCTATTCTGAGTTCCTGAAAGCAGGTTCATTCCCACCTCACCATGGTCACCCCAGCAAGAAGAAACAGAAAAGTACTATCCATGGCAGAGCTCCTGGGACCAATTCTATGTCATATCTTCAACTCTGGAGGGAGGAACCCAAATTTCACATGCCTAAGGATCATAGCAAAAATGAAAAGACTCTTGGAAGCAGTCTCATATAAAATCATCATGATGAAGGAACTTAAGTCCCCAAAATAATAATGACCACTTACCGGACATTTTCTGTATGCTCTTTAATCTTTACCCCACCCTCATGAGATAGGTATAATTATTATGCCCACTTCATAGGTGATAAAACTGAACCTTGGAGTGGTTAAGTAACTTGCCCAGGATCACTCAGCTTATTAGTGACACAAACTCAGGTTTCTTTGATTCAATGTTCATGCTTCTAAGCCTGAGCAAGGCTTTCAACCAAGAGAAGCTGAGAAATTCTCTCTGCTACACAGCAGTATCTGGGATTAAAATCCATGTGTTCTGACTCATAGATCTTTCCCCTGGACACTAGGATGTCTCTATCTTAAAGCAAGTTTAATGTCACATGTTTCTGGCCCTGAGTCTTGAATTTGAGTACAGTTACAACAATGAGAGATGGTTTTGCTCTCATGAAGCATTTATAGCTAATACACAGTAGTATAGAAATAATATGCAAATCACATCACAACACAGATGAAAGGCTTAATTCTGCCAATTCCTCTCTGAGAGGGCACATCAGATTTCCTGTTGTGTCTGAAATTTGTGTATGTGATACCCACAACTGAATACACAATGCCTCAATGACATGACATTTTTGATAGCTATTCCCACACATAGGCTATATCTACCTAGCTTCAAAAGCAGGAATCGAAAAAAATATTTCAAGCCAATGAATCAGTTGTTTGATATTGTATGTGACAAAGACCTTCCTTAAACTGACTAATCTTCTAAATAACACATGGTTTTCTGTATTGTAAATGTTGCTACAATGTCAAGTACTTCCTTAGGCACTAAAATTGTGAACTAGCTGTTTTGTCCAAGTTAGTAAGGGGATAGGAGTTTAATGGGGTGGAAGTGGGGGCAGTTAGGAAAAAGAATTAGTGAGAGATTATCTGAACTTGTCAGAGAATCCAGAACAAAAGTCGTTGGCCAACATGCTACAACAACACATTTCCTGCAAAGTAGCCCAAACCTAATGGAATATCTTCACAGTTACCTTAGCTGGATATGCAGGGGATGCAGGGGTGCAGGGGTGGGGGACAGGGATCTGAAAGGACTCTGTATCTATATTTTCAGAAGCCTCCATCTTTTTTCTTCTCTGCAAGACAATGGGGTCTAATTACATTTCTCACTTCCTTAACCATAGTCTTCTTTAAGCTTTGCCATTATTGGCCCCCAGAACATGGCTGGTTTAGTCCTTCATTTCTTAAGGCCCAAACCTGGCCTGTGTATCCCTGTACCCTCTGCCTGCACCTAGCCATGGCCACAGGATGTGTTCACATGTCCCTCGGTAAGAATTTAAGCTAAGGGGAGGTTCACACACCAATATAGCTATTAGATCCCCAAATCTCAGAATGCTAGAGTGGGATGAGGCCTTTGAGAGTGTCCAGATACTTTCAAGCTGTCCTAGGGCAGTGTTCTGTACACAGCAAAAATCTTCAAAACAAATCCTGCTCTATCACACTCTATGGGAAAAGTCAAGGAAGAGACGCTCAGAGTGAAACTAGGGGGTAGGTAGAGTCTCACCAGGTGATTCCTATGTCCCTCTTCTAAAAACACCCAAAAACTCTCCAGTGGGCTGTTCAAAACCTCTAATAATGGAAATCTCAAACTGAAAGAACAGCTTATCAAGATCCAGGAGCTTCTCAGTGTCTGAAAAGTATCTGTGCTTCCTGTCACCTGGCACAGAATTTATAACTCTTTGACTCCTAGCTTCCTTGTAGAAATGCCTGACTGTCCAAGACGAGGACTGCTCATTTGAACCACTTAGGGCAACTTCTTACTCAGGGAAGTACCTGGGAATGCTGCTGAAAAGTCCCCTGAGGCCTGAGAGCCAAGTTTCTCTATGGAGCTGACTTTGATCCCTTACATTCAGACTATTGGGTTGAGACCTAGATGGTACAGTCTGGTGCTCAAGTTGCAATTATACATTCAGATGATGAGACAAAACCAAAACCAAGACTTTGCTGGGTATGTTATATGATGGCTACATTTGAACTAAATCAAAACATATGGAAATTCAGGATTTCACTGTCCTTAGGCAGAGTTCCACTGCTTGAATAGGTAGGTTATTCATAGTACTCTGCAGCTGCAGGGCTGATGTAGTATAATGCTGGCCTACGTGGGTAGCCTTTATTCGCTCTACGAGGAGGAAGTGTGTGCCTTTTTGGTAAATGTTAATAGCAATGGTGGAAAGACCACAACAAAGACCCAGGACACCCACAAAAGTAGCCCAACAGAGGTGGAGGAACACGACACACCAGGCCCTGGAGACAGGAAGTCATTGTGCATGAAGCCCTGGAGTGCTCCTTCACAGGGGCCCCACACAGAAGGCATTGTTTCAACACCCCCGGGCACATCTACAGCTTATTCTAGTCAATGACAATAACTAACAATTTAATGCTTAACAATGAATGCCCCCCAAACTCTCTGGCTTAGTAAAAGATGATACCACAGGGCTTTATGTGTGAACACATTGTACGCGCAAAGTCAGTTCTACTGGGAGCCTCTGTGGCCTTCCTTTCCTTGTCTAACCAAAAGTAGCCCAGCTGACTGGGCGTGTTCTTGCTGTAATGCATCAGATGCATCTTCAAGGTGTCTAAGGGAGCTAATGTCTTCCATCAAATGTGACACCTGAGGATGTGACCAAAAGGATAGGCTGAGTCAGGGACACCCTGGGCAGGGTGGACTCCAGCATGGAAAGCTAAAAGTGGGTTCAACAGGACTTGTGGGATCTTGTATAAGATTCACAGGAGGGGGATCCCTGGGTGGCGCAACGGTTTGGCGCCTGCCTTTGGCCCAGGGCGCGATCCAGATTCACAGGAGGTAGGTCACGGCTGTGCTAAGAGAAAATGGAATGGAAGAACAGAAGTCACTTGGCTTATATGGTTCTTAAGTTTGTAATAAATAATACACTGCTGTTCCCCAAAAGGGACTGGCCTACAAAGGTCCCAAGCCTCCCAAATATCCCAGTAGCCTCTCTTGCCAGACCTCCAGGAAGCCTTAACACCAAGAGGACTCAGTTCTCCCCTTCTGAAGGCAAGGCAAATTTAGTTTCTTCTTGGGAAGACGCAGGAAATTGGGGATTCTCTAAGGGCACTTTTAGAAAATTGAACACAGAACCTTTTATCAGTGAGTGCATAGACGGCTTTAGCCCACAGCCCTCACATTCATCAGAAGCACTTCAGGGAGAGAAAATTAATGATAATCCTAAGTACATAATGACTTTCTGGAGACCAGAAGGCTCCACTCTGATGGTTTGACTGGAGGCTTGCCTCTCAGTAATGAAAGATGCTGCCTGTGTGCTTGACCCTGGCATTGGTTCATGCTTCAGAGCAAAGAGCTGCAAAGTTGCTATAGGCTACTTAATCTCTTTCCTGGTTACTGAAAGAGACTCAGATTGGGATCATTGGTAACAGTGTTGGATTCTGTCATTTAAAAAGAAAGAAAGAAAAAAAAAAACTCCTTGCTTTTGGGACTTCTAGAAGAATATTAAACTAGTCGCAAAATAACAGGTTATTGTGCAAAAAGCACTCAAACATGGGTGCAGCCTTCCTGTTAGAGCACATTTGTTCAATGGCGTGCCTGCAGATAGAAACCAATTACTCCTGGCCTAGCATGTAGGTGAAATTGAGGCTTTGCACTTTCCAGAACAGGAGTTGTGCAGCTATTGCCCAGCAAGAAAGTTTGAAATGAATTTGGTATGTGCTGCCTGCCTTCCTCCTCAAGGCTGATCCTGGGAGTGATTGTTTTAATTCACTTCTATATACTCAGAGTGGTTGTCATGCACAGGACTCTAAAACAAATTTTAAAAAAATTCTCACTGAGCTGTACATAGCTGATAGCAGTTTATTCCTGAAATCAGAGGAGGGAGAAGAAAGTTTGGAGGTCATCAGGTACATGAAATGGGGCAAGAGCTTTGTGGAGCTATTAGAAATTATTGTTTAAAGGGGAGACAGAGGAAGGTAGAGGGCTTTACAGTTTTGTTGGAAGTGCCCCCTATTGAGGTACTTTGCTACAAAGGAAGGATCTTGGGAACAATAAAGCCACATCCTAGATTGCCTGAAGCAACCTTCGGGTGCTTGAGCTGGTTGACTCATCCTGACCGCCCTTCCTGGTTCTGCTGGGGAGCTGGGCTAGGCCATTTAGTGTTCATCTCTAATTACTTGTGTCTGTATTCTTGTCATTAGAGTGTAAACAGGTTTATAATGGGCCTGGGTTTTCTGTGCTGAGATCAAAGGCGTGCCAGTTGGAAGATGGCAAAGGTAAGAAAAAGGGGAGGAAAACAGAGGACAGGGTGGTTCTGGCATTTCTACTGCTCCATGGCAGGGTTGGGCCTGTTGTGGCACCATAATGGCAATCCGTTCTTCAGAAGCCAAGGTCCTGGCTTGCCCAGAGCCACTCTTGCTAGAGGTTGCTGTGTCTGGAGGCTCAGGAAGCTGCTCACTAATTCTTCCAAAGGCCAAGGGCCTTTGAGATTTGAGAACCAGCATTTCACGAGGAGGGAAGGAAGCAAGAGCAGTTGGGGGGTTAACTTCCTCCTGACAGTGTCCAATGACCAGATGTGGGGAGGTCTGCCAATCCACAGCCCCAGCCCTTGGCCATGAGAGTTTCTGGAAGAGTACAAACAGGGATGGTCTGCCTTCTCTTGGATAACAAAAGGGACCAGAGCACTTTTTGCAGAGGGTGACTTGCTTTGCTGCCATATGCATGTCTCTGTATTCTGTCTCCCTCTCCTTTCTAGAATCTCAAGTGCTAGGGCACATGGATCCTTCTTCACCAGGTGTCCTCAATCGCTTAGCTGCTTTAGAGGAAGGAAAACTTTTTTTCTGCCTCTTAGGTTCCTTAGCTGGATGCTGCACATTGAATGACAAGACAAATTAAGAAGAGAAAAGACATACACATTTTATTTTAAAGTGTATGTGAGGGGGATCCCTGGGTGGCGCAGCTGTTTGGCACCTGCCTTTGGCCCAGGGCGCAATCCTGGAGACCCGGGATCGAATCCCACGTTGGGCTCCCGGTGCATGGAGCCTGCTTCTCCCTCTGCCTATGTCTCTGCCTCTGTGTGTGTGTGTGTGTGTGTGTGTGTGTGTGTGACTATCATAAATAAAATAAATAAATAAATAAATAAATAAATAAATAAATAAATAAATAAGCGTACATGCACAGAGGACTTCAGAGAAAAGATATGAAGTCCCAAAGAAGTGGTTAAACTTGGAAGGCTTATATACCATTATAACAAAAGGCAATAAATTGCGGGGAGGTGATAAGACAAAGGAAAGCAGAGGTTGGGCTTCTAGGGGCAGTAAATTGTGGGAAGGTAAACAAATGGGGTAAACTAATGGAAGTTAAGGGTCGGTTAGGAAGGTTTTGTCTATATGCTCATCTCAGGGCCACCTCCAACTCTAGTGAGCAAAGCTGTTCTTCCCTTCCTGGTACAGGAATGAGGGACACCTTTGTAGGGAACATTCATGCTTTGCTTTTAGGCAGACAGTGGGAGAGCAGTTTTCTTTTCTTTGTGGGTGCTTATTATTTGCCTTCAGCTCCAAATAACCCTTATTTCATGTGGCACAATTTGGAGTGGCAGAGTCTGATGCCCATCACTACCCAACTTGTCAAACTTTCTAATGGGGACCAAGGGCCAATTAGCTAGTTTGGGGCATACTTAGAGCATAATTAGACACATAGGTGAGGACTGGAGCAGGCCCTCAAAGCAAAGCCATGCCATTTAAAAGTGGCCATTGGTGCCATGGCACTAGCCTTCTTTAAAAAAAAGGAATAGTATTCTAAAATTTTTTATTGAGGTGTAATTTTATACTTAAAATAGCTACACCTTAGGTGTAGATTTATATAGTTTTGTCTAATGTATTTACCCATGTGAGCAGCACCCAAAAAGACTTATAACAGTTACACCGTCCCAGACATGATTTTCCCAGTCACTCCTGCATCTCAGAGGTGATCAGTGTTCTGATTTCTTCTCCTGACATCCTTTGTCTACTTAGGCAGTGACTCTAATGGTAGAGCTTTCCTGTCCCATCACAGACTGGGACCTCAACTTGTCCCCTTCTCTGTCAGGCCTGCATTTGCTAGAATACACCAGGCATGGGGCAGGTATATATATCTCAGTAGGTGGCTGAAATAATAAAGGGAAGGGTAGGAAACTGAAAGAAGAGAATGAGAAATGGTACTGATCTGCCCACAGAAGGGGCTGAGCTGGATTCTGATTGATCCGAATGGGAGGCAGATCTTGCTTGACTAAGGAGGCACGTATGCAGAGGAGAAGAGAAGATGAATGAGAAAAGTCTGTCCATAGAATGAAAGGGAGTATGGTCTCAGAGAAAATAGTCTGGGATTAGACAGAACCTGGCTTTGGATCCTCAATCACTAGCTTTATGTCCTTGAAATGTTTCAGCTTCCTCAATGGTTGAACTGGAGTAATAATTTGGAAGCTATCAATCAAGAATATAATGAGGTTTAAGTGAGATAACTTATGTGAAAGACCTCATGCACTGCCTGATACTATGATAGGTACTTAATATATGGTAGTAACTTATTATTGCTGCCAGGTAATCCCAACTTTTGGTAAATAGTTTTATAAATATATATATTTAAGCTCAAAATGGTCAACAGGATACCGATCTGCGAAGATCAAAGAAGGGGCTTTCACTTTGCAATGATACATTAGAGACACTAATATTCTCTTATCATGGAACAAATTACATAGTGGTCACAGGATGTGCTAATTTGTGCCCTTATAAATGAGTAAAATCACATGTTTTCTATTAGTACTTACTGCCACTGTGAGGAAACAACTAGCATAATTTTGTATAACTACATTAACCACAGTACATTTCCACTTGGCCAATAAAATGACAAATCATTCAGGATTTATAGGCCCTGTTTTTAAATATACAAAAAGTCATTATTAAAGAGTGTTTGTCTGTTACCATGAGCTGGGCTTTTCTAAAATTTTATTTCCACAACAGACCACCAACTTAAAAACAAAACAAAACAAAAACTAATGGGTATGTGTTCAAAAACAAAATAAAACAAACAAGCAAACAAAGCAAAACAAAACAAAACCAAAAAAAAACAAAAAACAAAACAAAACAAAACAAAAAACCAAGCCCCAATTAAGCAACTTACTAACCAAATAAGACCATAAATACTGTATTCATATGGATCCATCTATTCTGGAAAAAAAAAAAGGCACAATCCAAGTTCTAGTCCAAAGTATAAGCCAGACCAGACAAAGCTGGTTGAGCACATGGAAAGTTTTCTGAATGTTGATTTGGTTTAATGTTCAAAATTCAGAAGCAAGAAATAAGCCACTGTACAGTTTGAATTACTGGGTCAACTGCATTCAGAGACTCACACTTAAACACATAGACACTAAAAAACACCCATATAAAACTACTTTGGTGGGAGAGTTCCTAAGTAAGTAGCATTAACCAAAGAATTAGGCAGGATGGTCCCTACATTTCCTTCCAAATCTCAAAATACCTGATTCTCTGTCCTAGCCCTCTGGAACCCTCATGGAAATCAGGCAAACTCAATGGAAAAATGGAATTTCATTTATGATAAGAAAACTAAATTGTGAGAAACGGCATGTTTCATTATCTATAAAGTGAGGTAATAAGAGAAAACTTTAGGATATCTCTGCTTCTTTTTTAGTTTTTTTCTTTTTTCTTTTACTTTTTTTTTTTTTTTTGAGATGGAGAGGGAGTGGGAGGGAGGGACAGAGAAAGAGAGAGACAGAAAATCTTAAGCAGACTCTACACCCAGCACAGAACCCAAAGAGGGGCTCAATCTTATAGCCCTGAGATCATGACCTGAGTGAGAATCAAGAGTTGTCCACCTAAGTGAGCCACCCAGGTGCCCAGGGTACCTCTGTTTCTGATTATGATGTAGAAAGTAAAAAGAGGTTGCCATTCTTACCCTGATAATCAAACAAGGTGAATCAATGGGAAGAAGAGAAAGATGCTATAGATGGTAGAGAAAAACCCACCAAACTTAAAAGAAGTTGTAATGACAGGGCTTGAAATAATGTGAAAAATTAGAATTTCAAACAGGCCCAGTCACAGAGTAAATCTGCACCCACCTTTCAATTTTTTAATATAGGTTTTTACCAAGTTAATGGGCAATGTGTTGAAACCTGAGAGCAGAGAATGAGAGATTCTCCCATGAGGTATAAGGGATCTCACCCAAGTAGGAAGCAGCAGCTTCCTAAAGGTGGAGGGCAGGGCAGGATTGCCAAGAGAGCATCTGAGCACTGTGGGCTTTCCATGACCAAATGAGGAGGGAACAGTCACTACAGGGTTTCACATTTCAGAAGAAACTTGAGGGTAAGAGAGCTTACCAGTGACCCTGGGAGCCAGGCTAAAGGCAAAGAAAGATCTTCTATGGTTTGGAACACTGGTACCTTTGGGTAACCCATAAATCTCTAGACTCTCTCAGGTGCTCAGATTATAAGATCTGTCAAAGGGAAAAATTGGCCTCTCTCAAAACATTTGAAGCCAGTGGGGAACTGAATCAAACTAAACCTGACACAAAGTTCAGACTTAAACTGACTATATATCACATGGACTCAGCTCTCCAAGCTTGAAGCCTTACAGAAAAGATACGGCACTTCTTAGAAATATCATTTACTTCCTTCGTTAGTGTTGTTATATAAAGTATTCACCATTCAATAAAAATTATGAGACATTTGAAGGTGAAAAAAATGACCTCTGATCAAGAGGGAATAGCCAATAGAAACACACCTAGAGATGATACAGGTAGGAATTTTAGAATAACAGTGATAGGGAGACACTGGGTGGGTCAGTGGTTGAACATCTGCCTTTGGCTCAGGGCATAATCCTGAGGTCCTGGGATCCAGTCCTGCATCGGGCTCCCTGCAGGGAGCCTGCTTCTCCCTATGCTTATGTCTGCCTCTCTCCCTGTGTCTATCATGAATAAATAAATAAAATCTTTAAAAATAAATAAAGTAACAGTGATAAGTATACTAAAGAATTGCAAAAGGAAATAACATGGAGAAAAAGATGAGAATTCCAGTAAAGGGATGGAAACAATGAAAAAGAAGCAGAAGGGGACTTCTGGGTGAATCAGTCAGTTAAACATCTGACTCTTGGTTTCTCACATCAGGTCATGATCTCAGGGTGTTGGGATCAAGCCCCACATTAAGCTCTGTGCTCAGCATGGAGTCTGCTTGAGAATTCTCTCTCCTTTGCCTCTTCTCTTCCCCCGTTCATGCTCTTTCTCCCTCTCTCTAAGATTAAAAAAAAAAAAAAACTTAAAAAAAAGGAGCGAAGAAATGCTAGTGAGATTTTACTTATAATCAAGATGGAATAAGAGTGACTAGATTTACTTTTCTGTGTGAAACAGAATAACCAGAAAAAATACATAAAACAAAGGTTTTTCAGGACACTGGACATTCAGTATCAGAAAACAGTGATTCCTCAAACACAGAAAATAAGAGGTGAGTCCTATGTATCCCAGGTTTTGCCTTATAAATGTTTTCAGGCTGTGACACTGGGAAGGACAACCCAGGTAGAACCCAAAAGACTCTGAGTTTAGGAGACAGAGCTGAACATTCAAGAGGACCAAATTGACTACAGCTGGTAGAATAGAGTCCAGAGAGGGACCAACTACCTAAGGAAAGATCTCTGGATGGCTACAGAGGGTCCTCCATGAGTATTCAACAGTGTACTGGTCAGTGCATGTCTGTAAGTTCCTCTGAGCCCGGGGGTGGGGTGGGGGGTGGGGGGTGGGGAAATCACCTGAAAATATTAGAGAGAAAAGAAGCTAATGCCCACGTAGGACTGAAAATTATTCTTGTTCCTACAACCTAAAGAAGGAAAATCTTATAAAGTACATTGCATAGTATACTTGGTAGAGTCTTATCTCAGTAGTGGGACATGATTAGTCATAGATTATGCACTGTTCTGCTCCTACATAAAAATATCTTATAAATAAGACCTGAGGGACACGTGGGTGGCTCAGTGGTTGAGCATCTGCATTCAGCTCAGGGCATGTTCCTGGGGTCCTGGGATTGAGTCCTGCATTAGGCTCTTCTATGTGTCTTTTATGAAAAATATATAAAACCTCTTTTTAAAAAAGAAAAAAAAAAAGAAATAAGACCTGAAAAGTTCAAACCATTTCCAAGTAATATAACTGCACCTCAAAATACAGATCAGGATTATTTACAGGACCAAAAAAAATGTCCAAAATTTGAAAGGGAAAATTCACAATTCAGCCAATAAAAAAATTACCAAGAATGTAAAAAAACTCAGGAAAAATATGATACATAATAAAAAGATAAATCAATCCATCAAAACTGACCCAGAAGGAGGGTAAGTGTTAAAATGAACAGAAAAGGTCATTAAAGCAATTATTATACCTGTATTCCATAGTTCAAAAAAATCAAGGCACAGAAGATAAAAGACTGAAATCAAACTTTTAGAAATGAAAACTACATCTTATGTGAAAATACACTGGTGGCATTTATAACAAATTAGACAAATCAGAAGAAAAGATTAGTAGGTTTGAGGATATGCCAATAGAAACAATTCAAAATGAAACACAAAGAGATAAAAGAATACAAAAATGAAGAGTGCATCAGTGAATGATAGAAAAACTGTGGGTCAACTGATATACATGTAGTTGCAGTCCCTGAAAAGGAAGAAATAGTGAGGGGAAGAAAAACATTTTGAAAAAATAATAGCAAAATAAAAAGTTCAAATTGAATGAAAACTATAAACACACACATTTAAGAAACTCAACAAACGCCAAACACAAAAAGCTTAAAGATATCATAATCAAATTGCACTAAACCAGTGATAAAGCAAAAATCTGAAAAGCAGCCAGAAAAAAAAAAAGACAAGTTACATATGGAGAACAAAGGTAACAACAGATTTCTTATTAGAAGAATGAAGAACACAAGTGAGAAGAAAGTGCAGCAACATCTTTAATTTATAGAAGAAAAAAAAGCAAAAGAAAACAAAACTGTCAACCTAGGATTCTATACCCAGTGAAAAAATAATTTGAAAGTGATGGTAAATAAATCTTTTTTTTTTTTTCAGACTTACAAACACTAAGAATTATACAAGAAATATTGAAGGGAGTCCATTAGGCTAAATACCAGAGGGAAATATGTTCTACACAAAGAAGACTGTCAATAGTAAATAATGGGAAATATTGTTTGATTTAGATCCCTTTAAAAGTAATTTATTGTTCAAATGTAAATAACAAGAGGAAGTTTTAACATATAAAAGTAAAATGCATGACAAGTGGAAAAAGGCCAGGAGGGAAGGAAAGGAAATGTGCTGTTATAAGAGGGAGAACACATGAAATGGTATAATATTACTTGAAGGTAGAATATGGTAAGTTAGAGATTTATACTAAAACTAGTGCAACCACTAAAATAAGAAGACATTTTTGAGGATATTTAGGTCCAACTTGGATAATTCAGGACAATCTCCTCACCTCAGGATTCTTAATTTAATTACATCTGCAAATACCTTTTTCCCAAATCAGATAGCATTCAACAGGTTCCAGGGATTAAGAAGTGAACATATCTTTGGGGCCACCATTCAGACCCTTACAGCAAAGTTCTCATCTGGAGGCTTGAATGAGGAAGTATCTGTTCACAAACTCAGACATTTGTTGGCAGAATTCAGTTCTTTGTGGTTGTAAGACTGGAGGCTTCTATTTCTTGATAGGTTGTGACCAGAGGCTGCCCTTAGTTCTGAGAAGCCACTCAAAGTTCCTGGCCATCAGAGGTTTCCTCAAAAGGCCATTCCCTCCTCAAACCAAGCAAGAGAGTGAGAGACTACATACATAGACAGGTGATATGATCTTATGTAATGTAATCATACACACAGAATCACATACATCCCACCACCTCTACCATATTTTGTTGGTTAGGAAATAGTCACAGGTCCCACTCACATTCAAGGGGAGAGAATTATGCAGAAGTATGAATATATGTGGTGGGGATCATGAAAGTTTGTCTGCCACTGTCTGCTCTCTGGCCTTTAATGATTCATGCCCCTCCCATATGTAAAATACATTCACCCCTCCCCAGGAGTCTAATCTTTTTATAGCAAATGTTCCAAGCCTATTAGTTGCATTATCTGAATGATAATGTAGGTGTAGGTGAGGCCCTTGGGCATACTTCCTCTCTCAACCTGTAAAATTAAAGCTACAAATTATCTTCCTCCAACACACCCAACAGACAATTGTGGGAGAGGCACAGGACAGCTGTTAACATTCTTGTTCAAAAAAAGGAGAAAATGAAAGGGGAGAAGGAGTCATTGGTCCACAGTAATTCTGAAATTTAGCTGGGAAAATGCTGAGTTCTTTGATTAGATTTCAATGCTTGGGAATAATTCTCCATGGCTCTAGAATCAGTTTCCTAGGATCTTAGTTCTTCTGAGTTATTTTTCCTTTTTTAAATGAAAGGTTGCACACTGTGATATTGTGATTTATTTTAAGAAATATATATTTGGTCTTCATCCCTACTTATTCATCTCCATTTTCTTTTATAAAAAATATTTTATTTATTTATTCATGAGAGATGCAGAGAGAGAGGCAGAGACACAGGCAGAGAGAGAAGCAGGCTCTCTGCTGGATGTGGGACTCAATCCTGGAATCATGACCTGAACCAAAGGCAGATGCTCAACCACTGAGCCACCCAGGTGTCCCCATCCCCATTTTCAAACTCATAAAACTCTAGAAATTTCTGAAGTGATGATGGCAATAAAGGTTTATTTTGTTATGTTAACAAGATGACTTTTGGAAAGTGCTTATGTAACCAAAGCATGAAAGTCAGATTGTCAGCAGAGCCAATCATGTGATTAGAATTTTGGAATTTTTAGTCCTACCTCTGTCCCTCCCCCCAAGCTATTGAGAGGGGAGATGGGTTAGAGACTGAGTTAAAAAAACCCAAAGACCAATGATTTAATCAATCATACCTATGAAATGGAGTCTTCATAAAAATTGAAAGAGTTTAGACAGCTTCTGGGTTGGTGAATATGGGGAAATTTGGGAAGAGTGGCATGCTTAGAGAAACATGGAAGCTCCATACTCTTTCCCCATGCAATGCCTTATGCATCTCCCATCTAGCTGTTCCTGAGTTATATCTGTCTGTAATAGACTGGAGATCTAGTAAGTAAATGTTTTTCTGAGTCTTGTGAACCATTCTGGCAAATTAATCAAACCCAAGGAGGGGGTCATTGGAATACCCAACTATAACGGGTTAGGCATCTGAATGGGTTGGGGAGCAGGGCAGCCTTGTGGGGCTGATCCCTTAACCTGTGGCACCTAACACTATATCCAGGTAGATAGTATTAGAATTGAGTTGAATTGTAGGATACTGAGCTGGTGTCAGAGATTTGCTTGTTTGAGTGAGGAAACGATGACCCTCTTTTGGAATTGGGTGCAGAAAATTTTAAATATGTTTGCAGCTGAATAGTTTTGTTTTGTTTTAGAGAGAGAGCACACACCCGCACACATGTGTGCATGATTTTGAGAATGTGGTGGGGAAGAGAGTGGGGGAGGGCAGAGAGAGGGAAGAAAGAATCTCCAATAGGCTCCATGTTCAGCATGGGGGGATGATCTCCTGACTGGGGGATCATGACCTGAGCCAAATCCAAGAGTCAGATGCTCGTCTGACTGAGCCACACAGATGCCCCATGCAGCTGAGTAGTTTTATCAACCTGCTTCTTATCAGTAGAATTTTGGGGATAAAACAATCTTCTTTCATTTTGCTGTCTGTATTTTCAGGCCAAGTTAACGGTGTTCCTCCTGAAATAATATCCTCAAAGACTTTGGGCCTCCCATGGATTTTCCTGAGGTTTACTTCATTAGACAAAAGTTGCACCTACAGATCTTTTTGGAAAAGCATGATTATAACTTGGGCTTCTGTTGATCTAGATGGCTAAGGGGCAATGCCCTTACATTTCCTAGATGAGCTGTGGTTTGATTAAGATCTGTGAGGCACACCCCTAATCTTTTGAAAAGGTTCTTTGTTTGGCTGAATACTATGACCTTTTGATCTTTCTGAAATTCTAGCACAAGATCATACAGTCACACCCTCAGCTTTTTCTCTGGCATGCACTTTCCTGAGAGTGCTTGGAAGCTGTCTCTCAATATTAGCATGCTTACCATTTGGAAAGGCTGAGAATTTTCAAAATCATCCAGTCTTGGTCCCTTTTAGTTCAACAGTTTTTCCCTCAAGTTCTCTCTCTCTTCACACACTTTCTTCAAAGTAGCAAAAAGAAACCAAGCAGCATCTTCAACACTTTGCCGGGAAGTATCCTTAGATAATTAAGTTCATCACTTACAAGTTCCACTTTCCACATAATTGTTGAAGACAGCTGTGCTAAGCTCTCGGTCACTAGCTAACTAGGATCCTCCTTCCTTTAGTTTCCCACATGTTTCTTACTTCCTTTCGAGTTCCCACTGGCACACACTTAATTTCCAGATTTCTATTCACAGTGCGTCCCAAACAATTTGAGCTTTCTTTACTATTTCTACTGCTCTTCCAAATTCCACTAGCCTCTGTCCACTGACCAGTTCCAAAGACACTCCCACATTTTCAGGCAGTTGTTATATTAATGCTCTGCTTCCATCACCAATATCTGTATCAGCTATCTTATACAACATAACAACATTACCACAAACTTAGCAGCTTAGAAGACAACACATTTGTATATCATCTTTCAATTTCTGTGGGTCAGGAGCCTGGGAATGGTTGAGCTGGCCTCTCTGTAATCAAGCTGTTGGCCAAGACTAGGTTCTCATCTGGGCAGGTATATGCTTCCAAACTCTTGCATTTGTTAACAGAATTTAGTTCTTTGTGACTGGAATACTGGAGAATTCTGTTTCCTTTTGGCTGTTGGCAGCTCCTAGTGGTGAGCTGCATTTTCTTGCCATGTGGTGGAGCAACATGGCCGCTGACTTCTTCAAACCTGCAAGAGAGTGAGAGATTTCTATAAGGTGAGTGTTACAATTTTATGTAGTGTAATCTCATGATCATATACACATCATCATATACATCCTATCACCTTTGCTGCAAGTCATAGTTCATGTCTACAGCCAAGGGGAGGAGATGATATAAGAGTATGAATACCGGAAGGTAGAGATTCTAGAGACCATGTTATATCGTCTGCCACAATGGCCCAGTAGGCTTTATCCCTATAATTCAAAATCACTTTAATTTTCAACAATTAATCAATGTCATTCCCTTATTAACAAACTGTAAAAGAAAAACCATTGGATCATCTCCATAAATACAGAAAAAATACTTCAAAAAATCTAAAACTCATTCTAATAAAAATTCTTAGCTATCTGGCAATAGAAATGAATTTTCTCAGCCTGACAAAGGGCATCTATAAAAAAGCCTCTAGCTAACATTATGCTTAATGGTGAAAGACAGAATGATTTTCCCATGGGATAAGGAGAGGAAGTGATGGAAAGAGTCAGAGATAGATCTCAATGTCTCTGAGATCTGTGGGGCAGTATCAAGCAATCTTATATACATGTAATTGGAATCCATGACGAGAGAAAACAGAGGACAGAAGAGAAGAGATATTTGAAGAGATCCAGCAGAAAAGTTTGAAAGATTGAAGAAATACCCTATACATTCAGAAGCTCAGTGAGTTCAGTGCAGGATAAATATTGTAGTCAAACTGCTAAAACACAAAGATAAAGAGCAAGTCTGATAATTGGCCAGAGGAAAAAAAAGCAAGAGCACATAGAATAATTTACCTAGAATTCTATATCCAGAGAAAATATCATTCAAAGAAAGGAAGACCAAATAAAGACAATTTCACACCAAAAAAACTGAGAGAATTCATCTTAGCAGACCTGTAGTACAAGAAAAGTTAATGAACTTTTTCAGGCTGAGGGAAAATGATACCAAATGAAACCTTAGAATTTCTGAAGAGAATGGAGACCACCAGAGAGGGTGGACACATGGGTAAATATTAAAGACTGTGTAAGTTTGTGTATGTGTGTGTGTGTGTGTAATTAATTTTGTATTTATAGTATATATAAAAATATAAAATAACAAGAGCCTACATTGAATTATATTTTTGTGAAGTTCTCATATTGTTTGTGAAGTATATAATATTATGTAAAAATAGACAGTTAACCTAAACATGCATATCAAAATTTCTAGAGCAAACAAAGAGATATAGTTTAAAAGTCAATAGAGAAGCTAAAAAAAAAAAAAAAGTAGAGTAGCTATAATAGAATACTATTCATCCAAGGAAAACAGAAAAGTAGGACTAGAGAAATATATACATATATTGGAGGAATAATATATAACTCAAAAGTATGGCATATATAGCTTGATTCCTCCTCTCAGGAGCAAACTTCTCCACAGAAAACATGGATTCCCATCTGTTCCTTCAGTTCTTGGTCTTACTGAGGCAAGACTCAGTAGGTGGTGGGAACCTAAACCAGTTCAACATTTCTTTATTGGGAGGATAATTCTGCCTAAATCTGGAGGTCAATGAATAGGCCCATTGGTTATCACACTAAGCAACCTTCTCCAATTTAGTGATATCAATGATAAAAATGATATTTTAGACTATTTAATCTATATATTATAGTATAAAATAATGCATACAATCCCTGGTGGGTCATAGGGAGGCTGGTTATTATGGGTTTCCTTGGAATCTCTAGAACCTATCTGATAGTGATTTGTAGATTCTGCAAAGTAAAAAAAGTAATTCAGTACAGTGATTAAGATCGAAGGCCTTGGTACCAGTCTATTATAGTTTCAATCCTAATTTTAGTCCTTCCTAGTGATGTCCTTAGGCATTAAATCTCTTTGCCTCACTGTTCTCACCTGTTAAATGTGGGAAAAAAATAGTAATTGCCTTACAGGGTGATTCTGTAGGTTATATGAATAAATATATGGAGCATTTGAGATAGTGTCTAGCACATTGTCAGTACTCAGCAAATGTTAACTACCACTGCTATCTTTTATAATGTAGTCACATATAGTATCTGCATTTGAGTAAGCACTTAAGAACTAAGAGATATTATCTTAAAAGAGGCGGGGGGGGGGGGGGGGGGGGGGGGGCGGGCGGAGGTGCCTGCGTGGCTCAGCTGGTTAAGCTAACTCTTGATTTTGGCTTAGGTTGTGGTCTCAAGGTCAGGATATCCAGCCTTGTGGTGGGGCTCAGCAGGGAGTGTGCTGGAGATTCTCTCTCTCTCTTTCCCTGTACCCTCTCCCACCCCCTCAAATAAATAAATATATCTTAAAAAAAAAACAAAACTTATAGCTATTCTTGTCACCACTACAGTGGCCAACACAGAAGAGACATTTGTGTTACATAGGCTAAGTAGGCGAAATATACAGACATGCTATAATAAATAAACCCAATAAGTTAATGGCTTAGAAAATAATTTATTTCTCACTCACATAACAGTCCAGAGAAGTGAAGACTTACGTGTGCGCAAAAGCCTGTACATACAGGTTTATAGCAGTTTTACTCATAATGGCCCTGGCTGGAAACAACACGGACATTTTTTAGTAGGTGGATGGCTAAATTAACTGTTATACATCCATACCATGGAGTACTATTCAGTAGTAAAAAAAAAAAAGAAAAAAAAAAAACATGAACTCTGAATACATATAATCTGGATGAATTTCCAAAGAATTATGCCAAGTGAAGAAAAAAGTTAATCCAAAAAGACTGTATTCAGTATGATTCCACTTTTTGTGACATTCTTGAAAGACAAAATTGTAAAAACAGAAAACAAATTGGTGGTTGCCAGGGGTGGAAGAGGAGGGGAGGTAAAAAAGAAGTGGGCATGACTATAAAAGACAAGATGAGAGATCCACCATCCTGCCACGTGGTATTGGGAATGTTCTATATCCTCACTGCCTCAGTGTTAATATCCTGGTTGCTACATTGCACCATCAATTTACAAGATATTACTATTAACAGCAACTGGAAAAAGTACACTCTGGGTCTCTCTTTAAAAAAAAAATTTTTTATTGGAGTTCAATATGCCAACATACAGCATAACACCCAGTGTTCATCCTGCCAAGTGCCCCCTTCAGTGCCCATCACCCAGTCACCCCAACTCCCCACCCACCTCCCCTTCCACTACCCCTTGTTCATTTCCCAGAGTTAGGTGTCTCTTGTCACCCTCACTGATATTTTCACTCATTTTCTCTCCTTTCCCTTTATTCACTCTGGGTCTCTCTATTATTTCTTACAACCACGTGAATCTACAATTATCTCCAAATAAACATTATTTTTTTAAAATCCCATGATTTATTTCCTAAAAATAAAAACAACAAAAGGATAGAAAACATAATTTGCATCTTTAACTCCTGCCTGATTTTAAAAACAGTTCAAAATTTTTTCTTAAAAGGAGAAAACACACTGGAAAGCTTATTTTCTTATTGAAGAAATACAAACACATTTGTGACACTTTGCAATGGTTTTGCTCATGCTATATTCATTATTCAACTTACTACCTGAGATCAATCATGACTACATTTGCTATGGCAAATGTCATTTTATTCAGAATAGACAATTCTTCAGGCAGGCAATCAAATTCTTAAAAACCCAAACCAGCTGCCAGTTTCTGGGGAGAAGCACAAAGGTGCAGCATCCACTACTCTTGACTTTAATGGTCACTCTGTGGCTCCTGGATCTAAGGTCTTGGAGTTTCTGAGAGACAGTGCATTAGAGAAAAGAAACTCTGGTATTGTCCAAAGGGCTGAGTCTTAGCACTTGCAAATGGCATATAAATGTGAACTGTGGTTGGGGTCTGGTGCTGACTGGCTGACCTGTTTTCTCTTCGACATGAAACCTGCCATGGTTTTATAGGTTCCCCCTTGTGATGCCTCTTCCCCTTACGGCTGTCCTCGGTGTTCACTTTCATCAGATCCTTTGACCTCTTTTATTCAAAACATAATCATGAGTTCCTATATTGTGTCAAGCATTGGTATACAGTGGTGAACAAGGCAACTCTTATGTTTCACCATTAGCAGCTTCCTTATCTTGATAATGTATCTTGTATTTTTTGAGTGCCTTCTATAAACAAGGCATTATGCATAAAATTTACTGAAACTTATAAAATGAATACTATCTGATCCTCATTGTGTAGCTAAAGAAACATAGGCCCAGGGATGCCAAGGGTGCCCAAGTTCATGCAGGGACTGTGAGCTGATTCACACTATAAGATTTCCGTTTTTTCTGGCTTTGGCCACTGGTGCTCTGAATCTTGAATTAGGACATTTAAATGAGCTTTCCTTGCACAGATTTAGTTAGATATAATTTAATCTTTATTCTTGACCTCATCCCTACTTTGCTATATTTGCCTTGATGTCAACTTGAACCCTATGCTGGTGACTCCAGTCTGATCACCTGACTTCAATTTTGCACTCATTACTTGAAGTTTCTATGTATCATTTTTTGTCCAAACTACTTTCCAGCAGTCTAAGACAAAACTTGTAAAGGTGGCATGAGGACTATTGTCACTACTGTTTGCAGATCCACTACACAGAGGACCCTATGAAAATCAGTGTTCTCTCCTCACCAGTTCCTTATTCACAAGAGTGAATACAATGTCTCCACTACCCACTTAACAGCATCACCATGCTCCCTTATGCTCTCTTCAAGAAAACAGTGATAATAGCTAATATTTAGGGATCATTGTTGTCTTTGCTTAATCCTTCATTGACTCCTCTGAGACAGTTAAATAAAGATCATTATCTTTATTTAACATATAATAAAATCGAGGTTTGGAGAGACTGTAAAATATCCCCAGGGTCATGCAGCTAAGAAGAAGCAAATCTGAACCTTGTTTGCTGGTGCTCTTACTTCACTGCACTAACCTAGCTCCAGAAAAATGGCATTCACCATCTGAGTACACCATTAATCTCTGTCCTGAGCAGCACCTTGACTCTGCTTAACCATGTGAACAACTGGATCAGCAGAAAGGATTACTAAGTGCTTGTGTTGCAATGTTTCTATAATGGTGGTGATTAGAGCTAATTTGCAAGAGTAATGATCATATCATAGAAACATAACACTCTAATTAATAGGTCGGGGTCTGGAATCCAATCATGTGCACAACTCCTATGCCACTATTTCTAACTCTGTGACTCCAAGTAAGCAGCTTCTCTAGTTTTAAGCATCTCATTTTTCTTCCCTGCAAACTAGGGATGACAATGATACCTCTCTCTAAAAGCCATACTATTTATGACTGGACCTAAGACTACCGATACTCTGATACATGGAGCATTTCTTTGTTGAGTGTTGCAAGAGGTCAAAAATGGATCATATCATTTTCACAAGATTCTCAAAACCCTAAGTACCTTTTAATCACACCTCCATTAACTAGTCTCCTTTCCAGACTAAACTGTCCTAATCTTGGAAATCTTGCTTCCCTTGGAGCTAGAGTCACAAGTACCAAAGTAGAAACAAAAACACTCTCTTTGGCATTTATGAGGAAAAGTGCTGCAAAGTGCTCCATTCTCTGCAGAGCCCTTCCTGTGGAAAGATTGAAAAATCGAGGTAGGGAAGTTCAAAGAGTTAGAGCCGCTGAATAAAAACAAAATCCCTTAAAATTACACTGATGGTTCTTCCAGATAAGTAGGTAATTCTTCGAGGTAATTTGGAGAGAATTCAACAGTGTTTATTACAGGTTCACTTAAGAAAGCCAAACATTCAGCCCTAAAAGCAATTTCAAAGCAAAACTCTAAACAGTATTTTAAAATAGGGATGAAATTATATGTACAATCCTACCTCCCAGGGGTTTTGAAGGATTAATGAGGGGAAAATAGAAGCTACAGAGGGACTGACAGGAAATTTAAGAAATTCACCGTAAGTGGGACAGTCTGACAGGAGATAATGTCCATAATGTGATTTTTAATAAACATTAAAAGAATACCTGTAGATAAATTGACTTTCTACTCAACAGTACTACAACTCTTGGGGAGGCCTGATTGAGTGGAGCTAGAGTTGCTATAGAAAATGGAAACTAGTTAAACACACTTTAATTGTTTTTTTTTTTTCTTCTTTGATTCTAAATGTCAAGGGAACTATAGTATTTTCCCTAAAAGTCTATCTTAATAATTTCCTGGGGTTGCAAGTCAGAATATTTTATTTACTGAGAAAAAGACACATAAAATAACAGATTTTATAATATTTTTTATGATACATCACATTGAATACCTCTAATAGGGGGAAGAAACATTATTCTCCAATAAGACAGAAAATATTAAGATATTCAGCATCATTATTAATAATGATAAACAGATAATGGGTGATTCTAAGGCCTTTCATAAATATAAGGGTATATTATGTTATGCTAAGCCTTCATGTGAGTTCTTACTGGGAAGATTGAAAAGTGGAATGGGCTTCTCTCTTAAGAATACTCTGGGAAAAAGACTACCAAGAATAACTCTTGATCATTCTGGAAGCCATTGTTTCAGGACCTTTCCTCTGCATTTACTTTTGTAGTGATTACCCCCAGAAATCCATTCTCCTCTACACATGGAGTGACACAGCAGTTGTGAGTCTACTTTTTCCTAAGGGTAGCTGTATATCCCAGCATGGGTCAAAGCTCTGGACTCAAGGGCCTGCAGCTTCCTCTTCTCTGAAGTCAAGGGTTTAAAGTCTATATAGTATAGTTGGAAGCACCCATACTCTGAAATAAAAGTGATTTGGATTTGAATCCTGCCTCAATCTCCACTAGTTATTATGGTGTTAGACAAGTTACATACCTTCTCATTTCCAGTTCCCCACCTGCATGATGGGGAAAGTAACAGTTACATGCCAAGGTTGTTATAATGAATACATGGGATCATGGTATCTGTGCCATTGTTGAAATGGTGGTTGTCATTGTTCCAACCCAAAACACTTAGCCTATGGAGGTACTGTAAATACCACATTGCCCTCAGGCAATAGATGAGTGACAGTGTTGTCTTAGATTTGGCATTTTCTCTCAAAAGATGAGGTTATTTTTCTTCCAGTGCTAGACTTACTTATGGGCTACTCCATACATTAAATCTTGTCATTATCATGGGTATTGTAGAACCACTATTTTTTTATATGTATATTTTTATTGGAGTTTAATTTGCCAACATATAGCATAACACCCAGTGCTCATCCTGCCAAGTGCCCCCCTCAGTGCCCATCACCCAGTCACCCCAACCCACCACCACCTCCCCTTCCACTACCCCTTGTTCATTTCCCAGAGTTTGGAGTCTCTTATGTTTCGTCACCTCTCTGATTTTTCCCACTAATTTTCTCTCCTTTCCCCTATAATCCCTTTCATTATTTTTTATATTCCCTGTATGAGTGAAATCATATAACAATTGTCCTTCTCTGATTGACTTACTTCACTCAGCTTAATACCCTCCAGTTCCATCCACATTGAAGCAAATGGTGGGTATTTGTCATTTCTAATGGCTGAGTAATATTCCATTGTATACATAGACCACAGCTTCTTTATCCATTCATCTTTCAATGGACACTGAGGCTCTTTCCACAGTTTGGCTATTGTGGACATTGCTGCTATAAACGTTGGGGTGCAGGTGTCTTGGCTTTTCACTGCATCTGTATCTTTGGGATAAATCCCCAGTAGTGCAATTGCTGGGCCATAGGATAGCTCTATTTTTAACTCTTTGAGGAACCTCTACAGTTTTTCAGAGTGGCTGTATCAGTTCACATTCCCACTAACAATACAAATCAAAACCCCAATGAGATACCACCTCACACCAGTGAGAATGGTGAAAATGAATACGACGGTAAATAACAAATGTTGGAGAGGATGTGGAGAAAGGGGAACCCTCTAGAACCACTATGTTTTGATTGTCTAAGGTCAACTTGCCAGCAACGGTCAGCAAATATGAGGACACCACTACATCAAGAATTCAGTGCGCTTTTTTTTCATGGTATACTTAACAAATTTTCAGAAAAGAACACTTGATCCATAAAGACTCAAACTTTAGAATTTTACCATATGAGATGCCTCTTTCATTTTAAGTGCATGTTGGGTTTCTTCAATGACTTTTTAAAAATTGGCCTGATTGAAGTGAAGCATTCTTATAACCAGGTGCTGTACTCAGTCACAGGAGTGATACATCAGAATAGTATTATTTCTCTGTGGGAAGAATGCTGGGGATCCTGGCTAACCACTTCACTTGAAGAGATTCCATTGATAATAGTTTTTCCTTCCACTTAATTAAATAAGAAGAAAGTATAATTAAGAGGTGCCTCTCAAGACATCATCAATTTTGGAACAAGATTCTCAAGAATGAAAAATTTATGACAGCTCTCAGCATGATAGATAAAAAGAAGATTGCTTGATAATTATGTGCTTATTTGAAAGTCTCTTTTCCCCTATACTTCAACATTTTGTTAGGATGCACACTGAATGCCTGGAATCTCTTTCGAAAAAGAAAAGTTATCTTGTTAAAGGAATAATATTCCCTGGGATAAGGCCCAGCACTGATGGGCCTTTAATCTCCCCATAAAGAGATTAAAGAAAGGCAACCAAAGCAAAGTAAAAGGGGACACACATAACTACCAAACTCATGGATTCTACTGCCATTATTCCACATAAAATGTTATCTTTTGTCTAGGAGAAAGTTAGTCTTACATTTAACTGGTGTCTAAACTCCATTTCCTATTTTGTTACTGCTTCCCTGGGTGGCCATGCAAAATACATTTAGTCTTTTGTGCTTTGGTTTTAACAATTATAAAATTATTTTATAACCTTTATAATGGATTTTTTTGATAGTTATCTATTGCTGCATAACAAATTGCACCCAACTTAGAGGCTAAAAACAACAACATTTATCAGGTTGCAATTTCTATGAATACATGTCTATAGAATCCAGATATGACTTGTTTGGTAACTTTGTCTCCAAGTAACTCAAAAGGCTACAGTGTCTGCTGGGGTGCCATTTTATCTGAAGGTTCACCTGAGAGAGAATCTATGTCTAAACTTACTCATGTGGTTGCTGGCATGATTCAATTCCTTCCAGGCTATTAGATTGAGGGCCTTACTTCTTTGCTACCTGTTGACTGGTGGGGCCACTTTCAGTTCCATGCCATGTGGGTTTCTTCATAGGGCCTGTGTGACAGCTGGGCAAATGAGAGAGTAAGGCAGGCTTGCAAGACAAAAGCCACTGTCTATTTACACTCTGATCTCAAAGGTGACATCCTGTTACCTTTGTCATGCTTTATTCATGAGAGGCAAATTTCTGGGTCCAGCCATACTCCAGGGGAAGGGATCTCACATGGCTGTGATCACAGAGGACAGAGATTATTAGGCCATCTTGGAGGCTGCTTTCCATAGACTTAGTCACAGTCAGTCAGCCTGAGGGATCACAGGGAACCATGAAGCTAGGCCAGAAGAAGTCTCTGAAATTTCACCTTTTCTCTTAACTAGGACAGCATTTATTCATTCATTCAAAACTACATTAAAACAATTTTTTTCATTCACTCATTTGGAAATATTTACTGTATACTTGTTATATACAAGGGAGTGCTTCAAAAAGGCCAAAGAAGTAAACAATTCGGGTAGCATAAGGTATTTAAAAAAAAAAGATTTTATTTATTTATTCATGAGAAACACAGAGTGAGAGGCAGAGACACAGGCAGAAGGAGAAGCAAGCTCCCCACAAGGAGCCTGATGTGGGACTCAATCTTAGGACCCCAGGATCACAACCTGAGCCAAAGGCAGATGCTCAACCACTGAGCTACCCAGATGCTCCATAAAGTACTCTTTGATAGTGAAGTTGTCTTCTTTGTTGAGTGTGAAACTCCATACGGTGACCAGGAGGCATGAAGGCAGAGATGGAGCAGGCGTGCCACCACAGCCCCAGCCGCTGTTCCATCAGTAGAATTCTTGGAAAAATTTCTGGAATGGGAAAGATATTGTCTGCCTGCCTTTTATGATATTCAGGGAAGCTTTATAAGCAATCCATAGCACTCTTCTTGGGTAAACACAAGGTGCCGTCCTGTTATGGACTCTTTCTGTGGGGCCCAAATGGTGGGCTGTGGTTCTAGTGCACTGGGAAGTGGGGAGAATGATCTCTGGCACCGTCTCCCACTGCCCAGCACTGTTCCTTGAATTACAATGTTATCTAAGTCCAGACTTCTTACTTGACTTCTGTGTGTATCCGTCTGGTCTTCCCAACTAGGTAATTTGCACATAAAACCAATTTAGGGAGAACAAAACTAGGATTGTTAGTTGAAGGGCTTCTAGGGGCACAATTTTACTTATATGTGACCTCTTTTGGATTCTTTTCTTCCTGGAAAAGAATCTGGCTCTCCTGGAGTTTTAGCTTGACCTTTCCAGCTCAAATCTTTTTCTTTATGAAAGACATGGATTCCTTTCTGCCAAGCTTTGCCGAAACTCAGCCTGTGCTCCTGCAACAGCCCCCATGTGTGGGGCAACGAGCATCAGGGCCTCCTCTGACAGAAACAAAGAGGGGATATCTCCAGCCAGAGAGCCCACAGCCCCTTCCAGAAGCACAAACGTAGGCTCACTCTTTTGTCTTTGCTTTTGGTGCTTTTCACAGTTTTTCTATTTAAACACAAGGACCTACATCTACTATGATAGCAGTAGGTATTTTAATGCTCAAATATCTTTATCCACTTTGGGAATGTGTTTCCTGTTTTGACTTGTTCTCTAAATATATATAATTTTTAAATTATAGGTTTACGTCAGAAGGACAATTTAGTCAAATATAACTTTCTTCGCAAAACATGTCCTGGTTGCAGCACATAAACTGTGGAATGTGAGCAGCCTCGGAGAATGCACGAATCAAGTTATCCTCTCCGCTACTCCCCTGCTCCAACGTTTTAAGAACACATCTCTTCTCTTTTTTGAAGCAACAAACTCTATAAAAGGGGTTGCTCTTTGAGTAAAGGTAGTAGGCTAAAATCTTAGCTGATGTCACCCAAGTTGGACAAAAACCTAAAGTTTGTCAGAGAGGTAAGAAGTTCCTTTTGCAGGAGGAACTATTATGTCAAGAGTGGTGAACAGGGCACAGGCACTGTACCTACAATCCCTTAGACTATCTGCTTCGAGGGCGCCTGAGTTTCTAAGCAATGGTGGAGAGGACAGGAGACATCCTGGAGATCTGGGCTGTGTTACTCATCGTGTGGGTGTATGTTAATGCAGCCCAAGAGCATTTCTTCTTCTGTATCTCACTCTATTTCTGGAGTGTCCATGTGAAGTCAGAGGAAGAATTTTTGCCTCAGAATCTCAAGTCATAGGTTTTAAAACCAAGGGCATGTGCTTCAGATCGGAAAATAACAAAAATAACTGGAATGGATTGTTTCCTAAAGGTTAAATCAAAATAAGAATACTTAAATAGGTTGATCAGAACACAGAAGGATAGACTTTCGCTATGTCATAGGTTGGGTTTCCTGGAAACAGATTCCAAGATGGAGATTTGTGCACAAATGGTTTATTTGGGGGAGTGCACCAGAGAACAATACCTGGAAGAGACAGAGGGAAACAGAACTTGACCAAGGGGAGAGCTGGGCTCCCACGTAGTAAAAACAGAGGACTCAGCCACCACCACAGGGAGCATGGAAGCTGGGTGGCAGTTTAGAAACAAACTGGGCTTAAGGGTCAGATCCTATAATCCCTTCTGCACCTTCTTCCCTCCCTTTGCCATTGGGCTGTTCTAATGACAGGGGGAAAGGGGAGACCTCTTGGGAAACACAGCTCCTTTTATGCTGTGGATAAGTCCCTGAGAGGAGCTTGGCTGTGGGCCGATGGCAGCCCGAACACCCAGCTGCTGAGGGAGGGATTATCTCCCTCCAGGATGGGCAATGGGGCAGCGCTCTATTTTCAACTGAGAAAAATGGAGTCTGACAAAAATCTGGGACTTGAAACAGAAAAAATAAAAAGGTAAATATTTATATAACATTATATATTGTATTGTGTAATACAGTTGTTATATAATATATAATATTTAATTATTGCATATAATATTAAGAGGCCAATGTATGTAAACTAAATAGAAGTAAAGAAGAGTTAATTCACAAGTGGGTAGGAAGGAACCAGAAAATCCAGCAATGTAGCTTCCTAGTTAAACATTAGCAGATGCCATTCCATCCCCTTCAATCAAAGGAGAACTTTAATAGTGGGATGTTGTTCACAATGTGGATAAAGAGGGTAATTTCTGAATAATGCATTCATGTGCCCTTCGAAGCAATATCCTACAGGAGGGTGCTTCTTTTTGCACTTGAATCCCTGCAGGTGTCGCAGGTGTCATCTGGGATCTGCATCCCAGATGCAGGTGACACAACAGTGGCCTCAGGATGGTTTGCAGACAGACGTCACGAGCATCTGACCAATGGCATGAGTACGCACATTTACCCTCAGAATTTCCAGTATTTGAAGTGATTTGTGCCAAACAATTAGAAACAGGATAACATCAGCAATAAGAATGTTAAAGTCTGTGTCACTGGGCAGAAAGCTTCTGGATGTGTTAAAGTTTTGACTCTCAGTAATTGCAGACAATTAGACTCAGAACTCTTGTATTATATTAGTAAATCAGTAAATCACAAGACCTGTACAGGATGAAGAAGCAGAAGAAGCCAATGAGTGCTGTGGATCAAAGAAGATGGGGGAGGGTGTCCAGATCCAGGTAACCCGAGCACTATTGGAAGTGGTCCCTGGGAAGGAAGTGCATGGAAAGTATACATTGGCAGCTCTGATTTAGCTATTGCCATTTTACCTTATATAACCTGTATACTGTACAGTTTATTTCATAGAGGACATGCAATTTTTTTCAATAAATCTCTTAGTGTTTTTCCTAGACTACCAAATCAAAAGAATCTTTTGGTACAAGAGGGCTAAAGAGTAGGTAGGTTCACCCAGCATTTGCTGTCACTCTCCTGGCACCCCACTGGCAAAACCAGAAAAGCAACATCCTTTAGAAAATGCTTCTCTGCATAAGGCACTTGTGGGTGTGCCAATCGCCTATAGTGTACTATTTTCATGTACCCCCTCTGAAGGAAAAAGAAAAATAGGACTGTGTGCTGGAAGCAATTGTCATTCGTATTCAGCTGATAAAAGCCCTGGGAAGTTTCTCTGATCCCAACCTGATGCAGGATCTTGTTTCATTTCTTTTCCTGAAAATGTGTTTGTACATCAGGCTATAAGCTGCAAAATAAAATACACTTTAGCGTTGCAAATCAATTCCACAGTGACAAGTATTCTTAGAAAAGGGAGTGTTTTTACTGAGGGATCAAAAATCAAAACTTTCTGTGATGCCTGGGTGGCTCAGTGGGTGAGCATCTGCCTTCGGCTCAGGTCATGATCCCAGGGTCCTAGGATCGAGTCCCACATCAGGATTCTCGCAGGGAGCCTGTTTCTCCCTCTGCCTGTGTCTCTGCCTCTCTCTCTCTCTGCGTCTCTCATGAATAAATAAATAAATAAAATCTTAAAAAAAAAAAAAAAACTGTCTTAGAGGCAAGAAAAAAATGCAAGAGCACGAACTCTCAGCCACTCTCTTTGGATGCCAGTTTTCCTAATATTCTCCCTCACGGACGCCGTCCTGCCCCTGTGCGTGGCACAGGAGGGGCCAGCCAACTGGACCTGAACAGACTAGGAGGGCGACTGCATTTCAATAACAAGGTGACATTAGAATAGATGTTTCTCTGGGTTCCAGCTCAACTACTTGCTCTCTGATGTCCCCTGGTATCCTGTGCCCGTCCCTTGAAAGGGATGCCATTGCTGGCCTCGAGCTCCATGTAGGGATGAAATAAAAATGAAAACTGGAAAAAGATTCTGTAAATTGCAGAGCTCGATGCAGAATGTGAGATGTCATGATACACTCTTATCTTCATTTCCAGGGATGTCTGCTGAATGAGTCGTGGGGGACATTAAAATATTTAAAAATCACACGGAGGAGGAAAGAGGTGAGAAGCTCCCTTCAGCCCCTTGGGATAAGCCCCATCGCTCCACATCTCGTCCTCGACTTAGCACTTGTAGGCATAAGGTAGGATAGTTAAATGTTGGAGCCGGTGGCCGGTGTTCCAACACTTTGGCCCATTGTGATTCTCCCTGGAGATCCTATTGCCAGCTTTCTGTTTCACACACAGATCGTGACCTGGAAGGGGGAGACCAGGGGCCTACCTGCTGGCTCTCTCCCCGTCCCTCCAGCAGGCAGCTGGCAGAAGGCAGCTGGGCGCCGAGGAAGGGCTGAAGGGGAGCAGGCCGGCCCTCCCCATGAAAATCCACACTGTAATTTGGGTTCTCTTGAGCTTTGAGGCAGGAGATCTAGTCCCATTATTTTGTGGGCAGGCCGGAATTCCAGGAAGCAGAGAAGGAGAAGGAATTCTCTACAAGTTTTCAGCTCTGATCCCAGAACAAAGGGGGAGAACTCTCACTTTGAAATATCTATACCTCTTTACTCCTGATGTTTCGCATTCACAAAAATTAGCCGTTCACAAACTTCTCTTCCCAGAATCGCTTAAATGCAAAAGCAATTATTCTTAGCTCCACACCACTTGTGTTTTAGGCCAGCAAGGCAGTCTTAGAGGTGTCAGAGCTAGAGACAAAGATTTCTGATCTGTCAAAGAGAGAGGCACGACCAGTTCTCTTGGAGTCCCCCCTCCTCCAGAGCGCCTCTGCCCTGCCTAAAGTAACATCATTCTTCTCAACTGGGTGAACCCCAGAAGAGTCCAAGCCTTAAGGTCATGTCCTGGGTTCTAATCTAGCTCTGCTGTGGTGGTGAACTCTAGACTACTTCTCTTTGGCTTGGTTTCCTTGGTAATAGAGAGTGCTAAGTTAGATTGCAAAAGCAGTTCTCAAACTTGGTTGCCCATGAAAATCACCTGGGGGAGTTTTAAAAATTCCTGATGCCTGGCACTTCCCTGACCAATTAACACAGAAGATCTGGGGTGGAACTGGGGCAACAGGAGTTTTTATAACTCCCCAAGTGATTTCGATGCTCAGCCACTGGAACACTACTGGTTTAGAAGGTCAGCGGTTCTCCACGCTGGTTGTGCATGAGAATCACCCAAGGAACTTTAAAAATATAGAGCACAGAGTCCCACCCTCACGTAATTACCCTAGAAATCTCCGGGGCTGGTCTCAGCTATGGTTTGCTTTCAACAATTCCCAAAAGATTCTAATGTATAGCTAGGTACACAGACATCCAGGTGAGATGATCTACAGGGATGCTCCTTGATCCAAGGTTCTAAGCTTCCATGGGTCTGCACTTAGGGACTTGAAGCATGTGTACCACCTTCTCAGGACACTAGCTGCTCCAATTGTTCTTAGCAGCTGCCAAGTTAAGCAACTCTGTCTGCCTCCGAGGAACAAGATGAGTTTCTCCTCCCACATCTTGAGTCTTCATTCTGAGTCTTAGACAATCAGGAAGGACCCTCCCCCTTAATCTACAATCAATCCATACAAAGGTCACCCTTGACTTGATCTCAGCTCCATCATAACAGTACAGTTCAGGGTTCCTAATTTTGTTGGTAACACCAACCCCTTTGAGAACCTCATGAAGGCTATAAATCCTCTTGTAAGAAAAACTCACTTCTGCATTTGCACATCAAATGGAGCATGCCATTTTAATGGGCCTCTGAGCCCCTGTTGTAAAGAAAATTCTACTTTATTTCACCAAAATATAAAAGTAAAAAAAAAAAATCATAACGCAGGCAAGCAGAAATTACAACATAGTAGGAGAAGCTAGGATGGAGCATTGAGTCCTGAGTTCTTATCCTGGTTCTACCTCGAACCAGTTGACACTTAGGAGTCACTTTGCCTCAGCTTATCTATATGTCCAGTTAAGAATTATAACACCTGCTCTACCATGTTTCTGACTTACCTTCCACTGTCATAAAGAACTGGCATCTTCCTCACATATGTACATTCTGCCCCAACTATCTTTGGGAACATAGCACCGAAGTGTGTTTATTTGTTAACTTATTCTGAGTGCCTGTGTTGACCAAGAGGCCATGGAGATCACAGTATGTAAGGTCCTTGGAGACTGGAAGAGACTGGGTGAAGAGATTACATGCAATGTCCTTCTACTTGGAGTATGGCTTGAATCTGACCTCGGGAGGGACAAGTGGAGAGCTCATGAATCCACCACGCACCAGCCACAGTCCTTGGTGGGGAAAGGCTGGAACTGGAACCAGATGTCTGAGAAGCAATCTCCCAGACTTCACAGTAACTGCCAAGTTGGCCACGGATTTGGCAGAAACTATCTGCCTGGTGAGTGCCAAGTGGTTTGGAGAGAGCAGGAGCGCGGCCTGGCGTCTGAGCACAGGCATCCGGGAGGATCTATGTTCCCAGTCTCACAGGCTACTCAGGCCGTTAGAGCTCTAACCTGACAAGTGTGCCAATCAGTCCCTGCCAGGAGGGTGGGTTCCATGTAATATGGAGGGGCTCCATATTTACTTCCTTAGCCAGAGAGATTGGGATTGTTCTACCATTACCTTGGGGTGGAGGTTGGCCTTGATAGGAGAGCAAGTGCAGAGACTGTGCCCTTGGTCAATACCCCCCATGCCCCGTCCTGCCCCCAGCCCATCGTCTCTGACTTCCAGACAATCCTTATGGAAGCACAAGACGGATGAGAGAGGAAGGTAGTCGTTTCTGTCTTGGGCTCTAACCTCTGCTCAGTGTACTCATTTAGAGACAAAAGAGAAGTCCACAATGCCCCGAGAGCTCTTCCTCTTGAACAGTATGGAGGACACAACACAAGAAGCCTGCAACCAGAGGTGGTGATGTGTGTGCATATAGTGAGACTATCTGGAGATTCTTGGAGAGCCTGAGACATTCTCACAGTGCTCCTGGGGGACAGAGGGGGAGCCAGGAGTACAAACAGCATAGAGTTCTGATAGAACTCTGTCTGTCACATAAAATGTGAAGCATGCGGACACACACACATGCATAAGCACAAAACCCCTCCGCTTCTCTCCTTCTTTCTCTCTATAGAGAGCCGGGAAAAGCTGACTGCAGGCTCGGCTCTAGAGCTGCTAAGGGAGTACTTTTGCTTTCCTCGGCCACATACCACATCTGCATTTGCCTCCTGGCTAAACTGGGCTGTCCCTCAGCTGCCCTATCACCGCGGAAGGTCCCCACCCCCACCCTCAGGAATTGGGGAAATCTCCAGGGGATGGGGAGGGAGTGGTCCAGGGAAGCAGCAAACCAGTCTCCAAGAGTTATACCCCAGAGTGGTGCTTCCACTCCTGGGACCCTTGGCAGGGCTGACGCTGAGGGCTGGTGGCTTGTTACAATCACGGGCAAGCGAGGTGTGGGGGAGCTAGAGCTTCTCACCCTCCATCCTCAGATACTCCGGGTTTCCAGGGATGACACCTGTGCTCTCCCATCCCTCCAGCACATACTTTCTTCTAGTGTTGTTCTATCAGAAAGGAATAACCCCTGGCAACGTGTGGTGAAAGCAGAGCAATGTGGTTTTCTTTTTATTTCCCTGCAATTCCTTCGTTACTGCTCCTAGACTATTTTGCAACTACTGTTTCCAGCTGGGAGAGAGGAATATACACAAGCAGTATATTTTTAAAAATATTTACTTCATTGAAAATAAAGATAGGTATCTCATAGCTTCTTCCCATAAACCAAGTGATTTGTGTCTCCATGTCGGGGCATCTCTTGCTGTCTCGATAGCTCTGACGGATGGGTTTCTACTGCAGATTCTTTTGGACTTTTGACACCATTTGTTGGAGAGAAGATTTCATGCTCCGCACATTAAGTATTTTCCACAGTACATCTGAATCAGGGTGAGAAGACAGACTATCGTCGGTGAGCATTTTGGGAGATGGATCTTACCCCTGGAAAGTGGCTTTGACATTTTCTGCCTTGATGGTTTGGCAAAGTCTCAACGGGACCGCCAGCCAGAGAAGGCCAAGGAGAACCACTTTTAGACTCAAGAACTCACAGGCTTTCTTGTTTGCCGCAACACAAGCCCGCAACTCTGTTCTGATGAGGTGATGTACATGGTCCCCCTTGATGGTGACATTGCATCCAGTGTTCTTTGCAGACCTAGGAAGATACTGAACAAAGCTCTCACATGCTCCACTATTGAGGAAGCTGCCATGCGGGATTGCTCCTCTTCACTCCTGCTGTGGTGAGGTGACTTCTCTGAGATCCCCCTCCCTTTGGAGGCCACTGTGCTTCATTTCTGTATCAGCCCAAGTCCTGCCAGGAGCAGGTAAGCACACTACTTAGAACTCTTGGAAATTGGGATGCCTGTGTGGCTCGGTGGTTGAGCATCTGCCTTTGGCTCAGGTGATGATCCCAGGGTCCTTCTGCCTATGCCTCTGCCTCTCTCTGTGTCTCTCATAAATAAAAAAAATCTTAAAAAAACAAAACCAAACAAAACAAAACTCTTGGGTATTAAGAAGAGAGATACGGGAGAGATATGCCAGTCCGATGCTAAGGCAGAGGACCTGAGGCAAGAAGTTGAAATGCTTTACACTCAGAGCCTTGAGGAGGGCCCCTCAGAGCTGGAACTCTGACCCGGAGGACAGGATGCCATCCAGCTGGAGAAGCTGTTGCTCGGCGGATGCAAGCGGCTGTTGGTACCTGGAAAACTGCAAGCTGAGCTCCACCACTGATCTCGGAAGGGACAGCGAACACCCCTGCCCTGCCAAAAGCAAGGTTCTGGCGGACCCAGGAGGGAACAGGAAGCCAGGGAATGAAAGGGTCCTTCCTTCCTCTGCACATCTCTCTGCAGCGCCTCCTACTGGCAGTGCCTGGCGGGCTAAAGCAGGGCCGGTAGAAACAACCTTTGCAGCATCAAAGGCAGAGAATTGAGGCTGAGAGACAATAGTTGAATTAACTAGTACACTTAGCTAGGTCTCCACTGACCTGCTCTCCCCCATTTCCCTGAGCCACCATTATAAGCTGTAGACCTGGTCCCTTTCATTTCCTTGAAATGGCTATGCTCAGGTGCAAAGTGGATTTGGTGATCCCTCATATTTAAGGGATGCGAGCATCTGACCCAGGGTTTTTCAACCTCAGCTCTATTGATATTCGGGGCTGGATAATTCTGTGTGGCAAGGGGCTGTTCTGTGCATTGTGGAATGTTGGGCAGCATCTCTGGACTCTACCCTGTAGATGCTCATGACATGCCCCCACTCCTGTCCCCAGTCAACCAAAACTGACAACCCAAACTGCTTCCAGGCATTGCCTATGGACCTTGGGGAGCAAAATCTTCACCAGTTGAGAATCACTGTTCTAACGTCCCTCACCATTGCTGTCCTGAGTCTTCTGGTGTAAGAATCAGAATAGCAAGGACACCCGTGCATTGGGGTATTCCTTTACAGTTCTCAGAGAGCTTCTTCTGCTTTTCCTTACATTTAAATAGCCCCCAAGGAGGGACACATATTATTGTGTCTACTTCACAGACAAGTCGACTATGATTTGGAAAGGTTAACTGACTGCCCTAGAAAACTCTATCAAGGCAGAAGCTACACTCTTCTGACAGCCCTCATTGTCAAATTTTTGGAGGGAATGGGGGGGGGGGGTGGACAGCTGACTGGCAGAGAAGAGAATGCCCCCTTCCCCAAGTTACCAATAATGTTCCTTTTATTTTTCTTTTAAAGTGTCCAGCTGTTGCCAGGAATACCATATAAAACAGCTTTATGAAGTGAACACAGGCCCCAGCAGCTTATACAAGCTGGCTCCATCAAGGGCACCAGTGTTTCTAATTAATGCTGGGGTCCAGCGTTCCATGCAAGCCCTACCTGCTCCCTCTCCCTTAGGTTCTGACTTTTGGCTAACCTGCACGGGGGCCCTTGTGCCTATGACTAATAAACACTCCTGACATTTCTCACCAGGTCTGGGAGGGCAGAAATAAAAGTCATGTCCAACTAACTGTGTTCCAGCCTGAACGTGGCCCATTCAGAGCAGGCACCGAAGAGAAAGTTGTCCTGTCCAGCAGCACTAGCAAGCAAATGCCTCTCCATGGTTGGGCTTCCTGATTTTGGATATGCTCGGCACCAGGTGCGGTCACCCTGTGGCCTTTGGGGGACAGCAGAAGGTGTCTCCTCACCACCCAATAGAAAAATCATTCTCAGAATTTCAGCAGACCCCTTCACAGCCTTCCCCACATGAGAGATTTCTGGTGCTCTTAAAGGCCAAGGATGAGAATTACATCATTAGACAGGACAAAACAAGAACAGGTGTGAGTTTCTGCACACACACACGTGCACACGTGTGTGTGTGCATGTGTGTACGTGTTTACCCAAGACGTCTCATGTGGGGGCTGATGGAAACCAAGACACTTTAGCAACTTCTTGACTAATTGATTAATTAGAATAACAGGGCATTAGAGCTCAGATAAAAAAAAAAAGAAACAAAGATCATTTTGCCTGACCTTCTCTTTACTACTGAAATTAAGATCCAGTGACACTAGGTGACAACTTAAAGCACACCATCCACAGCCAATTGGAAATGCTCTGAACTCAGACTCCCTAGGCAGTTTCTTTCCTCATCCCCACACCAACCCTTCCCAGCCACTCTCTATAAGAACTGTGCTCAGGGTTGGCAGCACCAAGATGTGTAGCCTGGCCCCTCTTTCCCAGAAGGAGGAGAGTATTTGGTTAGGGCCTGCAGGTGTCCACTCCTATCCCTTGTCTTGTCCCTCTTCCACCAATGTGGATAGTGTTCATTCCAGAAGATCAGATCCTGGCCACTGGGAGAGGCTGGCTCTTAAGTGAGAAATCATAAATTGTAATACAGTTCTTGTGTTCCTAGTAGAGAAAAGAGCCACGAAAAATACCTAGCTGTGTTATACAAATACTTAGAAATATTCAGATAAGTTACTATATTTCCTCCTAGTTATTGACATTGAACATTTTTAAATAAAATCTAAATCTGGATCTTTGCAGCTCAGAATTCATAATTATATAGGAAATTCTGTTTTGGCAAGGACTGTGTTGTAATTTTTTTGAATTTCCCATGGCACTTAGCATAATTCTAGAATGGCAATGGAACTAGTATTCAATTGACACTTGTTAGTTAAATTGTAGTGATGTAAAAATAAAGATGCTTACTCTTTAAATGGCAAGTTGACATCTAGGGTCAGGTCTTTCCAAAACAATAAAGGAATTTTTCTTGTCTCTTTGTGATTATTACAGCACACCAAGGGGGTGACCCCTCTGAAGCAGTGGGCATGTTTTAGGTTGACAAGACAGTTGTGACCTATAAGGGATGTTGGTTTATATGAAGTGTTTCAATGATTCTGCAAGACAATAAGAGCACTTGGTTTGGAGTTCACTTCCTAACTGTGCAACCCAAGGATACTTATTAGACATTTCTAAAAAGAGAGTAATCAAATCAGTATTCACATCCAAGGCTCTTGTGAGTTAAAATCAAGGGAGATAATGTAAAGCATCATGCAAACTGTAGAGTACTGTATAAGAGGTAGTTGTTATTAATGTGGGACTCGAGTTAAACCATCCAAATTAAGGGTAGTGGACTCCCCCTGCATTTGAGGAGGTGTCCCAAAGCCATTTGAGCATACGAGTATTCAGGCATGATGTAGTCACATGGTGACAGCTCTGAGTGCTTGGATTTAGGAGGTGCCTCAGTGCAAAACAAACTTCCTAACTCAAATATAAATTTTAGTTAATGAAATCATAAAGAGTAGGGACTAACTAGCTACTGGTATGTCTGGAATCATGAAATATTCTCAGAAGTTTGCTTATGAGGAAACCAACTTTCAACAACAAAGAAGCAATTTGTTTAAAAATGAAACAAAAGTATGAAATATGGAAAAAAATAATTGTGCAAATTCCTAGCTCCCCAGAATTAACCACCTTTATTTTTCCTATTTGTTTCCAGGCTTTTTTATGATTTAAAAAAATATTAAAACATAATAGCAGAGGGTGCTACACAGTGAAGGCAAAGATCATGTACATAGTACATTTTACACATATAAAGTAAGGGAAATATTAGGCCACATAGGACATCCTAGTTTTCTGGACGAAGAACGATGGGTCAAGATTCTGTGCTCAAAGGTCAGCCTACGAAAGTGTCAGGAGCACCTTTGAGGAGCGCTTCCACAGCCAGCAGCCCTGCAGACTCATGCAAGCCCTGATGAGGTGGGGTCCACCAACGTGGGGACTCTCCATTGAGTAGCTTCTCTGCAGCATGTTTGGCTTGCCTCACTACTTGCTAGGAAGTAAGTACTTGAGTACTTGGTTTGAGTACCACAAGTACTCTGAGAGTACTGAGGGATCTGTTTTAATACTTGCCCTCCTTCCTGCTTCACTTCCTCACAAGTTTGGCCAACACAGAGGTCCTTTGTGACCAGGAACCTGTATTTATCGAGTGCCTGAGTCCAGGGATGTTGGTTTATATGAAGTGTTTCAATGATCCTGCAAGACAATGAGAGCACTTGGTTTGGAGTTCACTTCCCTGCTGCCTGGAATCAATGGTGGTGAACTGGGCCCCTCTGCCCAGCTGCAGCCAGGGGAGAAGAGGGGCCCCAACAGGAGAGCAGGGTGTGCCTGGGCTTCTGGTGGTTCTGCTGGAGCCGTCTCCATGTTTCACTTGCAAGAGACTCTCAGAACCAGAAACACCTTCCAAAGCCTCAGGTGCTTGCTTGCTTCCCCACCTCCTGGCTGCCTGGCATCGATGGTTCTGCTTTGCTGTACTGAGCAAAGATACGTAGCTGCTAAAGTGTGACCTAGTTGTTGAGACTCTGTCCTGCTTGCTTGGAAAGAAAGCAGGATAAACAAACTTAGAAAAATAACCCAGAGAGTACATTATGGCTAAAACCAAGATAAAGTCTAAGACATTGAGTTAGAAACAATCTCTACCACTTTGAAGTCTTAAGAAGATAGTTTCAAAAGAATACAGAACAAACAGATGCATGTATATAGACTGCAATACACAATGTCTAATTTGCACCCATATATTGTGGGGAGAAGGAACACAACAAATGGAAAGTTCTCAGAAAATCTGGCAAAAAGCCACCCCTTCTACTCTGATTTGGAAAAAGAAGATTGTAAACAATGTGGTGGTGTCTGGTTTTACATTACAGATTATTTGCAAATATCTTTGATTAGAGCTGAGCTTTTTAGATTTTTATCACAGAAAAGCATTTCAAAGAGCCCTGGCGTGGAGATGATGGTAAAGAAGCTTATAAAAACAAATTCTTGGGCTTCTTTAAGTATAAGGAAACCAAAATAAAAACACTGGACAAGCTGAGGAACTCCCCCCCACCCCCATCTGTGGGTCGTGTCTCTGGGTTTTGCTCTGTGTCGCCAAGTCACCCGGGACCCCCGAGCAGCATGGTCACTCCCGGGGTGAAGTGTGCATGGTGGGAAGGACATGAGCAGGCAGGAAGGGTCCAGGTGGCACCCGGAAGGGGTGGTTCAAGCTGGCCTATGGCAACAGAGAAACTAGCGGGAGACAAAGGTCCACTTTGCTCCAGCACGGTGAGGTGTAGTTCAGTCATAGCTGGGCACAGAGCCCAGGGCTGGCCACACTCCCCCTCACTCGGGTACCGCAGAGGTGACCAACTCAAAAGCAACCTCGAGGAGGAAGCACAGTCACAGAATGCAATGGTGCCCCAAAAGGGGGTAGGGTAGGGGCAGCTTGCACTGCAAACCCACCCGATTTGGAGGATAACTGGGACACAGAAGCCAGATCTGCAGCTTTCGTGCAGGGGTGGCGAGGGGGTGGCAGGCGAGGGATGCCCCTGCTGCTGGCTTTGTAGCCCTGGTGGCTTCAGACTCTCTCCTGGGTCTTCCCAAGGGTGGTCTCTGGCCTCACTAACTAATGCACATGTATTGAGGGATCATCGTGCTCAGCATTAAAAGGAGAAAGCGTAAGAGTGAACTGGGGGTGGTGGTGGACAAGACCGGCTCTTGCTACACTTGGAGGCTCTTCAGAGGCCTTGTCCCTAAGTCTGTCCAGCCCCGCCCTCCCTCACGAACCAGTGCCTTAACAGTCTCCCTACCTGCCCTAACAGCATCTCTGCTTTACTCTGCCCTGGACGGACACCTGCAAGCTTTCCAAAGACAAGCACAGGACTATAAGGCAAATGAAGAGTGAATTCTGGGCTCCAGTGAAAAAGTGCTTTCTGCCGGCGAGGCCTATGAGACCATGCACAGGAAATATTAAATGTTATTAGTCACAGAACGCTAAAGGGCTGAATGTACACGGAGGTCCCCAAAGCCATCCCGTGTGACCACTATCTCAGAACCTGGACAGTGTGGCTTGGCTATTGCTGCATGATAGTGATACCTCACCGTGTGGACCATCCAAGAGGGTCAGGAGGCAGACTTTCCCTGACATGGAGCCAGGCTCCTTACAAGGCCACCACCCCCACTTCCCCTCCAGATTTTTTTTTTTTTTTTTATGATAGTCACACACAGAGAGAGAGAGAGAGAGGCAAAGACACAGGCAGAGGGAGAAGTAGGCTCCATGCACTGGGAGCCCGACGTGGGATTCGATCCCGGGTCTCCAGGATAGTGCCCTGGGCCAAAGGCAGGCGCTAAACCGCTGCGCCACCCAGGGATCCCCCGCTCCAGATTTTTGAGGGAAGGTGCCTCGATGTTCTGTGTGATCAGCCTGGACTGAAACACAAATCATTCTGTGCCACGTTCTGGGGGCTTGAGTTTCCTTTGCTGAGGGCAGTCCTCCCATGAGTCAGCGGGAACCGGACCAGTGGGAGCTTAGTGGTTTTACTTAAGGGGAACCTACAGGAAATCATTTAAGAAGATAATAAGGGGGATTTTTCCTGTCTAGAAATGAGGCCCATGGGTCTTTGCAGATGACATTATGCTCTAATAATCAGTAATAAATGCAGAAAAAGAGCTGCAGCTGATACCTAAGTCAGTATAATCAACTGTACACAGACCCTCCTGGAGCACATTGGAGCTTTAATGCCTTCCGCTTGGCCTAGGGTCCTGAGGCCCACAGACCTTTGAGATTGTCTTCAGGAGCCCTCTTCCCAAAACCCAGGGATCTAGCACAGTCTGGGTCCTGCCTGAGCCTACCAGAGCCCTGTGCCCCAACTTCCCTGCCCACCCCCACTAGATTTGCTCAGTTGTTTGGAACTTGATTATCTTTGCTACTAAAACTATAGCTTAATTCCCACTGAGGTAGAGGGTGATTATTCTGTGTGGTGCCTTCTGTTAACAAATGGTTTGACCCCCCCCAAAAGGTGACCAGTTTCTAAATTTAGCACTCAGAGTTGTCTGCCAAGGAATTTGTGTTTGGGAAAGGACAACCATGAAAAGGGGCTGATCAGAAGGATAGGGCATAGAGTAAAACCAAGTTCCATCTCTTCATGTCTGAGGCCCCAGGCTCAGTGAATATTAGATGAATCAATGGACCCCTGAATGAAGGAATGAAGGGAGCCAGAGAGGTGGAGGGGTCGCCGGAAGTCATCTGGGGTTCTAGGCCAATAGCTGACTTTCTGAAAGAGGTAGCTCGGGCTTGTAGAGACTGCAGCCTGCCCAGATGAAGCCACAGTCAGCGACGATGAAGGAAGGATGAAGGCCCAAGGCTCCAGATCCCCAATTTCTCTTGGAAGAGTCCCCCACACCCTGCATGCCAGGCCGCTGGAGCCCCAGGAGAAGGCCTGGACTGGGTGAGAACCCTCCCCGGCTCAGTAGCACCGCCTGGTCGATGTTGCCAAGACCTGCTATGGAGCCGGCAGGGTAGCTTTCAGCACTCCCACCACCTAGATGAGGGAGGCATAATGATATTTGTCTGGGAGAGAAGCCCCCTCGTTTGGTTCTCACGAGTCCTGCTTCCTATTTCCTGGCTGTCATCCTATCTCTGGTCAGTCTCCAGTAAACAGAAAAGAGCCTGCTTTATGCTATCGAAGATTAAGTGACACCAGTTAAGGGGTCCATCTTTCAGTCTTTGAAATGGATCCTCCCACCCATCACTGCTTTTTGTCCCGTGAGAGGAATGTTGTTGGGGGAGCAGGTTTCTTTTTCACATCCAAACACAGAGAAGTGGCCGGGCTCTGGCTGCTGGGGGAGGCCGTGCTGGGCAGTCTGGAAGGATTAAAGCAACACTTAGTTTCAGAGCATTTTCATCTTTATCTCTATGTCTTTTCAGCCATGGAATGATCATCCCAGAGGGAAAGCAGTGGGGTCTCCATAGTGGTCCCAATGAGTCAGGATGCAGGATATGGGCAGGACTATGGCAAAGGGAGGGAGGTGCTATTTGCTTCATTTCATATCCTGGTGCCATTTCCTCAAGTCATATCCCTGATTTCTGGGGCGCCTGGGTGGCTCAGTCTGTTAAACGTCTGCTTCTGGCTCAGGTCATCATCTTAGGGAACCCTGGGATCAGGCCCTGCTTCTAGCTCTCTGCTCAGCGGGGTATCTGCTTCTCCCCCTCCCTCTCTCCTCCTCCTCTGTATTCTCTCTCTCAGATAAATAAATAAAATCTTAAAAAAAAAAAAATCCTTGATTTCTGAAAACACCTAATGGCGGTTGCAAAAGTTAGAATCTCAGTTTTCTAAGTACGGGGGTAGGGAGCCCACCTGAGCTGCTTTGTAGTGCATGTGGGAGGATAGCACGCAGCTACTGGGGAGAGCCCTGAGCCAGACACATCTGGCGGGGCTCTGAGCCACCGCCCACCCAAGCATGTGAAAGTAGTTCCTATTTCTGTTCCAAGTTAGAACCCCAAACTCAACTTGGTCCCCTGTATGTTGAACCCATTTATACAGAGAAATAACAAATTCTAATGAATGCACTACCTGACCTCATATGAAAATTCTCTTTTGCCTGTTATCAGCCTGTGGTACAAAAAGCATCATCCACAGGTCTTGAGAGCCATGCATAAAGGTGGAGCGTGCGCCAAGGCTAAAGCACGGAAGGTGCAGTAGCTCTGCCCTGTACACCTTGACCTAGCAAGTGGGCTGCAAAATTCAGCTTCACTGATAGAAAAGGCTTTGGAATGAGGGGGAGGATGGATTCTGTGAGGCTCAAATCCCAGCTTAAGGACAACAATTTTTCCCACTAGGCAAATTTCCATAATGCAAAGTAGATATAAGAAGTCAACTTGTTCTGGAGCATCTTTGTTCTGGGTGACTTACAAATACCTTAGGCTGATGGTGCGGTCCCCACAGAGAGGTGACCCTGTGTGTCGCAGGTAGCCCAGGGCACGCTGGGGACTGCTTGGGAAGCATGGTTTCCCCGCTGGCTACAATGTACTTTTCTGGCCTTGAACATGTGGATTTTTATTTGCACTTCCATACCATTCAGGATTTGCTCCCTGTTTCCTTTCCTTTTTTTTTTTTTTTCACTCTAGTTTTGATAAGCCTGTTTATTATTTTTAGGTTGCAAAAACAAAATAAGCTTACAAAGCTATCTTTGTTGTTGAAATTCTCGCTGAAAATAAATAACTTTTAGCTGGCAGCCCGAAACTCTGGCTCTTACCCAGTCCCTCCTCCCACTGCCACCACCACCACCACCACCATACCACTGTAGCCTCCAGCTTTTTCTCTTTGAGATGACCTATATAGGATGTGATTAAAACATAACAATGTGAAGTGTTTTAGGAACACAGCTATTCTAATAGAACAACAGTTGGCTTGGGGTATCACAATTTTGAGAGACTTTGATAAGCTACAGTGAATTCAAAGACCAAAAGGGTGAAGGGTCTAGAAATCAATTTGGAGGAGTAGGGAAGAATGAGGATGTCAGATCACAGAGGAGTCAAAGGTCTGCTAAGTGGGTATGTCTTTTAGACGAAACCTGTGCTTCTGCCAGATATGGGAGCAAGACTACGACATCAGTGTTATAGGGACTCAGATTTCTAATAGTTAGAATTGCTCAAAAAGGAACGGATCACTCTGAGGGAGTGATCTTCTCATCAGTGACAGAACTCATGCAAAATCTGGATGACCCCCACGCAGAAGATTAGAAAACGGGCTTCTGTAATAATGCTAAGATGTGGCATTCTCCACTGGGATCTCAAAAGGGTTAGGGACACCTGCGAGAGGGGTCAGGGCCAGATAAGCAAGCAAAGGGTGATGATGAACATGCTGGGCAGACACAGGGCACCAGAAACTATGGCAGATGAAGACCCTATCGTAGAGGGTCTACGCTCCTCCTGCAAGATTAGCTCCTCCAGATGGATGTATCCAATTGCTCTACTAGAAGAACATGAAATGTGTTCTTCAACTGGCTCCCACCATATGCTCCAGGTTCAGATCCCACAGAGACAGACCCCACCAGGGGATACTGGTAAGGCCATGTGTTAAGGAAAGGGTGAAGCTCACCCTGCAAAGCTCACCCTATCACATTCATATGGGCCCTGGCTCTCTCGGCACAAAGCTCAGTGTGGTGATGGCCGAAAACCCCACTGGCCTGCCTGATGGTGTGAAAGGAAGCCCTTGGCATGTCTGGGGGTGAGCCTCCAACCAGTCGGTTTGAGAAACTCCAACCACATAAAGGCAGATGCTGGGCCCCTGCTTTCCTCAATCCCTTTGTGCTCCAGGGAACTCCTAATCCACATGTTTCCTCCTAATTTACCCTTCATTCATCAAAATATTATTTTGTAAGAACTTTTTGATGTCTAAAAAGCCTGATGAGTCTCTTAAGCCCTTTCCCGGTTTGTAGCATGAAATCTTGTGCTCCTAGCTCTTAATGGGACCAGGAGCCAGAAAGGCTAAAGTCTGTGCTTGCATCCTCAGGCTAGAAAAACAGCCTTGCAAACCGTCCCCTGGCCAGTACTTCAGGCCAGCTGTGATGATGCCAGGAGCCAAGAAGGCAAGCCACTTTTCTTTACATTACTTTTTTGGGTCCTACCTCTAGGGATGTCCCAATTCCATTGGAAACTCAGTAAATCGCATTTGTTCATTCACTTACTTGGTGAACAGCTATTGAATGACCACCTGTTCTATGAACCAGCATTGTCTCGGTATTGGGCAATCACATATAAACCACGCTCAGGTCTTGCCCTTGAAGAACTTGCATCCTCTTAAAAAGGATAACTGCATAAATGGACCATTTCAAAAAGTATACTGCCACTGGAGTGCAGAGTAGTATAGAATTAAGGAGGGACCTGGGGTGGAAAAGAGGTAATCAGGAAAGACCTATGAGGCTCTTCAGAAACAGTGAAGTCATCTTGAGGTACAAGGTAAAAATTCCCAGCTGTTTGCTGAATGTCTCTCCCACCAGCCAAATGCAATATTTTATGGATGAAAGAAAGAAGGAGAAGAAGAGAAAGAAGGAAGAGCCTGGAAGCATTCTATAGTCAAGGCCTGACCTGGATGCCTTAAATCTGGTGTCTTAGGTCCATCCATGTGATTGCAAATCTGATTTGTTTTTTCAGGAAGCACAAGCTGTGACCCTCAGCCTCAGAGTTATTCCAATAGTTGAGGGCCAGATCTGGGCTCCAGTTCAGGCTGTGTGGGAGCCAGGGCACCAACTCTCTAACCCAGAGTTTTCCTGCAGCTGGAGGGCTATTGGCAGGCCATGCAGGCACTGGGGTTTCACATGCTGGGATATCACATGTGTAATTCAAGGGCAATTTCAAGAAAAGTGGTTTTATCCTTTCCCATATGAATTAGAGCTGATGATATTTGGTGCAGGTTTCAACTTCCATCTTTAGTTATCTGTCTCAATTACTAACAGATTTTCTCATTTTCTTTCCTGATGATAAAGGTAAATTTTAGTTCATGAAATAAAAATGTAAAGAAGAAAATGAAAATCACCCATAATGTGACTCAAATAGCCAATTAAATGTTTTAGGTATTTGCCCGATTAGCTGATTAAATCACACTTTGTTAAAGTGTATGACTACTTTAAGCTTCATGATAAATAACTTACAGAGGATTTTCATCTCGTGACTGGGCTTCTTCTTTCTGTACTTTCAGCCCTCAAAGTAAAATGTTGCCCTAAACTAACCATGAGTTCCTTCACCTAAGCAATGGCTATCTGACTCGCTAGGTCCAACCCAGAAGGGATAGGGTATGTAGGCAAGGTGGCATGGTTACAGCCTTTAGCCTCCCCTGGATCCAACCTGTTCTTTGCCTACAGGACTTGCAACCACTCTTTCATAGGTACTGATGCCAGACGTTGAATTACAGAAGTGTCGTTGCACCTTACCCCAGTTTAAATACTTGAGCTTGAAATGTTACTGACTCTTCAGAGGGGCTGGAAAAGGAAAACCCTGTTTTCCATCTCAAAGGAAACAGTCATGAGATTTTCCTGTGATGTATGAGGGAAGGCAGAAGGCAGAACGTTCTCCTTTTTTCTAAAAACTAAAAAGAAAACCAACTTCTCTCCTTTCAAAGAATGATAAATTGCTGTATTGACTTTCTTCTCAAAAGAGGAATACCATTTGCCCATGTGCTAGTATGCTAATATGTTCTTTGTGGTTGGGGTCAAAATTTGAATTAGCCTTGCAAATTCACTTTCAAATTTAGCTTCAACTTTGTTTAAATTCTTTATCACTCAGAATTCTGGGTCACTCAGCTCTATACACTGAATAACTCAGAATTGAATATCATTCAATAACTATCCTACTCTAAAAGTGGCAGAGAAATAACTCCGGCCAAAGGGAGAAGCAGAAAGCAGGGTGCTGGGAGCCTCTCTGAGCCTGGTCTCCTCATCGTGAAATGGGGATAATAAGAGAACTTACTTGTGGTAGACTGTGAAATGCCCACAGTCCTTCATTCCTTATATCCAACCTTTTGTCGCGTGATTTTGCAGCCTCTTTCATCAACTAGTGAAGTCTATTTCCCACCCCTTTAATTTGATCTGATTCTGTGAATTGCTCTGGATAATAAAATGTGCCATTGTAAGCTTGAGTCTTAAGATACCTAGGCCGCCTCTATTCTCCCTCAGCCCAACCCCCGCGTGCACAAGTCCAGGCTAGTTTGTTCAGGAATGAGAGAGTATGTAGAGCAGAGACAAACCAGCCTGGCTGAGGGTATCCTGGACCAATCAGCCCCCAGTCAAACAGCATATGACCACTTATGCAAGAATGAGCCCAGTCAAGACCAGAAAAAGGGTTCAGTTGGTTAAGTGGCCAACTCTTGATTTTGGCTCAAGTCATGATCTCAGGGTCCTGGGATCAGGCCCTGCATGGGGCTGTGTGCTTAGCAGGGAGTCTGCTTGAGGATTCTCTCTCTCTCTCTCCCTCTCAAAAAAAATAAATCTAAAAAAAAAAAAAAAAAAAGACCAGAAGAACTGTCCAGGTGAGCTCAGTCCAAATGACTGGGAATTAGAATTGTGAGCTAAAAAATGATTGGGGTGCTTGGGTGGCTTAGTCGGTTAAACATCTGACTCTTGACTTTGGCTCAGTCCACGATCTCAGGGTCACAAGATGGAGCCGGTATTAGGCTCTGTACTGAGCATAGAGCCTGCTTGAAATTCTCTCTTTCTCTCCCAATGTCCCTCACCCTGCTTTCATGCTCGCTAGCTATTGCCCCCTAAAATAATAAAAAAATTAAAAAGAAAATGATGATGATTTTATGCCATTAAGTTTTCAGGTAGTTTATTATATAGTAAATGCTAATTGATACTTTATATCATATAGCCTACTGAGAAGTTTAAAAGAATAATATTTGTAAAATATTTATAACTATTCCTAGTTCTCTGTAAACTCTAAATCGTTGCTTTTATAATCATTATCACTATTCAATTTTTAAGAAATCCTTACAGTCCCATAGTCTATTTGGAAAAAACAAAAATAAAAGTTTCAGGTATTGGCTTTAGTAGGATATTTTGACTATATTTCAGCTCAGCAAATGATCAGCAAATTAGTAGGTATATCCATTCCAATATTTTTGTTGTAACATTAACAGTTCTTAGTGTGACTGGGATCTTTTGGCCCATGAACAAGTATTTTTGCTGAATGATGAGGCTTTAACCTTACAAGTACTTACTTTGTTTGCCAGGGAAACTGTAATTGTTCAAACTTTTAAAAATAAGCACCATTTTTATTTGCTTAGACCCTCTCCTGCCCGGTTAAAAGTGTTAAGGCAAGGCATGTCATAGGCAAAATCTACTTATTTCACTATGTATTCTGGAAATCAGTTGAAACATCCAGAGAGTAAAGTTGAATATAATTTCAGAATTGAAAAATAGTTCTTGTTCTTTCCTGTGACAACAAGTACTTAGTATATATTTAGTATAATTGTTCATACTGTTAGATGAGAGCAGTTACTATTTTTATGGACTTAGCTTTCCTGTAACTTGTCAGGAGTGATTTCATATGATTGCAGAAAATCTAGGGAATCATGAACCAGCTCAAGATATTGCACACCTGGGATTGTTTTTTCAGAAATTCTGGAAACTAAAAGCATCCTCTCTGCTTGTCTTTAGAAAATACATAAGATTGCCAAGGGCTGCTAGAACACATGTCATTTGCTAAGTCTTTATGATTTTTCTGTATCATCACCTATTAGCAAAGCAAACTTTACTTTATAAATAGTAAGACCTTACAATTGAGGTAAAGGTAAACCTCAATTGTAGGTTTTTGGTTTACAAAATATTTGTATACATCATGTCATTATCATTGTAATATGTGATTATCTCCATTTTATGAAACAAGCAAATGAGACAGAGAATTCGTATACCTAAGTCACCTCCTTAGGAAGTGTCATTGGCAGGTTCAAACTCAGATGTTGTGATTCCAAGGGCTGGGGTCCTTCCACAGCATGACATCTAGCTCCTCAGAGAGTCACTGAATGATGAAAAGACACAGCCAAAGAACAGTCAGACATTTCTACTTTTGAATTCCTGTCTATGTATTAGCTAGGTGACATTGGACAAGTTATTTAAACTTTCTGAACCTCATTTTTTTTTACATAAATGGAAGAGGGATAATATTACATACCTCATGGAATTTTAGGAAAGATTAAATTATCTATGTAAATTGCCTGGCACTTGAAGTATTTAAGAAATGTTAAATGTTGTTACTATTTTGGTATTATTATTGCTATTGTTGGCTTGGTAGTAGAATGAGGTAGCTAGACTACTTGAGATTTCAGGGTCTGAGATTGTTCTTAGAATTCCTGTGGGTTGCCAATTCCTCCATTCTCTTGATTTGATGCTTGGCGAACTGTACAATTTCATCACAAAGTGGAACAGACAAAGATGAGACTTAATGTTGATTGTTCTCACTATTTTTGTGGTTGGTTTGCCAAGAGTATGGAAGCAGTTAGGGAATAAAGGAAAGAAATTTCCCTCTCTAGCTGCTTCTGTTTAATTATATGAAAGATTGCATCCTTAGTGGAGTTAGACATGTGATGTGATAAATTTAGTCCATTCTTAGATCCCTTCCAAAGGATATGAGTTTGATAACAGCCAATCATAATGTGACCAAGAGTCAGCATCACTGGGAATCTCTTAGGTGGGTATTTTCCATGGAAAATTGTTATGTGGATTCTAAGCAACGAAAGAAGATAGTGCTTGTATTTGTTTGATCCCCACCCTACTGTACTCTCTCCTCTTACAAGCACATAGAGGTTATCTATTGCTATTTATTCTCATCTTAAAAATTTCTCAGTTGCTTAGAGAATTTTCAACTAGACCTGCTTGTGAGTTTCTATTGCTCCTGGATGTGAGCATGTGAGTTTGTGTGCGTGTGTATGTGTTCTTTGGTCTTTGCTTACATTGTGCTCACCCCACTCCACAGCCTGGCTAGTTCTACCTCATTCTTTGAGACTTATTTTAGGCAACACTTTCTCTAGAAATCTCTTGGGACATAGTGTCTGTCTCCTGTTCTCTTCTCACCCTAGTTGGGGTAAGAGTCTCCCTTTGCATCTTATCAGAATTCCTCATACATTTTCTACCTTGTTCCTCACCACACAGTGTTAAATTACCCATTCATCTACCTGTTTCCTCAGCTCTGCTGAGAACTTGGAGGCCAGCAACTGTGTCTTATTCACCTTTGTAATCTACTACTAGGAGAGTGCTTAGCACGGGGAAAGTGTTCAATAAATAAACTTTATTTTTTAAAAAAATTTTATTTATTCATGAGAAACACACACACACACACACAGAGAGAGAGAGAGAGAGAGAAGCTGAGGGAGAAGCAGACACCCTATGGGAAACTCAATGTGGGACTTGATCCCAGGACCCTGGATCATGCCCTGAGCCAGAGGCAGATGCTCAACCACTGAGCCACCCAGGTGTCCCTGAATAAATAATCTTTAAAAGAATAAACTGAATGGTCAGACTCTTTCCCTGCCTGTGCTAATTCCTGACAGTTGCCTTTGAGTAGCATGTTTGAACTAATTAGTTAATATCCAATCTCACTTCTTTATTCTCTTTCCAAAGAGCATATTGTGAATTTTTAACTCATAGCTCATGTTAGTCACAAACTCTTCTACCCTACATATGCAACATTTTGACTATTGTTACTAGGGGTAAAAATATATATGAATAAAACAAAGGAATTCACAGTGAAAACTCTATGTGTTGAAAAACTTTATGCACAGTTATTCATATCATTAAATATATACACACACATGTCTGAGTGTAGTACATAACATGGGCATAATGTGTACACATCCAGGTGTATCTATATATGTATCTACATATACTTTTACAATTTTTCATCAGTGTTCTGAAACTGATGGTTGCAACTTCTGGTGCCTGAGAAAGTCCCTTGTTCATGCAGTCTTTAGCCTAACTGAGGCTTTCTGTGAACCTAGAAGTGGCAAAGTTATTCAAAGCCACAGAAGCTTGGTGTGTCTGCTTTTTCTCCACCACCCAGGGTCTCTGCCATAGCATTTAGCTATTAAGGCCTTTGAGGGTTCTGAACCTCCAATCTCACCAAGATACCTACTAGGATATAGTTATTTCCTCTTCTCAGGAAGAAAAATAAAGAAAAACAAACTATCTCTGCCTCTCCAGAGATATTCAAATCACTTTGCATGAGGAACGCAGAGAAAGCTGGAGATCTCTGAGCAATAAAATCTCACAGGGTTGCATCTGCTGTTGTGCCAGCCACATTTCTCAAAGGCAACTGCTCTGTGAGGAAGGCAGCTCCATGGTCAGACTCACCGTGAGGGAGCTGGGACAATGGTAGGAACTCTCCTTTTTTACACTAGAGGGCCCATCAACCCTCATCAAGGTGTTTTCCTAAATCCAAGAACCAGATTTGAGTTAGTCTATCTCCCTAGAAGGTAGGAAACATTGCTGTTATTTTTTGCTGGCATAGGTTTTCCTTTCTTACTATATGTATGTGCACAGCACCAAACCTAGGGATTGGGCACCCTGAAAATGTTGAATTAAATTAAATGAATGAAATTGTTGAATTTGGGTCTATGGGAAGAGGAAAATGACATCCAACTGAGAGTTTTCTTCTTAAAACTTTCTAGACCTAGACTGTTTTTTGTTTTGTTTTGTTTTGTTTTTAGAATGACAGAGAAGACAATCTGCCGGTTCTGAAATAGGGACCCAGGACTTCAACTCCATCAGAGGATTGCAGACTGCTCTTTAGAGATTAATCTAATCTAACGGAATAATAACTCTGAATTACTTTGAAGATTTAAATTTTCTATTTTCTATTTTTTTCTTTCATCCTCAAATCTTAAACTCTTCTCCTTCCTTATGTTTATAACTCGAGAACCAGATTGGCCTTCTCACCTTCAGCCTTTTGGCTCAGTCATCAGTAAAAATAAATAAATAAATAAATAAATAAATAAATAAATAAATAAATGCAATTCTGTGTTTGAAATCATGTGTTTATTACACAGAACTGAGGCAGTGGGAAAGAGAGAGTGTTCTTTGCAAAATAACTTTATATTAATTTGTGAACACTTTCTACCTTATCTGTAGTTGTTAATGTTAAACTCCAAATGGACTGTGAGGATGAGTTAGACATTAGTCTATTTATGTTAGAGCAGCTGCCTTCTTTGGTTAATCACTAGCACCTTCTCATGTCAAATCATCCACAGATAATTTTTTTAACTTATAGATACATAAGAATGTGTCTCTGTATTGAAAATACTGTGGTATCTCCATAAGCCATGGCATGGAACTCTGGAATTCATTTGCTTGCTTATAAAACTGATGAATATGAAAGGAGTTTGAGGTGCTAGTGGACCTTTTTAAGAGTTCATCTCTCTTTTCCAACAGATACACAAGAGAGTAGAAGAGTGCCCAGGCTAAGGTAGGAAAGGGCGGGGGTACACTGAGTTCTATTGCCAAGTAACCCTTCTTCTGAAAGATCAAATGCAGGAGATAATTTTGCAATTACAAATGTAAAAAATCACCAATGGGTAGCAAGACCATTTGCTGAAAATTACTGAGGAAGGGATCATAGGGTCTCAAAATGCTATCCCTCGGATTGTTAATTGTTTACAGAGAAGAAAAGTTACTCTCAAATGGAGAAATCCGTTGGTTAAATAATCAGATATAATAATGCAGCCCACTCCATGTGCTTTCTGATGTGATATGCAGAGTAAGATTCAACATTACCCATATGGTATTCTTCCTCCAAAACATATAAACTGAATCTAATCTAGAGGAAACAATCAGCCTCATCCAAAGTCTGTGTCATTCTGCATATGTAAATTATGTGGCATTCCACAAACCAGCTGGCCTGGATTCTTCAAACTTGTCAACATCATCAAAGAAAAAAGAATGCAAAGGAATGTTCTGGATTAAAGAATAAAGAGACAAGGGAAATATATGCAAACTGTCATCTTTGGTTAATTCTAGACATCTCCTGCCTCCCCACCCCCAGAGCTATAAAGAATAAAATACACACTAGATAATATTATTGATTCAATGTTAAATTTCTTGAGGTAATAACAGTATTGTGATTATATAAAAGGTGTCCTTTTTCTGGGGAGATACATGCTGCAGTATTTAGGGGTGAATTGCCATGATGTCTGCAACTTACTTTTAAATGGTTAAGCAAATGTATATGCATAAATGTGTGTATATATGCACACAAAACTGTATATACATGTGTGTCTGGAAAGAGAGAGCAAATAGGCTAATAGTGAGTGAAATAGCTCAGTTCAGTTGACAGGGTCCATATGGAAATGCCCAGCATTTGGCAATGGCCTGGCTTCTAGAAGAGGTCAGATGGTCAATATTAGCCTGCTGCATGCCAGAGATGGTCAATGTCTTCTTAACTTACATGCTGTTTCTTCAAGACACTTTAGATTTTGCTGTAAGATATGGTCCCCACAACTTCTTTACCTTTCACATAATGGTTTCCCTTGAAAGGATATTATTTTCTTTTGTAATTTGGTCCCAGAACCAGATTGGAACCAGGTTTTAATCCAGGCTGTTAATTTACTAGCTGTATGGATTTGAGCAAGTTACTTCATCTCCTCTGATTTCAGTATCCACATTCATAACAAATGGATAGTAGTAATAATGATCTCATAGAGTTATTATAAGAAATGAAGTAGATAAAGAAACAATACTCTTGGCACCGCGTCTGGCACATTGTAAGCACTCAATAAATATTTGCTATTATTAATATTATTATTATGATGCATACTGCTCAGAGCTTGCCAGTAAAAACTATAGTAATAAAAGTAAGCAACAAATATGTACTGAGCACCAACTATGTGTTAGGCATTGCTATTATTCAATGAAGAGCAGTGAAAAACCCTTGACCTAGTGGAATTCACACTATAATCAATGCTTAATATATATCAAGAAAATTCTGAGTATGTTACAGGTATCAACTTGTTTAATTTTCAAAACATCTCTAATTCTAGAGGTTTCATCTCAAACAGTCTGCCTAGTAGTTTGGCTTAGTGGAATTTTCTGGGGCTTATGAAAAATAATTGAAATAACCTTAAGATGAGTTGGGGGTTAGTGGGGAGGAGTTAGTTTTGCTATATTTTGTTTTGTTTTTTCAACTCTGTGAAAACGTTCAATGACAAAAAAACATTGTCTGGTTGAGCCAGCAGCTAAAGATCAAATAGAAATAATTGATGAAATGCACTTTTCATTTTTAGGCAAAGGATGTTCCCTGGGTTGGGGTATGACAGAAAACAGTAAGAAGGAAGCAGAACAAAGAATAAATTCACCTCTTTTCCTTATGGACAAGTTTTTTTTTTTTTTTAATTTTAAGATTTTATTTATTTGAGAGACAGAGAGCGAGCACTCTCGCCAGAGAGAGAGAGAGATCATGAGCAGGAGGGCAGGGCAGAGGGAGAAGGAGAAGTAGATTCCTTGCTAAGCAGGGAGCCTGATGTGGAACTCGATCTCAGGACTCTGGGACCATGACCTGAGATGAAGGCAGATGCCCAACCAGCTGAGCCACCCAGGCACCTCCTTATGGACAGGTTTTAAGACCCGTGGTTCACAAAGTTCTGGATTTCTACCAGATAGCTCCATTTTTGCCAACGTCATCATGATTCTATGGACTACAGGAGAGAAAGCACTTGGCATCTAAAAAGAATACAGTGCTGTGTGCCATATTTGAGATTCTGAATCATTTCCATCGGTCCTTCTTGGGTCCCCCTTTAGGAGGACCTGTGTGATTTTGTTCACCATCTCATTCAAGGCAGTCAACCACTCAAGCCGTCTACAAACATCAACTGCTCTTAGCTTCCACAACATCTTGTTCTCTAGGTTTTCCTCCACCTCACTGGGCATCCTCGCCCATCTTCCTTTACTGCCTCCTCCTCAATATGGATATACTAAGGACACCATCTGCCTCCATTTCCTCTCTCTTCCTTCTTTCTCTCTAAGTAATATCCATTTTCAGAAATTTAAATACCATATTTATTCAAGGTCATTTTCATACCTGTCAAAAGTGTCTCATCACCTCAAACAGAAACTCTGCACCTCTTAAGAAATAACTCATTTCCCCCTTCTTCCCAACTCCCATTAACCTCTAGTCCATTTTCTGTCTCAATGAATTTGCCTATTCTGGATTACATATGCTTTCTTGCTGATAAAAGAAAAGAATTTTATCATTTTATTTTTGAAACCATTTGGATGAAGCATGTAATTTAAAATTGTCTCTTATTTTCCAGCTACCATCAAGCAGAATTGTATCCTGAAACTTGACAGTTAATAAAGATGAGCTAAAGCTGCATTTGTAGACATTTAATGTGTTATTTGTTAAGTTTGATGCTTACTTTAATGTTCTGAATTTTTTTTAAAAATTTTGTTTTATTCATTTGAGAGAGAAAGAATGCATGTGCACAGGAATTGGGGGAAGGGCAGAGGGAGAGAATCTTGAAGCAGACTCCCTGCAGGGTTTGATCTCACAACCCATGAGATCATGACCTGATCTGAAACCAAGAGTTGGGTGCTTAATCGAGCCACCTAGGGACCCTTCATGTTTTGAATGTTTAAAAATAATTATATACTTACATAGAATAGCAAAATTACTATGGAGTCCTCATATACCTTTTCACCCAGCTTTCTTCAGTGATATCTTACATAATTATAGTTCATTATCAATTATCACAACTTTATTTGGATTTCATCACTTCCTACATGTATCAGTTATGGTTGTGTGTGCATTTACATCAACTTTTATCCTATGCATATTTCCAGGTGCAGGTAGCTGCCAGCATACTAAGAAGGCAGAATGTTCCATCACTCGATCACAGCACAGAAATTGCTCTCATGCTGTCCCTTTACAACCACCCCCTCGTGTCCGGCAACCATTGGTCCATCTTCTGTCTCTGTAACTATGTCATTTTGAGTTATACACATGGAATCATACCTTTGAGATGGGCTTTTTTTCATTCAAAGGTCTATATTTTCCCCTATATTTCAAGGACCCTGCACCTGTAGAAGGGGATCTGAATGGCCATATAGAATTGGTAGGTGGACTGTGCTATCTCAAAGGTAGGGAAATGTTCTGTATGTCAGTGCTTTGGTCTACTAAACCTGAAAAATAGGTAACAGATTCAATATTGTGATGGAGATCCATTATGAAAATTTTTCTAATTGCTTGGCATCTCTATACTCCCTTGCAGAGATATTTTCAGAAATAAAAACCACATTTCTTCTTTTGCCTCTGTCCCCCACATCCACTCTTCTACCTTTAACCAGTAAATATTGATTGATTGAATGAATGAGGAAATGAACAGTTATGTGGCTGAAAAACTGCCCTAGATGTGGAAGAAGTAAGACAGTGGTCCTGACTTCACTACACGATTGTTCAGAAAATGCAGGAGAAAACTGAGACTTCCCACAGCAGCTGGGGATATGCAGACTGGCAGGATATCGTTGATGATTTTAAAATCCATCACCATGCTGAGTTCAAAACCTCAACACTGTGGAAAATGCTGTTGGACTTTGTGTGGTCACAGTGGTTAGGATGTTGGCTTTCACCTGAACTGCTTGGAGAAGAAAGATATCTCTCTCTGCTTTCTTGCTGTTGCCTTATTTGATTTCTTTATGTGTATACTGATCAGCCACTTGTGAACTCCTAAACCACATGCCAGTGGGAATCACATGGCAAAGAGAGGCAGGTTTCATGCCAGTGCAGTGGAGAAACTACTCCAAATCAACTCAAGTTTGTAGGTTCACCAAAGGTGCAGTACTCTGTTTGGCTCTAACATTCTAATGGTAAGACCAGCCAGCTCAATTGGATTGAATATTTCCTGCTTCAGCAAGAAACTTATGTTCTGATCCATTGATGGAGGTGATGGGGAGAGGTTGATGTTTGGCATTTGGAACAAAAAACCAAAACTGATTCATGTCTCATAAGAAAAAGATTTTTCTCAATAATAAAAAAAAAGTAAGACTTCTTCCTTCAAAGAAGTGAAATGAAATTTGCTGCTAATTGAGAAAAAAAAAAAAAAAAAAAGATGGTCTTCCAAATAAAGTATTTCTGCACCACTCTAAGATGAAGGCTGGTCTCTAGGACAAATGAAATCTTTGGCCATCCAGATAGTATTGGATTTTTTTTTAGGTTTTTTAAAAAAATTATTTATTCATAGACACACACACACACACACACGCACACACACACACACACACACACAGAGGCAGAGACACAGGCAGAGGGAGAAGCAGGCACCATGCAGAGAGCCTGACGTGGGACTCCATCCTGGGTCTCCAGGATCACGCACTAGGCTGCAGGCGGCACTAAACCACTGCGCCCCCGGGGCTGCCCCGTATTGGATTTCTAAAGGATAAAGCTACTTACACAAAAATGTGCTTTTTACTATTGAGGTAGTTGGGGTGCCAACTGAGGCAGTTCTCATTAAGGATCTGTATCTCTCTGTTCCCAGGGAGTCATAGCTCATGGGCAACGTAACATGTCAAAGGAAGCTAAATCATCTAATTAGGCATCATAGTCATCTAGATAGCAGAGACTTTGGGAAAACGGCCACCAGGGCAGGGAGGGTGTGATCCAGAGTAGAGTTACTCTTCTTCCATTCTCTGCCTTCTTATTTTCACCATCAAATATTGACTTCCTACTCTGAGAGTGAAAGGAAAGGGACCGGGTAGTATGGGAGATTCCATGATGAGTGAGATAGATACAGTTCCTGTCTTCAAAATCACTTATCACCTAAGTACAAGAGAGAAAAACAGGTATGGAAAGCTCTAAAACCACATGGAGAAAAGCCACAAAAAAGTTATAGGTAAGAAAGTTGTAGGTAAGGTGTTACAAAAGTCTCAAAAAGATAGAACTTATGTTACCTGGCTGAGGTAGGAAATGGGGAGAAAAGGTGAATCAGAGCATTCTTTGTGGAAAAGCCAACATCTGCAAGCGACCTCGCAAAATGGATAAGTTTTGACTAGGAGGATGTGAGGCCTAAGAGGATTCCTTACAATTGGAGGCATCCACAAATTCACCAGCAAAGGAGTCTTCCTGAGAAGGCAGCATGGGAAATGGAGAAAAGTAGTTTAATTTGTTCTGAAAAGAGCAGAGAGGAAGCTGTAGACAAAGCTTCTTTGATTCATAATCAGTTGTGCTATCAGCTTTGATCACAATATACAGACCAAGACTGTATACAAGACCCCAAAGTTCAGTCCAGCAGAAAAATGGCTCAAGGGGATAAATCAATAAATACTTTGAAGACGTTTGCATTCCAGACTCAGAATTGCCTCAAACTGGGTGTGGGCTCTTGGCAACTTCACTGCTCCATCTCTCGGTAAATTCTCTGAGCTACCTCACTGGCTTCTCCTGAATTGTGAATGAGATCACTAAAATTCAACTCTGGAAATGTCCTGGAGACTTTAGAGGCAGAAATTCATAATGCTTGAAAGCATGGGCTTTTGGAGTCAGTTTGCTCATATTTTAGCCATAATGTCTCCCTCTACTTGCTTTATAAACTTAGACAGACCTTTCCAAGCTCATTTCCTCATTCTCTAAAGATGGAGATAAAAAACACTACACACTTCATGTGCTTAATACTTAAAGGTTAAATCAGAACATTTGTATAATATGGGCACCTAAGAAATTAGCTCTATTATGAATGAGTAAATAGTGGTCCCTCATCAGGGAATTTATACTGAATTACACATTGCTACAGATGATAGCTTCTTGAGGAGGGTAATTAACTGATCCAAGAGATCTAGGGTAACATGGTGCCATTTACTTACTTAGAATATAGAATAAGCCAGCATAAATGGATTAGGATCTCTCAGTCTGAGTTTTCTGGTTGAAAGAAAAGTCAAAAGGGATGACATTTAAAGATGGGCTATAGGACACCTGGGTGGCTCAGTTGATTAAGTGACTGCCTTCATCTTGGGTCATGATCTCAGGGTCCTGGGATGGAGCCCCATATTGGGCTCTCTGCTCAGTGGGGAGTCTGCTTCTTCCTCTCCCTCTGCTGCTCCCCTGACTTGTGCTATCTCCCTCTGTCAAATAAATAAATGAAAATCTTTAAAAAAAAAAAACAAACAAAATAAAAAAAAGATGAACTAGAAAATACCACTCAAGTAGAAAATTTTGAAACTAGAAAATCCAATTGTCTCTCTCTCTGCCCCCAAACCCCATCAACATTCTGGGAAGTGGGCTCTTGCTCTGTTGAAGTTGGGAGCATAAAAGTGTTCTCCAGGAGTAGTCATTTCACTTGTCATTGGAAGCACCCCACCCATTATTGTCGACTGAATTCCATTCTTCGTATCTTTCAAATGAAATAAAAAGCTCCCAGAGTCCATTGCCATTTTCCCTGTGATTTTTTTCATCCAAGGTTTTCACTGAATAATTGGATGGATGATTCAAGCAGTGGGCTCATATAAACCGAACTTCCCAGCTTTTGGTACTTCCCCACACCTGGGTCATTATTGTAATATTCTATTTCACTGGAATTTTAATATCTTCATTTAAAACAAGAAGTTAGGCAAACATACACAGGACATTTTATGATCCTATACTTGTCTTACCCAACACTCTCTTCGGGGCTTACTTTCTCTTGCCTATGGGAATGGGATAAAATACACAGCTTATCCAGGAAGGGTCATGCCAAATGGAGACATAGCACTTTGTTTAAAAAGCAGGTATCTTATTACTTACAACCCTCACCTTCTGGCCCAGCCTAATGCCATAATTACTCTCTTAAATTTCCTTTTATTTAACATCATCCATCCTGTCTTCTTTTGTTACCATTATTTAACTAGCTAAACAGACCAAATACAATACCAAAGGCTAAAGGAGGCATGAATCCAACTCATGGAAATCTGCTTTTAATTTTGGATTATGGGGCCAGTTTCCTAGAAATTGCCACATTTTAAAGAAAATGGATTTTCCTTCTTTATGTCAAGAGATGGCTGATCTAATTAAATTCGGTTTAATCTAATAATGAGTCATGTTAGAGCTGTCTTCAAAATTAACATTTTAGTTCCAGATCCAAACTTTAATCATCAGATGCATATTCTTTCCAGTCTAAATAAAAAATTAAATGATCAAATTCCCATGCGAACTTTCCTCACTCTCCTGGAGACCTGTTGGAAGGTATGAAGATGGAAAGACAGAGCAAAGTTACATTGACCACTATGAAATATTTTCCCTTCTAAAGATAACTGAAAGAATTATAATAATAACAATAAACACTACTGGGAAATCAGGAAGCTTTGCATAAATGTAAGCTCCTGGAGGGTCAGTGACGTGACTAATATTCATATGCCTGGTTCTTCACAGAGCATCACCCTCAAAATTTCTGCTCAGTAAGAAAGTGCTGGGTGGATGTGGACTTCCATTCACCTGGCAAAGACCATGCTGGAAGTGAGTTGGGCTCAAGAGAGACCAACTCTTTCTTGCTTTGTTCTCTATTACACATAGCACGTGCTTGAGAACTACTTATTGGATGAATGAAAGAGCAACCCTGAAGCTAACCAGATACCCCTGATTAACTTGCTCTGTCTAGTTCATCTGGAATCTTCAGGCTGTGAAAAAAACTATGCTGAGATCCTGGACAACAAGCAGTGGAGTGAGCATGATGCCAGATCTGCCTCCCAGTGTGAGACCTCAGGGAAACAACCAAATGACAATTTAATATTACGTCACTTGACCGTTAGCCTTTGTTTTCTGCCAAGTTTGACCAGTTAAAAATGCAGTGAATAGTCCAGATTCTCTACCTTGTTAATAATAACAAGTGGAAGGCAACGTATGGAGAACTGAAGAAATCACAGCTAACTGCAGGAAATTTCCACCTCAAACACGTGAGACAACTTTAGAATCATCTTTAAGTGGTTGGGCTATGCCCCAACCCAGGACAAATTTTGGTTGGGAAGTCACCACTTTCTGTGGGGAGCTTTTGCAACCTTGGTGCATAGAGGCAACTATTGTTCTATGCTTATCTAGAGTTAAACACAGTCTTTGTACCAATAACACAACTCCCCAAAGATGCGTGGTTTTCACGTGTCAATTAGACCAGTCAGATGCAAAGAGCATCACTCGCCAGAGACATCAGAACAGAAAGCCTTGACCTCAAATCTTTATATTATTCCCCTAAATCTGAAAAACACCATCTTGCCTTGGGTGGAATATTACAGAGAAGGGCTGGAAGCGCTGTGAAGATAAATGAAACTCATAATCTGTCTAGATTTAAGAAAAGAATAACAACAACGACCACAAAATCACAGAGTTCAACAATTATTATAGAAATGAGGCCACTAGAATTGATTCATGTATCTTAACTCTTCATTAGTGCCACTGGCTTTGTTTATGGAAACTGGATTTTAATAACACTAACCCTTCTTCAAGTTTTTATAATAATTTCATATAGATAAAAGTTGATTAACTGGTGGAATATATACATATTCTACCAAATATTTACATGGATTTGTGTGCAAGGACGTGCATACCGGGAAAGAAGGCAACCATGCTGGCCTCTAAAATGGAGCCATGCTTGGGGAGAAACACAATAGACATTGAACTGAACAAATCAAAATTGTTTAATGGTTTTCTGACGTGCCTTCAGGCAATGGAGAATAGCATGTCCAATTGGAAGCGCAGGGAGAATTTTGAGGCAGTCAAGAAAGAAATGAATCCTTCTCTTTCTCTTTTTCTTTCTGAACTCTATAATATAATTTTTCAACATTGTCCTTTTGAAGTCTGACATTCAGATGTAAATTCCTTGAGGATTGTGAGACACTGGAATGCATTACAAAGGAGGGCACGGAATGTCCTTTAATGTGGATCTTTAGGAGAGCAGACATTTAGATCCTTCTCAGTCCTCTAATTTCAACATCCTACAAAAATGGATTTTAACTCTGCCTGACGAGCACGAACAGAACAAAGCAAAAACCAACACTTACTTCCCAGTTATTTCTACTCTTACTCCTGATATTATAAGTGAGCTGCTAAGTATAGGGACACTCTTTGTCCCATTTTGTTCCCCCTCTTCTTCTTTATACACACATTCGTTCACCAGGGCTCTGAACTTCCCTGCTCCTGGATCCTTTTGATGTGTTCATCCACAGACTCCCAAGCCACAGAGCAGGGATGGTGTGCACTTTCCCTTGGAGCAGCAAGCTGACCACAGGCTCGAGTCTGTGTCCTCTTGCACTTGTGAGGACCCATTGTGTCACTCATCTCCTGTCAGTTCTGTTGCCTAGTTGTCCTCAGGACTAATCCAAATTTCTACCCTCCTCTCAGGCTTTCTGGTGTGGAAATCCATTTCTATGTGCTAGTGGGACCAAACCCTAAATCCAGGTCCTGAGTGTCCTACCTCTGAAAGGACATTCACCTCAGTGCCCTCCACCCCCACGTAGACCATGACCTCCTGCTTTTGGGACAAATAAGTGTCTGAGTGTGAGCTCCCTTCACTTCTGGCCCTCTGTCTACACACTCATCCACCTCCATATGAGGCCTGGTCCATTTCCAATACTGGAAAACGAGATGTGCCTCATTCTGTTCAAGATCTTGCAACCCTCTGGACCCTGGACCTCAAGTGTCCTATTGGACTTGCTCAGCCTTCTTCTCTTCCATATTTTCCATTTTGCCCTCTTCATCTTTCCAACCTCTCCCAGTTTTCCCATGGCTTATAACATTGCTTAAATCAATTTCATTTAATTCTCTAAGACATAATAAAAATTAGTTCCATTGACTTCCCTACCCTCTCTTTAGAGCATCTCCTTTCTCATCTAAACTTCATGAAAGGAAAGTTCTGCACTTTGTCTCCTTTTGACTTCTCTCACTCACTCCTCAAACCACCCTTCACTATCTCAGGTCCCCGCCACTTTTTCCTAAGGATGTCAGGGACATTTATAATAATGAAACCCTAAATTGCTAAACATCTACCTCATCTGACACTGTTGACCTCTCCCTGTTTCTTGAAATGCTCTCTTGATATCCCCCTGGGGCCCTGCACACTTCCTGAGCCTGGTTTCTTATTATTCCCCTCTTGTGGGTTCCTTCTTTTCCCCATCCCTTTAAATGATGGCGTTCTTCTGGGATTTGGTCCTTGGCACTATCTCTACTCCACACAGTCCTTGGCTGAGCTCACCTCCTCTCTTAGGCTTGGCAATCATTAACATATAAAGGATGGGTAATTCTCTATTTCTCCCTACCCTATCTGTAGCCTCAGCTTCCTATATACTCTTGCCTTGTGATACTTTCTGTATCGAATAGCATTCCTGAAACTTCCTCTTGATCTGTACTCCCTCTGTATTTTGTGTCAGAGGTGACAACGTCCTTCCTGGTGGCAGGTAACCTTTACTCGTCAGTCCACCTGCTTTGTGCCACCACACTGCTAACCAGCCACCTAGTGCTTTGATTCACCTCCTAAACACAGCTCAAATCTGCCCCCACTTGACAACCAAGGCCCTAGCTGGGGTACCTGTCATCTCTCATGAGGATTAGTGGAACCAGCTTCATATTCATCTTGCTGCACCTGGTCCCGTCCCCCTCAAATACAACCATTATACCCCACCAGAGGGATCCATGACCTAAATCTGACCTGTCATTCACCTCCCTGCTAGCTACAAGATAAAGTTGAAACCCTTCAGCTGGCTACATAGAGAAATACAGCATAGGATTTCCAGTCAAGAAGAACTGAAACAGACCAGCACTGGGAATACTAGCTCCCACATGGCAAAAACCTGACATGTCAGCCTGTCTACTGGTAATTATAGTAAAATTATTCGCATGTGTGCTTATCTTCCAACTTAGACTGTCTTGAGAAAAAAGAGGCTGTCCCCCCAGGGAAACAGGCACCGTGCCTGCAAAACAGTGAGAATTTAATAAGTGTTTGTTGTTGAGGCGGAAATGGGGAGATCTTGCCGAACTTGTTCTGTTTCTCTGGAATTGGCTCCCAGAAACCTGAAGAGATGGAAGGAGAGTGGTGGGTAGATATTCAAGGCAAATGGATGAAGAGGAATCTGTGGCAGGAGGAACTGACAAGAGGCAGTGGGTATCTGGCTCCATGTGGCTGGTTTTAAGAACAGAGGCGCCTCAGATCAGGACGAAGGGCTCAGCTACACCAAAGAAAAGGAGAGGTAGAGATACAAGGGAAAAGAGTTGTTTCAGACCTGCCTTTGTCCTGTGCTGATAAGTCCAGAATGTACATTGGAATCTCTCTCTTTCTATATATACGGCTGTCATTGGGAGAGCAGACTGTCATCCTGCAGCCTTGACCTGACCTATCAGGTGTTTGCCATGTAGGTGTTAGTATTCCAGGGACATGATTAAGCCCGAGAAGTGTCTGCATTCAAGGAATAATGGGCTGCCTTGTAATGGGATCTCCCCCTCAAACTGAAGAATTGTTCCTTAGTAGGGAAATACCTCTCCAATCTCTTCCTAACACTTCCAGAGGGCCAGAAGATACAGCCTCTATCTCTGTGTATACTTAAGCTCTAAGAGGTCCTGCAAAGACCAGCAGTTAAGACCCTAAAAGGAAGTCTTGAGTCCTTTATCACAGTACTGGCATTTTCTTGCTTATCTAAATGTAAAGAGCCTCCCCCTCCCCACCAAGGATAATGTCTTTCTGTATTCTTCCTAAATCCATGTGAATATGGTTTGTGAAGTTAAAACTGTAGACAGATCTTGGCATTATTTCATTATTGTTATCAAAAACTTCCTGTGCTCACAGGCAAGTAATGAAAACAGACCTCTTTTGAACATAACAATTTTAAGAAAAGAAACTTCTTTTGGATTATCATGCTCCTTGCCTATTGACTGACCCCTTTTTCTGGAATCTTAATTTTCTGATCATTATTCAGATTCTCAAAGGAATCCTCTGGTACCGTCACTGTTGGTGGATATCACCTGCTCCTTTTATCCTATTATAATGTAATTAAAAAGAAACCTATGATTGTAATCTCATAAGTTATCTCTATAGCCATTCCACAGGGTAACTTGGCAACATATGAAAAGTTTAAATGCATTGTCCTTTGACCCAAGAAAAATTACAGGAGTGTGTCTAGAAGGATAGGTTATTGATCATAGCATTATTTATTAAAACAAAAAATCTAGAAACAACCTAAAGAAGGTATCATTCAAATAAAGAACAAAGAACAACTAAGCAGTCATTAAACATAAGGATAGTCATACTATAAGAGAAAATAACTTGTCAAGGATAAGAGAAAATAACTATCATAAAAAGGATATATAGTAAAATTTTCCCTTTTGTTAAATTGTGTATGTGCATTTTTTAAAGTCGATAAGATTCAAAATGTTAACAGTAGTTATTGCCGGAAAGCAGAATGTTAAATATTTTTGAAAAATACATTTTCACACTCTCTTGATAGTTCATGAGCATGTATTATTTCTCATTTGAGGAGAGACAGCACAAAGCTTTGATACCAGGACTTTTGCAAGGTCCACGAAAGGGCACCTCCCTGAGCCCCAGCAGGAGTTCAGGAGACAGAGGGCCTTCCCCTGGACCTGCTTGCACAGAACATTCAGTGAATCACCTTGGTTCCACCAAGCAGCTGAGATCCAGACAGGTCACTATGGCAAATGCATTCTGCAAGCAAAAAAGCGCCACCATTTTTGGCTCACTGCCAGAGAGGATTCGCGAAAACCTGGGCTCTGGGAATGGTGATGCCAGCTTAGCAGGTCAACGAACCCATATGAGACAAAAGTCATAGGCCATCCCAGAACGTTATCTGATAGCAGAGTTCCAGTCAAGGCTGGGAAGGCCCTGAGAACTACGGATGAACAGGTTGACCTGCTTCCCACTCATTCATGCCTCACTCCTCCATGCTGACGATGATTTCTAGTTGCTCTCAGGGACAGATAACCCAGGGTTTACTGGTGTAAATATTCTGTGCATGCTAGACAGTACTTTCAAAACAAAACACAATTTGATTTAAAATAATAAACCTTCCATTGATGTTGATAATGAAGGAGATATATTACTAGGTCTTGCCTCATTCTGGAATCTTAAAAGTAATTCTTAGCATGTGGGACCAGTTATTTTATAATAAATAAATGATTCGAACTATTTCTCCCTAGACTCCATAACAAGCTTTTTTGGTTTGGGGTTTGTTTTAACAACAGTAGCATGACACAATTCTCTCAGATTTCCCAGCCAGCAGGAAGGAGTCACTGGCTAAATCTGGACGCAGCCCCGGAGGCAGGAGCAGCTTGCTGGTCGCACCAGGTCCAGACACACTGCTTGTTCCCAGGGCTTGGGTTTCCCATCCTTGTAGGTCATCACTAGTATCTAAATCTAAGCTTCTCTGTCTCTAATCACCTCGGCAGAGCACCAACGGTAGTATTTCAGTGCTGTAGACCAAGGAGACCCTCAGGAATGATGCAAAGTTCAGCCTGAAAGGTGTCCATGGGAGAGGTTGACCTTCTGGGGAGGAGCATTGAGTCATTCTCACTTAATGGGTGAGTATATAGGAGGGGCACAGGAGTAAAATGAGGAGTGGGACAGGTGACCCTCCTGCCTGACCTGGAGCTGAAGATGTTGGTCATGTTGGGGGAGAGTGTGGACAGGAGAAAGAAGAAGAGCTTTCATGGCATGAGCACTTCCCATGAGTAAGATGCTTCACTATTGTTAATGAGGGCTACATCTGCGGAGCACCTGCCATACGCCTGGGGCTGAGCGGAGTGCTTTACACATGCCATCCACTGAGCACAGCCACAGTCCTCCACAGTGAGCACAATTATGCCCATTGGACAGGAGAGAAAACCGAGCTTAGTGGTCACACACAGCTGTAAGTCATGGAACTAGAACTGCCAACAAGTCCAACCCCAAAGCCTGAGCTCTGGACCATTAGCTAAACTACAGCACCTCTCAGCCTCTCTGAGGAGGCAACCAAGCCTGAGAGGCACCAGTAATTTGCCCAAAGTCACTGGCTAATAAAGCAGCAAAATAAGGATTTGAAAGCAGATCTGACACTAAAACACATGATCCGTCAGCTACATAGGAGGCTCCCCCAGATGCTGGCAGTGAAGTAAGATTCTTGGCCCGCTTAACAGTGTGGCCCATCTGGCTCCATGTGGAGTCTTAGTAACTGGGTCCAGCCTTAAACCCAAATACACTTGAGAAAAAATTTTTTTAAAAAAAGGAAAGGAAGAAAGATACATAGGTTTCTGTGACCAATAAGCCACACTAACCAAGACAGTTTTGAACTAAATTTCAGAGATCTTAAGATACATGTTGTAACTTCTGTGGCATTTCCTTTTGTTTTGTTCTGCTTTCTCCATGCACCTTTGTGTTGATGACTTCACCAGCGCCAAGGCCAACAGGGAGGGAAACAAATCATGGGGCCGAGAGTCAGCAAAACGTCCGGGCCTGAATACAAACTTGACAGGAGGATTTTTTTTTTTTTTTTTTTTAAGGTTATCTGCTTTTGCTGAAGAACTCTCTTTTGTCACTCCCTATTTTGCAAAACCCAGCTCTCTGGCACCTTGGCCTCCCTGGGCGTATCACTCATATCACATTCTGTTGACGCCCCCCCCCCCCCCCCCCACACACACACTGCAATGGCAACATGTGTTCATGAGTGAATTTTCTCTGTGTCTCCGGTGCTATGTGCCAGATTCTCAGCTGGTCGTGGGTGCCCTTGGTCTCCCTCTGCCTCTCCTTGCTTGGCCCCAGGTAACGACAGTGGATGTTTACTGTTCTCATCCTCACGGCAGAAAACCCTGCTATTACAATACGCTGGGAAGATGGCTCTGGTGAGGCTACTCCATTCAGATACTTCTGGCTCCTAGGCCTTGTGGTGTTGGTGGTGAAGTCCAGAGAGTGGTTCACTGTCCAATGCCTTGTCGTATCTGGTCCCCAGGGCTCCTGTGTGCTTGTGTTCAATGCTTACAGAGACCCTCAAGGGAACAGTTTCTTCAGCTACCCTGCTCACGCCTGCTTGAGTCTAGGGCAAAATCTATGCTGCTCTTCCTACCTCTCGTGAACTCCTTTTGGAACAACAAACATCTTCCTTTTGCAGACATGAAACAAAGATGCCTTACCCTGCTTAGCAAGAAAAAGTGGTGAGGGTGCATGTGGCTGTCAGCTTCTGAGCGGGTTCCCAGTGACCCCCTCTTGGTACATAGACCCTTATGTAATTTCGTCCCCTTGAGTGAGGGTCAGACCCAGTGACTCACTTCTACTGAGTAGAATATGACAAAAATGGGGGAAGCCACTTCCCCGATCAGGTTATGCTATGGATTGTGAGTGTTCCTGTGCCTCCAGAATGCATATGTTGAATCCTCATGCCCCATGTAATGGTATTTGTGGGTCTTTGTGAGGTTATAAGGTTGTGGGGATTACTGCCTTTGTAAAGAGGCCTGAGAGCAATCCCCTGCCCCCTCTGCCATATTTGGACACAGGGAGACCATGACAGTCAAACAGGAAGCCGGTCCTCTCCAGACACTGAATCTGCCGGAACCCTGATCTTGGACTTCAGCCTCCAGAATGGAGAGGAATAAATGTTTGTTGTTTAGAAGCCACCTCTTCTGTGCTATTTTGTTTTAGCAAGATTAAGACAGGTTCCAAAAGACTATGTGACTTAGGTCTCATGTGCTCCCTCCCTGGCTCTCTGTGATGAAACCAGTTGCCGTGCCATGAGCTACCCTGTGAAGGCACCCAGGTGATGAGCACCTGTGAGAGGCTTCCAGCTGACCACTCACTGAACTGAGCCCTGCCGACGACCATGTGAGCCAGCTCAGAAGTACAGTCTTCCCACCCAGGCCTGGAGATGGCTGCAGCCTTGGGAGAGGGGCCTGCGGAGCTACATCTGAATTCCTAAACCACTGTATTTGAGAGAAGAGCTGATTTTTTGCTTTAAGACACTAAGTTTTGGGGTCACTTCTTATTCAACAATGTATAACTAAGAACAGGAAGGAAATATCTCAGATTCATTAAACTTAGTAGTCAAGATCTTCTGGAAAAAAAAATCCTAGCTTGGCCTGGCCAAGCTGGCAGGAGAGGGGGGTTTTTCCCATACCCAGGCAAGTATAGCTGAACTCAGGACAGAGTCCCTGGTGACGGTGGCCCAAAGGACTTCCATGCAGCGATCTGCAAAGGAGGCCTGGCCTCAGGACTGAGCAAGGAGCAAGCCTATGGATCTCTCCCTCCCAGGTTTGGAGTGACCTTGCTTAAGTCCACAGAGAAGCTTCATGCTGAAGATGAAGCTGGAGCTCTCAGGGTCCACTTAGTCACCTGCCGGGTCCTAGCACATCAAATGCATAAAATATGCTTTGAGAATTTACTCTATGCCAGGAGCTGTTGCAATATCTGTTTGGAGCAGGCACACATTAATCTTTGGTGACAAATGTACTAGAAGTGGTGGTCGTAGCAGTAACTATACTAATAATAATAGTAATGGGCATTTACTCTATGCCTTCTCTTTTGCCACGTACTATGCCAAGTGATTTGGGTTCTTTTTTCTCATAAATCCTCATAACCACCCCCTGAGGTATGAGTTGCCATCCCCATTTTGCCAGTGGAGAACACTAAAGCAAAGGGAGTTACAGCAGTCTCTTCAAGGTCACACGAAGGCTGTAAGATGAAAGGAGACATGGGGTTCTGGCTTCAGTCTGTCTATTTCCAGTGCGGATGACCAGTGTCCCCCAGCTAAGGATCCTGGCACCTGCCTAACTACTCCAAAGACCGTGCTGCTGTATTCCTGCAGGTCTTTTACGCTGGAAACAGATTCTATCTGTGCCCTTCGAAAGAGTATTCCTTATGCTCCTCTCAATCCTGAAGGGCATTTGGTTCTTGGGATAAGTGGACTAGCACACACCAGTCACCAACACCAGGGCTGCTGGCTGGGAAATCTCAATTACTTCCGGTCCTATCTGCCCTGCTGTCCCATGTCCAGTGTATCTAGAAACACATTTAGGAAACTGGAAAACAAAAATACCTCCTTGAGATAAGGACTATTTCAGAAGAAGCCTAAAAATAAAGTACAATCGTGATCAGCACACACCTACATGCCAGATTGGCCTGCTTGAGTTTTGTCTGAGAAGCGTTGACTACATGATGGCAGACAGGAGGGCCTGTCATCTCTGAGTCCCCCACTCCATTCATTCATCTGTAACCCCATTGTCCCCCACAACAGGCACTGGCCACTAGAAACATGTTGTCAGTGTAAAATACATTGAACTTTAATGCTTAAGTACAAAAAAAAAGGAAAATAAAACCATCAAGACATCACGAACTACATGTCTTTCATGTTATTGTTCATAGTTTTCATATTATTTTATTAAAAGTTATAATATTTTGTATATGTTAGGTCAAGTCAAGTGTATTATGAAAACTTTCTAACAAGAGGATCATGATCTAGGTTTAGTCAGAGTGTCCTCATGTGCTTAGTCCAAAACAACCTTGCCCTGGAAGGGGACTCGCTGGGGCCCCGTGAGAGGCCACGCTCCTCAGCCAAGGATGGGCAGGTGACTCCATACGGGGGGCGCTGGGGACAGGGGCAGAGGGAATCAGAATCCTGTGGGCATATTTAATCTCCTGAATTCTTTCTGAATTCACCACCAACTTTATTACTTGTTACCCTCTGGGCAAAGGAATTAAAACTTAAAAAGAGAGAAAGAGAGAAATCTCCAGTGGAGAAATAGATCAAAGGCAGCTGAACTTGGTCAGTGGCATGCAGGATAAATATTATTTTGTGGCTCAAACAAATCTTCTGGCTGCCTGGGCAAGAAATGTTGATAAGGCACTTTCATGTCTCTTCTCTCCACTCCCCGTCCCTCTAGCCCTGGTGACCTCTTTTCCTTAGTTCCCTGAGAGACCCTTTGTGATATTTTAATAATCCGAGCGCAAAGGCAATCATCTGTGCAGAACTGAGATGCCTCTCCGGTTCCCCATTTGTGGTGTGAACCACTGGCGGGGTGGGATGTTTGATGTGTTATTACTTTGGAAAGCCATTTCTCTTCTGTGTTTGAGTCTGCATGACCACAGGCAACATAATTTGCTGACCCTATCACCTCCAAGGAGATTTTTTTAAAGCATTTTTGCAAGTGCCCCGTGAAAGATGGAATCTTAGGAGGAGTGGCCAGCAGCCCGGTGACAGCTAATGCTCATAGTGTCCTGGGCACTTGGAGCCGAGGGGCCCGCGCCAGGAAGTTGGCAGATTCTGCGATCTGTGATAACAAGACAGGTTGCATTTATTGAGTAGTAGAGACGTGCCAGGCACACCATCAAGTGCTTTGCAGACATTTTCCTGTTTGATCTTCATAGTAACCCTGCTGGTATTTTCTTTTTTTTTTTTTTTTTTTTTATTTATTTATGATAGTTACAGAGAGAGAGAGAGAGAGAGAGGTGGAGACACAGGCAGAGGGAGAAGCAGGCTCCATGCACCGGGAGCCCGATGTGGGATTCGATCCCGGGTCTCCAGGATCGCGCCCTGGGCCAAAGGCAGGCGCCAAACCTCTGCACCACCCAGGGATCCCACCCTGCTGGTATTTTCTATCATTTTTCAATTTTTCTGGACTCATCCAAGGTCGCGCAGCTACTGTGTGGCAGAGTCAGAATCCAAATCAAGTCTGTGTGATCCCTAAGCCCAGGCTCTGAACCCCTAAGCTATGGAGATCACACAGCTACACCTTTTGTACTATGCTCCTACACTTTCAGTTAAACTGTCAAACTAAACAGTTTGGTGATTTCCTTCCTTTTTATTTTTCTTCTTCTTTTTCTCCCTTCTTAATGAAGGATGTTTTCCAGCCAGGCCCTGCTACTTTTAGAGTTTCTGTTACGATCACACATCTCTTTCAGTTTGAGTTTATTTGAAGGTCATTGTCCAGGCAATTCAGGGCTGCTATGGTTGTTCATGCAGCTCTGGGAGGTGCCATCCATTATGATGTTGTGCAGTGCACAACCTACACAATGGTGCACAGAGCCTGTCATAAAGAATGTCAAATGGTCCCTAATTTAGTTGTTACCAACTCCTATCTTCCCATGTCATTCCTTGATGAATACACGATATACTAAATGTTGAAAGTGTCTCATAGCGTTAATTTAAATATCCCCTGGACTTCTCAATGTATTTAAGATAATTCACTTGACTTCCAAGTCACTACTTCCATGGCTCACTTCTCTAATCTTTCTTTAGGTAAAGTAGTGAGTACTAGAGACTCATCATGAACAAGATCACTTCTGGCACTATGACTGTGTGAGTTTGTGAAGTTGACAAAGTTCACCTACAAAGGCACAGGGCTTGGATTTTAACATGAAAAGTCCCTAAACCTATGTATATAATGAGATTTCCTCAGAACATATATGTGGATCCCTTGATAGTTACTTTTGGAGACTGCCTCATTTTTTCTGTTAAATGGCTTCAAGGGTGATTTTTTTGAGACTTTTTTTTTTTTTTTTTTCAATTTGAGGTTATATTTGATAGGGGAAAAAATCAAGAAAGATATTAAAGTTTTATCTACAAACCAAATGAGATTGAAAGAAGGATACCATTTTTCTGGTGTTAGCTTGCAAACTGGCTCATGAAAACTCCAAGAGATGTTTTAAAATATTCATTGAGGGATGGCATCATCTTGAAATAAATATGATCACTGTAAAGAAAAATAGTCACTGAATCTATGAAAGTAAGGTTTAAAAGAAATACTTTATATATCTTTTTAGTCATGTCTGTCATGAAAGAATAAGGCACAGTCCTTGATGCTATGCTCCTGATTGCATGCTAAAGAATACAAGGTAAAAATAAATTTAAATAACTACCCCCAAAATGCTAAAATGAACTCTGTGGTTTGGCATAAAATTTAGGGCTTATGTTTAAAAACTTATTTTTAAAAGAAAAGCGATTCAGAGGAGGGAGAAACCACTGAAACTGTAGTTCCTCTGCCAACTTTAGCTCCTGACCATTGAGATGCCTGGCAACCAAATGTTCCATAAACTGCAAATGCCAAGTAGCAGCCTCGGGCTGCCTCTAAACTCACGCGCATACTACACACACTTGCTCAGAGTATTACTTATTATGGCTAGAGGCCAGGTTGTTTATGTATCTGCCATCAACTGGGCTTCTGAACCTCAGGCTTAGGCAAAGAGGTCCCACAGCCATGGCACGTTGGAAGGGGCAGGTGCAGAGCCAGGGAGGAGCCAGGGACTGGTACTTCCAACAGAGCTCCCCAAAGGAAGGAGGGCAGAGCTCAGCATGCCCAGTTACCTGAATGTGCCAATCAGACAAGCCATTCCACTTTCCCAGGGGTTGGGTTAGTGAGCAAGAAAAGCCAGGATTGTTCATCTACTGGGATGGCAACATTAGGGGTGCTTCTCCCTGACAAGTCAATGATTATGTGGGAGAGAGTGTATGGAGACTTGAACTCAGCCTCTCCCCCACTCACTGGCTTCTCATGCCAGCCCCTCGATAGCAGGTCTGCTGTAGAGTAAGTAATAACTAAATGCTAGTTATTACAGTATTGTCCTGAGGTCCCTATTTCTCTGCAAAATGAGCTTCTTAGACACGGTTTTCTCTGAGTGTCCTCCCAGGGATGGAATTTGAAAACAACTTGTTGTCTCACTCAAGTCATTTTTTTTAAAAGATTTTATTTATTTATTTATTCATTCATAGAGATGCAGAGAGAGAGAGAGTAGCAGAGACACAGGCAGAGGGAGAAGCAGACTCCATGCAGAGAGCCCGACGTGGGACTCGATTCAGGGTCTCCAGGATCACGCCCTGGGCTGCAGGCGGCGCTAAACGCTGCACCACCGGGACTGCCCTCACTCAAGTCATTTATACAGGGAAACCTGGGTGGCTTAGTGGTTGAGCATCTGCCTTCGGCTCAAGGAGTGATCCTGGAGTTCTAGGATCAAGTCCTCCGTCGGGCTCCCTGCAGGAGCCCTCTGCCTGTGTGTCTGCCTCTCCCTCTGTGTCTCTTAAGAATAAGTTTAAAAAATCTAAAAGAAAGAAAGAAGAAAGAAAGGAAAGAAAGAAAGAAAGAAGAAAGAAAGAAAGAAAGAAAGAAAGAAAGAAAGAAAGAAAGAAAGAAAGAGAGAAAGTCATTTATACAATAGCCTGGAGTTTGACTAAATTAAACCCCACCACCACCCAAGCCAGCCAGGGACCCCTTCTGCTCAGTTACAGATGAGTGGTGTCCAGGATGCAGAGAAATAGCTGATCTCTCCTGAGAAGGTGCTCTATGGGTGCAGCAGGCTGGTTTGGGAGACAACCTTCAGGGTATTTACAAATGGAAGCAGTGATCCCGGGAAGAAAGGAAGAATGTGGAGCCAACAAGACAGCAGCCAAGGACAACAGCGATAATTCATAGTAAATGTGGCCCCATGTAGTAAAGACTTCCATCCACGAAATGCAAGAATGAATAAAAGGCATTGATCATCTTGTTCAGGTGAGGCAATGTCAAAACTTGACACTTTCCCAGCACCAACACATTGTCATTTTTCAAATTAGAATCCTTTGAAAAGAAATGTGTTTGTGTGTTCAGGGCAAATGAGCATCCCTTTACAACATTGGTTCAAAGTATAAAATGAGCCAAAGGGCACCTCATTAAAGACGTTAATCTGGACCTACAGTTCTCAAGAGGATGCAGGGGACATTTGGCAGGGTTGGAGATATTTGGGGTTGTCACAATTGGAGTTGGGGTACTATTGGCATCTAGTGGGTAAAGGTCAGGAATGCTGCTTGATATCCAACATTGTTCAGGATAGCCTCCCAAAGCAAAGAATTGTCCAGTCCACATGTCAATAGTCAGGATTGAGAAGCTCTGGGCTAGACTGGGGCAGAGCAAATGAAACGTAGCATAATCGTGGCAGCTTTCTAGCTATGCACTGCCATTAGAAGCAATTTTTTTTAAGTTTTTATTTCTTTATTTGAGAGAGAGAGAGAGAGCAAGAGAGAGCATGTACACAGGTGAGCAGGGAGAGGGGCAGATGGGGAGGGCGAGGGAGGAATATAGATAGAGAATCTGAAGCAGACTCCAAGCTGAGAGTAGAGCCCAACTCGCGCCTCAGTCTTACCACCCTGAGATCATGACCTGCACTCAAACCAAGAGTTGGACACTCAACCAACTGAGCCATCCAGGCGCCCCTACAAGCATTATTTTATATGGTGCTAGGGGCTCTTGAAGCTCATGGGTCCCTGATAAATCTGTTAGCAAGTCTGTCTTCCACATATGTAGGCTCCCCCAGGGGCAATACAAAACCTACCAGGTACATGCATTGTGTGAGTTTAGAAGCTGAGACAGTTCAGTCTAGAAGATGCAAATATGTGATAACTATTTGCTGAAACCATCTCCCTATAGAAAGAAGAAGCTAGAGATGGTTGAAATCAAGAAAACAGGAGTTACCTTCCTGTGCAACCAGACCACAGCCAGAGTCTGTCTGGCAAGTATGTGAATTCAAGGTAATATGTCCCCTTGCCTTGTTGGAAAGCTGGAAAGGGCCCCACATGCATACTAAATGGCTTCTCACAAAACGGTTAGACAAAACTGGTGATCCAGGGAGACAAGGCCTAGATAGAAAAGATTAGTTAGCAATGGTAGAATGGGAAGTTCTAGATAAACTTGATGTTATTTTAAGACCTAAAAATGTTGCTCACAAGAGCTTGAAAGTATGTAGTTAGACCTTGGATAAGCAAGAGTCCACTTTCCCTAAGACATTTCCACCATTACCCCAGCTTCTTTCTCGAAATACCCAGTTGCACTGGGTGTCCCCGTGTTTCTTTCTGTCTGCTTGCCTTTATCTACCTCAGTGGCTCCCTTGTCATGTTGCCAGCAGGAATTCTTAATCATCCATCTACTTGCTGCAAAGGTAGCTGCTTTTGGAGTGACTCCACCACCTTAGCAAAGACGCCTCACTCAGGAGTGCCACCTACTGGACGAAGGAATAAGGGAAGAAAAATAGAACCCAAACGTGAACAGGTACGAGTGATTCTGTTCATAATTCTGCACTCTGGCCAGAGCCATGTGCTAAGATGTTTCACCTAGGCCCAGATTTAATACAGCTTGTTCTACTTTGATTTCTTAAAAGTATCCCAGATCAGAGGTAAAAAAAAAAAAAAACCCCACTGATACAGGACCTGACCCAGGTCTTAGATCAGGGATAAAAATTAGTGCTCATCCCTGAGGCCATGCTGGTGCACCACTGGGGTTACCTGGAGGCCGAGAAGAGAAATATTCTGAGAATTACCCAATGTCATTGTGAAGATTGTGGGCACACATTTGTCCACTCCTATTGGAAGGAGTGTCACTCTATGGTCCCAGTGGTCATGCCCGATCCAGGTAATGGAAAAGAAACTAAACTTTATCAGATTATTTCTGCATAACAGAATTTCTGATTAGACGATTTAAACCTATGTTTAACATAAACCAATTCAGGGTTTGGAAAATGAGGACTGGGGGCACCTTATTAAGGCTTCTCATTTCCAATTAGGAATCGAAGTTTTAAATCTTACATTTAGCTGATTTTGGAATGTGGTAGAGCTTGAAACCCAGCCCTTTGCAGCTCCAATTTACACCCAGTAAAGAAAATAAAGTCATTAAGTAGGTGTGCAGCATTGAAGTCTTATTCACATATTCTATGGAGGGAAAGACTCAGGCTTTCAGTTACTTCTATTAAATTAGGCATCATTATAATCATTACTTGGTGCATTCCCTCAATGTCCAAAGAACTCTCCCAAGCAAAGTAGCTTTCTAGTGTAATCTAGATATTGTACCATTTTATAGACAAAAACCTGAGGAAGCTTACAGAAGCCGAGTGCCTTGTCTGAGGTAACAGTGTCAGTGAATGAGCTGTCTATAGCCATCCTTCCTCTTGTCTCCTTCATATAGCGTCAGACTCCAGGACTTGAAAGGGAGACAAAGGAATTTCTAGAGAGTTAACTAAACTAGAGTCATAAGTGAGTCCCTTCTGGTGCTAGTTTCTTGGAGACCGTGTTAGAATCTCCTTCTCAGAATTCCCTGAGAGCAGCATGGCAAGAATTCTCCAGTATACAATATGGCAGACTGCAGAGCCAAAGAGGGTATAAATGCCTGCAGACCATAGCAGGAAGGAGAGACTTGGGGATAAGCATAAGATAGACCATGATCCAGGCATGGATTTCTCTTTTCTTTCATTTTATACTATGTGAGTATTGTGGTTCATATACTTGAAACCTCATTAATAAATATTAAGATAGTAAATGTCCATTTATTAAATGTTAATAACTCGTCGGGTTTATAGATTAAACCTCATAATTCTAACAAATTAAACTGAAATAATGAAATCAAAAGGAAAGAACAGTAGATGGAGGGGAAATGAATGTGTTCTGAAACCTCATTTTTGGTTTTCTTTCCCCAAAAGAGCACCCAGCCAGAATGAACTTCAAATATGAAGAAATACCACAAAGAATGTGTTTTCTGTTCTTACCTCCCAGCCTTATTGAAAACTCCATTCACTGTTCCTCCAGTAAGTTCCTTCCCTCAACAATCAGGCCACTGTCCCCAAGACTTGGCAAGGGCTTTTGACATAACCAACAGCAAGGGAAATGTTTTAACAGCTCTGTTAATACGGCAACAGAGGTTTATTGTTATCAAACAGACACTCTGGGCAGAGCCGCTGTGGCTTCCACAGGCCCACCTGCTCTGCTTGGAGGACCCGCGACCGAAAGGGCCAATTCCCTGCAAGGCCGAGGATTAGCTCGCTGGCTGGTGGGCAGGGACCACAGAGTACAGAGGTTTGGAGTCAGGGATCTGGAGCTGGCGAGAGCTGAGCTTATGTCCAAATTCTCTGACAGACTCTGTGACCTGTGGCAAATTGCTTAATATTTTTAAAGCTTAGTATTAAAAAGCTTAGCATTTTACCTGGCACATAATAAGCACTCAATAAACAGCAAGGCTTCTTTTCCCTTTATTTTTTTTCAATTTGAGTTATTCTATATATAATAAGTTGCATAAGTATATATTGCATACATCTTCAGGGTGGACTTTCATGATTTTACCCATATATAAACATCACCCAGATCAAAATATGGAGCATTTCTAGCATCCAAGAGGGTTGCATCATGCCCCTTCTCCATCATTCCTGAGTTCCTCAGGGGAAACAACGTTCCCAATGTCTGTCATACCAAACATCGATTTTGACTGTTCTTGAACCTTCTAGAAATTCCATCGTACAGTATACACACTTTTCGTGTCTGGCTTCTTTTTTTTTAAGATTTTATTTATTTATTCATGAGAGACACAGAGAGAGAGAGGCAGAGACACAGGCAGAGGGAGAAGCAGGCTCCCTGCAGGGATTCTGACCCGGGGCTCGATCCCAGGACCCCAGGATCACACCCCTGAGCTAAAGGCAGATGCTCGACCACTGAGCCACCCAGGCATCCCTTGTGTATGATTTCTTTCTCTCAGCATTTTGTCTTTGTGTGGTTTTGTGTATCGGAAGATTGTTCTATTTTGTTGAACTGTATTCTGTCACGCGAATACATCACAATTTATTTCTTTATTTTACTGGTGATGGACATTTCAGAGTTTTTTTTTTCCAGTTTAGGGCTATTGTGAACAAATCTGCTATGAACCCTCTTGTACCATGTCATTATTTTTTATAGGCAGAGAGTATGAAGTCTGCTTCCCTCATTACTGGTAGACCAAAGCTGGTTCCAAAACCATTTTTCTCTTCTGCTTTTCTCATCTATCATTTCAGTGAATGTATTCAAATACTAACTGCAGCAATTTCTAATTTTTTCCATTTCTGTATCTCTCCCTGTTTTATATTGTTTAGCTTATGAAGAAAAGAATTATCACAGGTACCCAGAGAATCCCACAACTCTACCTGCAGAGAGTTTCACTTTGCTTTTTAAATACATACCTAAAATGATTGGATTTAAAAATTTCACAAAATCTGTTTGCTCTTTTATTAGAAAGTATTTCTTTAGACTTAACTATAAGACAAGAAATGTGCTGTAGAAAAAAAAAAAACAAAGATTAGTATGATATGACTCTTACTCTCAAAAGCTTGTAATCTAGAAGGAGGGGAGATGTCCATACTCAGCAACAGTATTACAGGGTGGAATGTAGTAAGTGCAGTAGGAGAGGCTCAGATAAATCCCACTAAAGTTCATGGGAGGAACTCACAGGAGTCATTTTTCCCACACAAATCATCTTACCGGAGCACAAAACCCTCTAGCAGATTCCACGTCACTAGTAAATGGAGTAATGTGAAACTTAAATCTGTCAACATTTATCAAAAGCCTACAAAGACACTGTACAAGCCAATGTGCCTGTTGCACATTTGAAGAATACTGTGATAAAAGGTGTTCCCAAAACACAGGGCTGATTTGATGGAGCATTTCCTCAAACTTCATTGCCTGGAAATAAATGTTTTCCATTTTAGTTTGCCCATAACATCAAGTGAAAACCCCATTTCACTTTCTCTAAGTCACTGGGGAAACAGAGGCACGAAGAAATTGAATGCATTTAATCTAAATTTGTTAAATAAAAGATATATTGGTTAAAAACAACAACAACAACAAGTAAGGACAATGTACAGGAAGCCATGAGAAGTGTAGCCAAAGCTCTGTGATCTTATCTCAGACATAAGGGCTCCCTTGGAAGCAAGCAATCCATCCTGGGCCAGCCTATGGTGGAGAGACAGACCCGTGGTGGGAAAATGCAAACAGAGCAACAGTGAAGCGTTGGCCATTGGGTACCGGATATTTCCCTAAATGTGTATTTTTCTATATTTCCATGCATGTGTGCGTCTCAGAGACTTGCTCCTCAAAACATGGCTGACTCTCAGGTACAGCCCGAACATCATCTCCTCCTCCCTCTCTTGCACCCTTTAAAAATCAATACTAGGGCCCCCATGATGCCTCAGGCAGGGGAGACCACCTTAATCGAGCATTTGTCTGACATTCCAGAGGTCTAGAAATCGTGCAATAAATGTCTGTTAAATATAAATATTTATGTTTCAAGTTTTTATGTTGGTAGACAACTTCACTGTAAGTATGAAAATGAATGGTAATAAAGTTCCAGTCATTCTCACTAAATTGAAGAGTGTGAGTCCAAGCCTCAGACAATAAAATCCCTCTCCCAGAGCAAAGCTCTTTGCTCCACCCTGTTGTTTGAAGACTTCTGCCCGGTGTGGGTGTGTGCGAACGCCTGCCCTCCCTCTGCCCACAGGATTTCCATTGACGTAGGTGGGAACCCTGGATTCCAAATATATAACCCCAAATAGGTCAGGAAGGGAGGCCTGTCACAAAAGGGAATCTGTCTTTCAAATGTCAGCGTGTGACAGCTCTCATGAGGGAAAGTCATAGGAACCCAAATATTTAATCCTCTGCTCTCATTATTTCAACAAATAGGCCTTAATGAGAAAGGACACTTAGCAGCAGCATCTGTGAGTTTTTCTCTAAAACTGGATTGATGTCTCATCACTAGAAATCCCTTCTTAATTGACCCTTTAAAGCCAAGGAGATGAATGCAGTATGGACGTCTCTTCCAAGCTGCTCAAGGATCCAGAAAAGCAATAAAAATGCAAAATGCACCTAGGGCCAATCTAACCTGTGTTTGGCTTTGCCTGTGTGTTCAGCATGACAGTCAGTCTTTACCAGTTGTGTCCTGAGCCAAGGCGGGTGTCCTGTGCTGGGTGGCGTGCTGGTTCCTCTCCTCAATGCTGTGTCCCACCAGGCTGAAATACCATTCACTGAGAGGTGGCAGGGTGGATTGAGATAAAAATGAAAGTGCCCCAGTAAAAGGGAAAAATGAGCCTATAGAGTTATTTCAATTGGACGGCTGGTTAAAAGAGGGAGGGAAGAAGGGTAGTTAGGGAGGGTGAGCAAAGGGACAAGTCAATGGAGAAGCCCATGTGCTTGGCATTGGGGAAAGGGCTCTCTAAGGGGAATGGGTGGGCCAAGTTCCCCTCCTCACAACTGGGCTGAGCATCAGCCCCTCGAGTAGCTTTCAGGAAGGTTTATGAGGCTGAGGTTTTTCTGCTTGCTGTGACACGTACCACAGCATCAACAACATGATATATTGCATGATCGTACTTGATTCATGCAACTGTCCTAGGAGACAGGTATTAATAGCCCATTTTATGGATTCGGATTTTTAGCCTGACCTGCCCATCATGGTACATGTCGTGAGTGAGAGCACACAGCAAAGCCAGGTGCACCCAAAGGCTGGGGATGCTTGGTCCAAAGAGATGGCAGAAAGTGATTGCATCGGCTTCAGGCATTCCCCTAGAGGAGGCCTCCAGGGAGGCTTTGTCACCACTTCTATTTTCACCGAGCTTTTGTGGTCCACGTTGAAAATAAAAGAGCAAGCTGCCAGCATCAGATGCCCTGAAATTGACAGTGAGATAAAAGAGTACCTCTGTCATCCTGCCAGCCAGCTGCAGCCAAGCTTTCTCCCCAGCCCATCTTCCACATCGGTTACACCACTGAATGGAACCTAGGGATAAAATGTCACTACATCCCCAGGAAAGGTTCAAATCTGCCTGTGGAGGTGGACCCTGCACCATCTGGGAAGAGCTGGAACTGAGATTAGGCAGTGAGCCCTGTTCTCGACCGTCACATCAGGTATCTCATCAACATGTCATCTACTGTCGTCAGTAAACAACTTACATTTGTGTAGTCCTTTAGAGTTGACAAAGACTTTTTATTCATTACTCCATTATATCCTCAAAACAACTATGAGAATTAATGCCTGATTTTACAACCTAGGAAGCCAAGAGGTTGGATGACTGATTCTGCATGACCTGGCCAATGAACATTGACATCAAAATGGGAATCCAAGTATGTTGGGTATTCTTTTTATTAAAATTTTCAAACATAAGGAAAGTAGAGAGAATAGATCACCCTGTGCCCATCACCCAGTCTTGCTTCATCTGGGATGCCTGGGTGGTTCAGTGGTTGAGCCTCTGGCTCAGGTCGTGATCCCAGGGTCCTGGGATCGAGTCCTGCATCGGGCTCCCAGCAGGGAGCCTGCTTCTCCCTCTGCCTGTGTCTCTGCCTCTATCTCTGTGTCTCTCATGAATACATAAATAAATAAAATCACTAAAAAGAAAAACAAATTTGCTTCATCTATTTTTAGGTTGCTGACATAATTTCCCAGATATCCCATCATTTCACCCCAAAGTACTTGGTGTGCATCTCTTAAAAAATAAAACCACTTGTATTTTCTGACTTTAAATCCTGTGGTCTGCCCACTACCCCTGAACACACCAGTGGAACTCACTTTTGTCATTTGTCTTTCTGAGCACATGAGGGACCAGGTAAGCTCTAGGCTTATTTGCATTTTGAAATTTCTTGTTTCCGGTTTTTGCAACGAAAGCAACATTCATCCTGATGGTTTTGTGCACTGTTCTCTCCTCACCTTTCAAATGTGTTTCCTCTCCTGTTTCCGACTCCAAGAGACTTTATAGCTTCTCAATAAGTGAGCTAGGATAGCCAATTTAGGGTGACTAATAAAATTAGAGCTGGGTTGCCCAGTGTAAACAGACCAAGTGCATCCTTGAGGTTTTAGCAAAGTGGAGAGACTTGAAGAGTTTTTAAAAGAATGGATGTGGGGGAACCCAGGTGACTCAGTTAAATGTCTGACTCTTGGTTTCCGCTCAGATCATGATCTCAGGTTCGTGGGATTGAGCCCCACATCAGGCTCATTGCAGAGTTTGCCTGGGATTCTCTCTGCTTCTTCCTCCCACTCTCAATCTCTCTCTCTTTCTCAAAAAAAAAAAAAAAAAAATTGTGAAAAATTACTAACTCAGTATCAAAGTATTTATCTTGATAAAATAAGAACTTGATTGGTCTTTGCAACATGTATTCTATACTTTAGTAAGGTTTGTGTGTTGGATTTTCAGGAAGAAGTATAACTTTTGCAGTATTTGGAGCCTCCAAAGAACCACCGTGGCTCCCACCAGTATAAGAAACTGAGAATTGGGATCCCTGGGTGGCGCAGCGGTTTGGCGCCTGCCTTTGGCCCAGGGCGCGATCCTGGAGACCCGGGATCGAATCCCACATCGGGCTCCCGGTGCATGGAGCCTGCTTCTCCCTCTGCCTGTGTCTCTGCCTCTCTCTCTCTCACTGTGTGCCTATCATAAATAAATAAATTAAAAAAAAAAAAAAAAAAAAGAAACTGAGAATTAACAAAGCTGCTGAGTAAGAAAACGGAGTTCTGGCATCGTTTTCAGATCAGGTGAAAGACCCTAGTTGTTTGGTAATTGGGAGATGGATTTTCGAAGGCAAGTGGATGGGATGAGATTCCCCTCCTCACAACTTGGCTGAGCATCAGCTCCTCAAGTGGCTTTCAGGAAGGCTTAGGAGACTTTTCTCCTGCTTGCTGTGACATCGACCACATCCCGAAACAAAGGGCTAAGTGGTCTTGGTCTCACAGGTTCATGCGCCCATCCTACAGACAGCTGCTCATAGCCCCGCCTTGTGGGTTAGGACGTTCCTCCTGAGACCTTCAGGGAAAGGAGTCCCAGGATGTCCTGTAAAGTTCTCAGGGATAGAGTAACTCCAGTGTGAGCAGTGGCTGTCATCACAGTGTGGAAGAAGGTGACCGAGCCTCATTTAACCCCAACGGTTCGTTAACGTGAGCTGGAAGGGGCCCGAGCCATCCTCACTTCCCTCGGGTCTAAGATGAGTCCTGTTTCACGCGAAGGCACCCTCGGGGTGCTGCCCCTGGGCCTTTTACCCCGAGCCCCCACCTCTGGGGCAGGGGCAAGGGGAAAGCCTGGCCAGAGCCTTGGCCAGCTGGGCTGGAAAGTGTGCTGTAAGTCTGGGCCTGCGGCAGCCAACACGCTTTATACCATGCAGACAGTGTATACCAGACGCCGTCTTGAAGGTTCTGGTCTCCAGAAGCAGTTTATTGATCTGGCAGATGATTAAAAGACAACAGAGATGAGCTCAAGTGATGCTTTGGTTTTTCCATCCTGAAAGTGAATCTGAAATTTCCTTGGGGGATCATTAGCCTGTCTACCGCTGCAGGAGAGGCAGCCGACTCCTCAGAGCGGGCAAAGGTCACACGAGTGGCCCGGCACTGTCTCCGGGATCCCGTCCGTTCTCAGCAAGACGCCCCGGGGAGCGACACGTTCCACCCGCGCCGTGGGGCATGCCAACGCCTCATCCCAGACCATGCCTCTACCAAAGGAGCCCTCCTGCAGTCTGTCGGGGGGCAGGGGCGGGGTGGGGGGGGACTCTGCTCTCCGCTTATGGGAGGAGGGAGATGCTTGTTGGACTTGCCTGGGGGGGTTGAAGCCAGCTCCAAAAGAAAAAGAAGAGGAAGAAACTGGCTTGTACACATCGCAGAGAGCTGACCACTTCCAGCGGTAGGGAAGACGGGTGGGATTTGGGCTGGTGTGCATGCACTCACCTGGAGTTGTCATTTGAAACAGACATGACTCCTGCCAAGCCTTGGATGACCTAATGTGCCGCACAGCACATTACTTGGACTTGTCGCTGAGCAGATACGCTATGGTCAGAGGAGAAATTACAAGGAGTTCGGTGCTGCGGCAGCAGATTATTTACAACCTGTTCCTAATGCGAGGGCTTTTACAGCGGTGGTTTTGTGGACCAAAGTACATATTAAAAGGCTAATGTAATCGCTCATGTTGGCAGTGAAATATAACCAGACTGGGTTTCAGCAGGACACCTATAGCAATGGAGCACGCTTCAATCTGATTAGAGAGCGAACAGCTCTCTCCTGAAACAAATTATGTACTCCCCAGGCCAGCACTCGGAGAACCTGAAGAGCAAATGAATTCTGGCAATTAACCTCTTCAAAGCAAGCTTCTCTTTCCTCCTCTTACACGCTTTCTGACATGAGTGTTCAATTTGCACATGTATGCTCTTTTATACAAGACCCAGCCCACCAGCTCCTGAGTTGCCCAAGAAAGCTGATTCTGCTTCGAAAACCTCAAACAACAACCACCAGACCTAAATTGCCCTCCTGGCCTCCAAACTTCTAAATTCTCTGCAAGACTTGCTTTAGGGTAAAAAAAAAAAAAAAAAAAAAAAAACCCGTGTCCCAGAAAAGCACTCATACGCAAAATTAGACTGTACCACGTTGAAGGGAACTGCTTCAGATGTTTTTATGAGGGAGGGGGGACATTTTTGAGATAAAACGAGCCCCGCTTACCATTCCCACCCCCAACTTCCCCCATCCCTGGCAGCCCACTGTTTTTTGTCAAAGATAGTTGTAGTTACAGCTCATTAATCATCCACCACCCAGACGGACCCTGCCAACAATGCTGATAGTATCCGGGCTGCGGGGGGCAGCCTGCAGAGGCAGGACAGGACGGGTGGCGGGGCGATATTCTCTCCAGCCCGATCTGCCAGGCCACCAGCCCAACAGCTTCTGTTTCTCGGTTTCTTTTCCAAAGATTGAAAGCTCATGCTCTAGCTCGGGCTCAGATCAGCTGGGTAAGCTCTCACAGTGGAGTCTTTCGAATCTGAGTAGTAACCACCCTCTTGGGACCATCCAAAGCAACCAGGAGCAGTCAGCGTCCTTTGTTCAAGACATTCTGTGCTGATTGATGTTCTGGATATGCAGATGAGTTTCATTCTATCACCAGAGCAATTCTATTTCTGGGTATCAGCTAGACTCGTTTGTGAATTAAATAGTATACACACAGACACACGCACACACACATACAACCTCAGAGGAAATGTGCAGTGTTTTTACATATTGGCTATAGTTTGTAAACCCAACATTGGGACAGACAGGGCAAGAAGCAAGGGCAATGTTGTTTCATCTGGGAAAACCATCTGTATCCAAGACAAAAAGAAAAAAAAAAAAATCAACCCATAATGTATTGAAACCCAAAGTTTTCCAGATGAGAAGTTTCAACAAGCAAATAATTAATTTGCTTTTCTTCTAAAGAGATAGACTAATATAAAATTCTCACGTTAAGACCCAACAAGACTTTTAAAAGAGGAAAGCCTTAATTTGTTCACAAACATCTTTAAGGATTCTTGAGAGGCAACACTGACTGCATTTTAGAGGTGAAAATTTGGAGGCCAAAGATGAGAAGCCTACCCCACGTCACTTGGGGAAGTCTCATTCTGCGACACTCTCTTTAATACCTATTCCATCAGCACCCTGCCAAAAATGCTCATTTCCTTCCGCAGGCACTGACTTTAATGGACATAAAATCAAACTCTGGCATATGGCAGACTTCACTTCTTTTCTCAGTTCTATGTTTCGGGGAGATGTAGGGGGAGAGAGGGCAAAACCTAGACAGTGTAGGTGGGAGGTGGCCAAAGAGCACCATGGGTAATATGTTTGGATTTCCCTGCATGACGGTGGGGAGGGCATCAGGACTTGCTACCTGAAGTTAGCAGAGATTTGGTGAATATTCTGAATCACTGCAGGAGGGCCTTGTGTGAGTCATAGGATTTTAAAATGATCAATTAAAGAAAAGATTTCAGGGATGAACACAGCACCGCTCCTTTGTTTTGATGCCGTCCTCTCCATCAGCCAGTATAATTACCCAGGGAGGAAACCATGTGACCAGTGGGTGGGTTCTCAGCATAAGGATTGTGTCATCGACTCAGCCTGATTCAATGTCACTAAAAGCTTGTTTTAAAGAAAGGCCCAGAATTCAGATTATTCAACCACACAGAAGCTTGTTTGTAAACAGGAGCATTTACAAAAGATGGTAGGCAAAATATTAAGACAGAGAAAGCAGCTTTCTGAGATAAGCAAGCGACTCATAGATGCACAGACACACCACGTTAGGCAGCACAAGATAGTCATTCTAACAGCGCGATTCTAGGACCCGCACCCATCCTCCCATTCTCCCTCGCCAGAAGTCCAAAGAGGGTCAAACCAGGGGGGATTATAAATAAGAGTTCTCAAATTGAAGAGGCATACAGAAGGCCTCAGGGTGATGAGTGGGATTTTTGTCAAGGGTTTCAGACAAGTAACATTCATTAGTGTTAATGTGAGGGGTCCTACCTAAAACCAACTCTTAAGTAAATATTCTTTATGGTTATGAAACAAAGTCCTCTTTACATTGAAGAAGAAGAAGAAGAAGAAGAAGAAGAAGAAGAAGAAGAAGAAGAAGAAGAAGAAAAGAAGAAGAAGAAGAAGAGGAGGAGAGGAGTGAGGAGGTAGGTAGGAGAGTAGAGCGGATTTGTATTAGGAGTAGTTAGAGGAGAGGAGGAAGAAACCTCCTACTCACAGAAAGACTCCTCCCCTAGCCCTAACTCAAGAACATAATCGAAGAAGAAGAAGAAGAAGAAGAAGGAGTCCAGACATGCCACAAAGACTCTCTCCATAAATAAAAGGTTTTATTTAAAAGATAAGGTTAACTCTGGACCTCTATAATCGTCCCTCTCTGTGAGATCAATGCTATGGCATTTTCTATAAACTAAAACTCTGCGAGAAGCCAAGTCTTTTCGGATCAAAACAAAGAGATTATTTTCTAGCAACCAAGTTCAGTCCTTTTGACCTTGCCTGCCCTTAAGGTAAACGAGATAATAAAGGAGCGAGCGAGAGATTGAATCGGATAGCTCAGGTGTGAGGAGAATGAGGAAGGTAGATATTTGGGAAGAATTCCATCCAATTGCATTTAGTGAAAAAGTGCATTCTTCATCACTTCTCTCTGTATTGGGAGGACAGAACAAGCTTACCTGGAATGGGGTTTTGTTTCTATTCAGTACCTAGAGGTGGTGGCTGCTACGTCATAGGTGATCCACCCTCCCTCAGCCCCAGTGCTCGGTGATCGGTGCTCAGTGCTCAGTGCTCGGGTTGTGGAGCTGCAGACATGGTGCACCCTGGGGTAGGGAAGGGGGGTAGGTCATGCTGGGAACACACTACCATCCCTTTTTCAGATGTGCTGGCAAGAGGGGCTCTGGCTGGCCTTGTAAAAGTAGCTCCAGAGCAAATCATTAGCACATCTAACCTCAATATTTTGAAATCCAGAAACAACATTGAGTCATGCTGGTCGTACTGTAAAGTTTTATTGCATTTTTTTAAACAGAGTGAAAAACAAGCTGGGGATCATGTGAATTATCTCTTTACATGTGTCAAGCCCAGGAATTTGGCACATGGATCACAATGATGGAATGGAGCAGGGAATCCACCAGGGGATATGTCATTACAGAAAAATTGCCCGGGGCCTGGCAAGGTATGGCACTTCATCAGGAGGGTTCTCCCATTGTCTGAACCACATACCTGGCATGGTGTCTGATCTCAGAAAAACTGGAGCTATAAATACCCTTCATCCTGTACTAAAAATAGAAACTCATTGAAGGCAAAAGAATCCACAGGGAAAAAGTATTGACCGCTGCTGACATCAATTTGTGTCCTCCAGTATCTGTGTTGCTCTGGCAATGCTCTCTGTGAGCCTGCGACGTTGGGGATCTTAGACAGGATTCCAAGGAAAAAATTGAATGGAGGAAGGATTCTCTTTTGGGGAAAGCTTATATGCATCAATGACTAAAACCACTCATTAACATGTCCTAGATGCTTTCCTGAATCTCCAGGTTCCCCTTCTCTGGAAACTGTCCACCAAAATGACTTGTTGCATCAATGTAAAAACACTTGGTTTCAGGAGGTCCAGGAATGACTTTTTAGTCTATAGCATCCAAGGCCACAAGAGCAGACAACTTTCCAAGGCTCCCAGACGCTCAAGGAGACCCAACTAAACTAACCATTATTCAAACTAATACCTTGCATAATGAGGAACATGGAATAGATGAGGAAATCCAACAAAATATTTCAGATAACAAGGAGACTTGCAGTGCCAGGCACTAAAATAGATTAGGAAGCTACAGGAGTTACACAGATATGACATTCAAAGCAGAATGGGCAAAGAAATCCATGTTTAGAATGTGTAGAAAGGACCCCAAAATTCAATATTGTACGATAAAGCTAGCATGTCTATTTGGTGGGGAACACATAGACGATTATTAAACTGTTCAAGTATGATGGGTGAACTCTATAACAAACAGGAAGTTGGAGATTTACCCCCATGGCTTATACCAGTCCCAAATGGATTTAAAAGGTAAGTAACCTAAAATCGTAAAAGAAGAAAATGTGCCTGACTGCTTATAGAGTCGTTTTATGAGAAAGAAGGATTTTTTTTTTATTTTTTAAGCATGACACAAGAGGCGGAAACCATAGGGGAAAAAAAGAGCAACGGATGCAAAACAAAACACACATGCAGAGAGAATCGAGTAAAGGAGATGAATTAAGGAATCCAAAAAAGAAGATGTATACACAGCCATAGTGTGGGTATGGCAGATTCTGTTGGCTGGCTGCCCACCCACCAATCGTGAAACTCTTCTCCCTTATTCATTTCAACTGTAAAAGTGGAAAAATCTCAATATTCACTTTCTCCACCTGCAGACATGAATGCCCATATGATGTGGTGCCCACGTGCCGTGAATCACAAAGAGCTGCAAGAAGAGCTTTGCATAATGTTTGTTCGGCAATTCATAGACCTCCATTTCTGTAGGGTTGCCTACTGGAGCTTTCATTTATTTCAGTTATGCTAGATGAATAAGTTCTAGAGATCAGCTGTGCAGCATCGTGCCTAGAGTTAACCACCCACTATTGTATACTTGGAAATGTTAAGTGGGTAGGTCACATTAATTATTCTTACCACAAACAAAACTAAACAACAAATAAATGTAAACACAAAGGGACTCCAGGAAACATGAGGAGGAGTTGGATATCCCTATCTTGATTGTGTCAATGGTATCAATGTGCATGCATATGTTTAAACTCAGCAAACTGTAATTATTAAATATGTGTAGTTCTTTGTGTAGCAACTATACCACAATAAAGCTGCAAAAGAAGTAAATAAATGTGATGTACAGAAAATTTTTAGAGTTCAAAGAAGAGGTTGCCACTACTTCTTTGTTTCTTCCTGTCTTGAATGAGAGTGTGAAGCCTGGAGCAGGGACAGACGTTTTGTGACTTTGGGAGAATATTAAGGGATTTGCAGAGGCTTTAGCTTCAACTAGGATGGTCCTTGGCAGCTGCCAGTCTTCTGGTTATAGAGGAAAAACTAAACCCTATTTGTCTAAGGTAACTTAAATCTCTATCACCTTGTAGGAAATGCATCCCTAACTGAGGGTAGCAACTGTTAAGGCATCACAAACACAAATCCATCCAACCCCTTAATTTCCAAAGGAAAAAGGGGGAAAATAATATCTGTTCAGAACATATTGGGCAAAATAATATTTTTTCAATAACTGTGCTATTTGAAATAACGTGTTTATTTTTTTAAAATTGTTTGTATATTTTTTGCTGGAGTTCGATTTGCCAACATATAGCATAACACCCAGTGCTCAACCCATGAAGTGCCCCCACTCAGTGCCTGTCATCCAGTCACCCCCAGCCCCCACCCAACTCCCTTCCACTACTCCTTGTTCATTTCCCAGAGTTAGGCGTCTCTCATGTGTTGTCACCCTCTCTGATATTTCCCACTCATTTTCTCTCCTTTCCCCTTTATTCCCTTTCACTATTTTTTATATTCCCCAAATGAATGAGGCCATATAATGTTTGTCCTTCTCCAATGGACTTACTTCACTCAGCATAATACCCTCCAGTTCTATCCACGTTGAAGCAAATGGTGGGTATTTGTCATTTCCAATGGCTGAGTAATATTCCATTGTATACATAAACCACATCTTCTTTATCCATTCATCTTTCGAGGGACACCGAGGCTCCTTCCACAGTTTGGCTACTGTGGACATTGCTGCTAGAAACATCGGGGTGCAGGTGTCCTGCCGTTTCACTGCATTGTATCTTTAGGGTAAATCCCCAGCAGAGCAATTGCTGGGTCGTAGAGCAGGTCTATTTTTAACTCTTTGAGGAACCTCCACACAGTTTTCCAGAGTGGCTGCACCAGTTCACATTCCCACCAACAGTGCAAGAGGATTCCCTTTTCTCCGCATCCTCTCCAACATTTTTTGTTTCATGTCTTGTTAATGTTCCCCATTCTCACTGGTATGAAGTGGTATCTCATTGTGGTTTTGATTTGTATTTCCCTGATGGCAACTGATGCAGAGCATTTTCTCATGTGCGTGTTGGCCATGTCTATGTCTTCCTCTGTGAGATTTATGTTCATGTCTTTTGCTCATTTCATGATTGGATTGTTTGTTTCTTTGGTGTTGAGTTTAATAAGTTCTTTATAGATCTTGGAAACTAGCCCTTTATCTGATACGTCATTTGCCAATATCTTCTCCCATTCTGTAGGTTGTTTTTTAGTTTTGTTGACTGTTTCTTTTGCTGTGCAGAAGCTTCTTATCTTGATGAAGTCCCAATAGTTCATTTTTGCTTTTGTTTCCCTTGCCTTCACAGATATATCTTACAAGAAGTTGCTGTGGCCAACTTCAAAAAGGGTGTTGCCTATGTTCTCCTCTAGGATTTTGATGGATTCTTGTCTCACATTTAGATCTTTCATCCATTTTGAGTTTATCTTGGTGTGTGGTGTAGGAGAATGGTCTAGTTTCATTCTCCTGCACATGGCTGTCCAATTTTCCCAGCACCATTTATTGAAGAGACTGTCCTTTTTCCAGTGGATAGTCTTTCCTACTTTATCGAATATTAGTTGACCATAGAGTTGAGGGCCCATTTCTGGGTTGTCTATTCTGTTCCATTGATCTATGTGTCTATTTTTGTGCCAGTACCACACTGTCTTGATGACCACAGTTTTGTGGTACAACCTGAAATCTGGCATTGTGATGCTCCTGGTTCTGGTTTTCTTCTTCAATATTCCCCTGGCTATTCAGGGTCTTTTCTGATTCCACACAAATCATAAGGTGATTTATTCCAACTCTCTGAAGAAAGTCCATGGTATTTTGATAGGGATTGCATTAAATGTGTAAATTGCCCTGGGTAGAATTGACATTTTCACAATATTAATTCTTACAATCCATGAGCAAGGAATATTTTTCCATCACTTTGTGGCTTCCTCAATTTCTTTCAGAAGCGTTCTGTAGTTTTTAGGGTATAGATCCTTTACGTCTTTGTTTAGGTTATTCCTAGGTATCTTATGCTTTTGGGTGTAACTGTAAATGGGATTGGCCCCTTAATTTCTTACTTCAGTCTCCTTGTTAGTGTATAGAAATGCCACTGATTTCTAGGCATTGATTTTGTATCCTGCCACATTGCTATATGAGTTCTAGCAATCTTGGGGTGGAGGCTTTTGGATTTTCTATGTACAGTATCATGTCATCTGCGAAGAGGGAGAGTTTGACTTCTTCTCTGCCAATTTGAATACCTTTTATTTCTTTTTGTTGCCTGATTGCTGAGGCTAGGCCTTCTAGTACTATGTTGAATAGCAGTGGTGAGAGTGGACATTCCTGTCGTGTTCCTGATCTTAAGGGAAAGACTCCCAGGGTTTCCCCATTGAGAATGATATCTGTGTGGGCTTTTCATAGATGGCTTTTAAGATGCTGAGGAATCTTCCCTCTATCCCTATGCTCTGAAGAGTTTTGATCAGGAATGGATGCTGTATTTTGTCCAATGCTTTCTCTGCATCTAATGAGAGGATAATATGGTTCTTGGTTTTTCTCTTCTCGATATGATGAATCACATTGATTGTTTTACGGGTGTTGAACCAGCCTTGTGTCCCGGGGATAAATCCTACTTGGTCATGGTGAATAATTTTCTTAATGTACTGTTGGATCCTATTGGCTAGTATCTTGTTGAGAATTTTTGCATCCATCCATGTTCATCAGGGATATTGGTCTGTAATTCTCCTTTTTGGTGGGGTCTTTGTCTGGTTTTGGAATTAAGGTGATGCTGGCCTCATAGAACGGATTTGGAAGTACTCCATCTCTTTCTATCTTTCCAAACAACTTTAGTAGAATAGGTATGGTTTCTTCTTTAAACGTTTGGTAGAATTCCCCGGGAAGCCATCTGGCCCTGGACTTTTGTGTTTTGGGAGGTTTTTGATGACTGCTTCAATTTCCTCCCTGGTTATTGGCCTGCTCAGGTTCTCTATTTCTTCCTGTTCCACGTTTGGTAGTTTGTGGCTTTCCAGAAATGTGTCCATTTCTTCTAGATTGCCTAATTTATTGGTGCATAGCTGCTCATAATATGTTTTTAAAATCATTTGTATTTCCTTGGTATTGGTTGTGATCTCTCCTTTTTCATTCGTGAATTAATTAGAGTCTTTTCTCTTTTGTTTTTAATAAGGCTGGCTAATGGTTTATCAATCTTATTAATTCCTTCAAAGAACCAATTCCTGGTTTTGTTGATCTGTGCTACAGTTCTTGGTCTCAATTTCATTGAGTTCTGCTCGAATCTTTATTAACTCTCTTCTTCTGGGTATAGGTTTTATTTGCTGTTCTTTCTCTAGTTCCTTTAGGTGCAAGGTTAGCTTGTGTATTTGAGTTTTTCCCAATTTTTTGAGGGATGCTTGTATTGTGATGTATTTCCCTCTCAGGACTTTGCTGTATCCCAAAGATTTTGAACGGTTGTATCTTCATTCTCATTAGTTTCCATGAATCTTTTTAATTCTTCTCTAATTTCCTGGTTGACCCTTTCATCTTTTAGCAGGATGCTCTTTAACTTCCATGTGTTTGAATTTCTTCCAAATTTCTTCTTGTGATTGAGTTCAAGTTTCAAAGCATTATGGTCTGAAAATATGCAGGGGACAATCCGAATCTTTTGGTATTGGTTAAGACCTGATTTGTGACCCAGTATTTGGTCTCTTCTGGAGAATGTTCCATGTGCCCTTGAGAAGAATGTGTATTCAGTTGCATTTGGATGTAAAGTTCTGTCAATATCTGTGAAATCCATCTGGTCCAGTGTATCATTTAAAGCTCTTGTTTCTTTGGAGATGTTGTGCTTAGAAGCCCTATCATTTCCAGAAAGTGCCATGTTGAAGTCTCCCAGTATAAGTGTATTATTATCTAAGTATGTCTTTACTTTGGTTATTAATTGATTGATATACTTGGCAGCTCCCACATTAGGGGCATAAATATTGATGATTGTTAGGTCCTCTTGTTGGATAGATCCTTTAAGTATGATATAGTGTCCCTCTTCCTCTCTTATTACAGTATTTGGGATAAACTTTAATTTATCTGATATAAAGATTGCTACCTCTGCTTTCTTTTGAGGACCATTTGAATGTAAATGGTTCTCCAACCTTCATTTTCAGGCTGTAGGTGTCCTTAGGTCTAAAATGAGTCTTTTATAGACAGCAAATAGATGGGTCTTGCTTTTTTATCCAGTCTGAAACCCTGCGCCTTTTGATGGGGTCATTAAGCCCATTCATGTTCAGAGTTACTATTGAAAGATATGAATTTAGTGTTATCATAATACCTATTCAGTCCCTGTTTTTGTGACTTATTTCTTTGGGCTTCCTCTTTCTTTTACAGAGTCCCCCTTAATACTTCTTGCAGAGCTGGTTTGGTGGTCACATATTCTTTCAGTTTCCGCTTATCTTGGAAGCTCTTTATCTCTCCTTCTATTCTGAATGAAAGCCTCGCTGGATAGAGTATTCTTGGCTGCATGTTCTTCTCATTTAGGACCCTGAGTATATCCTGCCAGCCCTTCCTGGCCTGCCAGGTCTCTGTAGAGAGGTCTGCTGTTAATCTAATATTTCTCCCCATATAAGTTGGGATCTCTTGTCTCTTGCTGCTTTAAGGATCTTCTCTTTATCTTTGGAATTTGCAAGTTTCACTATTAAATGTCAGGGGTTGAACGGTTTTTATTGATTTTGGGGGTGGGGTGGGGATCTCTCTATCTCCTGGGTCTGAATGCCTGTTTCCCTCCCCAAATTAGGGAAGTTCTCAGCTATGATTTGTTCAAATATGCTTTCTGGTCCTCTATCCCTTTCAGTGCCCTCTGGAACCCCCAATTAAATGTAGATTTTTCCTTCTGAGCCATTTATTTTCCTTAACCTTTCCTTTTGGTCTTTTTTTTTTTTTTTTCTTCAGCTTCCTTCCTTGCCATCAACTTGTCTTCTATGTCACTCACTCTCTTCTACCCCATTTACCCTCATTGTAGGACCTCCAGTTTGGATTGCATCTCATTTAATTTATTTTTAATTTCAGCCTGATTAGATCTAAATTCTGCATCATGAAGTCTCTTGAATCCTTTATGCTTTTTTCCAGAGCCACCAGTAGCTTTATAATTGTGCTTCTGAATTGGTTTTCTGACATTGAATTGTAATCCAAATTCTGTAACTCTGTGGGAGAGAGGACTGTTCTGATTCTTTCTTTATTGGTGAGATCTTCCTTCTAGTCATTTTGCTCAGTGCAGAGTGGCTAAAAACCAGTTGTACTGGAAAAAAGAAATAAAGAAAAGAAAAAACAAGCAAACAGAAAAACCAAGAGGGGTACCCTCTAGTTCTATATACTGTAGATCCCTCGACTTCCCCTGGAACTTTCCAGCGCTGCTGGGTCCAGAACTTGCTCTTCCGCTGTCCTTCCAGCTGGTCTTCTGGGGGAGGGGCGGGCTGTGCCGATTCTCAGGTGTGTGCACCTGCCGGGTGCAGGGTCGGGGGGAGCCGACCACCCCGTGAGGCCTCTGTCCCCTGGCGGCCCTGCTCCGTCCCAGGCACAGAGTGACACCAGGAGGGACAACCCCACCGGCGGCGGCCAGGTCTCCCTGGCCCTGGAGGGCGCCCCTCGTCCCGGCAGTGACTCCCGCCGTCTCCCAGTCCGCAGGGGCCTGGATGCTCCCGGGGCAGGAGCGTCCTCGCTGTCCTGGGCCCTCCCCGCCTCGGCCTGTCCCGGGGGGAGCAGGATCCCGGCTGTGTCCCCGGCGCCCTGGGGTCCGGGGCCTGCGCTGCTGGAGTCGCGCTCCCGGGGAGCCCCCTCCGCCCGGAGCCCCGCCCGACCCCCCGGCTGCTCCCCGAGGCCGCGGGGCGCGCTCCAGCCCTTTACGGAGATGGGCCGGTGTGGGGGGCGCTCTCCCCCGGCGCCCCTCCTGGGTCAGTGACCCCGGGACCTGGAGGTCCCCCCCCCCCCGGGATCCCGCCCGGGGTCCCTGCTGAGCGCCTTTCCTGGGGAGGAATCCGGGGCGGATTGTAAAGCTCCCGCTGGTCCGGGGCTGGGCTTTCCCGCCGGGAGGCTCCCCGCAGGCCTTAGCCCGGCTCCTCCGGTGCCCCTCCCCACTGACTCTTTTTTTTTTTTTTTTTTTTCTTTTCCGCCTTCCTACCTTGTTAGAAGCGGAAACCCTTCTCCCTGTAGCGTCCAGGCTGTTCTCTCTTTAAATCTCAGGCCAAATTTGTAGGTGTTCAGGTGACTTGAAAGTTATCCAGGTAAGTTGGTGGGCAGGTGGCTTGGGGACCCTGCTCCTCCGCAGTCTTGCCCACAATCGAAATTAGATGGTTAAATTCCAGAAATATCATTAATTTATAAATAGCCATGCCTGAACTTTCTGGATAAATAATCTTTTGCTGAGCCTCTAAAGAGCCCTTGAAATGACCGATTCTATTAGCAAATCAACAAAAAGTAACAAAGACATGTTATAAAATGTGCCTCAAAGACATGTTATAAAATTTGCTTGAAAAAAATGTTCATTTGAACATTATATTGTCAAAATAAAAAAGGAGGAGCCAAACACAGCTGTCTAAACATAAGCAATTGGTTCATGAATAATTACAAATCTATATAATAAAATAAAACATGGCCATGATCAAGCATGTTGTAGAAGAATATTTAGTAGTATAGGAAACTTGGAGTGATATAATTAGGTGAAAATCCTCCATCTACATGTGACCGAATACACAGCACATGATCGTTTTTGTTGCTGAACGTGGAGACCAAATCAGTCTTGATTATCCCTGCATTCCCAGTGGTTGGTATGGAGCCTGCCACATACTAGTGTGGTTTTTCACTTTTGTTAAATAAATTAATGTGTGAAAGAAATACAGTAAATCATTACTAGATGGTTTCTTTCTTTCTTTCTTTCTTTCTTTCTTTCTTTCTTTCTTTCTTTCTTTTTTTCTTTTTTTTTTGTTAAATACAATTCTTTTTTCATATTTTCCATTAAGTATATATGACTTAAAAAAAAAAGATTTATTTATTCAGACACAAAGAGAGGCAGAGACACAGGCAGAGGGAGAAGCAGACTCCCTACTGAGCTGGGAGCCTGACGTGGGACTTCATCCCAGGACCCTGAGACCATGACCTGAGCCAAAGGCAGACGTCAACCACTGAGCCAGGCATCCCAAGTATATATGACTTTTATAATTAGAAAAAGGTTAAAAGACGACTGATGAAGTAAAGCTGTCTCTTTCCCAACTCCACTCCTCACCTTTGTGTGGATGACTAGCATGAATGTGTTACTCCCTGTGGGCCACACTCTCTGTCGATCTGAGCTGGTCTCCGCCTGTGCCATCCCCTTGGGGCCATACTATAGGGGAAAAGCAAAATGCATAGCCTTCTTTCTCCTTGCCCCGAGTCCCCGCTGTCCCCGGGATCAGCCTGCTGCTCTTTTCCTGCTGCTGGCTTCTGTGGAGGGCCCTTAAAATCCTCACTTTTCTGTTCACCATGCTCCTCTCTCTTCACCCCTCCACCAAGAACCCAGATAGATTTCCTCTATACTCCATTATCTGTGTCCCTTCAATCTACTTTGTGTTTGATAAAGTGACAAGAAGCTATTGTGAATAGGTGCTTTTTTTTTCTTCCTTTCCAGAGCAATATTGTCAGCAGAAAATAGCCCCGGTGTATCCCAAATTTGGCCCAAATGGCAGAAATATGACGAGGACACTCACCATGAAACCTCCAGACAGATTTGGAGCTAAGACATTGGATTGGTCTCAGGTGTGAAGGGTAGGCCAGGTCAGTTCCTGGAGAGTAAAGGGAATTATGATGGAATTGGAGTAGGAATATGACAAATCATGACCAACTCACTCCCTTTAGCCCTATTTCCACCATTGCTCCTTTTTTTAAGGTAGCTCTTTTGGTTGTGCCAGTAGAGAGAAATCTCATTGCCCTCACTGAGGGAGGCCCAAGCCATATAGAACAATACTACTTTTTCTTCTAGTGAGCAAATTCAGACACTACTAGGGGAACCTGCTGGTGCAAATCTGTCCCTCCTCTGTACTGACCAGCCATCTTCCTTGTCCACCTGCTTTTCTACCCAGACTCCTTTCCACTTGACAATTCCCAACCATCACACCAACTATTCATTTCCAAGGGCGCCTGCCCCATGAAGAGAACTTCATGAGCTTCATTGCCATGAAGCTTCATTGTTTAAAACACATTCCACTCATCCTGTGCTTCGATGCAGTCAGAGTCCCCACTGCCATTGCCATGGTGGTATTTTGGAGATCTTGCACCAACCTCACAGCAGAAGGAAATAAAGGAGATTTTCAAAAACAAAGAAGAGCAAGATGGAGAAAGGAAGAATGGTATAGGGGCTGGGGGGCTTCTAGAACTGCCTTGGGGCTCGGCTGAGAAGAAGCAGTTGTGCTGTCAAGGATTTCATTAAAATGTGCCCAAGTCACTGAGAGACACTCTGATGCCCACCGTTCCCAGGACCTCTCAGCTTTGCAGGATCCATCTAAACTGCCACAGTCACCAGGGCTTGCAAGGGGCAGAAGTCTGAACCTGCAGCAAAACTGCCGTCCCAGAGGAGGAAGAGGGATGTAGCACACAGGAAAGCCATGTTTCCATCTTCCTCCTTTCTTCTCAAAGGCTGCTCATGGACCTATAGTTCATGTGTACAGCTCAAGGGTACAGCGGCTGCTGTGAGCAATCTGCAGTCTTCTCTGCCCCTGGCTGTCCCCTGAAAGGGCCTGGTGAGCTGTGTCCTGAGCACAGCTCAGGAAAAGTGGGGGGCCCAATCTTTGGGCCTTCATCTAGCATCTACTATTTAGGGACATCATGCTGAGGTACAGATGAATAAGATGCTCCCGAGAGGCAGGCAGACCTCAGTGTGCCCGATGGCCACATCATGGCTCCTTGGCGACACCAGCCCTTCCCACTGAGGAGAACACCCAGGTGCAGAACCCGCAAACAGGTGACTCTTGTGTTCAGACGATTGATACTTAGTTCTTCAGGCCCCTTCACCATGTAAACCATCCATTAAGGAACATCAAACCCCACTTGTCTACTCCTGTACAATTTGTACCTGCTGAATCCCCTTCTTCCCTCCTTCATACGTATACCTGCTCATTGCAGCAGCTATAAAGCTGGTTCAGGTGCTGTTTCCTACTTTTGCTTGGTGTGATCAAGCTGAGTCAAAGATGGTGCACTTTGTGTGTGTGTGTGTGTGTGTGTGTGTATCTATAAAGCAAAAGATACAAAGTTTAGAGCAGGGCTTTCAAAAATAAAAATTCTGTGGTGGCCTGGAGGGCTCTAGAAGTTTTTGAGGTTGTCCAGGGCCAGCTTTTGTATCCAGAGTGCACAGCAGAGGCTCGTGGATGGTTCTGATGCCCACATGGGTGTGGATAAGCTCCGCCGTAGCAACTAGTCAAGATATGCACACAAGAATGTGAAGATTAAACCCCATACATACATATATTTCACAGCTAAATATATGTGTGGAAATGTAACAGATTTAGTGTATCTCTCTCTCTCTCTCACCCAGGGACACCCAGGGCTCAGCAGTAGCCAGGGCAGGCTGACCAGAGTGGGGTCATCTCGATTTCTTTGCATGGCCTGAGAGAGAAAGGACACTGCTATGCCCATATCATATGCTGGAATACCAGGAAGCTTCCGATTTCACAAGTGTTTTATGTCCTGTTGTGAAAAGCATCCACTAATTTTCTACCTGAGACAGGTGTGGCTCATCCCAGAGGTATCACATTGAATCTTATTTCCTTATCTTTGTACCTATAAATGTGAGATCCATACTTACTTAGAAAAACACTCCAGTCATCAATGAGAGGACACAGAGAAAGCCTAGAGAACAAGAGTGCAAGTTTCAACAAATTAAGGAAAGTAAGGAAAGTGTTTATAGAGTACAAGTAGCCTAATTAGAAAGAACCATTCACTTCCCTTTGCCTCTAAGGCAATCTGGAGTCTTGGTCACTTGGTTTGCCAAGTGAAATGTTTTTTTCTGCTCCACTATTGACACAGCAAGTTACATGGTGCAGTTTTATTGAAAAAACATGTGCAAAATGTCTCCAAAGCAAGGGATGAGACCACTTGCTCCACTTTCTTTAAAACAACTAATACTGGGGGTGGGGCTGGGGGTAGTGCTAGTTAACTGACGAAAGGACCAGTGTTCAGGCTCCCTGAGCCTCAGTTTTCAAAGCAGAGAACAATGGTCATAAATCTTTGTGATGAGCCAAGTACAGTACTTAGCCTGACTTACCCTTATGGGGTGTGTGTGTGTGTTTGTGTGTGTGTTTATGTGTGTCTTCTTTTTGTTCCCTAGTCCTGGGATCCATCTCCAATTCTGTACTTGTTTTGTTTATAATTCCAAAATGTAAATTGTGACTTGCTGCCTGGGAACACTGCAAAGTCCTTCCTCACAAACACTAAGGAAACATAAAACTCACAGATTTCCCACAAAAGTGGCTTTCCACCCCTATTAGATACAATGATTTTCGTAACAGGTTCACGGAAAATAAAACCCTGTGTTTTTTTGTTTTGTTTTGTTTTTTGTAATGGGAAATAGGGACTCAGGTCCACGTGAAGTAGTAGAACAAATAGGGCTTAGGGGGCCTCTTTACTGACAAAAAAAAAAAAAAAACAAAACAAACCAAACAAAACAAAACCCAAAAAACACAAAACCTTAAAAACAAAGACTTTTGAATTTAAAAGAATTTTATAGAATTTTCTAGGACTTTCTATAAGATACACACAATCATGGTATCTTTGATTACATTAAAAATTGATGATTCCATGGGTATATCCCTTGTTCCATTAAACGGGTTAGACACCGGGCACCCAGGTGGTTCAGTGGTTGAGTTGTCTGCTTTTGGCTCAGGTCGTGATCCTGAGGTCCTGGATCGAGTCCTGCATCAGGGAGCCTGCTTCTCCTATCTGCAGAGATATCTCTGCCTCTCTCTCTGTGTCTCTCATGAATAAATAAATAAGATCTTAAAAAAAACAGATTAGAGACCATTTTTAAACAGGGATTCCCTCTTAAATAGTTCTCATAGAGAGCTGGTACAAGAGTTACATCAGTAGAGGATATGTATTAGGAATAGATGAAAAGTTCCCAGCATGGGCTACCTTTCTCCCCACTCCCCAGAAATCTCTGGCCAGCACATTTGTCAGCTTAGACATAGTTGGACACAAAAATTCTACTTTTATTCCGGAAACATGAAGATGTTCCCCCAGGCTCTGGGGATGAATAGCATTTGTCTACCACTCTAAGACAGGTCCTTTGTGTCCAAGAGAATCTTCCTTCTGAAATACTCAACTCGTGTGTCTGCTGTAATCATTGCTACCAAATGCTTCGTACACCCAGATCACTTTTCAGGGGAGCTAGAAACAATAGTTTGGCTGACTTCTAATGAGGACTAAGAAAACATTGGTTAGGAAGGCAAGTCTTTAAGAAATAGCACCAAAGGCACTACCTTTCTCTATGTGAAGTAATCTGAGTTCTTTTGGAATCCAAATCTCCAAACCACTCCAGTTTGGGGCCTCCAATTCACAATAATGGTCACCTCTTTCAAGTTAAATCACAGAAGACCCACTTAAAAATGCAAATACTTCACTTAAGAGGAACCGAGTCCAGTAAATCATGATTAAATATGAGGGAGAAGAACAGAGAATGGGCATTGGAGGCAAGGGGAGAGGCGTTCGAATGTCAGTAGCGTTTAGACATAGACAAAGATTACAAGAATGTGTTTCTGCCAAGAGCTGTGGACCTAGGCAGGGTGCTAGAGCAATGGTGGCCAAGGACAGCAAGAGGTTGCTGGACACATCCAGGTCCATGGGGATGGAATGAGGATGTTGCAGAGCAGGAGGTGATGGTGAGGCAGCATCAAGGTCCTCTACTAGATAATTCTACTTGGGGCCAGCTCTGTGCTGTCCAGATAAGGATTTATTTGAGATTCTCATTAATTGTGATTATCAATCTCCAAACTTAGCAACATCTGACCACAGTGGATGAATATGATCCCAGCATCCTTTATACCAGCATTTATCACAAATGTGATGGTCAGTTTTCTGAGCCTCCACTCCAGATAACATAGAAGAGCAAAAGAAATGAAATTAATAAATGTATCACCCATTAACTCCTTGTTCAAGTTGTATTTCAAGTTAATGAGTTCCTCCAGAAATGTGTATTGCTATAGAACATTTGGAGGAGAACAACTGAGATAAAATGAATTTATACATCAAGGAAAACAATATTCCTGGCCAAGAGTCAAAATCTACCCATTTCAAAGAGCATATTGACATGAGAACATCAAATATTTCTTAAAAATTATGCCTTCTGAAGGAAAATAAGGAAATGACACAGAAGTAAGCCTTTCATGTATTTTTGATAGGGACATTGATTGCATTATTAGGATTTTGAGTAAGTCTGAGTTTCTCTTTGGAATGATAAAATCCATGATGGAGATGTGTTAAGTTCAGCACATCTGTCCATTGGTGAAACCATTCCTTGAGAAATGAGATGACTAATGTATTTTCGCTTTCAAAAAATCTATTTCTGGCCTTTTTCAGTTAACATTTAATTGGCAGTGACATATTTTCCACACATTGAAACAGACATCTCAGAATCTTATTTATGACCCATTGGGACAGAGGAGTACATGGCAGTAAAATGAGTTCAGCTTCCTTGGAAATGCAGAAATGAACCAGGATCTGCCAAGTTAGAAGTGTTTTGACAGCCATCTAATGTGGAGATTCTTAAGCCAGGTCTACCTGGAGCTTTGGAGGTAAATTCCCTGTGTGCATTTGCATATTTATGTGTGAATATACATTGTCTTGGGGCCATGGTTTTCATCAGATTCTGAGGAGACAATTCCAAAAAGGTTAAGAAGCTTTGGTATAAAGTAAAATAAAAGTGAAAGAGTCTGTAAGAAATAGAAGTGTATTTTGGAAAGAACAAATATTGTGGAACTGAATAATTACAGTAGAGGAAGGATTTATTTGCTCCAACATTTTCCTGGGTATGTGGCGCTGAGGTCTGGGGAAGGCCAAAGGCAGAGCCACATTCCTATGGGATGAAGCCAGCCACTGAGCAATCATAATGTCCCCAAAGGCAAGGTGTTCTTTTAGGATTTTATAAATGCATGACAGTATGAAAGGTCTGAAGTCCCTGTGTCCAGAAACTGAGATGAAAGAGTTCAGGTGGAAGAGAACCACATGTGAGGAGCAGGTCTAGTGTCAGGAAGAACAGTCTTGGAAGAACTCAGACCAGCACCACTTCATGCTTGAAGTCTGAAATTAGGTGATGGAAGAGAATATGTCACAAACAAAATGAACCTTTTGTAATTGTATGGGATTCCATTTTTGCAAAAAGATGTCCTCTGGCCTACAGGTATTGAAGTTAATGTCTTCCAACATCAGCATGGTCAAAACTCAAGATAGAAGGTAATATAAGGCACAACCTTACCAAACACCTACATACACACAAAACCCAGCTAGCAGAGAAAAAGTGTAAAGGGTTCTCCAGAGAAGCAGAATTGATAGGACACATCTAAAAAATAAGGAATTTGCTTCTGCAGTTATGGAGGTTAAGTCCCAAAATCTGCAGTCAACAAACTGGAGACACAGGAGGGACTAAGGTGTCCAAAGACCAGCAGACTTGGAGGTCCAAGAATTGATGCTTCAAGTCTGAAGGCAGGAAAAGACTGATGTCCTCATTCAAGGTAGTTAGGAAAGAGGAGTTCTCTCTTTTGTTCTAGTCCAAGTCTTCAGTTGATTGAATGAGGCCCACCTACACTGGGGAAGGGCATCTGCTTTATTCAGCCTGCCAATCCAAATGTTAACCACATCCAGAAATGTGCTCACAGGCATACCCAGAATAATGTTTGATCAAATGTCTGGGGATCCCATGGCCCAGCCAAGTTGATGCATAAAATTAACCATCATAAAAAGGCTGAATCTTTTTAACAAATACATCAGTTCCTACACATCTTAAAGCCTAGTATCCTCTTCAAAATTCCCAATTCATAAACTTTACAGTTCTGATAATATTGGCTGGTCTTCTCTGAGCACTTACTGCATGCCAGAAAATGTCTGCACACATCACACGAATTGATCTCTTGATCCTCAACACAACTCTATAAAGAAGATTCTACTCTTCTCCTCCCTTACAAATGAGGAAACTGAGGCACAGAGAGCCCAAGATTGTGCAAGAAGCAAGGAAAAAAGAACTGGGCTTCAGATCCAGCCAATCTTGGTCTTGGTCTCAGGGCTATGCTCCCCACTGCCCCTCATCCTGTCTCCTGCATTTATTCTAATTCCATAATGTTTCCTTAGCTCAAAATGCCTTAATGTTTTTATAACTTCTTCATGCCTGTATATACTACTTTGAAATTGACTTCCCATATAATTACTTACTCATTATATATAATTACTCATATATAATGAGTAAATATAATAAATAATAAAAATAAATAAACATAAAATTTATAAATATATATTTATGTAATTTTAAAGCCTAATTTAATTTGATATCAATTTGATATGTGATAAAGGTAGTTGATGAAGTTTGATAATACTAACTATAACCTAACAAGGTGGATCCCCACATGCATTTCATACGTTCCCTCTAAAAACAAAGGCAAAGAAGGGTTTGGTCAGTGACTCAAAGATGCTTTGAAAATATTCTATCTTAACCAAATATGATGTTAGAAAATTTAACGTTAGTAATTCCAGGAATTGCCAACAAAGAGTGTTGTGATTACACATGTTCATCTCTTGCCCGGATTACAAACATAGAGCATTAATAGGGTCAAATAAATTAATTTTAAAAATCACAACCAGAATTTTAAAAACTAGATAAATGACTCATGGGCAAGCCACGAGAAAAACAGAATATATAGCAATAAGTGAGATTCAGGATTGAAACATGCATGACATCAGGGTCTAAGTTGCAGCTCACCATTTTGGATGGGGCCTTCATGTTGGGCTGTTAAGCTGTTCAGAGCTGCTAGCTGATATGCTAAGAGGAAACAGAGGCAGCTATATGATCCCAAAGTAAGGAAGCCTTTGCTGGCTTAGGAGCATGAGCTGTCACATCCATGCCAAAAGAATAAATGGTTCCAAATCAGGGACCTGGCAGGACAGAGACAATAATAAACTATCCATATAGAGGCATTTACACGGGGAAAGGAAAATACCCATGTGTGTGTGCACGCACATACACACACATAGCTTTCTCAAGGTGAGCTTGAAAGCTAAACCAAGAACAAGACATTACGAAACAAACAAACAAAAACAGAAATAGTTGAATCCAGAACAGGAAAGATTACAAAAGACAAATGCCAGAACTCAAACAAAAATATATAAACCAAAATTTAAAACTAAACAGAAGGGATAATAAATAGCAGATTTGTCATAGCTGCAGGATCAGTGCTGTAATTTTGTTCTCAGTGCTGCAGAGGGAAGCACAGACAAAGCAAAGGGAAGTATAGAAGAAGAGAAGCCAGGTAACTCTCCCTAGGGGATATAATAGGAGTTCCAGAAGCAGAGAATATACAGGATGGTAGAGTGACAATTTTTGAAGAACTAGTGGCTGAGGATTTTCCTGAATTGAAGGGGAAGAAAAGAGTCTTCATACATGTAGTGCATTCCAAGGGTGGGAAGGATGAAAAGTAAATAAAATAACACTATATGTAGACACTTTGTAGTGAAACTGTAGGCCATCAGGGAGACAAATTTTAGAAGTGATAAGAGAGAAATGACAGATTTCCTACAAATGAGTAACAGGTACATGATACATTAGTTTTCTAAGCTCAAAATTAAAAAAATTTTAAAAAAACTAAACATTTAACAAAAATTTGGCAGCTTAAGACCACATGCATTTCTTACTTCACCATTACTGTGGGCTAGGAGTTAGGATGCAGCTTACTTAGGTTCCCTGGGAGGCCGCAATCAAGGGATCAGCCAGGGTTGGGTTCTCATCTGAAGGCTCAGTTGAGGAAGGGTTCAGTTCCAAGCCTGTGCAGGTTGTTGGTAGAGTTCATTTCTTTGCAATTATATAGGGCTCAAAGCTACTTGCTTCTTCAAAGCAGCAAGGAGACGGAGACTCCAGAGCCAGTCTGCTAGCAAGGCAGTCTTATGTAATATAATGTAATCCCAGCAGCGACATCCCATCTCCACTGCCACATTCTATTGATTAGAAGTAAGTCACTCACACTCAATGGGAGAGATTATATAAGAGCACAAACAGCAGGAGGCAAGATCACAGAGACCATGTTAAAGCTCATCTGTCATAGGTAACAGCAAACACCTCACCAGTAACAGATATCAAAATCCAGTGGTATAATATCCTCAAAGTGCTGGAGAAAGTAACTGTTATTCGTACCAGGGTGAAAGATGGTTCAATCATGAGGACCAAATAAAGTCATTTTCAAAACTAAAACTTAGAAAGTTGACTACATACAGAGCCTTACTGAATTTTTAAGGAATATAGTCATTAGCAAGAAAAAAGTTTGTAAAAAATTGTTGATGTAGCTAACTACCATGAGTTAAATATTAATAGTTGATTGTATTATGTTTTTAAAGAGGTAGCCCTGAAACTCCAGATGCCAATAACATGAAGATGTGGGGATAAGATGGAAGGTATGCCAAGCATGCCAGCCTGTTAACAGCACCTGTGCTGCTTGGGAGGAGGACATAGGCACTGTATAACTTAAGATATCTTTAGGGAAATGTAAAATAAAATATGTACATTAAAACCAAATTTTGCCTAAAAATGAAAGATTATAAGCAGCACTATTCAAGCAAACATAGAAAGCAGAAAAGTAGGTCCTGAACAACCACCACCACCAAAAAGCTTTAACAATTCAGCAGATGTAAGGAAAGTTAAAAAAAGAAAATAGCCAAAGAAAAAAACATGGTACAAGAAAGGTGGTAGGAAGTAGCACAAGCGTGTCGATAGATACAATAAATGTAAAATAATTACATTCACCTATTAAAATATACTACTTTTAAAGGAGCAAACATCAGAAGAAAGTTTAAAAATAAAAGAATTTGTTTTGAATTTCAAAGGAATTCAAAATTCAATTTGTTTTGAATTTCAAGGATCCTTACTGCTTTAGTCAGTAATTCTCCAAACTTCTAATGAACTACCTGAAGTATTTTCCGAAAATATAGGTTCCTGGGCCCCAAGCCAGAAATGTTGATTCAGCAGGCCTGGTTTCTAAACCCAATAATCTGGATGTTTAATCAGTTATCCAAATGTTTCTGCGGAAGGGGATCTGAATATCAAAATCTAGAAAATTAGATTCTTCAGCCTTCTGTCTTGCCATCAAAACCTTCCATCACTGAATAATCCTACTTCTCTCAGCTTTTTCTCTGCTTCCCCAACAAATGATATGTTTCCTTTCACCATCCCGGCATGTCCAATGCTCATTTCCACCAGTCTATGACCTTCTTGCAGACATGAATAACATCTCCTTTGTCATGCTGAACCCTTGGTATGGTGAGTGGAAATGTTAGGCTGTATCAATTTCTGGCACTTGGTATGGTGAGTGGAAATGTTAGGCTGTATTTCTGCTTTATGAATAAGTCAAAGAAAGTGTGGGGAAAGTAAATGAGATGAGACTGGAGATAAAAGCACTAAAAAGTGGACACCTGGGTGATTCCATTGGTTAAGCATTTGATTCTTGGTTTCCGCTCAGGTCATAATCTCAGGGTTGGTTTTAATGAGCCCTACATTGAGCATTGTGTTCAGCATGGAGTCTGCTTGAGATTCTCTCTCCCTTTCCTTCTTCCCCTTCTGATGAGGAACAGAAGATAAGCTGAGAACAAAGCAGCAGCTGACACAGTGCAATACGCACCCCCATGGGCTATGTCTGACCTCCCTCGGGCACTCCTGGCTGCCCTGAAGCTAAGGAAAGGAAAAACAGATAGTTAACTTACAGAGATCACAATCCTGCAAGACAGTCTCCCTCAGTTTACAAATGTCTTAGTAATTTATAAGAACAAAGCATTTTTAACCAGAAGGAAATGTCAATACAATTAAATGTCCTTATAACCTCCAGCCCATTGACAGATACTCCAAGCGGCAGAGTGTAAGGTTCCTCCAGAAAGCTCCCAATTGTCTTCAAGTTAATGCCTTGGCAGAAGGAAACACAGCCTTAACTGACAGGGGTAAGGCCTTCAGTACCCTGTGAGTCCTCTTTAACACATGAAAATCCTTTTGAAACCTCTCTTTTCCTTACCTCCTCCAACTCCCAAGTATATAATCAGCCACCCCTCACAAGTTTGGGGCAACAGCTCTTTCTGCCCACAGGTCCTGTCCTTCTGCTTTAATAAAACCACGTTTTGCACCAAAGATGTCTCAAGAATTCTTTCTTGGCCATCAGCTCCAGACATCACCCCATGAAACCTCACCTATATAAAACTACATCATTCCCAATCTTGCTCTCTCTCTCTCAAATAAATAAATAAATAAATCTTTAAAAATATTAAACCAAAACAGCATCAAAAAGAAGAGGGGGAGGAGGAGAAGAAAAGAAGGAGAAGGAGAAGGAGGAGGACAACAAGGAGGAGGGCAAAAGAGGGCAGAGACCAAAAGAGGGCAGAGACACCCAAACGGGGCACAGACAAGCCCAGGGGAGATGGGAAGAGGGAGAACAGCCCAGCAGAGAAGGAGAGCAGGGAGCAAGGAAGCATGACTTATCTGGTTGATTGCTTCCCAGGCTCCAGATCTCTGGGGTTAGGCCCAGGGTGCTCTCCAGTCATTGTTTCTGCAGCAGCAAAGATGAAAGTCAGACAAAATAATCCCGAAGTGCTGAACTCTGCTTGCTAAGTCCTTAGGGGCTTTATTAGACTTTACTTTCCTCAGACATTGAGTGAAGTCTTCAGCTGAAGTCCATTAAACAAATTAAAAAGCAGGAGAAAAATAAACACAGATTGATGGAGATAGCAGTTTTATGAGGCAAAGGGAGCAGTTAGTTCTGACAAAGCTCCTGCCCTTACTTATACTGTTGGATTCCCCGGCCCTCGAAACTCTGAAGAGACTGTTCCCTCCAAGACACCCTGCTGGCAGCCTTAAAAGAAAGCTAATAGAATTTTTTTCCCCCACAAGACAAAAAGCTGGTACAAACTGAAGTAGAAATATTTTCTACATTGTTCCTCGGTACAGTTCCTGACACCAAACCATTTGTCCTTTTGTCTCTGAGCAAGGTCGTAAGAAATAAATCCAGTACTGCTGTGTATATATTTTATGGGTTAGATACTGGACACACCATTGGACCTGAAAGAAAACCAAACCACATTCATTTCCCCCCAGTAGAGACTTGTATGTTAGACAATCACTTCAAATTCATACCTTCTTGGGATTATTAATGGTATCTGAAAAACAAGACATTTAATAAGTTTCCAGACCTTACTAATGCAAGTCAAAAAAAAAAAAAGATTCATTGCACCCCCACAATGTACGAAGTGCCATGCTTGTACCTCTGCCACATGCAGAGAAGCTGAACAAAAGATCTGCAATCAGCTCATCTTCCTTGCATGACTTTGTGAACTTATTTTAGACACCCCCCCAAAAAAAATAAATAAATAAATAAATAAATAAATAAATAAATAAAGCCACTCTTGGACTTTGTCTCCACGGCAAGGAATATTCCCTGGAGGCAAGACTCTGCACTCTCTGCATATTTTCCTCAGGGGCAGGGGCGAAGCCAGCATTAGATTTTTCCATTTCACATTCTGTGGCTGCTTCAGACAGTGGAGCTCTTCCTCACCTTGCCCTGGGGTTATGGAAACTGAGCCTGGTGCCAGTCCCACTCTGCAGATCCGCATGCTGCCCCTGGTTTCTGTCCAGGACCCTGGGCTACAGAAGGTGGAGCCGGTGATGCCTAAATGCAAATTTGGTCCTTGGATTTTCTAAGCCAAGTCAATTCAGCACTTCAAAACATTCTTACATTTTAAAAAACTCAGGCTTTCCAAACAACTGCAAACTACTTGACATCCAACTATCTCCGGCCTTTGCTCCCTATTGAACACAGGTTTGCATTGTCACAGACATCGTATATTTTTAAACAAATAAAGGGGGAATAAAAGAAACCTAGGCCATCAAAATCTACCAAAAGTAAAAAAAATAAAATAAAATAAATAAAGGAAAAAGCACTGTTTTGCAAAAATGTCACATATTTTTTTAATGGGGAAAAAATAAGCTGTACAAATTTTTTAATAGATGAAAGCACATTTTCATCTTTTATAAGCAATTAGTTACAAAGGAGAGTGTCTTTAAAACATAAAGGACCAGATTCTCCCTTGGCCCAAGTAAGTATCTTCAATTAATTTCCTAAAAGAGCCTGTAATGATCCCAAAGCTAGTTGCTGGTCTCTTGACGCCAAAATCCAAATTAAATCTAATTATCCTTTCCAGTAGGACACAGGAAAGACACAGCAGTTTAAATCCACAGAAACCCCAAACCTCATTTTTACCAATCATTTTAACATTTTCTCCCCTGAAATCTTTTACAAGAGCTGCCTTCAAAACCAACGAGGCTGATCTGAGTTTCTCTTTTGCCCTCCTCCTTCCACCAGTTAGTGGAGAAAATGCCTGGACTGTGCAGAAACTAGAGACGGGAAGTTCAAACCCTCCACAAACCAGGTTACCAGTCAAAGGAAAAATATTAAAAAATAAGAGTTTCCCCAAATCCCCAAATGAAATGAGAAATAATAACCCCCTGGAAGTGCCCATGATTTTTAACATCCGTGGAATGCTTGCTTGAGTTAATATCAAATATTATTACCACATCTGGGTTAGCAAGTGGAATTTCCATGCAATCTTGGATCTTCGACTTTTCTTCTGCAACCTCATTAGTGGTGCAAACCCTGCCATGAAAATCTATCCAGATTTGCAACCAGCATTATCTTTTTTGTCAAAACAGTAAGATGTGTCAGGCAAAGTGTAAAATCCTGGGCCCTGTGCTCATGGGAAGTAGCTGTGAAATGAAGAGCTGGCTGGGTGGGAGGGCCTCCTGGAATCAGGCTGATGACCCACTCCTCCCTGAGCAGACTTGGTGTGGTGACGGGGAGCTCACCTTTTGAGCACTCAGGGGCTTGGGAGGGGCAAGGAGCCCTAAGACAGGGGGGAAAGAAAGGACAACTTTGAAGGTCAGAATGCCTTAATCAAGATCAGCCAGGGTTGGGATCCCTGGGTGGCGCAGCGGTTTGGCGCCTGCCTTTGGCCCAGGGCGCGATCCTGGGGTCCCGGGATCGAATCCCACATTTGGCTCCCAGTGCATGGAGCCTGCCTGTGTCTCTGCCTCTCTCTCTCTCTCTGTGACTATCATAAATAAATAAATAAATAAATAAATAAATAAATAAATAAATAAGATCAGCCAGGGTTAACAGAAAGAAGTACGCTTGCCATTTAACTTGTGTAAAGGGGAGAGGGGGGGAATCTGTGTGGCTCAGTGGTTGAGTGTCTGCCTTTGGCTCAGGTTGTGATCCCGGGGTCCTGGGATTGAGTCCCGCATCAGGCTTCCTGCATGGAGTCTGCTTCTCCTTCTGCCTGTGTCTCTGCCTCTCACTCTGTGTCTCTCGTGAATAAATAAATAAAATCTTTTTTAAAAACTTGCATAAGGGATAGTGGACAATGACAGCAATGGGTCATTCTTGTTTAGGATTCTGCTACTTGATTGCTATGTTCAGAAAAACCAAGTGAGCACTACAGTCATATTTTACAGTGATGGGCTGGTTTGTGGAGACTTGTGCCCCTGGGTTAAATGGTAATTGCTCTTCATTTTTAAGCTGACCTTCCATCGAAATATCCTATTAACTCAGTATCAAGCTTTCACTAGGTGCCAGGCACTGGAGACTCTTTCTTATTACAAGTCACTTAATCACAAATATTCGTTCAACAAGCACTTAATGGATGCTTACTTGGAACCAAACTTTGTGCTACATGTTAAAACATAACAGTGTAATTTCAGGACTCAGCCTTTTTTCTTCTTCTTCTTTTTTCTTTTTTTTAAATTTTTTTTCTTCTTTTTTCTTTTAAATGAGGTTTAATTGGTTTAGTTCAGGTGTACAAAATAATGATTTGTGTATATTGCAAAATGATCACCTCAATAAGTCTAGTTAACATCTGTCACTACACCTAATTACAGAATTTTTTTCTTGTGATGAGAACTTTTAAGGTCTACTCACTTAGGAACTTCAAAATATGTAATATGATATTACTAACTATGGTTGCCATATGTACATTACATCTGGTATATGACTTACTTATTCTATACCTGGAAGTTTTTGCATTTTGATCCCCTTTACTCATTTGCCCTCCCATCCCCACACACACATCCTACCTGTGGGACCCAATAATCTGTTCTCTGCATCTATAAACTTGGTGGGGATTTTTTTAAGATTCCTCATATAAGTAAGATCGTACAGTATGTGTGTCTTTCTCTGTCTGACTTTTCACTTGGCATAATGCCCTCAAGATCCACCCATTATGTCACAATGACAAGATTTCATTCATTGTTACGGCTGCATAGTATTTCGCTGTGTGTGTGTATGTGTGTGTGTGTGTGTGTGTGTGTGTGTGTGTACATATCACATTTTCTTTAACCATTCATGTATCAGTGGACACTCAGATTTTGATTTGCATTTCCCTGATTATGAGTGATATTGAGCATCTTTTCATGTACCTGTTGGCCATCTGTATGTCTTCTTTGGAAAAACGCCTGTTCAGATCCTTTGTCCGTTTTTTAAATTGGATTGTTTGTTTTTGAGCTCTTGAGTTGTGTGAGTTTTTTATACATTTTTGTATATTAACCCCTTAGCACGTATTTGATCTGCAAATATTTTCTCAAATTCAGTAGGCTGCCTTTTCTTTTTGTTGATGGTGTCCTTGGTTTTTTAATCTGTGAAGGAAGGTACTATACAACATTTCTAGGGTTTCTTCCTCTTAAAAAAAAACTCATTTGATTGGTTTTATTATTTGTTTACACATAGTTTGTCTCTCGTTTATAAACTTCAAGAATCCAGATTCTTTATTGCGATGTTTCCTGGGTCTAAATTATACATTGGAAAGGTCACCCGACGATTCAGTTCTCATCATGGGAGCCTGCCAGCATTGAGAATGGAGATAAACGTTAACTGGAATTTTAAACATATGCTTACAAATTACTGCAAACCTCAGATACAATAAAAAAATGACAGCAAGGGAATCAAGATCCTTAGAATTATTCACATAAAACTTCTTTCTCATGTAATAGTGGCAACATAACCAGGATCCAGCAAAGACAGAGCCCTCCTTTTGGGGGACATGCTGAAGGCTAAAAGTAGTTTGGCTGGGACCTCATACCCCAGTTGTGTGGCCCACAGTAACAGCCATTTTGCTACTGACAGGAGCCAGAGGTTGTAAGCCTGCTAGGTTTCTGATTTTCCTTATTTTGGGAGTGCGCAGTTGGATTAAGTGATGGAAAAAGTCATGCCACACAGACATTTTCCTTTCAAGAAGTTAAAGAGAGTTCAGCCACAGTGCAAGTTCTTTTTGCATTTATCTTGGACTTAAAAAAAAATTGGAAATGGCTACAACATGACATGCTGACATATGAGAGTGCAAAATGGGGAAGGTTTGCAAAGATGATGGCAAAGAGAAGAGGTTGACTAATAGGTGGGCATTTGTGGGGGAAAAGTAGCAACAATGTGGTGGGAAAGACCGAACATTAATACACATGTGCACATGTACACACACACACACAGACTCTCCCAAGGTCACAGCGTGAAGGATTGAAGAAATTCTTGGAGTACCACGAAGTTTAGTAAATGTGTGTTTCATGGAGGAATCAATGTTAACCTAATGTCCTGAACTATGCCCCGAAAATTTTAGAGTGTTTGGAACATTGAAGAACTTTCATTATGCATTCAGCATATGTCAAAAATGTCAAAGAATAGAAACATGAAAGAGCCAGTGCAAGATTAGTGTGACATGAAACTCAGACCAAGGATTCATATCCCATCCCTGGCCTGGTCTCCTGCCAGGGCAGAGTGCTCCATGGGCAGAGCTGTCCAACCTTGGCTGTGCCGGCTCCAGTAGCAGTTCTAACATTTTGGAAGCCCCAGATTCCTTTGAGAATTTGGTCAAATTTAGAGTCCATCCCTAGAAAAATGCACACAAATACCTCCATTTTCCATGTAATTACAGGAGATTTTCAGATGCCCAGAAGCTTTGGATTAAGAACTCTAGGGATGCCTGGGTGGCTCAGTGGTTAAGCATCTGCCTTCTGCTCAGGGCCAGATCCCAGGGTTCCGGGACCAAGTCCCACATCGGGCTCCTTGCATGGAGCCTGCTTCTCCCTCTGCCTATGTCTCTGCCTCTCTCTGTGTCTCTCATGAGTAAATAAATAAAATATCTTTAAAAAAAAAAAGAACTCTAACTAAAAGATACCTCTAAACCTTTCTGATGGATGAAGCTTTATGCTGAATGGTCTCACATTTTTTCATCAAAATAACCACCAAACCCGCCTTGTTGCATTTGTTTCAGGCTTCATTTTCTTCTCTATGGTAATAAATATTTATCATGGTTATAATCCCTATAAACGATGATGACAACCAATATACAGTGAATTCTCATGTGTCAGGCAGTATTCTAACAGCTTACATGTATCCTCCTTGGTCTTACCCTACTGAAGAAAATGCTGATATGGGATGATAACATCCCATTTTACAGATGACACCACTGGGGCACAGAGAATTTAAAGTAACAAGTAGTAGTTAGCAAGTTCAGACTCTGGCAGTCTGATTTTAGACCTTGCATTCTTACCCTTCCAGTTTCTTCTACTCGTAAAAATATTTCTCTCATGTATATGGCAGTAGAAACTCTAAAAACAAACACACACAATAAAAAACAATGAACTAAAAATAAATTTTTAAAGAAAATTGTTTTACCTTCTTTCCTTATTATTTCAGAGAAGTGACAGAGAAAATGTTCAGAGAAAGTCTTAGCTTCTTATACAAAGGCTCCATCCCCTCATAAGGATGGTTTACCCTCTAATTCCAGTGGCCAGTCACCATTCATCACATTCCCTGAGCTGACTGTCCCTTGTGTCCTTCATCTCATTTTAAATGAGATGGCCATGGATAAGTGGATTGAGAATCACGTATCCATTCCTTCCAGTCAGCTTATTGCAACCTATGCAGTTTAGATGGCACAGGATGTCACCAATGTGGTTCTGTTTTATTAAAAATTAAGATCAGGCTATATCAATAGAGTTAATGATATTCAACATGAATATGGTTAATTTTACATTTTAGTAAAATTCATTTTAGAAGCCTTTAAATAGTAGAATCTTGGCAATAATTTGTAACAAGAGGAGTGATTTCGAAAATCTTTTGTGCCACATGTTTGTTGGGTTTTTCACTGGCAAAGTAGTAAAAGGGTTGTCAGATTCAGAAATTAATCATTTTTAGTTTACAGTAATAAGTCCAATATGTGTGTTTGCATGTGTATTTTTCCAGTACCACCAAGCAATTCTCCAATGCTCAGCAGACCCTGCTGGGTGTCCTACAGTTTAACTCAGTTCTGACATGACCTACCTCCAGGTGGACAGTGTCAGATCCCACAGGGTAAGGGCTCAGTCCCACATACTGTGCACCACTGCAGATACCAGTCAAAAGACCAGATTGTCATCTGTGTTTCTAACCAATTGGCTATAAATTGGAGGCTCCAGAGAGACCCCTTCTTGGGTTCAATAAATTTCCTACAGCAACTCAAAGAACTATGAGAAACAGTTTATTATAAAGAGATAAAGCTCAAGAACAGTCAAATGGAAGAAATATATAGGGCTAGGCATGTGGGAAGGGTCGCAGAGTCCTCATGCTCTTTCTAGGCACACCACTCTCCCATTACCTCCTGTAGTTCACCAACCCTGAAGCTCGTTAAAGCCCGTCCTTTTTGGGTCTTTATGAAGCCTTCATTACATAGGCACAATGAATTAAATCATTGGCCATTGGGGATTGGACTTCACCTCCAGACCCCTTCCCGTTAGGAGGTCAGGGGTGTGGGAATGAAAATTCTAGCCCACTAGTCTTGTGGTTGGTTCTGTGGATAATGAGCCCCCATCTTTTGGTACTCTCCAAAAGTTACCTCATTAATATAAACTCATAAATATTAACATGAAAGGGATTTATTAGGAATATCAAGACACCTTTATCACTCTTAACATAGGAAGTTCCAAGGGTTTTAGGAGTTTTGTGCAGAAGCAGAATGAAGACCAATTAATTATTTCTTAGTGTAAATCACAACACCACACAAGTGTTTCAAATCTGCTCAACTTTTCTGTTATAAGCGCTTATCAGCAGTATGTGAACTAGCAGATGTTTAAACTTATTTTGGAAAAATTTTAGATTTACAGAAAAGTTTCCCAGATAGCATAGAGTCTCCATATACCCTTGACTCAGCTTCCCTGATATTAACAACTGTCATATCAACAGCACATCTGTCAAAACTCAGAAATTAACATTGGCATAATGTAGTAACTACATTATGCCATACTGAATGGCATAAAGTAACATACTTTATTCAGATTTCACCAGTTTTTCCAATATTGACCTCTTTTGATTCCAAGGTCCAATCCAGTATACCACATTGTATTTAATCATCATATCATCAATCTCTTCCATCCTGTAACAGTTTCTCAGTCTAGTTTTTCAGGACTTTGGCACATTTGAAGAATACTGTTAAGATATTTTATAGAATATCCTTCATTTGGGGTTTGACTTATTTTCTCATGATTAGAAAGTGCTTCTAAATGTTGGGGAAGAAAACCGTAGAGCTCAAGTGCCCCTCTCATCAATCCTGTCAGTGGGTACATAACATGTCTCCTCATGGATGAGGATAACCTTCATCACTGGCTAAGGTGAAGCCCATCAGGTTTCTCCACTATGAAGTTACTATTTTCCCTTTTTCCGTATTCCATCCATTGGAAGCAAGTCACTTAATCCAGCCCCTATTCAAAGGGAGGAGAATTATTTTCTATTTCCTGGAGGTGGGTTTATCTACATAGATTATTTAGAATTCTTCTGTAAGTAAGATTTATCCCTTTTCCCCATATATTTATTTATCCAATCATTTATTTATATCAGTATGCACTCATAGATATTTGTTTTATTTCCTGAGCTATAATCCAGTACTATAGTTATTTATTTGGTTGTTCAAATTGTTCCAGCTTTGTCCATTGAAGTTCTTTCAGTTTGGCTCCTCTGTCCCTTGGATATAATACACCTCCCTCTTTGTCTCTTTTTAAGCACTTCCTTAATATCTAGCACTAGTAAGATGCTCCAGGCTCATCTTGCACTTTCCATGCCTCTGTCCTGAAATCTGCCAATTATCCAAGAAGTCCTGTTTTCCTTCATGGGAGAATGGTGCTAGAAGTAAGATGTGAGTCCTGAGTGTGCTCATCATTACTGAGTGTCACATTTTCTAGGTCCCCTCAAAAGATGAAGTTAAGAAATAGATATGTATACACCAAATACAAATATCATCATTTATTTCTCTATCGAAGCTACAAGACACATACGTATACACATTCAATAGATGTAATGAAGATACATCTATTAAACATATGAAAGATAGGGAAAAATATAGGTACGTGTGTATACATGTATATATGTATACGTGTTTATGCATGTGTGGACCTATCTGACGTTAGATGATAGATAGATAGATAGATAGATAGATAGATAGATAGATAGATAGATGGGATCCCTGGGTGGCTCAGTGGTTTTGCGCCTGCCTTTGGCTCAGGGCCCGATCCTGGAGTCCTGGGATCGAGTCTTGCATCGGGCTCCCGGCATGGAGCCTACTTCTCCCTCTGCCTGTGTCTCTGCCTCTCTCTCTCTCTCTGTCTATCATAAATAAAAATAAATCTTTAAAAAAAGATAGATAGATAGATAGATAGATAGATAGATAGATAGATAGATAGACAGATAGACATAGATAGATAATATCTGACTCTAATTCAGCACCACAGGGTTCATTCTAGATTTCTTCTTTTGCTTATTTGTAACTTCCTCCTCTGACAGTGTAAAATCTGGCCCCCATTATTCATAATTTACTTATTCATTTGTTTAATCTGAATATACGTGTAAAAAAGTTTTAGAATTGCTAGCTCTTACTCCTGTAGGAAACTAATCTACTGACTACTGTATAGTGTCAATACCCAGATCTTTTTGTCCTTAGACTGAAAGATCCAGTGAAAACACCGGTTTCGAAAATTTTCTAGATCAGTAACTCTTTTTTCCACTCCCTTTAATGAGGTTATCTCCCACATTTGCAATACAGTTAGATTTGTCACAATCTGCATTACATCCTGGGATCCCCAACATCCTGGTTGATTTTTAAGAATTTGCATACAACAAAGTTCCCTCTTCGTGGTGCACAGTTCAATGGATTTTGACAAATTCATAGAGTCATGTATTGACTAAGCCAGTACCATAGAGAATAGTTTCATTGACCTAAAACGTCCCTTGTGCACTCCCATTGTAGTCAATCCCAGGCTTAATCCTTGGCAACCACTAATCTGTTTTCAATCCCATAGTTTTTTGCCTTTTTCATAATGTCACATAAGTGAAATCCTATAATATAAAGGCTTTTGAGTTGTTTCTTTTATTAAGCAAAATACACTTGAGGCTTATCCATGTTGTGGGAATCAATAACTCATTCCTTTTTATGGCAGAGTAGTATTCCGCTGAATAGATATGCCAAGTTTTTTATAGATTCTCCTGTTGAAGGACATCTGGTTGCCTGCAGTGTTTAGTGATTATGAATAGTTGTTATAAATGTAGTTAACTTGTTTTCAGGTGAACAGAAGTTTTCAATTCACTTGGATAAATACCAGAAGTGTGATTGTTGATGTGATTGGAAAGTCTATGTCAGAAACATAGAAACTTTGTCAGAAACCAAACTGTTTTCCAAAATGAGTATATAATTTTGCCTTCCACCATGGATGAATGAGACTCCTCACTTATCTACAGCTTTATCATCATTTTGTATTGTCTTACTTATTTTAGTTATACTAAGAGATGTGAGTGGTGTTCCATTTTGGTTTCAGTTTATACTTCCCTAATGACAAAAGATGTTGACCATCTTTCTTTATGATTTTTGCCATCTTCATGTTTTCTCTAATGAAATACCTTTTCACATCACTTGCCTATGTTTTAATTGTTTTGTTGATCTCATTAAAAATACATTATTAATAATAACAAATTATAACAAGACATTTTGTACTATAATACAATTTATAATGTAATTTTAAATGAAACTTTAAATTTCACCCCATCTCATCCTTTTTTCAAATTTTAGTTTTGTATATGTTTATAATTTATGTAACATTAGCACAGAAGAACATGAGTGTGACTTATAATTTGATATATACCTCCAGGAGGTACATGCTCAAATTTCTTTATTGATGGGATTTGTGATCAAGTTTGGAGACTGTTGCCTAAGAGAGAAGGTTGCACTTGGATGGGAAGTCCTGGCTGAGTTGAGTGGTGAGGAGGGCTGCTGGGGAGGAGGAAGAAAAAAGAGAGGTAAGAAAGACCCAGAATGCAGTCATCACCCAAGTACCAAGAAATAGGATTCTAGAATCTCTAGGCAGTTGAGAACAAGAGTTGAGAATTCTCTCTCTAAGGCTCTGAAGAAAGGTTTCCGGTTGAAGACAGATCGCTTGTGCCTTATAAGAATCAGAAATGGCTTCATGGGGTGCAGGAAGCTCATGTGAGCTGCCAGTTACTGATTGAGTAAGTAGAGCAGTATTCCTTTCACAGAATCACCTGAGCGGGGTCTCTGGGGTAGGCACCAGGAATCTGCCTTTTTGATAAGACCTAAAGTATTCCAATGAAGCCACCTGTCCCAAAGAACAAGCAATGGCAACCTCCGGCTTGAAGGACACCAAACATTGTGCTTGGGGCTACCACTGCTGTGGGGTCTTGTTTTGTTTGCTACCAGTATGGTTCTAAGACAAGGGATGGAAACCAACTTAATTTGTAAACTCTGCATAGTAAGCCTCATGTGTCTCCCTCTCAGTGCCTAGCATACACCTCACTGCTGTAAATCAGGGACTGTTCCTGAAAAGGCCCAGATAGTCAGGATTTTAAACTTTGTGATCCATATGGTCTCCAACACAACTGTTCAGTCCTGTGAAAAGCAGCCATACTCTATTGCTGAGTAGGCGTAGCTATATTCCAATAAAACTTCACTTAAGAAAGCAAGCCTGGTTTGCTGACCCTTGCTATTCACCAGTATGTACTCTATATATTCTAGACGACATGTTGTTATTTTATTGCTTAGTTACTTTAAAGACCCCATAGCGATTCTTCTCTGCCCTTTCTGAATACTCAGGCCTGTGTTTAGCCTCACCTTTCTTTCAACTGGAGAATGTAACTCTAAGAGAGGAAACTAATAGCTTTAGAAATTTCTAGGCAGATGCAGAAAATGATGCTGGATGAAAATATGTATGAATATCACATGCAGTATCAGAAATGTCACTCCACTCCTATCCCATCAAGGTTGCCGTATTTGGGTAAGACATTGCTTCAAGAGAGGAAGCACTTCTAGAAAGCCAATAGCCAACAAGGCATGGAACACTCTGCCACTTAGTTTATAAGTGGAAACCACTTTAAATGATTCAGTGGGGGTCTCTTTATGGCCTCTGTATTCCCACCACCACCATTCCCTCCTCTCATGACCCATGGTCATCTGTCTCCTCTTGCTCATCAGTCAGTATCATGACTTTTTAGGGGCTCCCATAAAGTAATGATGGAGGAGCTCAGGAAAACATTGCATTTGCAATATAACACTGATATTTTTGAAAAAAAAAAATCCTTCCACATTTGGAACAGTATTAAGAGAATGGAAGAAAGATAAAGTGCTAAATTGTCTTGCTTCAATAAACACTCAAATAATAAATCTTAATGTTGTCCATTCAGATCCATGTGTATTTCATCTCTGGTTGAAATGGGGGGGGGGTGTATTTCCACATACATAGGGAATGCTTAATTCTTTGTACTCTGTTTTTTTCTATTCATAGAATTAAATGGGAATCCTGGAAGTGTATTGCCCTCTGTGGTTTCTAACTGAACATCAATAAAGGAGGGATCATTTCTTTGCTTACCTGATCCTGAGAACATGATAGCATTTACTTGAAAGTGCCCATGTAGAAAACTATTAAGGAGAGAGCCTGCACTCATTCCCTCCTTGCATTGTATATTCCTGTACTTTGTTTTTCCCCATGCTGGTTCTGAATGATGAAAAGAAACAAGAAGTGGAGGGATGGGCAAAATGGATGAAGGGGAGAGGGAGACACAGGCTTCCAGGTATGGAATGAATAAGTCACAGGAATAAAAGACACAGCAAAGAGAGTATAGTCAACGATAATGTAATAGTGTTGTATGGTGACAGATGGTCGCCGCACTTGTGGTAAACATGGCATAATGTATAAACGTATAATTTGTCAAATTACCATGTTGTACACCTGAAACTAATATAACACTATCAATTATAATCAAATAAAGAAGTTTCTAAAATTTAAAATAAAAGTAACAGAAAACATCTAGGCAGGGCTACCCACAACCGTGGCATATTTTTAAGTTCTCAGTAGCAACAGACTTAATCTCAGGACTCAGGACAAGGCAAAATTGTGTGACCTACTCTGATCTTTGACAGGTTCTGCCTCCAACAGATCTGGGGATGAAGGCTGCCGGCATCTTGGCCCTGATTGGCTGTCTGATCATGGTCACTGAGCCCAAAATCTACACTCGCTGTAAACTGGCAAAAATATTTTTGAGGGCTGGCCTGGACAATTACCAGGGTTTTAGCCTTGGAAACTGTGAGATTTCTCCTTTCCTGTTCTTTTTCTACCTTTGATGCGCCCTCTGAAATGTCAAAATTTCCCCACACCCCCAGCTTTGGTTTGTCCCCAGCTCTTCCATGCACTGTCCCACCAAGGATGCCCCTGTGTGTGCTAGGTACCCACATGTTCTCTTCAAATGATGCTCTCTAGGGTACCTCTCTCCCTCCCTACCCCTCATGTCCTCACTCCTGAAGTCCTGCACAAATGACACCAGCAAGGGAAGGAGAAAACAATGCCTCCCTTGCTGGTGGGGTAGGGGCAGACCTGACTTCTGGTCTCGTCCAGGTGCAGCCACTGACTAGGTGTGCAGCTTCAGAAGTGCCCCATGGGTGTGCTACTTGCCCTGTCCCTCCCCAAAGTCTGTTGGGACCGCAGCATTATTGTAATGTATATAAGGGAACTCTCCTCTAAGAGCAGAGTTGGAGGGAAAAAAATGCATTTCTTTTACTGGCATTTCTGGCTTTTTCCCCCTCTAGGGATCTGCATGGCATACTATGAGAGCCGCTACAATACAACAGCTGAGACCCAGCTGGAGGATGGAAGCATTGACTATGGCATTTTTCAGATAAATAGTTTCACGTGGTGCAGACGTGCTAAGCTACAAGAGAAGAACCACTGTCACGTTGCCTGCTCAGGTACGGTTTTGGTTTTCTAAAAATAATGTCCTCAAGGATAAAAGCAGGAAAGTTGATAGTGGAATATCCACCCATTTTCTGCTTTAACAAAAACTTGGAGTTCAGATGTGCAAGTAGGTCTATACCATGCCAATAAATTATTCGACAGTTCCCCAGGGTGACATTCAGAGTCCTGTGGCCTACTTGCCCAAAGATGCCTTATTCCTTCTAAGATGGTTTTTATGAAACAACCATGAAGGCAGAAGGGTAGACAAATGACCTTACTATCCTTTCATGCATAGAGACATTAAATATGTTTGATAAGAAGGAGAAATCTGTTTGCCAACTGCTTTCCATAAGCAATTTACTCAGACTATGCATTTATGCTTCTTTATACAGAATGAGATAAATAAATACACTTAAATTTCTTAAACAGTAGAAATTAAGCTAGACTTCACTTCCAAGACTTCTGCTTCAATCATCTATGTACATAGAATTGAGGCTGGCAGAAAACATCAGACACACACATATATGAAAGAGAATATATGCTTTATGGAGTTAGATGACTATAAACAGGTATAGGTTGAGTGTTAAGAACTTCAGAGGGCAGAGACATTCATTGATAAAGTCATGGAGAGTCTTGTAGACACAATGATACTTAATCTAAGACTTGGAAGATAGGTAAGATTTGGACATTTAGAGATGGGGAAGAGTCAGTCTGGATAAAGGAAACAACAAAAGCCAAAAGGTTATATGTGGGCAGTAGGTATGAGGCATGCAGGTGCATGCATGAGGTGTGAGACATTTGTGTTATCTAGAACAAAGAGGATGTGAAGACAAATAACAGGACATGGGGTTGGAAAGATTGATTACTACCTGACTATGAAGGACCTGGGAAGCCAGGTAGGACTTATATACTGATTTCTGCCTGCAATAAGATTATCAGCAGAGGTCAGTTGATTAAGCATTGCTCCAGAATGATTAATGTGCAAACAGAGTATGATATATTGCCATTGCAAGTGTTGAGGTGAGAGACAGAAAGACCTGAATGATGATCATGTCTGGAGGCATGGAAAACATGCAAGAGATACTCAACAGATCCTACCCCTCTCTCTACAAAGTAAGCTCCACGAGGGCAGGGGTTTTCTGTTTTGTTCACTGATATATCCTTAATGCTTGGACATAGTTTTGGGGTTCAATAAATATTCATGGAATAAATGAATGGAGGGAATGAGGAGCAAGGATGAAAATAAAAATTTCTAAGGTATTCATTCTGTGGCAAACTCCTTAGGAACAGGAAATAAACTTTTAATCTCTGACACATACAGGATAACCAAGTACATATGTTTGAATGTATGAATGATTGAACAATATGTTAATTTTCTTGCAAATTGTCTCTAAACCTACATTACGACAGAATGCTAACTCCTGAAGCAGATCACACAATTATGGACCAATTCCTAATTTAGAACATTTTTTTTGTTGGATCAAAATCCACCTCTTTACAGCTTTCTTCTGTGAATTCTAGTTTTTCCTCTTGGATTTATTCAGAACAAATTTGCTCAACTTTATACATAGAAACTTATAAAATGCTTGAAAATGACTAGTAGATATTTCTCATCTTTAATTTCTTCTGGGTAAAAACTTCAGTATCTTCACCTTCTACAGGTACGACTTTTAAATCCCTCCCCATTCATGGTCAATATCATTAGCATTCCCAACACCTTGCTGATGGAGTCTTCCAGTTAAACACAGCAACTGGACATGTATGTTTTTAGAAGCTGAAGAACAGGAGGACAAGTCCTGGCTAATTTAGTAATTAGAGAAATTTGAGTCCTAAAATGACAGTGGGAAAGCCAAGAAGCAACCATAGGATCCTAAAAGGGCTCAGAAATCAGCAGAGTCAGCTCATTCTGGAAACTGGAATGAAAGTAGGTAGAAAATAGGAGGACCAATCAGAAGTCCAATTAAGGAAAAGCTAGGCCATCAGATTCCCTTCCTGACTCCATTCAGCTACTGACTGCTTCTTCTCAATCCTGGCAGGATACTGGAGCTTTCCCTTCTGGACAGAGTGAGTATTCAGCAACCTGTAGATGTGAGAGTTCTATAGTGAAGACACAGGAGATTAAATTCAAGTTTCCATAGTCCCAGTCGGTTTCCTCCACTTAGATCCTAGAATGGTGGAAGCCAGGCTAGACTCTCCAAAAGAGAAGATTCTGTTCTGGAAAATTCAGACAGGCGAAAAGGAAATAACTAACGATTCTGAGTAGGAGCTCTCCATGAAGTCTCCAGACTTCTCTATAGGGAGATACACAGTTAAGAATCCCCATATCTGTGTACAGAATTCCTAATCAGTTGTTTTTTTTTTTTTTAGTCTCTCTTTCTTAAATAAGTGCAGATAACCGAGGATCACCAGGCTTCACAGAAGAGTCATTAACATGAAAGAATGAGACAAAATACAACAAAAACTAAACAAAACAAAAACCAAAATCAGATAGAAGGCACTTGTCAAAAGCAGATATACAGGGAAATGAAAATTTCAAATGAAAAAGGAAACTATCATTGATATCTTCATATTAATAGCATGTCATATCAATGAAATAAGGGGATGCTTTATAAAAAGTATTTAGAGAACAGCTCTTGGAAATTCAAAATATGATTGCAGAAACAAAAAACTCGATAGGTTGGAAGATAAGATTAAGGAAATCTTTCTAAAATCAGAATGAAAAGGAGAGAGATAGATGGAAAATAGGAGAAATAAGGATGAGAAAAATAAATGAATCTGAAGTAGATAGAATGAAATCTTTAAAAAACATTTCCAGAACTGAAAGGCATATGTTTCCAATTTATAAGGGCCATCATATAACCAGTAGAGTCGATTAATGTAGATTCACACTAAGGCACATCCTCATGAAATTTTAGAGAACTAGAGAGAAATAGAATACGGTGTAGTTTTCAAAGAGACAGTAAAACATGTTCCATATGAAATATTAAGCATCAGAGTAGCATCAGATTTCTCAATATCAACAGTTGAAGGTAGAAGAAAACAGAGTAATATCTTTAAAATCTTGAAGAAAAATTATTTCCAATCTAAACTGCTATGCTAGCTGAATTGTCAATATATTGTGAGTGTAGAATGAATATATTTTGAGATAGGCAAGTTGTCAAAAAATTTACCTCCTAAAGAAAGAATCTTGACTAGAAAACATGGTCAACTCAACTAAGTAATAATTTTTTAAAAGGGGCTACTTATAGGGACACCTGGGTGGCTCAGTGGTAAGCATCTGCCTTTGGTTCAGGGCATGATCCTGGAGTCCTGGGATCGAGTCCCCGCATCAGGCTTCCTGCATGGAGCCTGCTTCTCCCTCTGCATATGTCTCTGCCTCTTTCTGTGTCTCTCATGAATAAATAACTAAAATCTTTAAAAATAAATAAATAAACAAATAAAAGGGGGAGTCTGCTTCCCCCCTCCCTCTCTCTATGCTCCTCCCGCTGCTCATGCACTCTGTCTCTAAAATAAATAAATAAATCTTTAAAAAAATCCTTCAATATTTTTTTTGGAGTGGGGGTCTACTGGAAAGCATTCTCTCAGCTTTTGTCTAGCTGAAATGTCTATATTTTATTTTCTCTTTGAGGGATATTTATGTAAAATTCTAGGCTGGCAGATACTTTTCTCTAATTTTGTTAAAGATATCCCTTTGCCTTCGGGTTCACTTTGTTTATTATGAGAAATTGGTGATATTCAGGGCACCTGAGTGGCTCAGTGGTTGAGCATCAGCCTTTAGTTCAGGTCATTATTCTGGGGTCCTGGGATTGAGTCCTGCATAGGAATCCCCACAGGGAGCCTGCTTCTCCCTCTGCCTGTGTCTCTGTCTCTGTCTCTCTCTGTGTCTCTCATGAATAAATAAATAAAAATCTTAAAAAAAAAAAAAAGGAAATTGTTGATTTTCTTATTTCCACCCCCTTTGTGTGATGTCTCTATTTTCTTTCCCTCTGTTTTAAGATTTCCCTTTAACCTCCAATTTTCAACAATTTGATCATGATGTGTGTTTTCTTGTGTTTATCTTGCTTGCTATTCATTAATATTTTGGATCTCTGAGTTCCTAATTTTCATCTTTTCTCCTAAAACTTTAATGATGCATCTATTAGATCATTTGGTGTTGTCCCACAGGTCACTGAGGCTCTTCATTTTTCTCAATCTTTTTCCTTTTGTGGGTTTTATTTTCAATAGTTTCCATTGCTATATCTTCAAGTTCTCTGATCTTTTTTCTGAAGTGCTTAATCTATTAAGTTCATTAATTGAATGTTTTATTTCAGAGATTGTATATATTCAGTGCTAGGTAATTGCTTTAGATCTCTCATTTTCCTCATTTTATGCATGTTTTTCTTTAAGTCTTTGATATAAGTAAGCAGATTTATAAATTGTTTTAAATCCTTTGCCTGGCAATTCAATCAACTGTGTCATTTCTGAGTCTTAACATTGACTGATCTTTCCCCTGGTTATGGCTCACATTCTTATACCTCTTTGCACATACAATAACATTTTGTTGGATACTAAACATAGTATATGTTACATTTCTAAGTGTCTGGATTATGTTTTCTTTCTTTAAGGAGTGTTGGATTTCATCTTGGCAAGTAGTTAATTCTGATCAGCTTGACCCCTTTAAGACTCGCTTTTAAATTGTGGTGGGGAAGTTTGACAGTCAACTTTACAGTGGGGCTAATTTAATCTTACTATCAAGGTGTGGCTTTTCTAGGGTCTTTTGAATATCGAAGGGATCACCAACATCTCTCCCTTCTGACTAGTCAGAAATCAAATGTCTCCCAGGCCTGTGTGAGCTCTGTAATTTGTACAGGTCCCTGGTAATTGTTTTCTAACTGGTTTCATGGAGTTTTACTCTTTGCAAGCCCAGTTTAAGCCTTCGGCCAAAGACCCAGTAGATTCCCTATGCAGATTTCTGGTGTTCTTCTGGGTGGGCTTTTACTCTCAGGTACTCTTCTCCACAAAATTGCAGCTGCCTTGGCCTCCTACCTTTGTCTCCTCCACTTAAATTGCCATCTCCTGCCTGGGTTTTGCCTTTCTGGTCTGACAAGTGCCTCTGGGCAGAAAGTCATGGCAATCATAAGACTCCCCTCATTTGGTTTCTATCTCTCAAGGGTCATGATCCTGCCTTGCCTTTTTCCTAATGCCTGAAACTAATGTGCTCATATGTTTTGTCTAGTTTTCTAGTTATTTACAGTGGGAAAGAAAATCTGTTACTCCATCATGTCCATGCTTGACTTTACATGCAATTGACTAATTTAATATTGTTCAATTTAGTTTCAAATACGGAAGTCTGGGGCAAACATATATCTGCAAGACAATCTTGAATTCTAGGAAATTAAAATGTCGGACAGTTCATGGTTAGAGGTGAAGGAACATTCATATCTGCTTTCTCATCATAAAGAGCATGGGATTTTTAGAGACAGCTTTAAAATAGAAAACAGGATGTTGGTTTTATATCCTAATCACCCCTTAGTAGCTGGCCTTCCTCAGCCTCAGGCCAGAGAAGCTTTAATTATGGACAATGTCATTCTGTCCCACGTATTACAGACATAGGGACATTTGTCATGGGAACCCGGAAACAAGTTAGCATTAGAGTATCTTTATGAGAAACATGATGTTTCACACATGTACGAGTCACACACACCTCCTGTCCATCTTCCAAAGCTATGCTATCTCCTCACTCCCATACCAAGTCACATTTCCAAAATTCCTGCCTACCTTCCCCAAACTATTTGGACAGAATATTTGTGTGTGTGTGTGTGCGTGTGTATGTGTGTCTACACACACACATATTTAGACACACACGATAACATAGTATCAATCCTTATTTTCCTCCGACAGCATAGACCTCTTTAAAGTAAGAGATGTTTAAGGAAAAGGAAGGTGATTGTTGTCTCTTGTATCTGTCTCGTCTACTTATATTAATCTCTATTTCTCCTCAGCTTGGTATTCTAGTTGGCCTTTGTCACTCCAGAGAGAGGAAGAAGATGTAAATTGTGGGCTTGATAGTGATATTGTACGTGGGAGGCAAGAGGATGCTGGGAGAGACAGAGAGACTGAAGCAGAACAAACTTACCTGAAAATAAGTCGTTCCTTTTGTGTAGATTGTTGCTGTTTTCCGTTGTTGATGTGAGAGAATCAGCTATTCAGATTAATAATGCTTTGCTGTGCAACAGAACCCTTGGACTGCACAGACTTGTCTATTTAAAGTAAATTGAGCAGAAGCAATTCTTGGCACCGACCTTTATAAAGACTTGCCTTCTTGACTCATTCCTGCCCCTCTGCTGCCCCTCTGTGGCCGTTCCATTGTGTCTTCAGGTCTCAGCGCATCAGGTCCTTCCTTCCCAGCCCCCATCTTCCTTAACGTAGTTTCCGAAGCTGATTCAAAGTCATGTCCAACTAGCACTTTCAAAACATCTCCTTAGAGCAACGAAACGCTATAGCAAAGTGGGAGACTGACAAACGAACCTGACAAGGTCTCCGCCACCTGGACCTGGCACATCTCCTCCTCCTCCCGCAGTGGTCCATAGCATCTCCCGCCAAGCAACCTGCCTTCCCCCAAACACAAGCCTCCTGCTTTGGGGACACACCTTCGGTATGCTCCAGTCCTGGCACAAAGAATACTCTCTATTTCCTCCTCACTATGCGTGCTTCGTGTCCTTTCCACCCCTTGAGGCCCCACTGGACCCTCTTCCCCTAGGAAACAGACTCCAACCACTTTCTAACACAAACAGTATCTCAGCACCTACCGAGCATTTGTCAGCACAAAGTGTTTCTATGTAATTTGAACGTGTATCAGGTGCCAAGAACTTAAGTTTGGATAATCTCCTAATAGAGAAATAATTCCTTAAAATTAATAAGGTATTTATATTTTTATTATTAACTTCATTAGCATATAGTATTCCATAAGCAGGAATCTTTGCTTAAGTGTCTGCATTGTTGGAATGAAATAATAGAAGACAATAGGATTTAAGCCCCAGGTTTGAATGCAGGCTCATTCACTGGGTGTGGACTTCAGCTTAAAGGGCTAATCATGCTACTCACCCCCATAGTTGTTCGGAGGCTGAACAGAGATAATACATGGAGAGACTTAACGTGAACTAAACACAGAGTAACTTTTCTATAAAGATTGGCTCTTAGGAGCAGCAATTACTATTGTAGCTACTCATGTCTCTAGAAATAAGGCGAAAGATTTATAAGCTAACAAAGCTTAATTTTTCACTGTGTATCAAATGCTAGTGAATTTGCAGATTACCTCAATTTGTTATCACCTATAGGTCATATCTTTTGTTCATTTTCTCTTGGTTAATATAATTTTGTTTTGAATTTTTAAAAACCAAAATTTTGAATTTGCTTGAAAGAAATCTATCACTGCCTTTATCTTCTAGTTAAGCTTATCTGAGAAAGCAACCAAATTCCCAACTAAACAGGCATACTCAAGAAAAAAAACTCCATTTTCAACTGAGTTTACAAAATAATTTTGTATTGTAGTGATCCATTTAGGCTAACGTTATTCTTTTTGGTTATATTTTTCTGAAAGTAAAAATAATGTGTTTCTATTGTAAATAGTTTGGAAATATGCAGCTAAGATTGAAAAGCATTCAGTGATTGCACAATTCAGAGCTAACCCTTCAAATATCGGTGATTATGGTATCTTTTTATTTTCTCTCTAAACCAGTGCTGTCCAATAGTACTTTCTGTGACAATGGGAATGTCCTCTGGCTATCCACTATGAGAACCATTAGCCACAATAAAGATGCTATAAAGCATCTGAAATGTAGTGAGAGCAACTGAGGAACTGAAGTTCTAATTGTATCAATTAATTTAGATTTAAATGGTCCCATGTAGCTAATGGCCACCATATTATACAGTGTGGCTCTAGGAGGATATTTTTACAATGTTGAGAACCTTATAAGGGGAGCATTTTCCATTATTAGGAAATCATGTCAACACATGATTTAAATGGCACCTTATTTCATTCTATGGAAGTATTATTATTAATGTGAATCCCCCCTAATTATAAGGCAATTAGGTATTTTCCACTTGGAAATAAATTTCCTCTTGTAAACAAATCTGCAGTAAATTACTTTGTAAATAAATCTTTATCATGATTCATAATTAGTTCCTTAAGATAGATCCAGAAAGAGAAAATTACTAGGCAAAAAGATAAGAATCACTTTAAGGCTCTTTGACACATACTATTAAATTGTTTTCCTGAAAAGTTGAACCCATTTTACTCTTACCAGCAACTTCTGAAGAATGTCTATGTCATTGCACCCTTGTCAACATGGAACATTACCTTACCTGTCAAAAATCTTTGTCTCATTGACAAATAAAAATGATACCAAATGGTGTAAGCTTTATGTCTTTGATTGGTGGTGGTGATGGGCAGAGATGGACTGCCCAGATTCCCCTAAGGGGAAGATGTCTGGTTCCAATGGCATCTGTGTGATTCATAGACAGCCTACCTGACACCTCCTTTAGGATTCTCTTAGCTGCAGAGGACTGCCCCATCTAGCATTGTGCCCCTCTTGGGCAGTCTACATCCAGGGACTGAGTGAGCAGGAGTCATAAAGACTTAGCCATTTGGACACAACTTGGGCAACTTCGATGGGCCTACATCACAACTGGACATCTCCATCTGCCCAGTCCTGCTTCGGCCCCCTTTCTTTCACAGATATGGATCTCTAATAAATACTCTGCACCCCAAGCCCATGTCTGTATTTACTTCTGAAGAACCCACCATGCAAAAAAAGTGATGTTGACTTTCTATTTATTTGCCTTTTCCATCATGTTTGCATTGAGCATTTTGAGGCCACTTCTGGGCAAGCATTAAAGAATACTGAGACCAATGAATTCACTTGCAATCAGAAGATCTGTTATGTCTGAAAACCACAGAAAAATAACAGATTAATGGGCCTGACATAAAAAAAATTGCATATGAAAAACTACCTTGGATAGAATTTTTTTTAATGCACACATTGGAAAGTTAAATAGACAAGTTTAATATTTACCTATAAAGAGATCATATGTGTCAAAGTAACCCAAGTAGAGAAAACATTGTACTGTCCTCTTGTGTATTTCTTTAGGACACAAAAAAACATTCCCCTCCTGTGTCTATTCTAAACATATTTCCAAAAACTCTTTAGGATTGAAATTTCAAGAAGCCAAGATGTGGCTATTCGAGAAATAAAAATTTTTAAGAAAAATTCTTTGATTTGTGAAGAAGCTCAACAAAAATAAGAATATGGCTTAAAGCTTTTCCCACCCTCTTGTTCCCCCCCCCCAAAAAAAAGAAAAAAAAAAAAACAGTGAGAAAAGTGAAGGAAACCTGAGCAGGGCTTCTCCTCAGATAAGTCTCAGCTAATACTATACTCCTCTCTCTCTTACAGCCTTGATCACAGATGATCTCACAGATGCAATTCTATGTGCCAAGAAAATTGCTAAAGAGACAGAAGGGATGAACTACTGGTAAGAGGCTTTCCTTGAGGGACTTTGGCTGACATGGCCAAAATCGACGGTGCGTCCATTCATCACAGCTACTGCGGGCCCTGGCACACTCACCTCTGAGGAGAGGTCCAATGATGTTAATGTGACCTTGTCTGTACCCTTCCCCATGAGTGGGTGGGTGTCCAGTGAACAGGGCAAAAGGGGCTTCGAAGCGGAGGAGAGACAGTATGGGCCATGGTGATTTGCCATTGCTTTTCACAGTAGGGTATTCCAAACAACAGAGCAAGAGGTGCTTTCTGATGTGAGTTGCTGGTGAAGGCAATGCACCAGAGGGAAAAAGCATGAGTTTGCTCTCCACTTGGACAAAATTTTGGAGGATTAGGGCAACATTTTGTGGGGAGACAGAACAGACAGCAGTGAGAGAAAAATGACCATGCCAGTTACACCATACATTAGCGGGAAAGTTCCCTAGGACAGGGCAGAGACACAGTTTCAGTGGCTCACTGTGATCTGAGGCTGGGTTTCCTGTGAATATAGGTAATCAGGTCACCCACGTGGGGAACCCAAATTTTCAGAGGTGAAGGTGTTTAACTAAGTGACTCATCCTTATATGAGTTGTTTACTATTGCTGAAGCTATTAAGGACTCGGAGTAAAGAAGAGAAAAGTCTTAAGGCAAAAGGATAGAGTCCTTGGATCTCAGAAACAAAACTTAATCCTGGGTGCCCCTGGTTGTTTTGGTTAATTACCTATGGTTTGAACCTATGAATATTGGGATTGTCATGCTTCTTTCTGTTGCTCCTGCTTCCCTTCCTCTCCAGGCAAGGCTGGAAGAAACACTGTGAGGGCAAGGACCTGTCTGAGTGGAAAAAGGGATGTGAGGTTTCATGAACTGGAACCGGATCCAGGATGCTCTGCAATCACACCCTAGGATTTGTAATAAGTTCAAGTGTTCATGTCACCTTGTCCTCATTCCCTCCCAATGTTCCTTCTCAAAGTTAGAGAGGGAAAATTATGTTATAGTTTTAAGGAAATAAATATTTCCATTTAAGTATCTTTACTTCACCCTGACTCTGTTTAAGTGATGTCATAAAAGCACCCTGGTGAGATTAGAAAAGTCATCTGCAAAATGTTCTAGCCTCAGAAAGAACAAACCTCCTGTCTTCATTACTGGCTCCTGTGGTCCTGAAATGGCTTCTCATTTAAAAAGAAGACTTCTAGGGTGCCTGGGTGGCTCAGTCAGTTACAGTCAGCCAAAACTAACCATCTCTTGGTTTTGACTCAGGTCATGATCTCAGGGTCCTGGGATCAAGCCCCGTGCTGGGCTCCACACTCAGTACAGAGTCTGCTTGGGGTTCCTCTCTCCCTCTTCCTCTGCCCCTCCCCCTGTGCATTCTCTCTCTCAAATAAACAAATCTTTAAAAAAAAAAAAAAAAAGACTCCCAAGTCAAGGAGAGCAGTAGATGAATGGCCATAGTCTGTTGACCTCTTTCCTGAAGCATTTGGTCATTCTTCTCTTGGTCAGCAGATACACAGTCCTGCCTCAATTTACCACTGCCAGAGAGAATGTTCCTGTGAGATCTAGGCAATCCTGATGGACATGGAATGGAAATAAGTGGGTGAAGTTGCAGCTCTCATCTCTAATGTTAAGAGAGTTCCTCATGTTCCGACATCGATTTAAATTAAATCTATCAAATTCAAAACTAACATCATCATGGCAAAATTGCTTCCAGCCTTAGACCTATAGATTCTATGTGTAACACTGAGCTGAGGAGCTCAGATCCCAAAGAGCTGTTATCAGAATGCCCTCTGCTTCACAAAGGGATGGCCCACATGGCAGGGCAGCTCTGCTCTGCTGAGTTTTTTCTCTTCTCTTCCCTGTCTTGCTGGGCCAGAAGTGGTTGGGGCTGCCTTTACTGCAACTTTACATGGAAAGCTCAAGTTGAATGCAATCTGACCTCAAGAATGCACTAAGTTAAGGTTTGTTAAAGAAATGGTTATGCCTACAAATACATTTCCCACTTAGAAGAAAGTCCCCACTGGTCAGACTGATGGGTTTTGTGATAGCACCTAACTGACCCATAAACACTCTCTAGTTGCCAACTGCCTGGGATCTCCTGTTGGTTCGTTTCACATTCTGGCTTCACTTGCAGGCATAGTCTTTAAAAAATCTGAACTGCTACTTGCCAAAAGAATATAAACATTTCATATGTGTCTAAACAAACATAAGCCAGTGACAATTTAACAGGCATTACAAATCATGGAAAAACAGCATTTGAGACTTGTGGAAGAATTGAAAAAAAAATCTGTAAGATGGCTGAAGAAAATGTGAAAAATGTGGAATCCATCAAGTTGCACTAAAAAAAATTGTGCTTCTGGAAGTCCATAAATATGCATCTTTCATTATTATTGTCCTGTTATCCATCTGCCTTGCTGCCTCCCTTCTTAGTCAAACCTTCATTAAATCAGTGATACCATGTTCATGACCTAGTTGGCATGGGACCTGGCACCAGCTGTGCAAACACTAGGGGAAGATTAAACAAACAAACAAACAAACAAACAAAACCACTCAACTCCAGAAAAGGAGTGCTTTGAAGCTACAAGTGAAGAGAGGTTGGCTGGCCCTATAATTTGATCTATCTTTTCACAAAATTCATAACATTTCTAAGCATGTAATCCTATCCTTTCTGACCCTGAATGTTTCGTTTGTTTAGTATTTCCATAAAGATTAAGGATAAAAAAAATTGTTGTCCTGCATAATTTTCCACAATTAATGCTCTCAGAAATTCAAGAAAAAAAATATTATTCCTGTTCCTGAGTTATCTTTATTTAACAAGGGTATCTTGAAATAACAACTGAAATGTATATACCCTCTGACAGTTTCCAAGATATCTGGAAACAGATTTTCAGTTTTTCCTCACAGGCAATTGATCAGCAGCTTACCAGATGGCATGGCACTGAGAAGACAGTTGGATGTTAGGGTTTGGAGTACTGCTAGGGTAGATATGTTCTTTCTTTGGAGACTCAGTTCTACCTGGCTTTTGGGACCCTTCCCCTGGTGTCTGCCCCTATGTACCCCAGCTCCTTCTCTGTCATTCTTCAATACTTCCTGTCTGGTTCAACCATTTTTTCTTGATGCCTCCTGAGCCCATATACCATGTTCCCTTGGGTGTCTTTGCTCCTGGTTTTTCCCAAATCTGGATGACTGTGCCACTTCCCTATAGCCTCTTCAAGCCCCACCCAACCTATAGGAAGCCTCTCTAGCCCACCGGCCTCCTAACAGTCTTTTCTCTATGGTCTTTCCCAACTGGACATGTATGGGATCATAGAAGGAATACAAACAAGATCTTGTGTTTGGAATATTTTTATTTTCAAATCAGGTTCACATCCAATACTTTAAATGCTCCTCACAACATCTTTGGGAAACAGCATAATATAATCTTCACTTTATACAGAAGATACTCAGTTTTAGAAAGGGTGACTGTCAAGATCCATTGTGCCACGATGGGGGATCCAGGGTAACCCTGCCACGCTTAGGAATCCTCAGAACTCAGTGAAAGAACAGTAGCCTATTTTCTTTAGGGATAGGGAGTGCCTGAGCCCCTCATCTGTGTTTGTCACCCACTTCTTTGAGTACCCCTGTCTGTACAAACATCAGCCAGGCCCAGAAAGATCTAGGGAAAAAAAAGAGTAGGAAACACTCTCACCCAAAATTTTCTCTTTTTTTTTTTTTTTTGTATCACTGGCATTTCCTTTTTTTTTTTTTTTTGTATTTTTTTATTGGGGTTCGATTTGCCAACATATAGCATAACACCCAGTGCTCATCCCGTCAGTCAAGTGCTCCCCTCAGTGCCTGTCACCCAGTCACCCCACCCCACCCCCCGCCCACCTCCCTCTCCACTACCCCTTGTTCCTTTCCCAGAGTTAGGAGTCTCTCATGTGTTGTCACCCTCTCTGATATTTCCCACTCATTTTCTCTCCTTTCCCCTTTATTCCCTTTCATTATTTTTTATATTCCCCAAATGAATGAGACCATATAATGTTTGTCCTTCTCCAATTGACTTATTTCACTCAGCATAATACCCTCCAGTTCCATCCACGTTGAAGCAAATGGTGGGTATTGGTCATTTCTAATGGCTGAGGAATATTCCATTGTATACATAGACCACATCTTCTGTATCCATTCATCTTTCGATGGACACCGAGGCTCCTTTCACAGTTTGGCTATTGTGGACATTGCTGCTAGAAACATCGGGGTGCAGGTGTCCCGGTGTTTCATTGCATCTGTATCTTTGGGTAAATCCCCAGCAGTGCAATTGCTGGGTCGTAGGGCAGGTCTATTTTTAACTCTTTGAGGAACCTCCACAGTTTTCCCGGGTGGTTGCACCAGTTCACATTCCCACCAACAGTGCAAGAGAGTTCCCCTTTCTCCACATCCTCTCCAACGTTTGTTGTTTCCCGTCTTGTTAATTCTCACCATTCTTACTGGTGTCTCACCCAAAATTTAATTTCTTCAAGGCAAATTAATGAAATAAAGACTTCATTAGAGACCCAGAAAGATTTCCTCTGTTCTTCCAAAAATAGATGGAAAATGTTCTAGATTTCTAAAACTTGAAATGAGAAACATGCATTGCTTTTCCCAACCAAAAGATTTACATTTTGCCATTTAAAACATGAAAATTATTTCTTCCAGTGGCCGAAATGGCTACTCCAAGCACACTTCCCCAGAGTCAGGGGTTCTGCATTTCCTCTGTGGGGCCCCTAGACTGAAGAGGACACACAGCCAAGGAAGTGCTCTGGCCATGAGCATCATCCAGGGCAGCTGCTCCATGGAGCCTCCAGCTACTGGAAGTTCCACACATGCAATGGTCAGGGGCTGGAAATTCCCACAGCTTGTTTGCACGGGAGCCTTTTCCCTGGGGGGCACTTAGGATCCAGGAGTAAACCTGACATAGCAGAATCATCTGGAACACAACAGGGCCCCCTGAGGGACCTCAGACAATACAGGTGACTATGTCTCTCCCTCATTTTTCTTCCCTCTTATCCAGTTGGTTCACGGTGCAGGAGGACGGAAAAGAGAAACCAGTCTCAGTCACAGACACAGCAAGCACGTCTGTTTAATCTGATCCTCCTGTAACAGCACAAAGAAGGGAAACAGAAGGTCAGAAGCAATAAACAGTCTCACAGAAGAGGGGAAGGCAAAAGAGAGACAAAGACGATATTTTCTTACACGAGGCTGCAACTCCACCAACTTTTGCCACCAGGGCCCCCCTTAACTGATGGACAGCCCAAACCCAACACCGCGTCTTGATCAGGGACGTTTGCCTCGCCTTTGTTCTAGTAACTGTATCAGCTGGGCTCTGATTATAACCAGAATACATATTCATTGTGGAACATATAGAAAATATTTTTCCAAACAGTAAAAATTTTCTCACCAGTCGATGATTACTGCTATTAATACTCTTGGCTTTTCTCCCAGTTTTTTTTCTTCTATTTTTTATAGACTTGGACTCAGAGTTTTAATTTTGTAACCTGATCTTTCCACTTGACATACCGCACGATTTCCCCCAATTAATATTTGCTAAAATACGGTGCCTACAAACAGCAGCACAGTGGCTATGGTGCTCCATAATCCCTTTACTCTGTCCTCCTTTTGTTGTGTAGTTGGCCCGACCAGCAACATTTTCAGGCCTGGGACTCTAGGCCAAGTTCTTTCTGGAAAGGGCTCTTTCTTTTCTCACTGCTTATTCTCCTCCAGACTTCACTGAAAGCCCTCAGTACATGATTTTTATGGGGCCCATCTTTCCATGACTCCTTGACTACTTTGGGGAGAGCCTGAATCGAGACTAGAAATAGACTGGGCCATGTTTTCGTCTGCCATTTGGGCCAACATTGAGGGAAAAAAAAAAGCCTGTATTGTCCTGCAAAACCCAAAGCATGTGGTTAACTATGCTGTTTCAGCTCCTGCAAAATGGGCACAACATATTCACTGCACCCAATTGTAGTGAGGATTAACAACAATGTCAGAAGCTCGTGGCACAGATCAGGCTTTAAAAAAAAAAAAAAAAAAATTGGTGGGACACCTGGGTGGCCCGGTTGGTTAAGCATCAGACTCTTGATTTGGGCTCAGGTCATGATCTCAGGGTAGTGAGATCAAGCCTTGCCTCGGGCTCTGTGCTGGGCATGGAGTCTGCCTCTGCCTCTCAAATTCTGCTTCTCTCCCTCTCTCTTGCTCTCTCAAATAAGTAAATAAATAAATCTTTTAAAAAATTGGTTACTCTTATTTTATTTCTACATTTTTCTTTCTTCAGTATGTTCAACAGGTGATTTCTAACAGGTACCGACACTTCAATAGGATGAATTACATTTTGTGTGAAATAACGACATTTCCGAAAAGGGAAGGGAGAGATCTTTCCTGAAAGAAGCTGCCAGTGAAACCTTGGCTACATTTGTTTTACTAGGTCCGGGCAGCTGAGATTTTCAAGCTACAGTGTAAAAAGTTAAAAGCTCCCTCGATTCCCCTGCCTGCTCACTACCACGCCCCCACTGGCAACATAATTCTTAGTGAGGAAGAAAAAATAAATCTATAGTTGCCTTGAAAAGCATTCATGCAAAATAAAGCCCAGATTCATAAGTAATCGGTCTTCTGCATCACTTTTCAAAACAGTATCCTGTTACTAGCTAAAGCAAACAGAGTGGTTTCAACTCCGAGAACTGACAGGCAGTGCAGAGGGCAGATTGGAAAAGATTAAATATTTGTGCAAAACGCCACATCCCCCTTCACAAAGAGCCGCCTGAGTCTGGAATAAAAGGAAATGGGAATCAGAGGAAGGGGATACAGGAACTGAGAAGAGAGTCTTATCTTTCCAGAGGAAGGATTGGTTTGGGAGGAGTTGGTGGGGAAGGGGAGAGGGGCAGAAATGAGGCGGGGGCGGGAGCCAGCACTCAGGGCTCAGGTCGCTGCTTGTGCCCAAGGCTGCACTTTTAACACACGCAGTGGAGTCAGGCCTCGGGGGCTCCGGGGCGATGGAAACAGGATGGCAAGGGCCTGGGGGCCGCCAGGCTGTGGTGGCCGAGAAGCCAGAAAGAGGCCCGCTCCGAGAAACCCAGAGAAACCCACAGTCGGAGCAGCACTACCCTAATTCGTAAGGGTGGGAGGAGAGGAGGGTGGCCGGGTGGGCGCCAGCGAAGCCACTGCGCACACTGGCAGTCCAAGGCCTGCTGGTGGAGCAAAGGACAGATCAGAAAAAGGGGGATTTTAGAAAATTGTTTAAAAACTGCAGTTTCCGACTCTGCTGACAGTCTATCAAAGCTGGATTCTGCCTCTGAGATGTTTTAGTGGCTGCCAGGAGATTCGGATTAAAAAAAGAAAAAAAAGAAGAAGAAACCTCATACAATAGAGCTTTCTGTGCAGGCAGTGGGAGATGGCTGATAAGATGAAAATCTTTTAGGAATTGGGATTTTTTTTCCCGTGGACTTTGGAGTTCCTTAGGGGCCCACCACGAAGACTAACACAGGGCACTCCCCAGGAAAAAAACAGCCCCCGGAGCCCTTTGAACAGAGCTCAAGTGACCCATGTTCAAGCAGAAGGAGAGCCCATGGGAAGCGTAGCCTGTGGTCCCACGTGCTGGCTTAGAGACAGCGCCAGAGCAGTGCTTCTCAACCCTGGCTGATTCATCAGGAGGCTTTTTGACAAACGCTATTTTATATTGCATTTATATGAGAGACCTTTTTGAAATCTCCTTTCCCTCTATCTGCTTTGGAGACTAGGTTCGACTCCTCAGATCCAGGGACTGGCTCTATGCCTTCCAAGGGAAATGATTTCTTGAGGACCCCAGATACAGCTGGGAGACAGGGTACAACAGCTCCAGGAAAGTTGCCAGCAGCTGTCTGCCCCTTTGAAGTCTTTTGCTTAGGCTTCATGGCCTTGGCCGCACATTCAAATGATTGGGGAGTTAAAAAAGAAATACCCACTGCAGGGCTCCTGGAGCCTAGCTGAACGGAAGCAAGCCGGACCTGGATCCGAGGAGTCGAACCTAGTCTTCAAAGCAGACTGGGCGGGTGTGGGGGTAGGGGGAGGAGATAGAAATGGTACAACTGCCAACAAATCTTGAGGCAACCACCGTGCCACACTCTATGCTGTCAATGGTGCCCGGCCGTAATGCAGGAGAGTCCAATGCTCTGAGTACTCTGGGCAGGGAAGGGTGGCCGTGGTCCACAGCCTGCAGTCTACAGGCACAGACAAGGTGAAAGTACAATTTTCAAAAAGGTCTCTCATATAATTGCAAATATATAATAAGCACATGTCAAAGATTTTATTCAACTCATTAATTAATGAGAAAACCAGTAAGACCTTAAGACCAGTTGAAAGAGACTTGAAGAGCTAGATATTTACAGGCTATTTACAAAAGGAATATTATGGTCAGATTCCTGGGTCAGGTCCAAAATTAATATCTTAAAGGAAATAAACTATATCCTTTGAGGATTTTTTTCTTTTTTTCTGCCAAATTACTTGCCTTTCTACCGAAGAAAAATCTACAACTTAATAGGTCACTTCACCAAGTCTAGGAACTTTGAACAACAGTGAACAGTGAGTTGAAGAAGCACATTGCCCTAGAATATCCTCAGGTGGGCTTTTATCCATTGCAAGGACATGCTGCCCGCCTGTCAGCCTTATTTCCAAGTTTTTGATAATTTTTCTTGATAGCGAGTGGCAGGCGGCCAGACTGCAGATCTGGAGAAGGAAGGTGGAAGTGGCAGCTGCAGAGTCACATCCAAGAGAGCCCGGATTCCATGCCCCGACACACTGAAGGGGGGCAGCTGGTCTGTGTGCCCAAGTAGCCTGCTGGGGCTGCACCCACACATCTGCTGGGGCCTCCAGCCCCTTAAACTTGTGGGAAGATGGACTCAAACCTGTATAATCTGGGGAACCCTAAGGTCTTCTGGAGATCTCTGAGAATTCCTGAGGAGTATGTGCTCACCTAGTGCAGAGCTCCTGCTCCCGTTGGGAGGGTCCCTGTAGGGATCCTCATGTGTCTCATGGACAGAAAATGTGTCTCTTTATTTAATGTGCACAACACAAACACAAAATAAAACCCAACCATATAAGACATTGATATGGACTTTACTAGAAGGTTTAGGTGGATGGAAAGGTTTAGATCTCAAATGCAATGAACACTACCAGTTCCTCTTCTCCAAAAGATGCTATCACCCCTGCTTCTTTTCTCTGGTCCTTCCAATCTCTAGTCTCTTTTCTCTCTGAGGACCTATTTGCCCATTGTTTTGACCTTTAAAAACCTTTACCATTTTGGGATGCCTGGGTGGCTCAGCAGTTGAGCGTCTGCCTTCAGCTCAGGGCATGATCCTGGAGTCCTGGGATGGAGTCCCATGTTGGGCTCCTTGCATGGAGCCTGCTTCTCCCTCTGCCTGTATTTATGCCTCTCTCTCTTTGTCATGAATAAATAAATAAAATCTTTTTTAAAAAAAACTTTACCATTTTAATAGAAATTATTTGACATACTTGATAAGAGTACTCTAATAATTCTCATTTACATTATGATATGCTCAGTGTTTCTGCCAAAGGTTCCAGCTAGGGCCGCTAGCTGCCTTTTTAAAAAAATCATCTTGACTGCTAATAACTCAGATTTTCAGAGTTTTATCTCCTTTTAAAGCAGTTGATTAAAAAGTAGTCTTAAATGAAATTTGATCTTTCCTCTAAGAAAAATTTTGGTGTTGGCTGTTAAGAAACCAATATTTCTAGCTACTTTTATAATGATTATATATATATATAAAATATGTATAATAATATATAACTTATACAATGATCATATATACATATATATACATATAGACATATATATGTATATATATGCATTTGACCCTTGAATAAAGTGGGGGTTAGTCATGATGACTCCATGCAGTCAAAAATCTGCATATAACTTTTGACTCCCCCAAAACAACTAAGAGCCTACTGTTGACCGAAAATCCTACAAATAACATAAACATATTTTGTATGTTATGTGTATTAGATCCTGTATCCAAGTAAGCTAGAGAAAAGAAAATGTTATTAAGAAAATCATAAGGAAGAGAAAATACATTTACAGTACTGTATTTATTTAAAAAAAATCTGTAAGTGGAGCTGCACAGTTCAATCCCGGGTTTGTTATATATTATATATATAGACTATAGTCTATATATATAATAAAGTCCCCTCTTCCCACCCACAGTGCTGTTCATTGGGTCCCAGCTCCTGCCCATCATAACTTAACCTGCTCCCATCTTGGCCATCAGCTTCTTGCTCTCCCCGCAGGCTCCCAGTAGGCGGATGCCACACCCACCCAGGCTGAGACTGGGCCAGCTGGATACTCTCCTTAGCTACAAAATGCAAGGGCCACTGGGACACTCCATTGTCAAGATCAACAATATTTTAAAGCATTGCTTATTTGCAATATTTAATGCACTAAACAAATGCAAAAAAAATCCATAATGAACAAAATGTCAAATTTTTAAATACAGAATCTATATTACTGTTTTTTTTTCTTTCACCTCAGGTTTTAATACACCCCTTCACAGCACCATGAGTGATTTTTTTAAAAGATGTATTTGTTTATTTGACAAAGAGAGAGAGTATGGGAATGGGCCAGGGAGGAACAGAGGGAGAGGGAGAGATCTCAAGCAGACTACTGCTAAGTGCGGAGCCTGATGCAGGACTAGGTCTCATGACCCTGAGATCATGACCTGCTGAAATCAAGAGATGGACATTAACCTGACTGAGCCACCCAGGCATCCCTGCAAGTGATCTTTATTTTATTTAAAAATTGTGATGTCTTGTTCATTATGGATTTTTTAAAAATTGATTTTGCTATTCAAAAAAATCATGCTTTCAAATGTTATTTATCTTGATTACTGAGTGTGTTAACCTCTACTTAATTTTTGTGCTAAGGCCTCACCTTAGTCCTGGCCTGGAAGTATTCTAATCAAGGCAGATAACAAAACTAGTTGGAGATCTTCCTGAGAAATGAATAAAGAGAGAGAACTTTATGAGGTATGAGGAAGACGGAGAGAGACCAGGGAGGGGGACACTTTGGAATTAGAATGAATGCTGGTCAGCCTGCTAGCCAGGGTATAATTGATAAAAAGTCCTGATCAGGGCTGAGGAGCAGAACAAGCTGAGGGAGACACTGTTGTGCCCCAGTTTCCGCATTTGAAAACTAAGTGGGTTTCATTAGACCAATGGTTCTCACTCCTGTTTGCTCACAAGAATCACAAGAATCCTCTGTGGAGCTTTTTAAAAATTCTGATTTCCCCTCCAAAATAAATAAATAAATAAAATAAAAATTCTGATTCCTAGGTCCCACCCCACAGACTATAGTGATAGCTTCTGACCACGTCACCCCGCTGGCTCAGTGCCATGCTCCCAAGGTGTGAATACCTGGCATTTTCCATCTTTCATATCTTGGACCCACTTCATTCTGCTGCTGCTCTTGGGATAATTAATAAGGTAACTTTTGTAAGCTCCTCAACCATCTTTGAATTACAGAAACCTTTGAGAACCTGAAGAAAACAATGTGCCCCTCCTTAGGTAGGAATGCTCAGTTGACATATATACCAGTCAGTCCCCAGAACCCCCCTTCTACCCTTGAGAAGCCATTGATTGACTCTAAATTAAAATTTTCCCACCCACGGGGCACTTGGGTGGCTCAGTTGGTTAATCATTTGCCTTTGGTTCAGGTCATGACCCTGGAGTCCCCAGATGGAGCCCCACATCGGGCTCTCTGCTCAGTGGAGAATCTGCTTCTCTCCCTGCCCCTTACCCCATTCGTGCTCTCTCTCTCTCTCTCTCTCTCTCTCTCAAATAAATAAATAAAATCTTTTTTAAACATTCCCCATCTAGGGACATCTGGGTGGCTCAGCAGTTGAGCGTCTGCCTTTGGCTCAGGGCATGATCCTGGAGTCCCTCATCGGGCTTTCTGCAGGGAGCCTGCTTCCTCCCTCTTCCTATGTCTCTGCCTCTTTCTCTGTGTCTTTCATGAATACAATCTTAAAAAAATTCCCCATCTATTGCGTAGTATTATATGCAAGCAGATTGACATACGCAGAGATTTCCTGTATGTGGCCCTGTGCTAAGTGCCATATAAATGGTTTACGTGAATCCATTTCTCTCTTTGGAAGGCTAGCTAAGATAAAAGTCTGACCAGGATGATATGACATTCCTACTGCCTCTGGCTTCCCATCCAGCTTCCCATTCAGCAGCCTTCAAATCTCACACCTCAATGCCTCGGGTCAGCCCTCCAGCCCCGATTGCCATGCGACTCAGCCAAGAGCTTTTAGCAATACTCGTGCAAGGACCACATCCCCCAGAGACCCTTATTTACCTCATCTGTGGTGGGCATCAGCCTGTGCTAAAGCCACTCTGCCCCCCTGATGGGCAGCCGGGGTGGGGATGCTGCCGGAGGAGGCCCCAGGGTGTAGCCGGCCCCTCTGCACTAGGTGTGCTGACCCAAGGCCACTTACCCAGCTAATCGCTCCCAGCTGCAAGATAAGTTAAATTGAGTGGTTTCATAAGCTGCATAAATTTAATAATCCAAAATATAGAGTGCCTTTAGCATCGTATAATAGGAAGAGGACCAGCCAGGGAAATCTGGGGTCTGGTGTGCTGAAGCTCCTGCTCCCTGAGCCTATCCCCTGCATGGTGATCAAAGGCACAGCATGGCAGACTGGGTACCCCTCAGTGCACCCCAGCTCTGCAGCATGACAGCAAGTGACTCAGCCCCTCCTAGCATCTGTTTGACCTCCAGACAGCACGACGGTGTTACCTTGCAGGGCCTGATGAGCACTAAAGTGCCTAAGGAAAATTCTAGCACGTGGCAGGCACTCAATGAGTTTTTTTTTTTAAATAATAAATTTATTTTTTATTGGTGCTCAATTTGCCAACATACAGAATAACACCCAGTGCTCATCCCGTCAAGTGCCCCCCTCAGTGCCCGTCACCCATTCACCCCCACCCTGCCCTCCTCCCCTTCCATTATCCCTAGTTCATTTCCCAGAGTTAGGAGTCTTTATGTTCTGATATTTCTGATATTTCCCTTTCTGATATTTCCCACACATTTCTTCTCCCTTCTCTTATATTCCCTTTCACTATTATTTATATTCCCCAAATGAATGAGAACATATAATGTTGGTCCTTCTCCGATTGACTTACTTCACTCAGCATAATACCCTCCAGTTCCATCCACGTTGAAGCAAATGGTGGGTATTTGTCGTTTCTAATGGCTGAGTAATATTCCATTGGATACATAAACCACAGCTTCTTTATCCATTCATCTTTCGATGGACACCGAGGCTCCTTCCACAGTTTGGCTATCGTGGACATTGCTGCTAGAAACATCGGGGTGCAGGTGTCCCGGCGTTTCATTGCATCTGAACTTTGCGGTAAATCCCCAGCAGTGCAATTGCTGGGTCGTAGGGCAGATCTATTTTTAACTCTTTGAGGAACCTCCACACAGTTTTCCAGAGTGGCTGCACCAGTTCACATTCCCACCAACAGTGTAAGAGGGTTCCCTTTTCTCCACATCCTCTCCAACATTTGTGGTTTCCTGCCTTGTTAATTCTCCCCATTCTCACTGGTGGGAGGTGGTATCTCATTGTGGTTTTGATTTGTATTTCCCTGATGGCAAGTGATGCAGAGCATTTTCTCATGTGCGTGTTGGCCATGTCTGTGTCTTCCTCTGTGAGATTTCTGTTCATGTCTTTTGCCCATTTCATAATTAGATTGTTTGTTTCTTTGCTGTTGAGTTTAATAAGTTCTTTATAGATCTTGGAAACTAGCCCTTTATCTGATACGTTTTGCAAATAGCTTCTCCCATTCTGTAGGTTGTCTTTGAGTTTTGTTGACTGTATCCTTTGCTGTGCAAAAGCTTCTTATCTTGATGAAGTCCCAATAGTTCATTTTTGCTTTTGTTTCTTTTGCCTTCGTGGATGGATCTTGCAAGAAGTTACTGTGGCCGAGTTCAAAAAGGGTGTTGCCTGTGTTCTTCTCTAGGATTTTGATGGACTCTTGTCTCACATTTAGATCTTTCATCCATTTTGAGTTTATCTTTGTGTCTGGTGCAAGAGAGTGGTCTAGTTTCATTCTTCTGCATGTGGATGTCCAATTTTCCCAGCACCATTTATTGAAGAGACTGTCTTTCTTCCAATGGATAGTCTTTCCTCCTTTATCGAATATTAGTTGACCATAAAGTTCAGAGTCTACTTCTGGGTTCTCTATTCTGTTCCATTGATCTATGTGTCTGTTTTTGTGCCAGTACCATACTGTCTTGATGACCACAGCTTGAGTGTTTGCTGTTATTATTACAATTTGGCCCACCAAATGTCCCATGAGCTATTGGTGAGGACAGGATGGATGCAGTAACGCGAATGTAGCCTTCAGTCAACCACAAAGCACCGTAAGCTGGGGTGACCGTCACTGACTTCCTGGCTTTCACTAGGCTGAAGCCAGGACATGAGGAGAGCTGATTCCAGAGCTCCTGGGAACAAGACTGCCCACCCCTCACCCCACCCCCATACTTTCAGAGGGTCTTTTGAGGCCAAAATATGAGTGAGTTCTGTAAAGCCCCATCTTAGATGGGGCACCACAGTCCAGTTGGCCAAGCAGTCCTGTGATGGTTTATAGTTACTTTCTCATGTGAGGCTGAGTGAGAACCTAGCTCCTGGGCCATGGCAAACATAAATACCAGGGCCACAACAATGATTGAACTGAATTGGTCAGATTAGGAAAGAGAAAAAAAAAAAAAAATCAGGTGAGCACTGCCTCCTGCTGGATTATTTTAAATGCTCCCAGAGCAGGTCCTAAAAGAGCTTAGATTATGCAGAAATTCTTAGGAGGCATAGCTCAAAACCTGCAGACATTTAAAAAACTTTCTCTTTTTGTGTCTTCTTTACAAGTGCAGCCAAAGACACCCTGAAAAAGCTACCGATCTCCCCCAGATTCCTGGACATGGGTGAATAGGAAGCTCAGGGCAAGTATCTCCCTGATTAGTTATAAATGAATCTCTCAGGTTTGAAATCGCTTTCATCCACTTAAGGAGGTCTTGCTATCTTTAATGGCAGAGCAGTATGAATGAACTGCCCCTACAAGCTCAGCCATCCAGTGGTAGCCTGCTGCCTGGTTGAACGAAGGAAAGGAAAGAAGGAAGAAAAACAGCAACTAAATTCTCAAAAACATCCTGCCGTACTGAACACAAAAGGGAGTGTGGGATGAGGATTTGCCCACTAAGAGATCAGTGTTCCTTATGTGGCAGATTTATGGGGAATTGTATTAAGAATAATAATCAATAAATGTTCCTATATGTTGGATACACAGCTAAGGACTTTTCATGTCTTAGCTAACTGAATCCCCTTAACAATCCTATGAAATCAATATAATTCTTATTTTACAAGTAAGAAAATTAAAGCTCAGAGAGTCTGATAAACTTGCCCAAGGTCATAAAAGGCTAATTAATTAGTTCAGGTGATTCAAGCCAAGGTCCATCTGACCCTAAACCCCTGCTCTTAACCATTGCACGATACTACCTGGATACACATCCCAAAACATGTCATACAGAATGTCAGTGTCCTAGTCCTGAGAAAAGGTTATCAAATGCCATGGTAGGAAGAAGACAGAGTCCTATTTTTCTCTGAGAACTTCCCTTTCCTTGTTTCAGAGAGTAAGTAACAAAGATAACCAAAGGGCAGGCCACAGGAAGAAGAGGCCAATGAAAAAATCTGAATTGATCATGAGACATTTATACAAAACACTTCCAAATTCACAAATTTTTCAGAAAATTTAGAATCTTAAAATCTCTGGGCAAGTACAAAACAATATGTCACCAAATTTTCACTCTGAATGAAGGATGTCATTTTTTCAATTATATGGCTCCCCCCCACCTTCTGACCTGAGAATTTCAACTCCACATAGCCAGAGGATAATATACACACTAGGCTCCTTGTAAACTTCTTACTGAGCAGCCATGTCATCTTCAAACTACTAGAAAAGCCTAAAAGGCAAAGGAGAGGTGAGAAGCAGGAGGGAAGAGACAATTCTGACACAGCTTCCATAATAGAACACTGAAAAAAGATACAGACGAGGGCCAGGAGCAAGGCTGTCTAAAGTGCGACAGAAGCTTCTAGAAGTTCTGCAAAGAGGGCAGCAATAGCATTTGTGCATTTTGCAGAAAAAGCTCAAACTTGGGGTCTCCTGCTTCCTGAGAATAGAGTTATTCCCTCCCTACCTAGGACTTGGGGGACCCCCAGTGCCCAAAGCCGATTAGAATGGGAGTTACAACCTGCATTTGACCATCTGATCCACATTTTTCCATGAGTTAATAATTTGACCCCTCTGGGAGTCTTGTTGTGCGTACTGAAACTGTCCATTCACTCTCCTATGGACGGCTGGGTTCCGTATTTAATTTCCAGCAGGAATTTCAGAAAGTCAGCGTCTGAGTAATGAAACAAGGAGAGCAAGTTCACCTCAGAGGAGATGGAAGTCTTTAAGCATGGTTGACAAAAGCCCTTTAGACTGTAGACGTTTGCGGCCTGGGGTGGAGTGAACAGATAAGAAAATTAGCTCAGGGAGAGAGATTCTTGAAGCAGTGGGAAAAAGCAAAACATATGATACACAGAGTCTCAAGCTACTAGGACATTTGGTTTTTATTAACTGCACAAGCAATGGTTTGGGTTGTTATTATTGTTGATGTTGTGCGTCCGTGTGCATCAGGTTTAACGGGGCAGAGGCAGTAATAAAAATATAGCCGAGTAAGTAGGTGAAAGAATGAAAGCTAGAACTGATAAAAGTAAATCGAGTATTTGCAGGTCCCGGGCTGTCCGAAGCCTCTGGCTTCCCATACTTATGGAGCAAAGGGGGCCCCACAAGGTGTCAGCTTTCTCCTTTCAAAGTCAGAAGCTTTGAACACCAAACAGGAGCCTCACAGTTCAATGGTTTCTGTTTCACCGATACATGAGTGTTTCTCTGGGTGCTGATTTAGCGCAGTCATCCCCGGCAGCACCTTGCAGGCAAGGGCCTCCTCCTGGTCGTGCCTGTGACATTGTCCGCCCTCCGTGGGAAGAGCTGTGACAGGACACGCCACGCTCAGTCTGAGGGCGGAGGAAATTTCCCATACTTTCTCAGATTTCCATTCTGTAGCTTCAATCCCAATACTGTCACGTAAATAGTTCTTCTTTGGGTCAGTAGGAGATGATGTAGGTTATAGGACACTAGTATACTCAGGCCTCTCCTTACAGGATGACAGGATGGCACCTGGGGAAGGGAGTTATTTATCCACTGGCATGTTCCATGCCAGCATTTCTCTAATTGGAGGTCAGAAGGTCTAAGCTATCTGAACTTCTGAGACTCCAAAGACCATGAGAGTCTACTGCAGCTACCACCAAATCACTGTTTGGAGCATTTATAAAACAATAATTGCTGGGGCACTTGGGTGGCAAGATTCAGATCAACTCTTGATCTTAGCTCAGGTCTTGATATCAGGGTCATGAGTTCAAGTACCACGTTGGGCTCCATGCTGTGTGTGGAGCCTACTTAATAAGGAAGGAAGGAAGGAAGGAAGGAAGGAAGGAAGGAAGGAAGGAAGGAAGGAAGGAAGGAAGGAAGGAAGAGAGAGAGAAAGAAAGAAAGAAAGAAAGAAAGAAAGAAAGAAAGAAGAAAGAAAGAAAGAAAGAAAGAAAGAAAGAAAGAAAGAAAGAAAGAAAGAAAGAAAGAAAGAAAGAAGAAAGATTGCTATCTTTTGTTGAGAACTTACATCAGGCATTTTTCATACATTAGATGCCCACTCCTATTCTCAACTTTGGGCCCTCCTACAGTCTTCCTTTTCCCCAAGACCTGGTGTAATGCCAAGAAGTAACCTCCTGAAATTTTTTTTTAATAGTTGCTTAGTGGATGTGGAACCGGTGTGAGTCAACCTTGGTGAAGTGGTTTGTTTGATTTTTAGCACCAGTATGGAAGGACAGTTTGGAACATGGGTTACCATAATATTTTTCAAGGAAGCTGTCAGTACCTAAACTTTTGGGAACTGTCATTCCACTGGTATGCTTTCCAAATACAAAGAGTGATGCCAGGAGCAGAGGGAATGGCTGGGAATGACTTGCAGCATTCCTGAGTTAGCTGCCATGTGTATGATCTGTTGCTCACTCTGGGGGTTGGCTCTGCAGAAGCTCATTGGCATCTGCTACCTGCTATAGAGAACACCACCCACATTTTGTCCCCCAACCACCTCTAGTTTTTGGAAAGTCCCTTGGCTTTCATTTATTCCAAACCAATCCTGCATAACTGTATAGCTACCACTTGAAAAAATTTAATTTTCTACTCAAAGTATTCACCTCTCTTTAAAATAGATATTAAGGGCACTCTGCTTTATAAATTCTCTCCAAATCTAAAAAAGCACTCTAGAAGGCTCCAGAGAATAGAGCATTTACACAATTCCTACCGTAAAAGACACTGTGTCCCCTCTTAGGTCAAGAGTCGATAGCATATATTTGGTCCTCAGTAATCTAGATTTACATCTCTTTTTAAAGATTTTTTAATAATTTATTTATTCACGAGACAGAGAGGCAGAGACATAGGCAGAGGGAGAAGCAGGCTGCCTGTGGGGAGCCCAATGCAGGACTCTATCCTAGCACCCCAGGATCACCACCTGAGCCAAAGGCAGATGCTTGGCCACCGAGCCACCTAGGCGCCCAGTCTGGATTTACATTTTATGTTCTTTCACAATATCTGGCATTACTAAGTACTTGATATGGTTTGTTGATCATGAGTTGGGTTATGTGTATGTCCATATATGTACAAAAAAGGGGGCATTCAGCAGTGAAGGCAGGCAGCAAAAAGGAGCACAAAGAATTAGATCATTTCTGTAGTCAATGTTGTTTACTATTTATTACCAAGGGTAAATGGAGTGGCAATAGAGAATGTTTTCTGATTATAGGGTAGAATAGAACTATGTATCTTAAATTTCTCTCTCTCTCTCTCTCTCTTTCTTTCTTTCTTTCTATCTGCCAATATAACATTAGACACATTCACATTTTTGCCTTTGATTATAATTATCAGTAAACAACTCTTGACTTTGTTGACCACCTTTCTAAAGTCCATGTCTTTCAAAAGACCCATTTGTCTTCCGTCCTTCCATTGGCTGGCCCACGGTCAAAGAATGATGGAGTGTGCATGTGCATCCATGTCTTACTGTATTTTCCCTCCTTTTATTTCTCTCTCTTCCTCTCCTACCCATTATTATAACATCCACATTTTGTCAGTTAGTGGGCATGAAAATATTATGTCCCAAAATATTTGTATAAAATAATCCAACTGAGGGGTGCCTGGGCAGCTCAGTTGGCTAAGCATCTACCTTCAGCTCAGCTCATGATCCTGGGGTCCAGGGAATGATCCCCGCATCGGGCTTTCTGCTCAATGGGGAATCTGCTTCTCCCTCTGCCCTTCCCCCTCTGCTTGTGATCTCTCTCTCTCAAATAAATAAATAAAATATTTAAAAAAATAATCCAATTTTTTGGGAAGTCCTCCATCTTCTTCCTTACTAACTACATGGGTTATCAGAATGAACATTGAACTTTAAAATCGTAGACTTTAGATTTGAATCCTGGATTCATTCACTCACCAGATTGAATGATAAAAATGTACTTAATCTCTACAGTTGACATATGTGTAAAGTAAGATAATAATACCCGTCTCACAGTGTTGTTCTTGATTCAATGACCAAATGTAGGTAGAATATTGTTACATAGGATCTGACATACAAGTACTCAATATATATCATGTCCCTTACTGAGGTTCCTTTTGACAGAAAAGATAACACACCAAAACATCACCCTGCCCATCAGTAAAGCCTAGGACTCAAAAAAAAAAAAAAAAAAAAAAAAAAAAAAAGGTACAAGACTTGTATAGAACACTGGCTCTGATTTTTCTTTTTGCTTTCATATTTCCTAGCTATATCCTAATGAGTGAGCCTAATTATATGGAGAATTAAGACTTTTCTGAGAGAAGAAGACATTCCTAAGACATTCAAGGCTGATCTCTCAATAACTGTGAGCAAATTATCCTCCACCTACACTATTTGTTCTTATATGTAAGCATTTTTAAAAAAATAGCAATGAATCTTGCTATTCATTAATGAATGATGGAGATTATCTTTGGTGTTTGTTAAATCCTTCTTGCCAATGAGAATTCATCCTCAAAGAAAATGAAAAGGGAGCTTTACCTCGCCTTTCACATCTAGCATGGCTAAGCCTTTGGGTTTCGAGTTGTGGGCTCGATTTCCCCACCCCAGCCCCTTAAGGTATAACCTCATCATGGAACAAGCTAGATCATCCCAGAGGAGGAGGAAGAGCATGATCCACTCTGGGTTTTAACACATGGTGGAGACATAGTACCACTCTGATGGGAGAAGGAGACCGAGCAGGGGTCCGGCTCAGTGTGGTGAAAGTGGATGCCACCAGTAGAGCTGCTATCTTAGAGTGAGAACTGAGGATCTCAGGTGAATCAGAAAGCTAGATGATCTCACTCAATTTTCCTGGAGTATATAAGATTTGGAGTTCTCATCGGCTTCCAAATGATGGAAAAAGACTCACAAAAACTCCTGAGATTGGAAGACTTGCCAGTCTGTTGGTTGGAGACAAGGAATGATTTAATTTAAGACAAAGAAATGCATGTATCTTGGGGTGCCTGGGTGGCTCAGTTGGTTAAGCGTCTCTCAGGTCATGATCCGAGGGTCCTGCAATCGAGCCCCACATTGGGCTTCCTGCCCCGTGGGGAGTCTGCTTCTCCTTCCTCTGTCCCTCTCCTTGCTTGTGTGCTCTCTCTCTTACTACCTTTCAAATAAATAAAATCTTTTTTAAAAAATAAAAGAGAAAGAAAAACAGAAAAATGGGCATATCTTGCACTATGGGCTGCAGAGCAATTCATTCCCCTGCTCTATTTTTTTTCCAGTTACATGGCGCTGCCCCTTTTGCTCTTAACAATACCCTTCCTGCCTTCATAACAAAGACAAAACTTTTGAGGATGAGGATGAGAGGCCTCTTTTTTGTAGTGTCCCAGGCAAACAGCTTCAGAGAGTGGTCAGGGGCCCAGTTCAGACCTCACAGTAGTCAGTGACTGGTCTGGAATGTGAACAAAAGTGGCTGAGATTCATCTTTGGGAGGAAGGTGGGGCATGAAAGATGGATAGACATTAGAAAGAATCTACCTTCTCCTTTGTTGTTGTTGTTGTTATAGGAAATATTCAACTCAAAACAAACAGGAGCAGAGCCACACCAAGACGAAGGGACAGAAGGCATTCTACCTTCCTCTTCCACCATCGTGTAGTTGACGGATCACAGGGTCAGGTCGTCACTGACATCCCTTCAGCTCTAGAACCCTGAATATTGAGTGCTGACAAGGTACTAAGCCAAGCATTATCATGGAAAGTAAAGACTTTATAGCTCTGGAATCATGTGTTCGACACTATCTCTGCCGATCTCTGCCCAACTTCCCAGCTCCCCATGATGCCCAGGCACTGGTGAAGCCTTCCGGGGCCTGTCATGTTGTTAATAATATATTGCACAAAGTCATTGCTAAGAATGAGGGTGAAGGGAGAGAAGCACTCAGGGAATATCTCCATAAGCTTTGTGCACCACTACTAATATAATTCTGACTTTTATGCAATAACTTCCATGTTTATTGCCTTTCTTTACATTTCAAGAAAGACACCATTGGATATTAAAGTCCTGATTTAATCAATAGAGAAACTGAGTCTCGAAAAGTGTAAGTTATTTGAACAAATGTCACAGCTGACCTGAGCTGAGACCCTTCCTTTCCCTACCCCTCAACTAGTCTCGGTTCCTTTCCTTAATCCCTACCAGTTGAATGATGTGTGGTCCTCAGAACTAGTCCAATCTACTTGACTGACTTCTGACCTATTTCATGAGAAGATTTAGGAACTAGAAAAACTCAAAAGGACCTACATACTGGGGATGCAGTTTTATTGGTAAACAGTAAGACAGTTTCCATTTCTTGAGGTCACACCACTAGGTTAGACACTGCAAATCTGGTCTACCTCCACAGATGGCAAATCCATGATCATTCTGGTCTGTCTGGCATGGTTCTCTATGGCAGGGCCCGGAGCAGTGGCCATTGCAAGTGGAGACTATGCACGATGAGATGTTGGTCCTCCCTCAGTGGCTCTGACTGCAGGTAGCCTCCTCCCTTTGGCCTGGTGTGCCCTAGAAGTATTACTGCCATCTATATATGCCAAGAGAGGTTTGGGAAACACCTGTGTAGTTCTGAAGTGAAATGTTTCCCTGCAATAATCCACATCTAACACAGTATACTGTAAAGACAAGTGAAGTTAATAGAGTCACACTTACGCTGTCATTTTTTTGCTATTTCATTATTTACATCTTTAAACCTCTTTATTAACCTATAACCTTTCAGAGCAGTAAGGAAAAAGTGTAGTGTACTTATGACCGTATCAAATTTCTACGGTCATGTCCAATTTAGCCACAAGGAATCTAAGGTTACTGGCTAAGAACCACCAATCGCTTCTGCAGGGAGAGAAGTCTAGAGCCAAGATGGAGCTAACCAAGTTCATTCCTCTTTATAGGTCACTTTGTAAGAAATAGAAAGAAGGAGGGAAGGAAGAAAAGGTGTGTCCTTTAGCCAACTTCTCAAGGTGTGAACCAAATGCCAGGGGTGGGAGGTTCATCTATAAATTGAACTCCTTTGAATCTAATATCTAATCTCAGAGTTGTAGCAACTGTTTTTGCATTTTCAAAATACCAACTCCTAGTTGAGATTACTGCCATGTAAACTCTTGAAGATCACCCAGGAACTATAACTTACTATAGTGGAATGGAAATGCAGCCCCCAAAAGATATGTCCAACCAGACCCTGAGAATGTGACTTACTTAGATAAGGGTCTTTGTGGATATAATTAATGTAAGGATCTGGAGATGGGATCGTGCTGGATTAGGATGAGCCCCAAATCAAATGACACCTGTCATTCTAAGAGACAGATGAGGAACAGGCAGAGAGAGTCTGAGAGCCTAAGGCCTTGTGAAAGCAGAGCAGATACTCTGAAGGAGGTTATGCAGCTTCAAGCCAGGGGCCACCAGAAGCTGCCAGCAGCCACCAGAAAACTAGAGGGCACCTGGGATGGGTTTTCCTCCACAGCCCCCAGGAAGAACCAACTCTGCCAACACTTCTCGATTTCAGACTACTGCCTTCTAGAACTATGAAAGAATGAATTTCCGTAGCTGTAGGATGCCAAATTTGTGGCGATTTTTTATAGCAGTTCTTGTTGCCTTCACAAGAAACCATTAAATTCTTTAAACCCAGAGCCTCAATAAAGAGGAAAGAGACAAAATATTATTATCTGTTCTTACTAATAAAGAAACCGAGACCCAAATAGATACTATCTCTGCCTGGTTGATAAGCCAATAACCAGGGCAGTTCTCCTGATGCCCAACCTGGGCATCTATACAGAAGACTGACCCCCCCCCCAAATATGGACATAGCTCCTGAAAACATTTAAGGCCACACTGTTGCTCTGTCAAAGACACAATCTGCTACAAAAGTCCCAGCAAACAAAGGTTTCAGGGATCTACTTTGTATTGTCTTCAGGCAAGTTTTGATTAAGTCATCTATAAATTGCAATGCTCTCTCCCACATCCTGTATTTCCATGTCATCCAAAGTTCTGGCCACTGATGATAGTACATGGAAACTTACTGGACTATGAGCTCCCAAAGGCTCTTCCCCTGCGGTATCCTTGGCACCCAGCACAGGCTTTAAAGAATAATGGTTGGGTAAGGGAATGAGGCCACCTTGCCTAATCCTAGCTCAACACGGTATGGCTGACCTTATTTGGAAGGTGTTCAGTGGAAAGTCACCGGCTCAGTCATTGCAAATGTCCACAGATGGCTCCCCAACCTGTGCTCAATCCATCGGGGACTCCCTCACATTATGGTATGCACCAAACCAGCATTTCCCAGGGTCCATTCCACAGGGAAATGCCTGGCTGATGAACTCACAAGCTGCCTCACCCTTGTGAGCCCACGTATGCCAGGGTGGGTGTGGTATGGTAATCCCAGCCTGCTAACCTGTAAATCCGCTCTGTTCTACCCCAAGCCAGAATCACACTGCTGCATGGGATGGGTGTGTCTTTGGGAAAAACACTGGATCATTTCTAATTGTTTCTAATTCTAGGTGATTGTTAAGCTTATATGCTCTTTTGCTTGTAGCTCGTATCTTGCCGCATGAACACAACTGGCAGGACTCATCAGCAAATTTCCATACTGGGGTTGTTAACCCCTGGTCTAGATAGTGACTGTGTTCTCCCCCTCTGTGATCAGGGTGCCTGGCTATTTCAGGGAAAGAACATCAGCTGCCAATTCTGCCCTAGGAAAGGTCAGATACTCAGGCTGAGGAGACTCTGACCTATAGGGTCCTGGGACAGACCCCTAGGGAAAGGCCAAGAGATAAAGTTGCCACAGGCACAGCACATCCAGGTTAGGAAAACCAACTTGGATGTTCCACTGTAGAGGAGCCAGGCAGAGACTCAGCCTGCTTCCATGATGCTTTGATTAAACCTATGTGGTCTGCAGCCATCTACAGGTGCCAGCAGTAGGAAGCTCCAGCTCTGGAGAGGACTGTGCTCAAATCTGTAGGACCTGGGTTTAGCTTTTGTGTAAATGGGACACCATCATTCTAAACTGACAGTTGACATGGGCCAGAACTTCAATTGTTTTAAAAGAAGGAATAAGGACAAATATCTTTGGATCGGACATTCAAGGACATTGCAGAGGCAAAGCATGGCAGTGGGGATCTTCACGAACACAACATTTGTGCCCTATTGCTTCATCTTATACAGCCTCACACTGTGGGCCTTCCATACCAAAGGTATAGATGAATGACAGGGACCCTGGTACAGAGTATCAATCAGTCAACACATGTGTATTCAGGGCCTTCTTCATGAGAGGATTTTGAGACCAACCTAAGCTTTAGAGGTCTATAATGACCCATGCTCCATCCCACATCACAAACCACTCTCCTCATCTCCAACAATTGGAATCCTACCCACCTTTCAAGGTCATGTCAAAGACAGTCTCCTCTATGAGCCCTCTTTGAGTCCATCAGCTTTGTCTTCGTATATATGATCTTTTGTCTCTTTGAACCTCGCATAGCATTTAGTTTCTGCTTCTACAATGACACTCATCAGACTCTGCTTTGGAGAAGTTATTTTCGAAAGAGTCAAATTCCCAAAAAGGTTGTAAATTCCTAGAAAGCATCATCATGCTTATCACTGTAGCTTTTGCAATGCTCAGCACAGGACCCTGCAGGGAAGGTTTTAAAATGCATTTATTTAAAGTTTTTCAACTGCATATGGATTAACAGCTGAAGATGGGAGGTGATGAAGAAAAACACCCAGGATGGTTCTTGTCCCCCTAGAATGCTTTTTAAGGAAGAAACACACACACACAGCTCTAAGAAGACAAAGTGGGTATGAAAAAAGGAATTATCGTAACAGAGTATGGACACTAAAAGCACAATAACAAATGAGCTCCTAAAACTGAAATTAAAATTTAATTCTTATCAGAATATTTTCCTTATTTATATTACAGGTTAAAATTACCAAGTAATCCAATCTTCCAAGAAGTACAGTCACTGAAATAAACACTGGGATTCCAGGCTTAGTTTTGTTGCTAACTAGCCATGTGACTTTGGACAAGAAAATCTCTCAGGACCCAAATTTCTATAAAATTAGAGAATTCAACTAAATCATCTCTATGGCTTTACAATTTTGTGATTTTTAAAAACATTTCATTTGTACCATATCCCTTGGGTCCTTATGAGAATACCAAAAAGCCAAACCAGTTTTCTGCTTGGGAAAAAAGAATGATTTTTTTTTCTTTCTCTTTGTTCTCTGAGATTTTCTCAACAATTTTTATATTTCTAATTAGGATACTAAATTCCCACTTCATACATTAAAATAAACAGCTGCCCAAAAGTTAAAAAAAATACAAAATAGAGTAGGTTAGATTAAATTTAAGGGAATGACTTACCAGAAAAATGTAAAACAAATGAAACTCCTTTATTAATTCCATACCTTTGGGGTGCCTGGGTAGCTCAGTTGGTTAAGCATCTGACTCAGCTTAGGTCATGATCTCGGGGTCAGGAGATCGAGCCCCATGTCGGGCTCTATGCTGGATGTAAAGCCTGCTTAAAATTCTCTCTCCCTTTCCCTCTGTCCCTCCCCTCCCCCCACTCACACACTCTTTCTCTTTCTCTGTCTCTCTTTCAATAATAATAATAACAATAGTAATAGTAATAATTCCATACCTTCACCTTTGAAGGAAAAAAAAATCCATGTTCAACAACATTTGGTCAATACTTTCACCCATATCTATCACAGTAAGAATGACTACCATAATAACATAATAATAGAACAAGTAGGATAAATACAGCAGTAGTATAGTAGTTTAAGGTTTGTTGGAATTGTTCAAGCCGTGACATCATGTTTTTATTTCATCATCCAGAAGTCGTTTTGGTTCAAGTTCTGAGCTAATTAAACTTTAAGACTAATGGCATCATTTTTCACTTCCAAATAAGTGAATGGGAAGTAATGATGTGACCTGAGTAATGAAAATGAACGATTTATGGCTTTAGAGTTAGTCTTTCATATTTAGTAAGTATTGAGGAGAAGGAAAAGAAAGATGTGGCATGTGAGCATATAGTTATGTTCAAGAGTAGGAAAAAGAAGAAAAAAACGTTTAATTAAAAACTGGTGCATCTATATACAATGCTGGGGAAAACACCTCCTGTTATTGTGTAAGATTACTCCATTGGCTTCGCCAGTCTTGGATGTGTTGGGAGTTAGAAGGAAAATTATGAACAAAGCACATTTCATTTAAAATATCAGTTATTGGGCAGCCCCAGTGGCTCAGCGGTTTAGCACGGCCTTTAGCCCAGGGCCTGATCCTGGAGACCCAGGATCGAGTCCCACGTCAGGCTCCCTGTATGGAGCCTGCTTCTCCCTCTGCCTGTGTCTCTGCCTCTCTCTTTCTCTCTCTCTTGTGTCTCTGCCTCTCTCTCTCTCATGAATAAATAAATAAAATCTTTAAAAAAGTTAAAAAAATTTAAAAAATCTTTAAAAAAATAAAATATCAGTTATTATAGGAAAATGGGATTCAATATAAATATTGCCATCCAAAATTTATGATTGAAAATCTATTCACCATCTTATGCATCTATAGGAACATTATGTAGAAAAGGAGCATGTTATAAAGCCAAACTTAATTCATTAAGTACTTTGATGACAAGGGCCTCAGGGACCAGCCACATATAATTGTTAAGATTGGATTTTCTTCCTCTTCCTTATTCCTCTTCCTTTATAGTCTTCTATATTTGGCCTTCAAAATAGTGTCCTGGTCCCCCTGTATGCATATCTGCAGGTTCCTCCTCCTCCCCTGAGAGTTGTCCATGCTACACTCTCCATGTTCTACACTGTTCTCCAAGGCACTAGTCATGGGTCTTAATTACATGTTTATCTGTAAGATTATTTGATTAATGTAATTCCATGTCACATCACTAGAACCTCCTTAGATTGGAAACTCCTTGAAGGTAGGAATTGGGTTTGTTTGGCTCCCCAGAGCCTAGCATGGTACCTAGCATATAGTAGATGCTCAACCCGGTTTTATGAATTAGCGAAAGGTTGCATAGGGTGTTAGCACTGTCTTCCAGCAGCTGACCTCATAGTATAAAGGAAGCCACACAGATGCCCAAAAGAGTATTTTATACATGTGTCTAAGGTAACCCTGCGTTTGTACCATTGCTTTCAGATACCAATGTCTGGGCAGGATGGCACACATTTTGGAGGCCAGTGGGGCTTATTCATGTTATATCATCATTTTTCTTTTTATGGCTAATGCCTAACTCCCCAAGTAGCGTATATGCCTTTTGAGTGCAAGAACTTATGTGGAACTCGCCTGCCAGACTAACAGGACCTGGGCCCTTTGCCCTTCAATGTAGGTGGGGCCAGTGTGGATACCGTGAACTCTACTGTGAATTTCTCCTTCTCTGAATATTCACCAAACGATACAGGAGAACTGAGGAGAGAGGCTTCTCAGATGATGCAATGTTGGATCCGTGGCCTTGAAGGATGAGTGATGACGGTTGACGGTGGCAGAAAGAAAGGCTGGCCTGCTAAACTCATAGGTGGAGGCTAGTGCTTCTTGACTCAGCTCGCCCTACTTGCCAGAGACGGATGAATGTGAAGGTTCTTGGCATCTCTTATGATGCCTACTCTGAATGCTTCGTGTCTCGGAATATGCAAGAATTGTAGCCGGATAGAGATTCAGGATGAAGTCCATCTCCTCCCTCTGTCTTCACACATGAATGACTCTGTAGTTATTAAAGCATGTGGGCACCTAATACCAACTGCAGATGTCACTGTCACTACTCGAGTCTCCTTCCAGTTCTTAGCCAGAATAAGATGATAAAGGCAAGCATGCAAATAAATGGGCTATAATGACTTAGTTATTCTATCGATAGGGATGTTGTGACTATGAACTTATTCATTGTCTGTGGCCAAACTGTCAGCTTGGCATTTCCAAGGCTTTTATTTTCCTCCATTCCATTCTCCTCTGTAATCTTTGGCCCATTTGCCAGGATTTTTTTCTACAGCCCGAGTAGAAAAAGTCAAGGTGTGGTGCCAAGGCCAATTTATTCCTTCTCCTGAGATGCTCAATTTCCCACTTAGTGAAAGCTGGCTTGCAGAGGTTGGTGCCTCCAAGAAATTCTCTCTTCAGCTCAGAGTTAGCCAAGGCCCAGCTCCTGGGAGGTCCCTCCTCACCTCACAGAACAGAGGAGGTTCCCACCTCCCCATCCATGTGAGATTGTCAAGTTTTTCTGATCCTTTACTTACAATTAGGCTTACCCCTAAATTGAAAGAGGTGTGTGTGTTGGGGGGGGTGGGGGGGGGTGGGGAGAGGTTCAGTCTAACTTCCTGTGACCTGAACAAACTGACAGTTCCTGACAGTCTGAATTTTATCTTTCCACCCTGGGAGCCACACAGCCGAATTCTATTTCTTAGCCAAACAAACCAACTACAGAGAGTCCATTATGTTGCCGCTTCAAAACAGGAAGCGGAGGTTAGAGACGCCAATAGCTGGTTTTACATAATGAGGGATGCTTGGGGCTGCAGAGCCAGCCCAGGCCCGGGGCTCCTCTCCTTCCACCCGGGAGCCTTTGTTCAGCTCCGACGCCCCACCACACCCGCAGACCTGGAGGACCAGCCTCCTTCCCGGGGGGAATGCCCGGCCCCCACATCTGGCGCGCGTTGGGCCTGCAGAGGAGTCGCGCTGCCCTTCCTGCGCCCTGGCCCTGCGAGCCGAGCCGCCGAGCCTCCGAGAACGCTTCCAAGTACACTCCCCACTCCTCCACTCTCCGATGTGTCTCTGGGGCGAGTCTGCCTCCGGGCCCCACGTAGGTGGGCCCGACCGCAGAGGGAGAGCTCCCTGACCCCGATGGATACCGGCAAAGGAAGAAGAGAGTGTGTGCAGAGGGGCCAGATGGGAGGGAGCAGAGGACCAGGAGGAGAAGGGCACCGGCCACCCCTCTGCACCTCCACGGTCACCCTCGCTGGATGCGGCCAGCGCTTCCCTTTGGAACCTTGGCTCCAGCGACCACAAAGAGCCTTCCAAAAGGCCACAGGGAGGTCTACATTTGAAAAACCCATCATTTCCCGGCTGCTGCGCGCCAGAGCAACCTAACCTCGGCTTCACCTTGGGTAACGCGGCCTTGGCTTGCGGAGGTTGAAAGAGTACACTGCCGATAGGCCTCCGGGGAGCTCTGTGCGGCTCATTTATGAAGCTTTATTTTTTTTTTTTTTTTTTTTTTTTTTTTTTTTTTTTCATTTATGAAGCTTTAAAACAATCGCAAGTCTTCTGCAAAAGGTCTTCAGGGGCCACCCACTCCGGACATGAATCATTTGTATGTGTATCTGTGCATTCCCCTAAGAAAGCCACCCACGGGCTGCAAGGACTCAGGGGCGTCGGAAGGGAACTTTCAGGCAGGGATTGAGGCCCTTTGGAGGCCAGGTTCACCGCTCATTCAAGGATATGCATTCTTGAGGCCACGAAGGAGTCAGAGAAGACCTCCTTTGAAATCCTTCCTGGCCACCTACACAGAGTTAGTAAAACCAGTAGGCACTTGGTTTCCTTATCTCCTATGCTGGGTTTCCTGACCGAAACAGAGCACCCCAGAGAGTGTTGGGTCCTAGAATCCAAATTATCACGTGAATCTCCCTATGAAAGGCTATTTGAGAGGACAACTTTATAAAATGAGAGGTATGCACATTTTAATCCCTACTTTTAAGAGGGGTGCACATGCTCAGAAAGTCACCCAGAGAAATTGGAAGTCCATTCTTCCCTAACAACGTGTATAGCTGAACAGTACCGGAATGTGAACTAGCCCACCACATCTAGCATGCCAAAGTAGAAATATATTGCTTAATTTGTTAAAAAAGAAAGGAAAAGAATGAAAATCAGGCGGAAAGATACTTTCAAGCTGCACAAATGCAGACCTCAAGCCATGAGCCCAACTGATTTATTCCACGTTACTTCCCACCTCAAAAATGTTAAGATCAGCTTAATTTGATTATAAAGAGACTTATATGCCCACCAAGCAGAGGTTATGAATAATTTGGGGATGAGATTGGCTTTCAATAATGGAAAATGAACTTTACTCTGTCAGGTAAAAATGTTCCTATGGCTTAATAATGCAAATGGCACCATGCTTGCTGAGTGTGGCTATAAAAGAATTAAGTTACCTCCTATTGCATCAGGCTGTGGATTAACCTCAATTTTCAGATGATCCCGGGATCTAGGAGTCAGGGTTTGAACTCCTTCTGAGAAAAATAAATGCCAAAGCCCACACTGTGGGCTGTATGAGGCATTCTATTATCCTTGCTGTGCAGAAACCAGTCCCAGTGTGGAGAGATCCTACTTTGAGCACAACGAAGTGCCCAGAAAGTTTAACAACATTGAGGCAAGTTTATGTTAAAACGGTATGAATATTTAAAATGCTTAGCATCTGCTCAAAAACGGACTCCGTTTTTTTTAAGATTAGCTCAAGTGGGTAGTTATAGAGGCCATTACCCTTCATAATTATTTTTGGAGAAAACAGATGTAGGCAAAATTCAACAGGGGTGAACATTGTAATTAATAGGATCAGTCATCAGGTCAGGATTTAGGACCTCCATTTGGCCTGGGTGGGCCATCTCTGAAGCCCTTGTTACTCCCTGGTGTCACAACAGAGCTCGCTCATGCCTTCGGGGCAGCACTCATCGTGAGAGCAGAGGGCCAAAGATGGGGAATATGGTGACAAGAAGTGCACGGTGGGTCACAGAGCAAGAGGGGGATAGGTGGTTCATTGGTGAGGTAACAGGAAGTAGCTGTGTACCAGGTGTATAGTCTTCACTCTCAGCCACTGTGGAGCATCCCTTAAACTTAGCAAGAACTTCTTTCCCAAACAAAAAAAGCTCAAATGGAAATGAATCTGGGAAGATATGTCCCCAAGACCCTTGTCGTCTCCCGGGTTACATGCCCACATTTCCAGAAAGTAAATGCCCACCTCTCTGATGACTTTTCTCAAAGGCTCCTCCTGCCAGGAGGTAATGAACTTGCCTAGGATTGACCTTGAACACAATGGGTCTTTACAGGCTCCGACAAGCGCCCTCCCACAAACTGTCTCATTTGCTCCTCAGACGGGCCCAGGAGATAGGGACGCACTAGAGCCAGTTTTCTTTATTACAGAAGGAAGTGATCAGATCACTGTAGCCTGTTGATAAGTTGCACCCCGCCCTTCCTGAGGGTGAAATAAAACAGGAAAAAATGAAACCGAAGGATGTGGGCAGCTTGGGAATAATGCAAAGGAAAAGCAACTTTGTTTGCAAAATAAGAAGGCAAAGGTGAGGATGCCTCCTTCGGGACCTGCCTGTGCATGCGGGCCTCTGTCCCATCCCTTACTACGTGGATGTATATGCTCTGAAGGCCACATCTGCAGCATTTTGGGTTCCCAGGCCTTAGTCCGGCCTGGGACACAGTCAGGACTTGGTAGGCACTCCAGAATTAGCAGCGTTATGCTGAAATTAAACATTGGCTACAAGGAGAGGCCAATGAGCATTTATCGGGTCAAAGAATCTCAAGTTGGGGTGCACTGATCAGGAAGCAAGCGAAATAGTGCCCCCCTTATAGGGTGAAAGTAAAGGGTTTTTATAAGAAAAAGGCAGTGGGGAAAGGCAACTCCGTGAGTTAAGAGGAGAAAAAAAAAGGCTGAACTACTCTTGACTCTACATTGATGGACTACCGGTTCCAGCTTCAGTAAATCCACACCTGTCAGTGCTGTGATCAGGATGTCTGTTTTCCCTCTGACTTCTCAAGCCATTGCTTAAAACAAGCCCAACCCAAAGGTTCTGACCCTGTTCAAACAGAGGCTGGTAAGGCAATTTTTCTACAGTGGCCACATGTACTTTATTTTAAATGGCTCCAGTCATGTCCCTTTTTCACAGCAGGCCCCAAAGGAAATAAGCTGGAATAGGCTGAACTCAGAAGATTGTTAAAAGAAAGGTGTCTCTCCCACCTCACGCAGTGTGTCCACAGAAAATGATTCGAAGGAGGAAAAATGTAAAGGCAGGATTTCTGAAGACAGCCCTGGCAGACAGAGGGGGTGGGAGTCCTAAGTTGTTCCTGCAGAGTCCTCAATAATCTTTTCAATTGCAAGCCCTTGTCCTAGCTTAGGAAGAGCAAAGAGCCACTTTCTTAGAGGTAGGAGCATGAGGCAACTTCGTTCACTGTTCACCAAGTAAAAAGGAATTCCGCAAGCTGGTAGAGGAGGCTGCTGGGCTGAGCGCCCTCCCTGACATCCCTCTGGTTGGGACGGAAATCCTGGCCAGGGGAATTCCCTCAACAAATATATATGTATTGAATTTCAAGCCTCAAACTGTGGAAAGCCATTTTGTTTTTTGTTTGTTTGTTTTTCCTTCTTTTTTTTTTAAAGAATTAAAAAAAAAAAAAAAGAATTTCCCACCCGAACTTTAAATTCATAGACATTTCATTCCAAATGGGAAGCTGAAGCATATGACAAAAGATACACTTTTTATTTTTTATTTTATGTATTTATTTAGAGCAAGAGGGGAAGGATAGAGAGGGAGAGAATCTTAAGCAGGTTCCGTGCCCAACGAGGAGCCCAACTCAGGGGTTGGTTTCATGACCTGAGCTGAGATCATGACCTGAGCTGAAATCAAGAGTAGGATGCTTAACCCGACTGAGCCACCCAGGCACCCCAATGATACACTTTTTAATATTAACTTTTATTATAGCAGCTAAAATACTGGGGGGATTTTTTGTTGTTGTTTATTTTGGAGAGAATAGCTCAAAATATAAGTTTATCCTGAACTTCACCAATCTTATGGATATCAAGTTTGGTTACTAATTTACCACTCTGCTTCTTAGATTGACAAAAGGAGCTTTCTATTTTCAGCCAGAAATCCTACAGGATAGAAGAATTTAGGGAGGTTTGAAAGAGAACTATCCAGGCAAACATTATAGAGAAGCTAAAGCAAAGAAAAAAGTACCCTTCCCAACTTCTCCAAATAGCCCCATACCCTTACCATGCCTCTGCTCCCTGGAGTCTGAGAGTATCACAACAGTATACAGGAGCAAACCATCCAGTACCCATTTCCACAAACTTTTGCTGACAGTGTAGGCTCTCCTTAGCTGAGACTAGCTCCTTTGGGTTCTCTAGTTATAGAAACTGTTTCATAATAGCTTTAATATCATTCTCCAATTCTTGGTTCCATTGTTCTTCCTCCTAACAATACCCTTCCTTATCTACTCATTAGTCGGGTACTCATTCATTCATTCGTTCATTCATATGTTCCTGAATTTCATAACAGGAATTGAGTGACATAAGGTCCCAGCACTGAGGTAACTTCCATTCCTAGTAGAGGCCATCAATCGAGCAACAGGCCAAGAGTTAATCCAGTGAAGCATCTTCGGGTTTCCTGCAGGATGAAGAGAAAGTAATTTCACTGACCCCAGAAAAAAAGATATCCTCTTAAATGAAAATGACATAGGTGTAGGACTAAAGAAGTGCCTTGTTCAGGCCAAGTTCAAGGGCAGCCTTGTAATTCCACATTCCCATTAGTAGGGCCTTGCTGGTCCTTTAGAGCAGGCTCCTGCTGATGCATCTTCCAGTGCTCTGCTCACGGGCCCCACTAAGTGACTTCTCTCCAGCCAAGGAATTATTTATGTTTGAGGAATCTACTTAAGTGAGATGTCAGCTGGGAAATTCATCATAGGAAAACTCAGCCAGAGGAGAGTGGAGTGTGCACCCAGGTCTGGTCAACCTATGCCCTGACATCTTTAGCACCAGCCCTCATGAGTCCTCTAGGACCCTGGTCACATTATTTGTTTCACGTGGCCTCAGGTAGAAATGGCGTGTGTGTGTGTGTGTGTGTGTGTGCGCCTTTTCACGGTGTCATAGGTTCCACCTCAGCCGATCAGAAAAGGGCAGGAGCGCACGTGGAATCACTGCGTGGCCTATGGTGATTTGCTTAAAAGAGGTCTACACCACAGTAGAGCTTGACAGTAGTGATACTACCAATCTGATTCTCTGACGTGTACAGACCTCAGCACCCACAGCTTTAATGTCTCCTGGCACTCCACAAACCATCCCAAAGGGCTATGGCATGTGTGCAGGGTGATTCTAATGAAGCATAAATCCAGCGACCGTAATGTAAGATGTCTGTGAGGCAGAGCATTTTGGTTTGCCAGTAATGCAAGCCTTGCTGTCCACTCAGAGTCCACATTCAATCCAACTTCATCATTTTAGATGTCACACAGTAACACTATGTACTTAATATGCCCCATGATGTCCAAACATTGTGTCTTTGTTAAAAAAAAAAAAAAAAAAAGAAGAAGCCCACCTCTTGAAGAAGAAAAACAAACTGGAGCACTTAAACCACAAGATAACAAACACTGTTTTGAAAGGAAGAGTAATTAGGGTGGTGAGTTTCAGCACAAGGATAGACAAACTGACCAACTGACAAATTTGGAGATTAGAGACACACCAGCTCCTAATATGATCACCTGATTCTGACAAAGGTGATACTACCAATTTCACTGAAAAAGGATCCAACAATAAATAAATAATAATGCTGGATCAGTTGGATATTCTTTGGGGAAAGAATGTATCTTGACATTACATCATTCCCATGAAAATGAATTCCAGATGGATGGTAGATGTCAAGGTGAAAGGTAAAATAATAAAAGAGAAAAACATAAGAAACCATCTTTATGAACTTGGGATTGACAAAGGCCTCTTAAATACGACATAAAAACACTATTCATAAAAGAAATATGCAGCAAGTTGGATTGTATTAAAACTAAGAACTTTTGTTTTTCAAAAGACATTAAGAGAGTGAAACGGGCAACCCAGAGATTAGAGAAGATACTAACAACATATATATATAACAAAGGACTCATACTGAAAATATATGAAGCTCTCCTATGAATCATTGTTTTTAAAGTTACCCAGTAGAAAATGGACAAAAACTTGAAAGATGCTTCCTAAATTAGAATATCCAAATAGTTAGTGAATATATAAAAAGATTCTCGGGGCACCTGGGTGGCTCAGTTGGTTGAGCATCTGACTCTTTTTTTTTTTATTTAATTTAATTTATTTATTCATGAGAGACACACAGAGAGAGGCAGAGACAGGAAGAGGGAGAAGTAGGCTCCATGCAGGGAGCCTGACGTGGGACTTGATCTTGGGATCACACCCTGAGCCAAAGGCAGACGTCAACCACGAGCCACCCAGGCATTCCCAACTCTTGGTTTCAACTCATGTCATGGTCTCAGGGTCATGATAGAACCCCATGTTGGGCTCTGTGCTCAGCAGAGAGTCTGCTTGAGATTCTCTCTCCCTCTCTCTCTCTCTGTCCCTCACGCTGCTCTCTCTCTCTCTCAAAAATAAATTAATTTTTAAAAAATACTTTTAAGAAGATGCTTACCTTTATTAGTCATCAGGGAAATACAAATTGAAACCAAAATTATTTTCTGCTATGCACCACCAAGACAACTAAAATTTCAGTAAAGATTGCTAAATATAGACATGAATGAGGAGCAACTGGAATGACCCCACACTGCTGCTGAGAGTGTTAATTGGTGCCACTAGTCAGGAAAACCATTTGGCCTCATCTCCTAAAGCTGGCACTTGCATACCTTTGGATGGGCAACAGAAATGTGTGAATTGCACACACAAAGACTGTCCCTGAACTTTTAGAGCAGCATTGTTGATTGGAGCTAACAATGAAAACCACCTTAGTGCCCAACACCAGTAGAATAGGTGAGTGCTTGTATTCTGTGCACATAAGGAAATCCTATGCAACAATCAGAAAGAGTATTATGTAACTATTCACAACAACAGGGGTGAAATTCACAGTCACACTATTGAACAAATGAAGACAGATGTAAATGAGTAATATACTCTCTGATTCTAAAAACAGGTACAAACAGGTAGGATAATGGTCACTATTAGGAAAGAAGTGACTAAAAGATGACACCAAAGAGTATTCTGTTTCTTATTCCAGGTTGTGGGGGTTCATAAATGTGTTCAATATGTACATATTGATTGAGCTTATGATACATGCATGTTCTGGATACATATTATGCTTCAATAAAAAGTTATAAGCAAACAGCAGTTCTTGTTGATATTCCCATAGTAAAGCCATATATATATATCAACTCTGTAGAGTCATGACATTCAATTTAAGACTTAAAGTGTGCTCAAAATCTGCCTTTAACACATTTTCTATAATAATGTAAGAATTAAAGAAATATGCCACATACTAGCTCTGGAGAGTTTGGTTATGTATGCACACATAGGAGAGTGGCATGAGGTTTGCATAACTAATGCACTAAATAAGTATAATAGGAAAAATACGATGTCCAAATGAAAGCCAATAGCTTCTGCTGCTATGAAACTACACTGAAACTGAGAAAAGCTCAGAAATATTACCTGGAAATTTCACAGCAGAAAGCACATGCTACGGTTTTATTCTTGGGTTGGGGGAAATGCCAAGGCTTCAGTGAAAAATCTATGACACCACATTGCATTGCTAATTTTTTAAAAATATTTTATTTATTTATTCATGAGAGACAGAGAGAGAGGCAGAGACACAGGCAGAGGCAGAGGGAGAAGCAGGCTTCCTGTGGGGAGCCTGACGTAGGACTTGATCCTGTGTCTCCAGGATCACACCCTGGGCCGAAGGCGGCATTAGACCGCTGAGCCACCCAGGCTGCCGCATTGCTAATTTTTTTTAAACTTGTAACTCTAGTCTTCCCAACTAGACTATAAGCTCATTAAGAGCAGGAGCTTGTTCCATATCCTCCTCAAATTCAAGGCACATAGGTGTCATTTTTATCTTTTGATCATTAAACATGTTGACAGAGGGATCTTCAATTCTGAAATTGGAGATAGTGCATTTGAGACCAAGGTGGAGGTTGCTGGTGGCAGAGATGGTTGGTTGGATGGTGTGTAGGTGGCTGAGATGATAAATTGATTCCTTGAGCTTCTTTTGTCCTTTCTGGCAAAATGACTGGTTGAAGAAGGGAAAGGGGAGACTTCAAACTCTGACTCAGGGATGAATCAAGGGGGATTGAGGGATGAAAAGAATACACCTGCTCCAACCATGGAACCCATTGCAAAAATGCTCACAAACTGTGGTCCTAGTAATTTAAACCTTTTGATATAACTGGGACCTCAGGTTTCCAATTGTTATGGGTTAAACTGTGCCCCGATAGCCACCAAATTCTTCTGTTAAAGTCCGAGCTTCCAGTACTTCAGAATGTGGCTTTATTTGAAAGCAGGATTGTTGCAGATGTATTACTTAAGATTTGATTGTACTGGAATAGGATGAGCTCCAATCCAGTATGACTGGTATCCTTATAAAAGGGGAGCATTTGAGAGACACACACACATACACACACACACACACACACACAGAGGGAGAACACCACTGGGGGTGATGCTTCTATAAGCTAATGAATACTAAAGATTGTCAGAAACTGCTAGAGGCTAGGATAGAGACAAAAAACAGATTCTCTATCACAGCCCTTAGGAGGAAACAACCTTACCAAGACCTTGATCTCAGACTCCTAGTTTCTAGAGCTGTGAGACAATAAATTTCAGTTGTTTAAGTCACCTGGTTGATGGTACTTGGCTATAGCAGCAAACTAATACCCCAAGTGTTGAGATTTCAATTGTCCATTATAAATTATGGACTTACTCTTCTTTCAGTGATGCTCAAGAGCATGATAGCAGAATTTATAATGATATCAAAGCCATGTGTATCTATATCGAAATTTCAGAAAGAAATTTTCTGTTTCACCTCTGAAAACCTCTGAAAACAAACCAAACATTTTGCCAGCTTCTTCTGCAAAGAGTCTCCAGAGTTAATGGGCCCTCAGTTACCCTGTAAGGTCTAATCCCCTTATTTTAAAGATGAAAATGTTGAGGACCACAGGTGTGGAGTGACTTGCCCAAGGTAAGCTAACCTGTTGGAGACAGAACTGAGAATCCTGGCTTCCAACTCCCAAGTTAGAGATTTTTTCCACTAGATTGCACTCTGGCCTGTGAAAATCTTATGCAGACAGACAAGAGAAATGTACAGTCTTCCTTTGAGTTGCGGCTATGAGCAAAGTGGCAGGAATCCCACCAAGGCCCTGGAGAAACCATTACTCACACTGTAAAGATTAAAAAACAAAAGTAGCAAAATACTTTAATATTCCCAGTCCAGCGTGGTCCAAAGAAGAATAGAAGAGGCCAAAATCTAATTAGGCCTCTGAATCTTTGCTTAATCCTACAAGCTACTTGGCATTCCTATACTTTCAACATTTTGGGGGATTCCAATTTGGAACTAAACACTTTGGGTATGTTTAATTTCAGACTTATAACAAATCACATGTGCCAAACCACACAACTCTACCTCAAGATAATTTTCCCCAGTGGGAGAAAATATAATATAGCAGCAGCCAAACTGCGTACATTAGTTGAAAACATTGACATTCCCAACTTAAGTCTTATGCCATTATCATCTCTCTCTCTCTCTCTCTCTCTCTCTCTCACCCTCCTCCACTCTCTCTGAATCCTTTCCAGCTCTTTGATTCTGCCAGGAAATGAAAGAAAAGGGGCTTTTGTGCCAAAACCTAGATGATGGATCAATTGACCTTGAAACCACGTTCTGTTAATTCATGATTATGGTGAGTGAACTTGAGTAGCAGAGAGGGCTGCTGGAAAAATGCTTTTCACTCTGAAGGGTAGAAAAGCAAGAATGATAGCGAGGTTTGCCTCTTAGATGATGCACTCTTGATATGATTAGAAAATTGCATCTTGGGTAATACATCCCAATTTTTTAGTACTCTGATAGCAAATGCAAATGGTTCATATTTGGCAGACAAGTAGTGAATATTGACTACTCTAAAAGCCAATAAGATTTTCAAGAAAAAGAATTGCCCTAATTACAGAGAGAGGGAAGGGAATTTGGGGGTTTTGTTTTTAAGATTTATTTATTTACTTCAGAGAGAGAAAGCATCTGTGTACATGAGCTCGGGTAGGGGCAGTGAGAGAGGGAGAGAGCATCTCCAGCAGACCCTGTTGAGTGCAATGCCAAACACAGAGTTTGATCTCACAACCCTGAGATCGTGAACTGAGCTGAAATCAAGAGTTGGATGCTTAACCAACCGAGCCACCCAAGTGCCCCAGGGCAGTTTTAAAAAACACAATAAGTTAAAAAAGAATCAACAAGATAGCTTTTAAAAGCTGTTTAATATATCCAATCTATAGTGTCTCATAATATTTTATGATTTATAATAATTGTATCCAAAATGACTATTAATTTGACTTTGAGCCAGTGGCCTTAGATAATAGTCTATGTAAATATTTTATTAATAATTTCACATTTTGGGGTGCTTATGTGGCTCAGTCATTTAGGGGTCTGTCTTTGGCTCAGGTCATGATCCCGGAATTCTGGGACTGAACTCCACATCTAGCTTCCTCCTCAGCAGGCAGGTGAGAGAGGAGTCTGCTTCTCCCTCTGCCCCTCATCCTGTTCATGCATTCTCTCTCTCTCTTGCTTTCTCTCAAATAAATAAATAAAAAATCTTTTAAAATATTTAAAAAATAATTATTTCACATTTGGCAAATCAAAAGCACAATGAGATCACCTGACATCTGTCAGAATGGCTAAAATCAAAGCCACAAGAAATAACAAGTATTGGTGAAGACATGGAGAAAAAGGAACCCCTTGTGCACTATTGGTAGGAATGCAAACTGGTGTGGAGTTTCCTCAAAAAATTAAAAATAGAATTACCACATAACCCAGTAATCCCACTATTGGGTATTTACCCAAAACAAAAACAAAACAAAGATATATCAAAAAGATATATGCACCTCTATGTTTATTGTGGCATTATTTTCAATAGGCAAGGTATGGAAGGAAACCAAATGTCCATTGATAAATGAATGGATAGGGAAGATGGGGTAGATATGCCTGATGGAATATTACTCAGCCATAAAGAAGAATGGGATCCTGCCATTAACAACAACATGGATGGACCTAGAGGGTATAATGCTAAGTGAAGTAAGTCACCCAGAAAAAGACAAATACCATGTAACTTCACTCATGTGGAATTTAAGAAACAAAACAAACACAAACAGAAAGAAATAGAGAAACAAAACCAGACTCTTAAGTGAGGAGAATAAACTGGTGGCTGCTAGAGGGGAGTTGGGTGGAGGGTGGGTGAGATAGGTGAAGGGGATTAAGAGTACACTTATCTTGCTGAGCACTGAATAATGTATAGAAATATTGGATCATTACATTGTACACCTGAAACCAATATAATACTGTATATTAATTATACCTTAATTTAAAAAGAAAATTAAAAAATAATAATTTCACGTTTATGTTTTTGGCTATCTTTTCCTTTGAAATGAAATGGTGGTAGATTGGCTTAAGCTAACACAATTTATAATATATCAGGTAAACTCATAATTTTCTCCGTCAACCAGTCCAGCAGGTACTTCTGTTGCACTAAGATACCTGAGAGAAGATAGAATCCTCTGGACTTGTCCTCATCCCTGCTCCTGCCCCAGTGCTGAATCCAGAGCTCAGTTGGAGTTACTGATGCAAAACGGGTATTTATTCAACAAATAATCATTGAGATTCACCATGTACATATGATTGCTCAATAGAAAATGCATTTATAAATTAACATCCCATGCTCACCAAACCCGAATATTCAGCATCCCAAAGTATTTGAAACTATGCCTTTCAAAAAAGAGCTTTCCCTGGAAGAATAATGGCAAAAGAGACACTACCTACCTGCTACAGTATGGCAGTTCTTTAGGGCAACAGTCTCAGAACTGGATCTGGACTGTCCCGGGGCTGCATGAGGACAGTTAGAGCAATTTTTCCAGATTCTCAATTCCCACCCGTGTCCTTTTCTAAAACTGTCCAGAAGAGAAAATGCAACCATAAAACACAGCAGTGAGGGAAGCCTCTTGTTAATCTAGCTTCCAAACCCATTCCCTTCTCTCTTGTCTCATTGAGATGTGGTTCCAGGGGGACCTGGGTGGCTCAGTGGTTGAGTGGAAGCCTTTGGCAGCCGTGATCCTAGGGGTTCTGGAATTGAATCCTGCATCAGTCTCCCCAGAGGGAGCCTGCTTCTCCCTCTGCCTGTGTCTCTGCCTCTGTCTCTCTGTGTCTCTCATGAATACATAAATAAATAAACTCTTAAAAAAATAAAAACAAATTAAAAAAAGAGATGTGGTTCCAATGTATGTTCACTTTCAAGCTTTTTAAATAATTATTTATAATTAGGTTCATAATATATTATCATAATTGTAATAATTACAATAAGCTTAGTAATTACTGGTAAAAATCTATGTTTTCATAAACTGCTTGCTGTTATAACTATATAGATAGCTATTGAAGAAAGGAAGGAAAGTATTTTTGGACTTTATTTGATATTCATATATTCGGTGAGACAATATGAGAGGGTTATCAGTAAGGAACTTTCCAGCCAAAAAGGACAATATTTGGGAAGGAAAATGAGATAAAAATATGATTTCAAATAAAACTTCCCATGCCTAAAGAACTTAGCCACCTAATTTTTAATAAGTGCTACTAGGTATCAACTAGCTGTATAATCAGGTTCTACTAGATTTATTTAAAAAGAACTATAATGGGCTCACTTCTCAATGCCCATGTTTATAATAGACTCGAGATTTACATCGTTTATAACTACTTACCTTTACGATGAAAAATTTTAGATGCCAACTTAAAAGTGGTCCAACAGATACGTACTTCTTCAAAATCATTGTAGGGGAACTAGAACCAAAAGTCTAAGACATGAGCTGATTAGAGGATGGGGCAAGAGGGAAAAAATGGAAAGAGAAGCAAACCATGTCGAATGTTGATCTGAGCGTTCACTTTAAGGCCCAAATTGGTAACAGGAGGCACAAAGTCATCAAAGTTCGTAAGTCAGTGTTAAGAAATGCTTAGAGGGAGCCATAGCATGATTCTAACACTGAGGGGAGAGGTATATCAAATATGTGTAATCATACAATAATCACTCCAGAGTGAAAGTAATCCCTATGTTACTGTGTGTTCTGAATTTGACATATTCCCTTGCACTCAGAGCAAAAAGGCATGTGGTGGTTTTAAAATCCCGTAGTGAAAGCCAGGGCTAGAAACAAATAAATGGGGTGCTTATTCACACACATAAAAATTTATGCTGGAGTTCTTTCAATTATGGAAGCTAAATATTAACTTGAATATTTATAATCTTCTTCTTACGAGCTAAAATAAAAATCTCAGGTTGGTCAGAGTATTCAAAGTATTCGATTTTAGTTAATTGTCCCTGTCTGGAAAAGCAAATAGTTTTTCCACAGTGTGTGGTTTTCACAAGTGTGTTAAAAGCCACTGACTGGAAAAAATAATGAACACAACTTCGTTTCTTCTTCTGTTCTTTTGGATTAAGAAGAAAAAATAACTGATATTCACTTTAAAATGCCTTTGGCAGACAAGCTCTCTAAAATAATGTATTTATAAAATGGGATTTACTTAAGGAGATTTAGGAAAGGCATTGCCAGGAAAGGCACAGTTCATAAAAAGAACTTCCGGTTGCAAGGAATACCTATGAGAACATGGCTAATTCTAGGCAATATGTGCTGCTCACCTTTGGGGCTTCTCTCTGATGGCCCCTTCCCCACTCCCTTCATTGCATGGCAAAAGTCTCCAGTTTCCTTGTGTCTTCATGTTCCTCTGGACTTCTTGTTAATACCCTGAAGCTGAACTCTCAATATTATATACACAGAAACCCCCCACCTATATCACTGGGCCTCTGTATTTCTGTATCACTCATGATGTCGGTAATTACCCAACTGCTGAAGTGAGAAACCTGGCAATCATCTAAGATTCTATCTTTCCCTCTGTCTCCTCTATGATCTGTGAATTCCATCTTCTGACATGTCTCAAATCAATGCTTCTCTTCTCATTCTCACACATTTCTGCTTTGATTCTTCCCTACATTCTTGTGGGGTCTCCTGACTAGTATCTTCCACTCTATAGACAAAGGAACTTTCTCAACTTTCTCACATGCAGGTCACATAAGGCATTTTACCTGCTGAGAAACTTCATCTTTGGGATAAGAGCCAAACTCCCTACCATGACAATGGAAGCTACTGAGGAATCACTTCTAGGTTTATTTCTTGCCTTTCTCTTGCATATGTCAGTGTTACAACTAACTCCAAACATTTGCAGTCTTGAAATTGCTCTTTGCTTTTGCCTTGTGGCTTTGCACATGCTGTTCTCCTTGGCTGGAGTAGCAGACCATACTTTTCTCATGGGGCTTCCTGTACTTTGCCTCTCAGGCCCCTTCTTTTTTTTTTTTTTTTTTTTTTTCAGGCCCCTTCTTGATCCTACTGCATCATCAAACAGGCTTGGACACTTCTATTCCTTCAGCCTGGATATCTTGTACCCCTCTCCACCTGCTCCTACAGTGCCCTTCCTGCTTCAGACCACATCATATTTAATTGCTTGCTTATCTGTTTTTCCAGCTAGACTATCAGCTTCTGAAAAGCAGACACTATGTCTTTGGTTACCTGTCTTCCAAATCCAATGCAGTGAGCCTGACACATAAAAGACACTCGTGAGTGTGTAAAGAGAAGAATGAAAAGAGATTAAGGGAGAAGGAAGGTCAGATGGATTCATTTCCTATTCAGATGTTCAGCACTATAGGTTTTATGTTCCTTTTGCGGGAGGAGGACTTTCATTTATCGTTCAGCAAACATTTTTTTTTTCAGCTTACACTTATGCCGGGCTTCCTGCCAGATCTGGAGGGAGCTACCTAAGTAGCAATACATAGTTTCTATTCTCCAGCAACTCACAGTCCAGTGGGAAGTAGATATCTAAAGGTATTATGACAATAAGGCAAATTCTAACCTAGGAGGAGAAGTAATGCCAAGAAAATAGAGAGGAGACAGCAATAACACTATGAGGTAATGCATTACTCAGCATAGAGTTGTCTGTGCTACAGTAACAAGTAACCCTCAATCTCAGTGGCTTAATATAATGAGAACTCATTTTCACACAAAATCTGCTGTATGTGCAGGCAACACACGAGAGCAACTGCTCTCCATATGGTGACTCAGTGACCCAGTGTGTTCTTATAATCTTAACGTCTCTTTTGTGGCTGCAGCAGAGAAATAGAGGAACAGAGAGAATTGGGAAGGAACTGTTCACTTTGTCAGTGCAAAGCAACTTAGGTCACCTGTACTCCACCTGCTGGTCCAGAGCTAGTCACATGGCCCTGCCCATTTCCAAGTGGACTAGGAGATGAAGTCTTCTCTATGCCCTGGAAGAAGGAACAGGAAGTTTTGGTGGGTTTTGGTTAGCACATAGCATTTCTCTACCAAATGTAGATGTAATTATTATTCTCATGTTCAGATGAAGATTGGGGCACAGAGAAGTTAAGTAACTTGCCCAAGGTCACATAGATCTAGTGGTAAAGTAAAAATCAAACACAGGCTTCCAGAGTTAAAATCTTCATACCCAATCATCATGCCATACTTTCTCTGTACCTTTACAATGGAAAGAGAGAGAGAGAGAAAGTGAGTGGGTGTGTGTGTTTACGAGAGGGAGAGAGAGACAGAGACAGAGAGACAGAGAGAGAGAGAGTGCACACCAGTTTGTTGTGGTGAAAAAATATGAGGCATTGCTTTTCCCAGAGGCCTTCAAATAGTACACATTGATGCAACCTTGCATCAGGCTGAACTTTTTCTAGAAACATCCAGAGGCTCCTCTGCTCTCCATTCATGAACTTTTGCTCTGGAGATGAATGGCCCAAGGTTCAATTCTTTTTTTTTTTTTAAGACTTTTTTATTTATTCATAGAGACACAGAGAGAGAGAGAGGCAGAGACACAGGCAGAAGGAGAAGCAGGCATCATATAGAGAGCCCGACGCGGGACTCGATCCAGGGTCTCCAGGATCAGGCCCTGGGACGCAGGTGGCGCTAAACCACTGTGCCACCGGGGCTGCCCCCAAGGTTCAATTCTAACTAACTTCCCCCTCTATCAGGTCCACTCAGGAGACTACTAGGGAGAGGAGATGTTATCTATTGGAGACCACTTTCCTCTTAGGAGGTCTCCCCAGTCCCTGAGGTCTATGAGCGTTGAAAAAGTGGTGAGTATGTGTGGGAAATATTCTCAAAATTCACTATTTAACCCCCCCTGTTTAGGATGAGTGGGAGTTACCTGAAAAGATAACAGGGCCAGTAAAAGACATGTGTCCCCCATCACTACCCAACCCTGAGTGTCCAGAGAGGCCAGTGTATCAGGATAGGAGATTATAAATGAGGCTGCCTGGATCGTCAGTGATAGAGCAAAGCAGATATTAAGAGGGAGAACCTTATTAATTTTTAAAGATTTTTTTATTTATTCATGAGAGACACAGAGAGGCAGAGACATAGGCAGAGGGAGAAGCAGGCTCCCTGTGGGGAGCCCGATGCAGGGCTCAATCCCAGGGTCCTGGGATCATATCCTGAGCCAAAGGTGCTCAACCACTGAGCACCTGGGTGCCCCAGGAACCTTATTCTTAAATGAGAACATGAGGCTTGGAAGATGTACTGCCCTAAGCAATCTCTTCCAGGGCCACTGTGTTCTATGTGTGACCTTCATCTTGATTTTCACTGACCTATTCCAAAGTATCCTCAGGATTGGGAATGCCACCCTACTCCTAAGGCACATTCTCCTCTAGGAGGACATTGTCCCTGCCACGTCACAGGCCCTTGGTTTCCACCCAAGAAGATTAGGATTAGAATTCTCCAATTGCCATGGCTTCTCCACTCACTCCCGTAGGCTGCAGGTATGGAGGCCCCCTTATGTCCAACCTGCCTGGAACTCAAATTAGCCTCAGGGGTCCATGGTCTTGTCTCTTCTTTCCCAACCAATTTCATCCTTGGAATTGTGTTTCTGATGCTATCCCTCAGAATTCTATAATCTGGAAAGTCCATGAGATGAAAACAGAGCAGCTGCTCCAAAGACTCATAGCCATTCATAATAAAAAACTGTCAGAGGAAATTTTCCAATGAGGTCCTTACAATGGACCCTCTCATGAGGAGATCAATCAACATCTTCACAGTAAATACAATGTAACTGGGTCCTCTCTTTGAGGCTTAACCCAAGATCTTTGTTGTTATTTTTTTAATCTAGATAAAATAAATCCAAAATACTAAAAACTCAAAATCCACACATGTGTTTTTCCAAACTAACAAGAGGCGAAGACCTACATTCGCAAAATGTCTCTGCTCTTATATCCTAGGATTGTCTTTAGTTTTATGAACCTTCAAGAATTTCTTGATTTAAGAGTGAAGGGAGAAATTGTACGAGTTTTGTATAAAATTGGAGTGTTGCTTGTTCTTGTACAGCTTTGAGTAATTGCTCTCAGGAGACATGCAAAGTAGCTGAATGCAGCTGTATGCACCTATAGGAACAATACCCACTACGAACTCTCCTTTAGAAGGAAACCTATAAATATGTCTTGGAGTGGTCTACTGATGCCTTCTTCTCTGTGTTATTTAAGATGTAATATCCTAGAATGAAATCATGTTGAAGTTCTATGTTCTCTAGAAATTGCCTTTAGAAGGCCAAAGAGAAGATCATCCCACTGTCAGTCACCCTGAGAAGCCCATCACGGCATAGAAGTTCTGGTTTGGGAGGAGGGCCTTGAATTGAAGGTGGGGAAGAAAACCTATCCCTCTGCCTGGGCCTGGCTTTCAAAGTGCATATATATTGTGTCATGTCAGTCTCTCACCCCATCACATGCCAACTCTGAAATGTAGATGGACATGCAGTTAGTTTACTGAGAAGGGTTCTCACATCAATGTCCATGATGGTATAAAGGAAGCAGGATGAGCAGAGGGGGAAGTGGACTTGCAACCATCACCATAGAGACTTCAGCTGATCTTGTGACATACCTCAGAGCCAGATGGAATGTCCTTCAAAGTTGTTCCAAATTGTGGTGAAGGAATTAGGCCTTATACCCTTGTCTGAACCAGTCACTGGATGTGGGCTCTCCCAGCAAAAGACAGATCCTTGGGCAAGATAGCTGTCTTCAGTGCCAGCTGGTCTTGGTCCCTGCACTAGCAGTATCAACATCACCTGGGAACTTGCTGGAAATATAAATTCTTGGGTCCCACACCAGACTTTCTGACCCTGGAGATGGGACCCAGCAACTTGTGGTTTAACAAACCTCTGGGGAATTCTGATGCAGAGTAAAGCATGAGAACTATACTCTGGAGCAAGGACTGGACAAGATCTCTATTGCCAGCCAACATCCCAAAGCAAGGGGAATGCATGCTTCAGGCTTAGATAGGATGTGGGTGGTGTCCCATGACAGTCATTATATATTTGCAGAGTCTTCTCAAGGATGGGCATAGATCAAGCACTGCTTCATAGAAGCAGACCAGGAGCCAGGCAAGGAGGGTGCCCCACAAACACAGCCCTGGATCCTGAAAGTAGAGTTTGTAATAGCAATTCTAACCTACACTCTCCATTATATTTATCTTAAATTATCCTTAAATTTTCAATAAATACTATACAAAATTGCACCCTACATATCAGTGTTATATGGAATTAAGAAGTACCTACATTCTTAGAGAATACTTAGTCTGCTTTCTTCATGTTAAGGAAAGAATAGCCTCCTCACCACCACCAGAACAGAATGGGTGCAAGGATGAGTGCAAACAGTGTCTGTTGTGTGGGTGGCTCAACCATCTCCTAAGGGCCGGTGGCTACAGAAGCAGCACTGTGTCAGTTTAATAGTAGGCCAGAAAAAGAAAAATAGATGATTCATTTCAGAGCACACACAAAAGAGCACCCTGAACAACCTCTGAAAAGAATTGGAAACACTTTAAGCCTTCAGGCAAGGGCACAAAGTCCGTGTAGTTCAGTAATTTGCAGGATATGACATTCTTGTTCATTCATGAGCTCCTATGCCCTGGACACACCAATTACAACAGCACCTGTGGAGCCATTAGTTCTATGGAGAAGCCACATTATAGCTGTTTTCATTGCACTGACTACCCTCTGGCATGAGTGGCCTTTCCTACTCACCCTAGGTCAACCAGATGGCAAATATGGGAGCTGGAACTTCAGGGGAAAAAATGGGTCAGGCTGGTGTGGTGGCCTTAGTATGATTAATGTATGTAAAAGGGTGAATGGTGAACACAGATTCCAACACCAGTAAAGTTTGTTAGATCAACTTAATGATTGTCAAACCAACCATCCATCATTAATTTCCATTTAAACTCTTTTCAGTTCCTTATCAATGTCCAGAATATCAACCTATATAAGTCCTTAGAGTTAGTAGGTATACTTACTATTTTCTGCTTTTCTCCTCCAGCTCCTGTTAGAAACAGTCACCAGGAAATCAGAAAGTTGGTAAAATATTCCAAAGAAATCTTCAAATAATGATTTCATAAAGGAAATTTGGGGATTGTGTAAAACAATCAAATAAAACATCCTAAACTGAAACACTTCGCAATGCAGTGAAATCTTGGACTTCAAAAAATTCCAAAAACCCTAAGTCCAAGACCAAGAAAGAGAGAAAGAAAGAAAAGAAAAAAAAGAAAAGAACAGAAAAGAGAGAAAGAGAAAAAAGAAACAAAGCACTCTTACAAATCAGTGTACATAAACAAAAATCTTGATGAACATGAGATATTTTGTCCACCATGGTTGAAAACGGACCATGATAGTGATTTTGCACATGCCCAGAAAACAAACCCTCAATGTCTTGTTTTCTTTTTTTTTTTTTTCTTCCACCAGGTCAAATGTTTACAGAGAGAGAAGAGACCAAATGGAAACTCAACAAACAACAAAATAAATGGAGAAGTTGAATGCACTTGGGTTTCACCAAACACTACTGCACAGGAAGTGACAGTCACATCAAAGCCAAAGCTGCACAGCAGCCACCATGATGGCAAGGCCACTGTGTATACCGTACATCCTTCCCCAGTGCCTGGAGGTGTCACCCTCTTGACAATATCAATTCAATTTGCTGCATCTTTCTCTGTCATATGATATCTCTTGTACACCTTTCTTCATACCACACTTTTCAGAACTCTTTCTTCAAAGGCACATCCTTGTTCCTGTTTCATCTTTCCTGAGTTGGGGGGGGTTGTTGTTGTTGTTTGGGGGCGTTTTGGTTTTGTTTCTTTTCTTTGTATCTTCTTCCCCAAATGGCACAAAAGTAAAAAAAATAAAAATAAATAAAATTTGATTCTGTCAACTTTTCATATGTATTAGCAGCTTTAATTAAAATACATACACACATACATACATACCAGGGATGAACTTGAAACTTTGGCCACTTTTTCTACCCTTGCTGTTCACATCTACAACCACCCATTTCTGATAACAAGTTCACGTTACCTGCATCTCCTCGATTTCAGGCCATGTGCCAGGGTAGTGAGGTGCCCTGGCCTCAGTGATCTTCTAAAGTGTGTCTCAACAAAACATGAAAAAAACAAAAACAAAAACATTAATTCAAGGGAGGAAAAAACTATTATACATAACAAAGCAAAGGACAAGTCAGTATATTCGAAAGAGCTGAAAGACATTTGAAAAATTGTCTTGCGGAGGAGGCGCAGGATGGCAGAAGAGTAGGGTCCCCAAGTCACCTGTCCCCACCAAATTACCTAGATAACCTTCAAATCATCCTGAAAATCTACGAATTCGGCCTGAGATTTAAAGATAGAACAGCTGCAATGCTACAGTGAGAAGAGTTCGCGCTTCTATCAAGGTAGGAAGACGGGAAAAAAGAAATAAAGAAACAAAAGGCCACCAAGGGGGAGGGGCCCCGCGAGGAGCCGGGCTGAGGCCGGGGCGAGTGTCCCCAGGACAGGAGAGCCCCGTCCCGGAGGAGCAGGAGCTGCACCGACCTTCCCGGGCGGAAAGGGGCTCGCAGGGAGTTGGAGCAGGACCCAGGAGGGCGAGGATGCCCTCGGGTTCCCTGGGACAGTAACAGAGCAACTGCGCGCCCAGGAGAGTGCGCCGAGCTCCCTAAGGGCTGCAGCGCGCACGGCGGGACCCGGAGCAGCTCCGAGGGGCTCGGGGGCGGCTCCGCGGAGGGGGCTGCGGGGCGGGAGCAGCTCGGAGGCGCTCAGGGCGGCTCCGCGGAGGGGGCTGTGCGGCCGGGAGCGCGAATCCAACAGCACAGGTCCCGGAGCACAGGTCGCCGGGGACACAGCCCAGGATCCGGCCTCCCACCCGGGGCAGGCAGAGGCCGGGAGGGCCCAGGACAGCGAGGACGCTCCTGCCCCGAGCTGAGCAGATCAGCGGCCCCGCCCCGGAGCATCCAGGCCCTGCAGACAGAGAGCTCCGGAGTTACTGCGGGGACGGAATCCAGGGCTCCAGAGCTGGCCCCGCCACTGCGGTTGTTCCTCCTGGGGCCTCACGGGGTAAACAACCCCCACTGAGCCCTGCACCAGGCAGGGGGCAGAGCAGATCCCCCAAGGGCTAACACGTGAAAATCAGCACAGAGGGCCCCTCCCCCAGGAGACCAGCTAGACGGACAGGGGAAAAACAAATTATTGACCAAGCAGCACTGGACAGTTCCAGGGGAAGTTGAGGGACTTACAGTATACAGAATCAGAGGAGCTCCCCCTTGTTTTTTTGTTTCTTTTTTCTTTTTTTTTGTTTTGTATTTTTTTTTTTTTGCTTTTTGATTTCTGTTTGCTTCCCCCCTTTTTTCTTTTTTTCTCTTCTTTCTCTTTTTCTTTTCTTTTTTCTTTTTTTTTTCTTCCGTTTTTCTTTTTCTTTCCTTCTTTCTCTTCTTTCTTTTTCTCCTTTTCCCAATACAACTAGTTTTTGGCCACTCTGCACTGAACAAAATGACTAGAAGGAAAACCTCACCTCAAAAGAAAGAATCAGAAACAGTTCTCTCTCCCACAGAGTTACAAAATCTGGATTACAATTCAATGTCAGAAAGCCAATTCAGAAGCACTATTATACAGCTACTGGTGGCTCTAGAAAAAAGCATAAAGGACTCCAGAGACTTCATGACTCCAGAATTTAGATCCAATCAGGCAGAAATTAAAAATCAATTGACTGAGATGTAATCCAAACTAGAAGTCCTAACGACGAGGGTTAACGAGGTGGAAGAACGAGTGATGACATAGAAGACAAGTTGATGGCAAAGAGGGAAACTGAGGAAAAAAGAGACAAACAATTAAAAGACCATGAAGATAGATTAAGGGAAATAAACGACAGCCTGAGGAAGAAAAACCTACGTTTAATTGGGGTTCCCGAGGGCGCCGAAAGGGACAGAGGGCCAGAATATGTATTTGAACAAATTCTAGCTGAAAACTTTCCTCATCTGGGAAGGGAAACAGGCATTCAGATCCAGGAAATAGAGAGATCCCCCCCTAAAATCAATAAAAACCGTTCAACACCTCGACATTTAATAGTGAAGCTTGCAAATTCCAAAGATAAAGAGAAGATCCTTAAAGCAGCAAGAGACAAGAAATCCCTGACTTTTATGGGGAGGAGTATTAGGGTAACAGCAGACCTCTCCACAGAGACCTGGCAGGCCAGAAAGGGCTGGCAGGATATATTCAGGGTCCTAAATGATAAGAACATGCAACCAAGAATACTTTATCCAGCAAGGCTCTCATTCAAAATGGAAGGAGAGATCAGGAGCTTCCAAGACAGGCAGGAACTGAAAGAATATGTGACCTCCAAACCAGCTCTGCAAGAAATTGTAAGGGGGACTCTCTTAAAATTCCCTTTTAAGAAGAAGTTCAGTGGAACAATCCACAAAAACAAGGACTGAATAGATATCATGATGACACTAAACTCATACCTTTCAATAGTAACTCTGAACGTGAACGGGCTTAATGACCCCATCAAAAGGCGCAGGGTGTCAGACTGGATAAAAAATCAGGACCCATCTATTTGCTGTTTACAAGAGACTCATTTTAGACAGAAGGACACCTACAACCTGAAAATAAAAGGTTGGAGAACCATTTACCATTCGAATGGTCCTCAAAAGAAAGCAGGGGTAGCCATCCTTATATCAGAGAAACTAAAACTTACCCCGAAGACTGTAGTGAGAGATGAAGAGGGACACTATCTCATACTTAAAGGATCTATCCAACAAGAGGACTTAACAATCCTCAATATATATGCCCCGAATGTGAGAGCTGCCAAATATATAAATCAATTAATAACCAAAGTGAAGAAATACTTAGATAATAATACACTTATACTTGGTGACTTCAATCTAGCGCTTTCTATACTCGATAGATCTTCTAAGCACAACATCTCCAAAGAAATGAGAGCTTTAAATGATACACTGGACCAGATGGATTTCACACAGAACAGATCTACAGAACTTTATGTCCAAACGCAACTGAATACACATTCTTCTCAAGTGCACATGGAACTTTCTCCAGAATAGACCACATACTGGGTCACAAATCGAGTCTGAACCGATACCAAAAGATTGGGGTAGTCCCCTGCATATTCTCAGACCATAATGTCTTGAAATTAGAACTAAATCACAACAAGAAGTTTGGATTGACCTCAAACACGTGGAGGTTAAGGACCATCCTGCTAAAAGATGAAAGGGTCAACCAGGAAATTAAGGAAGAATTAAAAAGATTCATGGAAACTAATGAGAATGAAGATACAACCGTTCAAAATCTTTGGGATGCAGCAAAAGCAGTCCTGAGGGGGAAATACATCGCAATACAAGCATCCATTCAAAAACTGGAAAGAACTCAAATACAAAAGCTAACCTTACACCCAAAGGAGCTAGAGAAAAAACAGCAAATAGATCCTACACCCAGCAGAAGAAGTGAGTTAATTAAGATTCGAGCAGAACTCAACGAAATCGAGACCAGAAGAACTGTGGAGCAGATCAACAGAACCAGGAGTTGGTTCTTTGAAAGGATTAATAAGATAGATAAACCATTAGCCAGCCTTATTAAAAAGAAGAGAGAGAAGACTCAAATTAATAAAATCATGAATGAGAAAGGAGAGATCACTACCAACACCAAGGAAATACAAACGATTTTAAAAACATATTATGAACAGCTATATGCCAATAAACTAGGCAATCTAGAAGAAATGGACGCATTCCTGGAAAGCCACAAACTACCAAAACTGGAACAGGAAGAAACAGAAAACCTGAACAGGCCAATAACCAGGGAGGAAATTGAAGCAGTCATCAAAACCCTCCCAAGACACAAAAGTCCAGGGCCAGCTGGCTTCCCAGGGGAATTCTATCAAACGTTTAAAGAAGAAACCATACCTATTCTACTAAAGCTGTTTGGAAAGATAGAAAGAGATGGAATACTTCCAAATTCGTCCTATGAGGCCAGCATCACCTTAATTCCAAAACCAGGCAAAGACCCCACCAAAAAGGAGAATTACAGACCAATATCCCTGATGAACATGGATGCAAAAATTCGCAGCAAGAAACTAGCCAATAGGATCCAACAGTACATTAAGAAAATTATTCACCATGACCAAGTAGGATTTATCCCCGGGACACAAGGCTGGTTCAACACTCTTAAAACAATCAATGTGATTCATCATATCAGGAAGAGAAAAACCAAGAATCATGTGATCCTCTCAATAGATGCAGAGAAAGCATTGGACAAAATACAGCATCCATTCCTGATCAAAGCTCTTCAGAGTGTAGGGATAGAGGGAACATTCCTCAACATCTTAAAAGCCATCTGTGAAAAGCCCACAGCAAATATCATTCTCAATGGGGAAGCACTGGGAGCCTTTCCCCTAAGATGAGGAACAAGACAGGGATGTCCACTCTCACCACTGCTATTCAACATAGTACTGGAAGTCCTAGCCTCAGCAATCAGACAACAAAAAGACATTAAAGGCATTCAAATTGGCAAAGAAGAAGTCAAACTCTCCCTCTTCGCCAATGACATGATACTCTACATAGAAAACCCAAAAGCCTCCACCCCAAGATTGCTAGAACTCAAACAGCAATTTGGCAGTGTGGCAAGATACAAAATCAATGCCCAGAAATCAGTGGCATTTCTATACACTAACAATGAGACTGAAGAAAGAGAAATTAAGGAGTCAATCCCATTTACAATTGCACCCAAAAGCATAAGATACCTAGGAATAAACCTAACCAAAGATGTAAAGGATCTATACCCTAAAAACTATAGAACACTTCTGAAAGAAATTGAGGAAGACACAAAGAGATGGAAAAATATTCTATGCTCATGGATTGTAAGAATTAATATTGTGAAAATGTCAATGTTACCCAGGGCAATTTACACATTTAATGCAATCCCTATCAAAATACCATGGACTTTCTTCAGAGAGTTAGAACAAATTATTTTAAGATTTTTGTGGAATCAGAAAAGACCCCGAATAGCCAGGGGAATTTTAAAAAAGAAAACCATATCTGGCGGCATCACAATGCCAGATTTCAGGTTGTACTACAAAGCTGTGGTCATCAAGACAGTGTGGTACTGGCACAAAAACAGACACATAGATCAGTGGAACAGAATAGAGAACCCAGAAGTGGGCCCTGAACTTTATGGTCAACTAATATTCGATAAAGGAGGAAAGACTATCCACTGGAAGAAAGACAGTCTCTTCAATAAATGGTGGTGAGAAAGCTGGACATCCACATGCAGAAGAATGAAACTAGACCACTCTCTTGCACCAGACACAAAGATAAACTCAAAATGGATGAAAGATCTAAATGTGAGACAAGATTCCATCAAAATCCTAGAGAAGAACACAGGCAACACCCTTTTTGAACTCAGCCACAGTAACTTCTTGCAAGATACACCCACGAAGGCAAAAGAAACAAAAGCAAAAATGAACTATTGGGACTTCATCAAGATAAGAAGCTTTTGCACAGCAAAGGATACAGTCAACAAAACTCAAAGACAACCTACAGAATGGGAGAAGATATTTGCAAATGACATATCAGATAAAGGGCTAGTTTCCAAGATCTATAAAGAACTTATTAAACTCAACAGCAAAGAAACAAACAATCCAATCATGAAATGGGCAAAAGACATGAAGAGAAATCTCACAGAGGAAGACATAGACATGGCCAACATGCACACGAGAAAATGCTCTGTATCACTTGCCATCAGGGAAATACAAATCAAAACCACAATGAGATACTACCTCACACCAGTGAGAATGGGGAACATTAACAAGGCAGGAAACCACAAATGTTGGAGAGGATGCGGAGAAAGGGGAACCCTCTTGCATTGTTGGTGGGAATGTGAACTGGTGCAGCCACTCTGGAAAACTGTGTGGAGGTTCCTCAAAGAGTTAAAAATAGACCTGCCCTATGACCCAGCAATTGCACTGTTGGGGATTTACCCCAAAGATACAGATGCAAGGAATCGCCGGGACACCTGCACCCCGATGTTTCTAGCAGCAATGTCCACGATAGCCAAACTGTGGAAGGAGCCTCGGTGTCCATCGAAAGATGAATGGATAAAGAAGCTGTGGTTTATGTATCCAATGGAATATTCCTCAGCCATTAGAAACGACAAATACCCACCATTTACTTCAACGTGGATGGAACTGGAGGGTATTATGCTGAGTGAAGTAAGTCAATCGGAGAAGGACAAACATTATATGTTCTCATTCATTTAGGGAATATAAATAATAGTGAAAGGGAATAGAAGGGAAGGGAGAAGAAATGTGTGGGAAATACCAGAAAGGGAGACAGAACATGAAGACTCCTAACTCTGGGAAATGAACTAGGGGTGGTGGAAGGGGAGGAGGGCGGGGGGTGGGGGTGAATGGGTGACGGGCACTGAGGGGGGCACTTGACGGGATGAGCACTGGGTGTTATTCTGTATGTTGGTAAGTTGAACACCAATAAAAAATAAATTTATTTAAAAAATTTCCCTTCAAAAAAATTGTCTTGGAAAAACTGTCCTACAGAAATTAAGGAAAAAAAGATATTGACTGTGACTTGCCATTGGCTGCTGCCTTTGACCTTGGGAAAGTGCTTTGCCCACTGCGCTCCAGTTTCCTGATCTGGGGAAGGAGGCTGGCACCAATACCTCCCTCGCGAGGTGCTGTGTAAATGAATGTGGTAATCCCTGCAAAGTATTTCAATAGCGCCCGGGATGCAGAAAGCACCTGCGTACATACATATATCATGCTGTCATACAAATATCATTATTATAGTTGTTGTTCTGGTGCAGAGCCAGGACTGGACGCTCCATGTCCTTGTTCCTGGTCCTCTGTTTTGTGAATGGGTTTACTTTTCCTCTCATGAGTATCTTGACAAGCAAGGAGTGTTCACACTGATTCTGGGGGACATCTGAGTTCAAGGTTGAGAGCACACCGTTTGGAATCAGATAGTTTCTCTGAAACTCATGATTTTATTTTTTCAGAAATTGTGTTTTAAATGGTGACAAGTGGATACACAACTGCTCTCCACAAAAGTAACTGGCTCAGTTAGGGAGAGGGAGCTACCAGAAAACTTAACCAAATGAACATTTCCCAGGGAAACCAGATCACACCGAGGATTTACACTTCTTCTGAGAGAGCAAAAACATTTGCTTTCCACGTCATGTGAATGTTTGTGGCTTTGATGCCAAACCTAACACTCTAAGCTCCGACAGGGGAGTCAGGCTCCGGCACAGTCGTGTGAGCTGTGCAACACGAAGTTCAGGAGCCCTCCATCCACATAAATCACAGCTCCACACTTTGTGGAGGAAATTAGCTCAGAGAAACGCCAAGTGTGATAAAAAATGAAACAGATTGACATTCCAATAAAATAAGCTCTTCTACTCTCTGTATACCCCGTGGGTCCCTGGAGATGTATATATTCCAGAAATAGCATTACATTCACATCATATTCTTGATTCAACACTACCAGACCAGGGCTCTGCTATCCTATCACTGCCAGAGGGCAGCTCTGACTAATGTTACATGTTATGATTACTAATGATGACAGATCATTACCAGGGGAATGTTTTCATGGAATACACAGCCTTGAGAACACAAAAGGAAAAAAACAAATTAACTGATGTTAAAAGCATTAGGCTCAGGCAGCAGAATGTGACATTGTCCCTATTCAGCATAAGAGCAGTGGGCAAGGAGGGGAAATAGAGGAGATTTTTACCAACCGTTACCAGATCTGGCTTCCATCCCTTTTTAATGCTGATCAGGCCCAGGGTTATTTGCTATGTGGCTCTACCCAATTTTCCTGCAAGTTTTAAGGGTGAGTGAGATAATGATGCTGAAATTTGAAAATAATAGGTAGTAGAGTCACAAACACACACACACACACACACACAGACACACACGGCAATAACTGGATTTCTGAAAGAACTGTTTTGGAAAATTGCAGTGTCTCTTGATAGGACCAAGGACATCATGCATTTGTGTCCTGCTTCTGACACTCAAGGTAAAAAACACCGTGTTCTTTTTTTCCATTCCTGTGATTAAATGGCCAAGGGGAGAGTCAAGGGGAGGGCAGGGAGAAAAGGGAACCATAAACTCAAGCAATTGACTTATTTCTGTTTTATAAACAAGTATTTGAGGTAAGCGTCAAAATCCAGAGAGGTATCTCAGGATATAAGATTTATACCTACTTAAACTTTAAGTCCAGAAAAGAGGAGTTTGAGGAACTCCCTTGACCTGATGTTGGGGGGAAAGGATTAGGAATCTGGGAAGCATTTCTGATTTGTGTGTTAAAGAGCACTCTTGCTATTGTAAATTAACAAATTATATGGCAGATCTTTAACTAGTGTATACCTTCTACCTTGGAATCCTTTCCCCATTCCTAGCTAGTTGAATGGCACCCCTTCCTTCCACAAGCTGTTCTTTTACATTGTTGAACAAAAGTAAGCCATGTTCATTTTTATGGGTATAAATAATATGACATAGAGAATAGGACTAAAGATCTCCAGTCATGCTCTTATTTTACCCTTCCTTTAGCCAGAGGGAAATGACTGCTAACAACATGTCAGTGCACTCAGAAATGGTGTGCTTATGTTCATGCTAATAGTGGTAGGGTTGCTGTTGTTTTTTAACACTATTATTGGGATCATACTATATATATATTACTTATATTGCATATACATATTACCTCTTTCTCTAAAGGTATATGAAAGACATCATTCCATTTCTTTACTTATCATTAGTTCTTTAGAGTCATGATCAAACCCTGCCCCTTCTATAGGCAAATAGGGCAATGCCAACTATTTCTTTCCTTGAAATAGGAGCTTCTGTAGAACTGAGGGTCTCATGAGAACCTGGGCTGTTACTAAGCACTTTGTACTTACTTTCTTGAATCTTCACAACAATCTTGCAATGTTGGTGTTATCATGCCCATTTTGAGGAGTAAATTGAAACTAAATGAAAGTCATTAACTTGCCCATGGTCAGGCCACTCCTTAATCCATGGAAAAGCCAAATCCCAACCCAAGGACATCCCAAGGGCTTTCATTCTTTCACCTCACTTGTTCAGCAAACTGTTTTGAGTACTATGTTTCTGTGTATTCGTATTACTCTGGGCATTAGAGATTCAGGGGTGAGCAAAAGCAGTTCTGACCTCGTGGTGCTTATATATTTGTTGCCCTGTAATATGTCCAGCTGTACTGACAGAGTATAATTTGCTATTTGCACAGTTATGATGAAGGGTTTCTATTGAACTAAACTAAAGCTCAATAGAAATGCAAGACATCTTGCCTTACCATAAGAACATGGACGCTCAGTGGTTGAGTATCCACCTTTGACTCAGGACATGATCCTGGGGTCCTGGGATCAAGTCCCATATCAGGGTCCCCACAGGGAGCCTGCTTCTCCCTCTTCCTGTGTCTCTGACTCTCCCTCTGTGTCTCTCATGAATAAATAAGTAAAATCTTTTAAAAAAAGAACACAAGAGGAAAAAGTCATACTATTTTTTAAAAATCAAAAATGTGATATTTTTCTCATGAGTTTAAAACCACTGGATAAAAGTAACCAATAGCCCTTTTCTTAATTATATTTGCATTAGTCTGTTTGGGCTACTGTAACAAAATACTATAAACTGAGTAGCTTAAACAATGGGCATTTGCTTCTCACAGTTCTAGAGTCTGGGAAGTTCAAGATCAAGGTGCTGGCTGATTCAGTTCCTGGTGAGAGCCTTCTTCTTGGTTTGCAGAGGGTCACCTTCTGACTGTGTCCTCCAGTGGCAGAAAGAGAGCAATCTCTTTCTCTGCCTCTTATAAAGCCACTAATCCCATCACCAAAGCTCTACCCTCATGGCCTCATCTAACCCTAACTCCTAAAGGCCCTTACTCCAAATATAGTCACATTGAGGATTAGGATTTCAACTGAAGAAATTGGGGGGTAGTGAGGGAGACAAATCAGTCCAGAGCAATATTTTTCTCTTATCTAATCATTACGGTGAAGAATATTTATTATTGAAAAGCCAAAATCCTCTTTGAATTTTAAGACATTATTTCTGTCTTTATCATTCATACACGGTCTTTTCAAGATAATTACAAAAAAACAAAACAAAACAAAAGAGGGGTGCCTAGGTCATTCAGTCTGTTAGGCATCTGACTCTTGATCTAAGCTCAGGTCTTGATCTCAGGATCACAGCTTCAGACCCCACACTGGGTTCCATGCTGGGCGTGGAGCTTACTTAAAACAAAACAGATCTTCACCTAATTAGACAAGTAAAATCTAAAACTATTTTTGTGTATTCCCAGGTTCTCTTTCCAATGAAAAGCTACACAGGGACACATGCCCAAGAGATGTGCCTCGTGGAATCAGACGAATGCAGTTTGTCAGTCCAGGTACATTGCTGCCATTTAGTAGCTGTAGAATCCAGCTGCTGACAGAAAGTTAAATGGATACAAGAAGGTAAAATGATTCTACTTAGAAAATGTCAATCAGAGGAGACAAATTTAAATTATGTGTCAATATTAGCCCCACAGAAATTACATCTCAGTGTTGGGTGCTAGGGATGACTATTAGGAAAAAATACAAAAGATGCATAGTATAAACCTTATAAGTGAAGGGAGTGAGATCTCAACATGATGCTAGGTTAGAGAGAGAGAGCACAAGCAAGGGGGCAGGCATATGGAGAAGGAGAATAGACCCCCTGCTGAGCAGGGAGCCCGATGCAGGGCTCAATCCCAGGACCCTGAGATCATGACCTGAGCAGAAGGCAGACACCTAACCAACTGAGCTATAGGCGCCCCCAGTCCATCACCATTGTGAATAATTTCTTTGGATTAAGGAATTCTGAATCCAGAAAGTTCTTATCAAAGGCAAAATAAGCAAGATTGAAGGAAGACAGTGGTAGATTAAGAGGACCCTAGGCTCACCTCATCCCACAGATACAATTAGATGACTATCAAATTATCCTAAATAACCCCAAATTGACCTGAAGACTGGCAAAACAAACTCTACTGCTAACAGTAAGGAAGACACATCAAAAAAGGTAAGAAGTGCAGAGAGGTGGTTTGAGAGAGAAACAGTACATGGTTGCTGTGGTAGGGAGACAGCCACAGTCATGGAGAAGTGTCACAGATGGACTAGCTCCAGGGGAGCCCAAAGGGAAAAACGAATCTAACAAATCTCCATAGCAATTGGCTTGGAAAGCCAGAAGGGCTGAATTTTGTGAGTTCTTGCAACCAGTGGGCCTCAAAGCCTAGAGTTTTAAAAGTCTAGGCTTGGCTTCAGGAGAGCCAGAGATATTGGGCTGTTCTTGTAGAGAAGGCAGGGCAAACAACCTGTGTACATACAGCATGGGAATAGCAATCTGGAAAGAGCACCAGGGGCACACAGTGGGGAGGTTATTTGCTCTTCTCAGAGCATGTCCCAGAGAGGTAACATTCATAGAATGCTAGGAACAAAGGGACTGGCAAGTGCCATTTCCTTCTCCTGCCCCTCAGCATAAGTACAGGGCCACATGCGACAACCAGTGTAGTACAGACACTCACCACCTAACTTGCTTACACTAAGCCCCTCATTTGTGCTCTGGAGGAGCCGCCCTTCCGAGCCTCTCTTGCTTCAGTCCCAGTATGGTGGGTCCCCTCCCCTAGAAGCCTGGCTGAAACTCCTGCCACTGACACATCTCCTGATCCAGGAATTCTTCTTCATCAATTCTTCATTTCCCTCAGGAAAAGAAGTAGCTGACTTTCCTAGTACACAGCAACAGACACAGAGCCTCAGGCAAAACAAGAAGACAAAAGAATTTGTTCCAAATGAAAGAACAGGACAAGGCCACAATCAGAGATCTAAGTGAAAGAGATATAGGTAACATGCCTGGTAGAGAATTTAAAGTATGACCGTAGAGATAGTCACTGGACTTGAGAAAAGAGTGGAAGACATGAGTGAGACCTTTAACACAGAGAGGTAAAGAATAACACAACAGAGATTAAAGGCTCAATAAACAAAATGAAGAACATGCTGTATGGAATGAACAGCAGGCTGGAAGAAACAGAGGAACGAATTAATGACCTAGAAAACAGAGTAATGTAAACTAACCAAGCTCAACAAAAGAGAGAAAAAAAGAATCGTGAAAAATGAGAATAGACTTAGGGAACTTAATGACTCCATCAAATGTAATAACATTTGCATTATAGGAGTCCCACAATAAGAAGAGAGAAAAAAAGGAAGCAGAAAATTTACTTGAAGTAATAATAGCTGAAAATTTCCCTAATCTGGGGAAGAAAACAGACATCCAGATCCTGGAAACATAGAGAACCCCCCCAAAAAAATCAACAAAAGCAGATCCATACCCACACATGTTATAATTACAATGGCAAACATAGTGATAAAGAAACAAATTAAAGCAGCAAGACAAAAATAAGACAGTTACATACAAGGGAAACCTCATGAGGCTATCAGGAGATTTTTCAGCAGAAATTTTCCACATCAGAAGAGAGAAGCATGATATATTCAAAGTGCTGAATGGGAGAAATCTGCAGCCAAGAATACTTTATCCAGCAAGGCTATTACAGATTAGAAGGAGAGATAGAGTTTCTCAGACAAACAAAAACTAAAGGAGTTTGTGGCCACTAAACCAGCCCTGTAAGAAATATTAAAGGGGACTCTGGGGATCCCTGGGTGGCACAGCGGTTTGGCGCCTGCCTTTGGCCCAGGGCGCGATCCTGGAGACCCGGGATCGAATCCCACATCGGGCTCCCGGTACATGGAGCCTGCTTCTCCCTCTGCCTATGTCTCTGCCTCTCTCTCTGTGACTATCATAAATAAATAAATAAATAAAATAAATAAAAAATAAAGGGGACTCTGAGTGGAAAAGAAAGACTAAAAGTGACAATATGAAGGTAGGAAACACAAAAGCAGTAAAAAATATTTTCATTAAATATAGTCAAGAAACTCACAAAAGTATGTAAATTATGATACAATATACCTGAAATGTGGGGATTAGAGGAGAAAAAAATGGGCTTAAACTTAAATGGCCATCAACTTAACATAGACTGCTAGATACAGAAGATGTTATATACAAACCTAATAGTAACCATAAATCAAAAACCACTAACAAATATGCAAAGAATAAAGAGAAATTCAAATACATTGCTAAAAAAAAAAAAAACCACTAAATCACAAGAGAAAGACAAGAAAGAATCAAAGAAAATCTTCAGGAACAACCACAAAATCAAAAGACAAAGGATGACAGAATGAATTAAAAAAACAAAAACAAAAACAAGACTCATTTATCTGCTGCTTACAAGAGACTCATTTTAGACCTAAAGACACCTAGAGGTTGAAAATAAGAGAATGGAGAAACATTTTTATTGTGCAAATGGATGCCAAAAGAACAGCGTAGCAGTACTTATATTAGACAAAATTTACTTTAAAACAAAGACTACAAGAGACAGAAAAAGCACTGTATAATAATAAAAGGGAGAATCCAACAAAACAATAAAACTATTGTAAATATTTATGCATCCAACATGAGAGCACCCAAATACATAAAACAATTAAAAACAAACATAAAGGAACCAAGTGACAGTCATACAATAATAGTAAGGACTTGAACACTCCACTCACATCAACAGAACAGGAAATAAACAAGGAAACAATGGCTTTGAATGACACACTGGACCAGATGGATTTAACAGATATATTCGGAACATTCTATCCTAAAACAGCAGAATACACCTTCTTTTCAAGTTCATATGGAACATTCTCCAGAATAGATAACATATTAAGTTATAAAACAAGCCTCAACAAATTCAAAAATATCAAAGCCATACCATGCATTCTTTCTGACCACAATACTATGAAACTAGAAGTCAATCACAAGAAAAAAATCTGGAAAGACCACAAATAGATGGAGGTTAAATAACATTCAACTAAACAGAAAAATAAAAAGGTACATGAAAACAAATGGAAATGAAACACAATGATTCAAAACCTTTGGGACCCAGCAAAAGCCATTCTAAGAGGGGAGTTTATAGCAATACAGGCCTACCTCAAGGAGCAAGAAAAAGCTCAAATAAACAACCTAACCTAACTTAAAAGAACTAGAAAAAGGATATGCAAAACTTAATACCAGTAGAAATAAATGATACAGAAACTTTTAAAAAGCTATAAAAGAGATTAATGAACCCAGGAGCTAGTTCTTTGAAAAAGTCAGTAAAATTGACAAACCTCTAGCTAGACTTCTCAAGAAAAAAAAGAAAAAGTTCTCAAATAAAGTCATAAATGAGAGAGGAGATAGAACAACCAACACTACAGAAATACAAACAATTGTAAGAGACTATTATGGAAAACTGATATGCCAACAAATTGGACAGCCTAAAAGAAATTAATAAATTACTAGAAGCATAAAACCTACCAGAACTGAAACAGAAGAAATAGAAAATTTGAACAGACTGATTACCAGCAAAGAAATTGAATCCGTAATCAAAAAATCTCCTAACAAACAAAAGCCCAGGACCAGGTGGCTTTACAGGTGAATTCTACCAAATATTTACAGATGAGTTAATATCTATTCTTCTCAAACTATTCCAAAAACAGAAGGGGGGAAACCTTTCAAATTCATTCTATGATGCCAGCATTATCCTGATACCAAAACCAGAAAAAGACTCCACCAAAAAAAGAGAATTGCAGGCCAATATCTCTGATGAACATAGATGCAAAATCCTCAACAAAATACTATAAAGCAAAATCTAACAATATATTTAAAAAATCATTCATCATGACCAAATGGGATTTATTCCTAGGTTCCAAGGATGGCTCAATATTCACAAATCAATCAATGTGATACATCACATCAGTAAGAGAAAGGATGAAAACCATATGATCATTTCAATAGAAGCAGAAAAAGCATTCAACAAAGTACAACATCCATTCATGATAAAAACCCTCAACAAACTAGGTTTAAAGGGAACATACCTCAGAATAACAAAGACCACATATGAAAAACCCACAGCTAACATCATCATTAATGAGTAAAAATGGAGTGCTTTTCCTCTGAGGTCCAGAACAAGGCAAGGATGCCTACTCCCACCACTTTTATTCTATATAGTACTGGAAATCCTAGCCCAGCAATCAGACAACAAAAAGAAATAAAAAGGAATCCAAATCAGTAAGAAGGAGTAAAACTCTCACTCTTTGCAGATGACATGATGCTATTACAGAAAACCTGAATGGCTCCTCAAAAAAACTGCTAGAAAACAGAAAAATGACTTCAGTAAAGTTGCAGGATACAAAATCAATGTTGTATTTCTATATACCAACCTGTTGCATTTCTATACACTAATAACGCAGCATCAGAAAGAGAAGTTATGAAAACAATCCTGTTTACAATTGCACCAAAAATAATGAAGATACTTAGGAATAAATCTAACCAAATAGGTGAAAGACTTGTACTCAGAAAATTATAAAACACTGATGAAAGAAATTCAAGGTGACGCAAAGAAATGGAAGGCATTCCATGTGCATGATTGGAAGAACAAATATTGATAAAATGTCCATACTACCCTAAGCAATCTACATATTTAATGTAATCCTTATCCTTGTTGCTAAATACCAACAGCATTTTTTCAAAGAACTAGAACAAACAATTCTAAAATTCGAATGGAACCACAAAAGACCTCAAATAGCCAAAACAATCTTGAAAAAGAAAAGCAAAGCTGGTGGTATCACAATTCTGGACTTCAAATTATACTACAAAGCTGTGGTGATCAAAATGGTATCTCGGTGGCCAAAAAGAGACACATAGATCAACAGAATAGAATACAAAACCCATAAATAAACCCACAACGATATGGTCAATTAATCTTTGACATAGCAGAAAAGAATATCCACTGGGAAAAGGACAGCATCTTCTACAATGGCGCTTGGAAAACCAGACAGCCACATGCAAAAGAATGAAACTGGACCACTTTCTTATATCATACACAAAAATAAATTCAAAATGGATTAAAAACCTAAATGTGAGACCCAAAATCCTAGGAGAGAACACAAACAGTAACTTCTATGACATGGGCTGTAGCAATTTCTTCCTAGATGTATCTTCTGAGGCAAGGGAAACAAAAGCAAAAAAGAACTATTGGGACTACATCAAAATAAAAATCTTTTTGCACAGTAAAGGAAACAGTCAACAAAACTAAAAGGCAACCCATTGAATGGAAGAAGATATTTTGCAACTTACATATCCAATAATGGGTTAGAATCCAAAATATATAAAGAACTTATAAAACTCAACACCCCCAAAACAAACAATATAATTTAAAGATGGGCAGAAGACACAAACAGATATTTCTCTGAAGAAGACATCCAGATGGCCAACAGACACATGAAAAGATGTTCAACATCACTAATCATCAGGGAAATGCAAATGAAAACTACAATGAGATACCACCTCACCTGTCAGGATGGCTAAAATCAACAACACAAGAAACAAGAGGTGTTGGTGAGGATGTGGAGTAAAAGGAGCCCTCTTAGCCCTGTGGCACTGTTGGCACAATCCATTGTGCAAACTGATGTAGCTGCTTTGGAAAACTGAATGGAATTTCCTCAAAAAGTTAAAAATAGAACTACCTTACAATCCAGCAATTACACTACTGAGTATTTACCCAAGAATACAGAAACACTAATTCAAAGGGATACAAGCACCCCTATGTTTATGTTTATAGCAGCATTATTTACAATAGCCAAGCTATAGAAGCAGCCCAAG